>NC_052958.1:2899275-3645525 GCF_013358895.1 Oreochromis aureus
TGTGTGTGTGTGTGTGTGTGTGTGTGTGTGTGTGTGTGTGTGTGTGTGTGTGTGTGTGAGCATGTATTCATATCTTTGTGGGGACCAATGGCCCTTATGGGGACCAAAATCCCGGCCCCCACAAGTTTGAACGGTGGGAACAGGGGTTACAATTAGGTTAGGGTTCGGGTTAGGAATTCATTTTTCATGGTTAGGTTTAGGGTAACGAGCTAGGGAAAGGATTATGTCAATAAGATATGAATACCCGATGTGTGTGTGTGTGTTTTGACATAATTATGTGGGAGTGCTATCTGTTCATAGGATGTTGACATGTGGAAGAATTCCTCTTGCCCTTTTTTTCACGCTCCACCATTAAAATTAGATCAAGGTCAAGCTGCCTGATAGTGAAAACAAAAGGAAATCAAAGAGAGAATGCGATGAAATTAGAGGAAAGCGAGAAGCAAAAGATGCTGGTGGAATCTTTTGTTGCTTTGAACCTTAAAGCTAGCCCCTATATTCTCAGCAATGAAACAACGAAGAATTCACTTTTTAACTGTGTGTTTATGTTTTCAGCTTCGATGTGGAGAATGGCCCCTCTTCTAGCTGCAGCCCCTTGGACCCTCAGGCCTCCCCTGGCTCCGGTCTGGTCCTCCACACCAACTTCCCAGGACACAACCAGCGCCGAGAGTCCTTCCTCTATCGCTCAGACAGCGACTATGAACTGTCCCCCAAGTCCATGTCACGAAACTCCTCCATCGCCTCTGAACTGTGAGTAGGAATAAATTGCAATTAGTTTGAAATTAGTTCAGTATGTTTTTTGTTTTTTTAGGATCAGGTGCTGTGGTGCATTCAACTCACGTGAACTTGATTCTGCAGCTTTTTAACAGTGCAAAATGCCGCAGGTTGTTAGAAGCCGTCAGTCCTGGTTTGTGTTCATGTATTCCAGGTTTTGCATATCTGGCCTCTACCACAAACACTACTGCTCTCTTCTCTAAAATAATTCTCACTGTGCTGACTGCTTTGCATGTGTCATAGATCGGAGGAGTCAACTTAGCACAATCATCACTTTGTAATTACATGTGAGGAAATGTTTTTCGTAATCTGTACTTCCAGTAAATGAAGATGTTTCAATATGCTTGACCTTAGTACATTAAACATATTATTTAACTAATACATGCAGTATGTTTCATACTGTGCATGTAGCTCAGTGGACATCAACTGACTGACTGAATACACTCCATAGTTACTTTATTAGCTACACTTTGCTATTACCAGGTTCTGTTACTCAGATTCAACAAGGTGCTGCAAACATTCCTCTGAGATTTTGGTCCATATGGACATTATAGCATCACACGCCTACTGCAGATCTGTCAGCTGCACATCCGTGATGCGACTCTCCCGTTCCGGCACGTTCCAAAGGTGCTGTATTAGATTGAAGTCAGGAGACTGTGAAGTTATTGTCATGTTCAAGTAATCAGTTTGAGATGATCTGACCTATGATGGATGGTAAAGGGATGAACTACTCAAGTAGGGTGTGGTGTTTAAATGATGCTCTATGCCCCACACCATTTCATCAGCAGCAGGAGAAAGGACAAATTCTGAGCCTGCCATCTAAATGTGGCAGCAGAAATCAAGACTCATTAGATCAGGCACCATTTTTCCCATCGTCTGTTGTCAGATTTTGGTAGGTTTGTTCAACCTGTTCTCAGCCGACAGGAGTGGCACCTGCTGTGGTCTTCTGCTGCCGTAGCTCATCTCCTGCAGCGTTCAGAGATGCTCTTCCTCATATTTTGGGTGTAGCAATTGTTTTTTTAGTTACTGTTACCATCCTGTCTCTTCGAAGCAGTCTGTCCATTCTCCTCTGACCTCTGGCATCGACGGGGCATTTTTGCCCAGAGAACTGCCGCTCGCTGGATTTTTTTCCATTTATTCCAGAACATTCTCTGTAAACCCAAGAGATGTTTGTGTGGGAAAAATCCCAGTACATCAACAGCTTCTCAAATACTCAGACCATTCAGTCAGGCACCAACATGATAGACAGGCTGACTGGGTATTTATGTTAATGAGCAGTTGAACAGGTGGCCATTGAGTGTTCACCGTAAGTAGTTACAATCACAATGAAATTACTGCAAGAATATTGACAACATTTCCTGAAAATAATGTAATATTAAGCTTGGCTTCATCAATCCAAAGTGTTTTCTAGAAACATCTCTCTTAGATGTTCTCTTCCTGGTCTTGAATGTTGTCTGTAGTTGGCATCTTCACGGTTTCTCTGTGAACTTTGACTCTTTTTTTCTCATCCTCCTGGCCTACAGAGGAATCTTTTGAGCTGCCTGGTGCATGCCTTCCTTATAAGAACAGTTAATTTTGTCAGTCCTGGAATCTCTTTTCCTACAATGGGTTTATTCAGTTTTTTCAGCCTTCACTGCACTGATTTCATATTTTACCTCATATCAAGGGTTTCAGTGAACAGCTGCCAGAAACAAATTCTAGACAACTTAGACAATTGTCCAGTTACTTCTGAGTCTGTAGGCTCAGTAATAGGCTGTAATTCCTAAGCAGGTTGTGCCATGTGTTTGTTCAACTTCTTGTATTAAAGCTAAAAGTCTGCACTTTAAAATGGGTGGGGTACAGAGGAAACGTTACAAAGGTTGTGCCTTTATCCAAAACACATATGGACCTAACTATATAAGGAGCTCCTCACTGACCACATTATGACAATATTTTTGGACCCACAGACGAGTCGCTTTCTTTCCCCACCTCAGCTGAACAAAAATAGGTTAATCTCAATATCGAGGCCTCCTTGACCCAGGTACACGTTCTCCCACGGTACTTTCCTTCCCATTTTTTAGGTTCTTGCAACAGAGCTGCTTGGGTCATGCTAATCATTTCTTATTGCTCTTTCTTAACATTTCTCTCTTTTTCTTGATATATTTTGTATCCAAGCATTTTGCTGACGATGGTTTGTTTCTTATTTGTGTTTAGACATGGTGATGACCTGATCGTAACACCTTTTGCTCAGGTAAATATCCCGTTATCTATTTGTATGAAGGCATTTATGTTTTTATGTTCAAGCTAAACCTATTTTAAGTAAATATTTCAATAAATACCAATGTAAGTAGTTGCAAAACTGAAATCTAAAATGCAGACTTGTATGTGCATGCAGTGTAAAAAGCGCTCAGTTGTAACGGACTAGCTCATTCCTCCTAATGTTTAAATTGCAAGTAAATAAGTAAAAGTGCAAAGAATGCTACTGATTCTCTCTCTCTACTTGTTCAGGTTCTTGCAAGCCTTCGAAGTGTAAGGAATAACTTCACTGTACTGACCAATGTCCAGTGTGCCTCCAGCAAGTAAGTACCTCTAGTGGCTTCTAGCATATTTTAAATAATGAGTTGGCGTAATTCATGCATAAACATCAATCAAACTGAAATCTACATAAAAATTCTCAGGGTTCATATTTTGTGGTGAGTGTAAATGCTTTTTTCCCAAAATAATATTAGATTTTAGGAAGTGAAAGAATTTAATCAGAGCAACGCTTACAGTCTGCAGTTCCACCAGTTTGTCACAAGGGGGAGCCATTGTCTTGCAGTGGTACTGAAGCGGGACGTTTGACATCAGTGCAGCTGAACAGTTAAACCAGTCCATGGAAGACCCTACATACCTCAGACAGACATAAATGAACACAAGCTAGATTTGAAAAGTTAACTCAACACGATGCTACAGCCAAAGGAATCTTTAATTTTCTCTGCTCTGGTTTCCAGAACAGTAGGAATAGTTTTCTGTTGTGCATGGCACGGTTCAAATGCTCTATAAGGAATTCCTCTGTTGTCATGAAGCACAAACAGAAAAACACTCCTGCAGCTACACACGCATGAAGTGACTCATTGGCATTCACCGTGCACCACTTCAGAGGCCGCTGCAGCATGTATGCGTTTGGCATACGATAATGCAGGAGACTAGTAACAATCTCTCTTCAGATGGCCAAAAAAAAGAAAATGTGTCGTTATTTAGTTTCTTTGCGTCTCTCTCTTTTGAAAGGCTAACTTTTTTTTTTCAACAATATACGTGTCGTCTATAGTTCCACAAGTAAGTGTTCCGTTTTTCCGAGTCTAATAGAATCAACAGGGTTGCTTTAAGCTGCAGCAGCACACTGAGCATCATCTCTCCCAGTGGAGTGTGACTGCAGATTTAGATGTACTAGAAATATGTATGTAGGCCACCTTTCTTTCTGTTCTTCACTGTGAAGGCTTATGTATGAATATGTGTTTTTAAAGACACTAAAAGCATTCTGCTCTGCCTCAGGCTGAATTAACGCTCAGTTTTCTGTATTGACTACCTGAAGCCCGTCTGACCTACATTTAGCTCTGATAGCTCCACACAGACAAGGGCAAAGACTGAGAAGCACACACGGCGCACAAACGTGGATCGTTCATGTATACTGAATTAAATATACACATAAGCCGGAGCTCGCCATTCGAGCACACATGCACAGTTTTCACTTAACCCGAGTTCTTATTTGGGACACATGTTTATGGTATTTGAGATTATTTTTATGCTAATCAAGCCCAGTTAAACTAAAAAAAAAAATAGGGACAGTGGGTTAACAGTGGGTTAATTGGACAGCATAAAACAAAACAAAAAAAGTATAAAATATTTAGCTGAATAGAGAATAATGAGCAGAAAAGCCAAAATGCAACATCCCCATATGAGGACACGGGGCCTCAGGAGGTTAAAATTAATGTCTTTAACGTGTTTCAGCCCACTGGCCACTGCCAAATACCAACATTTAGTCTGTTTATACTGTGAAGCCCCTTTCCTTGACTTTTTCATACAGATTCACACAGTTGAGCAAAGAGCAACAAGGAAATGGTAATGTCCCCATATGAGGACATGGACTCTCAAGAGGTTAAAATCGATGTGTTTAGCAACATGTTGCAGAACACTGACCAGCTCCACCTAAAAGTATTCAGTCTATTTATACTCTGCAACCCCTGCCTTGACTCTTGAAACAGATTCACACAGTTCAACCAGGAAATGCAACATGTAAACACTCAGCTAAATGCTTCAAAAACTTTTACCATATCCATCGGTTTTAAGAAGGAGCTGCTAACAAAATGCACTTGATTAACCAATCAGCAGCAAATGTGAGCACCTCTATAAGAGCAGAAGTTTTAGCAGTTTGCTGGTCTGGAGCATTCAGGTGTGTGTTTCCCAGGTGTGGATGCACACCCAGCAAATTCACCCCAAAGTCAGACTGCAATGCTCAGTGGAATTGCAGAAACCCAAGAGCTAGCTTCAGTTAGCATTTTAAATGTTTTAAGTTCATGAAAGTATAATTAGAAAAAGACTGAACAAGTATGAGTAGATTGGAAGGGTTGCCAGGAGAAATCCTCTTCTCTCTGAAACAAAAATATGGCAACACAGTTTAGGCTTGCAAAGCTGCATCTGAGCAAACTGCAAGACTTCTGGACAGACGAAACCGAAGTGAAGATATTCGGCTACTGTGGAGAAAACCAAACACAGCATATTAGCATCATACCTACTGTCAAGCAGGTCTGTGGAGGGCTCTCTCAAGCATAGCAGCGACTCTGCAACAGAGTGGCTGCAAAAAGAAAAGAATCAAGGTGTTGCCTTGGTCCAGTCCGAGTCCAGACCTCGACCTGTTTAAATGCTGTGACAGGACCTTAACAGAGCTGTGAATAAACCAATCCCACAAACAGCAATGAGTTAAAGCAGCGCTGTAAAGAAGAGTGGGCCAAAATTCCTACACAACAATGTGTGAGACTCACAGTCATACAGAAAGCAGTTACTTCAAGTTATCTCAACAAAAGGTGGTGTACAGCTGATGAATCATGGGGCACTTAGTTTTTCCACAGGACTGCCAGGAGTCCGTGCAACGTCCACATATCTATATATTATAGCCAGAGCCTCTAAAATCTGTTCATTTAGTTAGTGTGGGTTTTTTGTGTGTTTGGTTTTTAAATTCTCAACTAAGATTTGTTAGTGTTTATATGTAAATATATATCTGGGTTAGTCTTTGTTTTACAGCATCTTTCTTTTCCCCTTTCTGTGTTGTTTTCATCCTTCCAGGCGGTCTCCTGCAGCAACTACTCAGCCTCCAGTCACCAGAGTTTGTCTCCCAGGTGAGCAGCTCAGAGAAATGTCCCCCTACATGTTTGACCTGTGCCAAGCTACCAGATACAAAGTTATCTTGTTTTATATCTGCCTCACACATTCAACCTCTCTATTCTCCTTGTTTTCATCACCGTCTCCTCCTCCCTCCCTTCCTCGCTCTATCTTTTGTCTTCTCCTTGTCTCGTGAACTCGCCTACGTGACCACTTACATTTTCTTTTTTCTTTCTTTTTTTCCCCCCACCATCTGTCTCCATCTCCAGCGTTGTAGCCCGGACTATTTTGTCATCAAGCTCATTAACTTTGTTCAATCGCAATTAGAGTGTCGGTTGAGACATACACTCACACTTGCACACACAGTTTGTCCTATTAAACCAGCTCGCTTTAAAGAAAACAGCAGACCTCCCTTTTCATCTTTCATCGTGCTTGATTTTAAGCAGCCGTGTGACTTTCTGTACTGTACTCGTACATGTCCAGGCCAGTAAGAGGCAGTGTGTGAGTACGTGTACGGGCGCAGATAACTTTATGTGTGTCTTTGCAAAGTCAAAAGTGCTTTCAGTCCTCTGTGTAGTGCTAAGATTTGTTGCTCAGCCGAGGTCATTCGCTTCACAGAGGCGCGAACAGTACAGTAACAGTAGTTACGGTTAAATGCGTACACTTTTTAAAAGCATTTTTGCAAATCGCACATGTGCGCAGGTCTCCTTCAAGTGTAGTTTTAAAGCCGTCATGTCACAGCAACCAGCTAAACCAGACAGGAGCTGCACGACATTAAAAGGAAATGCAGTCTTTGCACACACAGTTATATGTCACGCTATAGGCGATAACTGAATGTGCGCTAAATATGATGTTTGCCCCGAAATATTCATTTTAAGATGCATCGACATTTGTCTTTCATTCTTTTATTAAAAGAGTGAACCATGAGACCTCGCATCTGTAGGCAGATGTTCCCACACTGTCTACAAAGAGCATTAAAAACAGTCCCAGACAATGTGTTGTTGTATAAAGAGAGACCGAGATGAGCAACAGTGAAACTGAGAATGGCGAGGCAGTTAACCATCAAATAACCAAGATGTTTGACATGAAACCCATTCAGGCCAGATAAGGTATCACGGTTAACCTAGTGAAAATGAAGCCTCGCACAGTTTCTTTAGTCTCCTTTGTTTGGGGCACGTTCCATATAGAGCACTTCGGGAGGATCAGACAGCTTCTAATCTTCTTACGTTTTTGAGTCCAAATAAGTCATAATTCAGCACATTCTTGTCGAATTAGTCCTTACTGCTCTGTTTGTGTTATTGCTCAAATATATGACTTCATGTCGTTGAAAGGGAAGTAACGCATTATGCTGTTTATACAATGTCTGTCTGCATGCATGTGTGTGTGTGCGCCGCTGTGTGCACAGTGCATGAGCAGCAGTTAACTCAGCGACATGTGTTAGTGAGCGTTTCATGCAATTGTATCCAAACTCTGTACAATGTTGCAATGGATGCGGATTGATAAGATGCTCACATTATAACATATAATCATCAAGTATTGTGAGTAATGTTGGCGTGTGTGTTTATGAGTGTGTGTGTGTGCGCTGTAGGGAGGTGTTCCTGTGGCTCTGATTGACGTCAGCAAGCCTGTATGTGGCTTCTGTTGACTTCCTGTCAAAGCAGATGGACTGAGTTTTCACTTCCTTCTTCGGAACCGCAGTTCATCAGGTGCTCTAAGTTAGTGTGTGTGTGTGTGTGTGTGTGTATGTGTGTGTGTGTGTATGTGTGTTTGTGTGCGTGTGTGTCATAAGCGAGCTCCATAACGTGCATTGTGACCTTTCTTTGTATGGGTGTCGCAAAATTACTGGTGCGTATTACGTTCAAGTTCAGTCATTTGCGAGTCACAAAGTTTAAGAATTACTGAGTCGAGTTGACAGTTTAATCCTCCAATTTATGGAAACAATTATTTACACTTGCGGCCCACATGCATGTCTCTTTGCTATTCTCCACAAATGGCACAAACGGGAATACGCTGGGCCACCTTAACTGGCTGCACAACAAATTCAAGCATAAACAACCTTCTTTAAATTGCATCATTAATCTGTTTGCATAATTACAACCATACGCAGATGCTCAGAGAAACAGTAAAAGTTATGAAAAAGCATGTCTTTGATGGTTTAATGTACAAAGCAGGAGAGGAGTTTTCGTGAGGAGCAGAAGTGTTTGAATGAACTTGACACAACAGCGCTGTAGGCTTTTGAACATCCTCGACACATTTCCATTTGCTTTGCAATCTTTCACGTGAGATCATGCTTTTAAGTTAGCCTCATGGGCTGATGAATGACCTCGTTTTAGTTCCAAAGAGACCCATGAGGGGTAATTCCCAAAGTCTGACTTGACCCATGCATTCCAAAGTCCTCCCCAGTCATGCCGCCAGCACTGCTGCAGATGCGCTGAGCTGCTATTGACCAAATAACTCACTGCAGTCTGTTTGTTACTGCAAAAGCTTATCGGCTGTCGATGGTTAACCTTCTAATTACCAAACTACGTGACTTCATTTTGCTCATAGCTGTAAAATTATGTCAGTAGTGTGGGAAACTTTCACGTTTTCAATCGAGCGATCATAAGATAAGTTAGTTAAGATAAGTAAGGAAACCTTTCAAATGCATCAACGCACTTTAAAACTTTTAATCAAGTATTCCAGTGTCGTCACTTTGTGTAGTAAACATCTTATAAGTCATCACCTGCCCACCGCAGAATCACTTCTGAATTCAGTCCCACCGTTTTCTCATGACTCTCTGGGCCACGTCCTCACTTCACACTACCTGTATTCACATATGCACATGCAACCGCATGTCGCTCTCCCACCATCACCATCTTTTCGCTCTTTTATTCATTGCCATTATTCTGAGGAGGTGTGGGGGGGTTGAGGGGGCAGGAAACGTGAGGCAGGAAGCGAAGATCAGATTGTTCCTGTTTTGCTGTCTCTAAACTCCTGTAACTTGACGGAAGCCAGGAGGAACTGTGCGCAGATAAGGTGTGTGTGCGCGTGTGTGTGTGTGTGTGCGCGCGTGTGTGTGTGTGGGTTGTGTGTGTGTGTCAGCCCACTGGAGAAAAATAGGATACGAAGAGACAAAGGCCTATTGTCTGTGCCCACACACTGCACAAACATGCACATGCTGACACAATGATATAATACGTAAATACCTACAGTAGCGCAAAGCGCGTCGCTCTCAGGTGCCGAATCCATTTCACCTTCTCTAAGGACATGAGTTGAATCTCTAAAAGAGAAAAATAATATTAAAAATAGAAGAAGCAACATGGTTTGAATAGAATTCCTGAAAGAAGTCAAACAAATGTTAACAGTTGCCCTCAATTTTAATAAAACGTGTTCTCTGCTAACAATAACACGAAAGGCAAATGAAAAAAATCAGAAAATCATCTTCAAAAAAGTAACAGTAACCTCAATGACCTAGTAATTTTCTAATAGATTTCTAATCTACAAATATATAGAGATCATATTAGACTATGCATTAGAATAAAGTGGTTAATAAATGAGAACCTCAACAATCACTGGCTCTCATTGAGTTTCATAGGTTTTGCCGTCTGCTTAAACTGGAGGATTTAAAGTTTCGTATCATCAGTGCTGCCATTAATGTTGTAAATATCGTCAACGTAGAAATCCTATGAGAGCAGATAGCTGAAAGAAATATCACTCTGGTTTTTTGCCTCCAAAGCAACTTAAGCTACAGCATGTTGCTAAAGGAGACAGTTTGGTGCTGAAACTGAAATCTGCAGTCTGCATTGAAACGTAATGCCACAGACAACTGCTGGATGATACTCTTGGTTGTTTTTTTTTATTTGTACGTTTCAAATGTGAATCTGACAAAAGGTGGATGTGGAGAAAGGCTGCAGGTTCATTGGTACCAGTGTGTGGTGAGGGATTGTTATGCACCTGCGACCAATGGTGCATCGTAGGGGTGGGCAGTATAAACAGTATATGGTAGAAGCGATATGAATTCAGCCAACGGTAGAGATTTTGACTATACCGTCCTACCGCGATAGCGCATTTTGATGATGTCATCAAGCTGTGCCTGTTTTGGTCAAAAGCATGGCAGCAGCTGCAAGCATGGAGCTTACAGGTGGGGAGGAGGAGGAGGTGCGACGTCGGTCATATGGACCTGGTTTGGGCTTAAGCAGTCGGATATTGAGCAGAAAAATATCATTTGCAAATTATGCGACAATAATAGCAAAGAGAGGGAATACAAGTAATTTGTTTTATCACCTTAAAACGAAGCACATTTTGGAATATGAGGAAAGCCAAAAACTGCGCCTTCCACAAACGCTGAGGTAGTCAACTGGAAAGAAGAAAAAGTGGTCCTACACACCAGCAGACTGATATTATCCGAGCCTTTTCCAAAGGCACTCCGTATGAGAAAACGAATCAGCAGTGGGTATCACAAATGCCATTACCGTGTACTTGTGTAAGGAGATGGTGCCGTTTCTTACAGTGGAGAAAAGCGGCTTTAAGAATATGATTAAGACACTCGATCCATGTTATGAGGTACCTGGCTGCAAACATTGTAGCCGAACTAAAATGCCCAAAGTGTAATAAAAAAAAAAAAAGGTTTTGCACAATAAATGTTCCTAAAATGGCATTTTATACGTGTGTGTATTCTTCTGCAATGTATCTGGTACACACACACATGCTTCAAAGTGTACCGCAATATGGATTTTAGGCCATGTCGCCCAGTCCTCGTGCATTGGTCCCTCTCCATCACTTTTCTATTCAGCAGTAAGTGGAAATGTCCACAGATTTCTGTTATCGTGTTCATCCACACCCTGTGGTCTAAAGTGTTACAGTTCAAAAGCACACTTGTGTTGTGTCAGGTGTGGCTACTGCCTTTGTCGTCACACAGTACCCAACAGTTAGGAAAAGTACGGTGCGCTTTTTTCTCACGGAATAAAGACGAACATGCCGTAGATGAACTACTGGAGACAGATTAGATCAGTTTCTAGATAACTGTTAAGTGATTTATGCAATAAGTCGGACGACTAGGTGAAAAGAGAAAATAATGTGAATTTACCAGAACTCAAGTATAACAGATCACTGCAGATAGTCTGCTCAGATGTATTTTCAGTTCTGGAAAGTAAAGATGCTGCTACGTAGGTAGCAGGACGCGTGACGTCAACTCACAAATACCTGGGCTATTCTCACACAGGTGCATCAGATATGTTATGCAGCTTGGTTAAAAATAATTGAATGTCCCCATTCTCACTTGAAAAAGAAGATGAAGTGAATACACTGAAAGATGTTGTAAAATTCAAGCTGCAAATCAGTTGTTATGCACACAGAGTTTAAAAGCTGTGCTACAGTCCGCTCTTAAGGTATCGGTGTCTTTCGGTGTTACAGTTATTGAGCACACTGACGAAAACTCATTGTTTTCACAGAGCCATTATCACGTCACAGTCACGAATGGGTTGTTTGAGATCCGCATTCACATGTGCTGAGAAATTCCAAATAATAGCGAGCGACTGACCCAAAGCAGCTGTCTTGTGTTATGGTGTCATAACAGAGTCAGGAAATATTATATCCCATTAGTAACGCACTTAGCTGTGAGAACCTCACGGAGGCATGACCCGATTTCCTCGTCAAGCCGACCTCTGTGATGAAATGCTGTCATACAGGATATATGTGAGGCAAAGGGCTCTTGAACTCTCCAGACCTTAGTCGCATACACACCGCTTGTGTCTCAGTTTGGTCGATTAGCAGTGTGGAAAGGTGTCACTGAGATGACTTTTAAATCGTAATGTGCTTTTCCATTGTGTAAGTGCTTTCTTATAAAGCGGACAGGGGCCTCCCATGACTTTTTCCCAAAAACAGCTGTTTGGTGAACTTTGTACACCAAGTATGAGTTGACGATAGCGAACAGTGCTTGCGTGGCACAGATCAGGATGGGGGGAAAAGAGCAAACAACAATTTTGCAAACAGAAACGAGTGCACACATATTTGTTGTGTATGGCACTGTCCATATTTGGAGAACTTTCTCTTTGTTTATAACCAGGAAATTCTTAGCTGTGTCTTAAGGAAAAGCTTGTTATAAAAACACAATGGTGGATCAAGATAGTGCTGCTGCTATATTTGGTCATCAAAGCTTTGTTTGTACACAGGATTCATAATGGAGACAAGCACTCCTGAAAGGTTTACATAATTTCATTTGCTGCTCAGATTTAAAACCTTTAAATGTGCCAGATCGTACATGTTTGTAAATACAATCAGCCATAGAACGGATAATTATTGTGGATTTTTACAGTTGCAATCAGAAGTTTAAATACACCATCATGGGCATGACTGGCATTGCTTTTAATGTTTCTTTGAACTGTTCTTTTTCCAAGCTGGAATGATTGTACAGCATGTACCTTTAGCAACTTAAAAAAGAGAAAAGTATTCACAAGTTTGAATTTATTTTGGATTTTCTCTGAACTGCACAGGTTCAAAATTATGGTCAAATATATACATATAGCCCCATAAACATTTGGTATAATTACCCTTACCAAAAGTGTCTAGTTCTTGCTGACAGTCAACAATACTGGCAGACTTGGTAGAATTGGTAGAGTTCCTGGCAAAGTCAACACATTTTCAATAGGGTTGAGTTTAGTGCTTTGGAAAGACAATTCCAGAATCGTAATGTTACCCTGCTTTATCCCTCCTAAATTCAGTTTTTATGTGTTTGGGATCACTGCCTGCTTGGTTTACCCAGTTGAGTCCAATTTTCAACCATCTAGCTGTTGATTTGAGGTGTAATTGAAGTTTTTGGAGGTCAGCCTACTTCATTCTTCCATTGACTTTGTATAATGTAGCAGTAACACTGACAGCAAAACATACCAGGGCATGGTGCTACCACCACCGTGCTTGAAAGTTTTCTTAGATTTCAAAGCCTTAGTTTTACTACTCCAAGCACACCTTGTCATTGTGGCTCAATCTTTGTCTCATCTGACCATAAAACCTTTCTCCAGGAGGCATCTGGCTCGTCCATGTGGGCAGCTGCAAATTTCTGCCAAGCTTAAAAGTCCCGAAAGGTTGATTCTGTTCATCTGGATGTAGTATTTTCAGTGGGAGAAACATTTTGTCATCCCAGTGACTTCTTCAGTCTCAGCTGACTGCAGGTTTCCCCAACCTTATACACCTGGAAGGCACCTAAAGAAAGCTCCAGCCGATCCAGGAGAGAAGGACAACTGCTGCCTAAGCGAAAACCCGTAGTGATCCCGTATGTGTCAGGAGTATCGTAACAGTTGAGACGCATTTTTTCTAAACACCGGGTCTCTGTGGCTTTTAAACCCCAAAACATGCTGCACCAAAAACTGGTCCACCCCAAGGATCGGGTCCCCCGACACAAACAGAGTAACATAGTGTACGCTGTTAAGTACCAGGCATGATTTATACATCGGGGAAACCAAACAACCTCTGGCGAAGGAGGCCATTTACATGAAAAGGGAAAGACCATCTCTGAATGGAGGAGGGGGCCTAAGGGTACATCTGTCACCATCTCACAATGCTGTGATTGCAGCCATTCCCCAACTCTCTGTGAATGGTGCTCATGGCCATTGATCAGTGGTTGTTGATCAATGGTCATGACAATTTCCATATTAATGATGAAGGAACTGACCTCATAGCACACTGTTCATTCAGTGGTGCTAGTTTCAGTCATTGTACAAATGTACAGTTTATACATTTCTCCAAAATCCTCGAGAAGATAGTTCTTCTACAACTCCAGGCGTACCTGGATGAGAATGACATTAATGATAAATTCCAGTCTGCCTTCAAACCACATCATAGCACCGAAACACCGCTGCTTAGAGTCCTCAACGATCTTCTTCTAATTGCTGATACTGGACCCTCTGCGGTCCTAGTTTTTTTGGATTTATCCTCAGCCTTGGATATGGTAGATCACAACATCTTATTAGCGAGGCTTGAGCATACTGTAGGCATTAAAGGTGTTGCCCTTGATTGGTTTAAATCATACCTCTCCAATAGGTCCTCGCTGTTCCTGCTTGTTAATGCTCGTACCTGACTCTTAGACTTACTCTATTTTTCTTTATACATATTTTTTATGGCTTGTGCTTTTACTATGTTTTTACTTGATATGCATTTCATACTACCCCTGTGTATTAGTGGCAATGACCTGTGAGTATATTTGATACTTTGCTGAGGCCTTATAATACTCATGTTACTTTTCTGTCTTTTATGTTAAGCACTTTGGTATACCGCTGGTTTTTAAATGTGCTCTATAAATAAAGTTTGTATTGTATTGTATAATGTTGGGGACCCTGGAGTCAGCTGAGACTGAAGAAGTCACCTGGATGATGACGAAAGGGACTCCAACACCTTAAACGTCAACACTCCTCAGTCTATGGCAATCCAAAACAGTAAAACTGGGAACAATGACGTTGGTGTTCTGAGTATTGGTCAATCCAAAAAGTGCTATCAAAGTCCTTTTTATACTGGCAAACAGAAACTACCAATCATGAAGACTAACAGAAACATACATGAAATTATTTATTTAAGCCTCTCTGTGTGCCAGCAGAAAGTAGAGCAAAGGGCCTTGAAGTAGGACTTCCACTTCAGTCTCTTTATAAATGTTATTTAATACAGGCTTTCAACAGCCATGCACTCCCTGATTCAGACAGTGGCCCGGTGTGTGCGGGAATGCACAGAGGAGGTCACAGAGAGGAGGACAGGAGAGACAGAACAGGAGGAGGAATGAATGAGGAGTGATGAGGTGAGAGGACAGGAGAGATAAGGGTTGTCTTGAAAAGGGAGGAAGAATAAGCAAGAAGGACCCTGAGAAAATATGAGACAAGAAAGAAAAATCCAACACAGAAACAAAATGAATTCTTTCAAAATGAGTCAAGCAGTCATTACTGTCTTATTTATTACTTGTATTGACATCCATGTGAAAATGAATCTAAAGGAATTTAAACTGGGCCACTGCAGCTATAGTAACAAACAGGAGTCGATGTAGCCATAGCAAACCAGCCAGACACGCCACTCGCTGTGCTTGTGTTGTATGTCTATTTAAAAAGATGATCAACATGTGAAGAAAAATCACACACAATTATCTATGAAAGTGGAGACTTTAAGTAAAAGAATATTTTTATGTGTGGAGTTGCTTTCTCAGCTAAAAAAAAGCATAGTCTGTGTACGTATTCATAAATGACAGTTTTGATTGATGATGGCAAATGTAATTATGGTGCTGATGATTGTTTACATGGGAACATGCTTGGATGTCTCGTAGATGTTTCATTTCTTCCTCAGATATGTACAGACACTCGTGACCATGGCACAAATAATCACACACACACATAAACCTCAGCTGATATTAGTTTAGAGTGGTAGCATGTGACCAAAACACAGCCTAGACAAACTTTAGACAAAAGAAGTATCCTGGTATAAGAGCCACTTTTTCATGAAAACCT
Organism: Oreochromis aureus; assembly: GCF_013358895.1. NCBI lineage: Eukaryota > Metazoa > Chordata > Actinopteri > Cichliformes > Cichlidae > Oreochromis > Oreochromis aureus. The sequence goes on from NC_052958.1 coordinate 2,914,836, forward strand.
TTGAACCTGGTTCTGCAGTATAGGCAGTTTTTTGTGAAGAACTGCGTCAAAAACTGGTTAACAAAGATATACTTTACAAAAATATAGGTCATTAGGGTTTTATCTGGTCCTTCCTTCAGTAACTTCAATCTAAAGAGCCGTTTCCCTGGAGGGACTACACGCTGTCAGTCTGTTGTCGGTAGAAACATGCATGACATCATATGGTGATCACTTTTGTTTTGCGCATATATTTGCGTCTTCTTGCAGCTGCTGTGTATGCAGTAGTACTGTTTTGTGCGCACTTTTCATTTACTATACACACAAAGACACATAGGTCGTTACGATATGTCGTCATGTTAACAGGCCCAGTTAAAACTAGAGTCTCCAGTAGGAACGAGTGCAGCTGTCTTGACCTCCTCACTGATGCAGGCCTACAGCAGAAATGAAGATCTGCTAGTGTGACAAGTGTGCTTATCTCACGAACCTACGCAAAAATGATACAAAACCCTGTGTTTACCAGAAATATTAGCCAGATTAGGACGTGTTGGGCTACATTGCCTGCTGCTCTTCTAATACTGGGGCTTTTTTGAAATATATCAAAAAGTTGCTAGTTTCGGGCGATGAAATAAGTCTCTAAGACAGGGGTGGGGAACTCCAGGCATCAAGGGCTGGTTTTCAACAGGTGTTAGATCTCACCCTGGGTCAACACACCTGAATCAAATGATGAGTTCATCACCAGGACTGGAAAATTTCAAGACCTGTTGATGAGGTCATTTAGCCATTTAAATCAGCTGTGTTGGGTTAAGGACACATCTAAACCCTGCAGGACTTGAGGCCTAGAGTGCGGTTTGTGCGGTAATGCTGGAAAAGTGTCACGGTCCAGATATGTAGTTCACTGAGGGATATTATGGCAGAGCAAGCATGTCTAAATGCTGCAGATACAGTATCCACCAGCCTATCAGCTGTTTCTCAGCTCACACTCTGCTGCGCACGTCCACAACACCGACCGTTGCTGTGGTAGTGACGTCTTTTACCCCCATAGCCTCTGCCTCACTCTTCAGTGTTTTCTCCAAGAAGTATCCAAGCATTGAGCAACACATATTCTCGGTCGCATTTCCCTGCTTGATAGAGGCTAATGGCTGTTTATACTTTTGCCCCTTGTTTCACCTGCCCTCTTTACTACTTCCCAACTGCTCCCAAAACAAATCATACCCAAACACAATGTTATACAAGAGTCTGGCTGGTCTGCTGTGTATCAAACTCTGAAGCAACAATATTGGAATTTTAATTGTTTAAGCGCTTCATGTGTCCCGGCAGAGTTGTTTCATTCCTAGACAGGGCAAGGAGACATTTAGAGACATAGTTTCTGTGATGGGGAATGGCTTTGGATTTCCCTGACGGGAATAGTTTAGACAGCTAACAGGAAAGCCAGTGATATCTAAAGCATAAATTCCCCCTCTGATTTACTGCAACTGCTCTTGAGGTGTGTGCACTTGGAGGAAGGAGCATGTTTTATTTATCCATGTCTGACTGACTACGTGAAAGGCCCTTTGCAAAAGACCTATGCAGGCGGTATGTGTATTTGCTGGTGTGTGTTGCGGCACATCTCCACCAGCATGCAGGCAACTGCCACTAACAATATCTGAAGGAACGATTGCAACAGCTTTTAAAGTTCAACACAGATTATGTAAATCAGGGCTCATATTCATTCTGCAAGTCCTGTGGTTCATGCACTAAAGATAGGGTGCTGTTTTTCAATTATATTCATAATCATATCGATATTATTTTTTTAAGCCCTTCGCATGACTTAGAAAAAAGCAACAACTTTCCAGCATAACAAAGTAATAATATAGTATTGATAAGTAGTTTCACTGATAATAACAAGGGGAAACTGTAACTAACAGTTGTACGGAAACGGTTTTAATACAGTTTTCACAACACCACTCATAATTAAACCAGTCACCAATCATAATTAAACTACTTTAGTCAGGTTTATATAAAGTTATCTTCAACCTCAGAGTTCCCAAACTTCTTAGACGCTCTGATAGTAAAAGCACTCAAACACACACACACACACACACACACACACACACACACACACACACACACACACACACACACACACACACACACACACACACACACACACCATGTCTGTGTCGAATGAGAGGCAGGATAAGGACTTCAGTGGATGCATTTGAATTGCATCAAAGTTGACAGGTGCAGAAAGCCTGCTTGAATGTATGTGCACAGATGACATAATAGAAACTGTAAATGCATGCAAAACAAAGGTATGACTATTATATGAGTGACTGTGAATCAAGTGTGTTTGTTACGCAGACAACTTTCTATCCGTGGAAGGAAGTCTACAGCGGTCACGATTATGACATTAATGAGGAAACAGGCCCGTAGGACGACAGCAACTTCCTTAGACACACAGAGGGAAACAAACACACGCTCACCCCCAGGTGTTCAGACACCACCCACAAGCTCTTTTTCTTTAACACTTCATTCATCTTTCTGCGGGGACAAATGAGTTCCTTTGGCATGACAATGAGACAAAGAGCAGACAGGGCCTGACCTGCGTCACGGTCCTCAGGATGAAAACACTTATAACACATTACCCCAGTCACAGCTCATTCAGGGCTTTGCTAACTGTTTCACAGGTGAGTCTTCAAGGCTGGGTCTCCATAACAAGTTTTGATATTGAAGAGAGATTTTTTTATTGCTTGTTTGTTTCAGATTATCACCGTTTTAATGCCCTAAGTCGATATGCCAAACACACTAAAAGCATTAGCATGTAGCACTGCTTTCAGGGGTTTTTGACATGCATATTTTAGGTTTGGTGCTTCTAAGCAGCACTGAAAACTGCTGCTAGGGTTGAACGTTGCTTGTTTAAATTCAGATAAGGCAATCTCACAGGAGCTCTTTTTAAAAAGCCTGCTACCTAGCTAGCTGCTTAGCTAGCTGGGAGGTAGCTAAGTAAGCTAGTCCCTAAAATCTGCTGCTAAGTTACTAGTTTGAATAATCTTCACTATACTGGTAACTTGGACAAACAACAGTCCGAAGCAACGATTCATCTCCCTGAAAATGGTTTAGGAGAGAAAAAGGTCCGAGTACTACATTAGCCTTACAGTGCTAGTAGCATCTTAATAAACCTCTTTTTTTTTTTTTTATCAGTATTCTGATTATGTTACTCTGATCAAGTTACTTCTGTCGCACTTTAACAATTGTGCTGAGGGAAATTTATTTTATTTTAGTCAAAGGGGAAAACCACTGTTGTATTTTTTAGCTTTAGGCCTACTTCCTTTGTCACAATGAAATCATGCTACTGTCTCTAGTGCTTCTTTTTGTGGACTTACTGTGTAGTTCTTAAGTTTACCTTTATACAATTCAGCCTTTGTCAAAAAGTTTCTTGTGCAAGTTTCACCTCTCAAAGAAAAACATATTTAACTCTCAATAGGGTGTACATATTAGCACTTCTGCATAGTAAGCGTACTCAAATATTGCTTCATTGTTTAGAGAGCAATTAACGTCACAAACAGCATAATGAGTGTTCAGATATGACATCACCGGTTAAATTACACTGAATAATGAATGAGGAAAAAAGGTGCACTCAGGGTTCTCTTTTATGACTAATTGCCCATCAGACGTACAAATCAGCACATGCAGTATTGTACAAAATGTGCACGATGCGGCCAAGCAAACATTAACAGTGATTTTTTTGGTACCTGTGTAAACACTTAAGAGCCCCAGTTTAAACAGCTTAAATGTTAAGTGGTGCATGTTGGGTTGGGTTGTACAAGGTGTTCTGCTGGTAAGTAAGTAAAGTAAAGTAAGTAAGTAAAATTTTATTTATATAGCACCTTTCAAGATAAAAATCACAAAGTGCTTTACAGAGGCAGAAAACAGACATTAAAATCCAAAACAAAACAAAATTAACCAAAAGCGAGTTTAAACAGATTTAAACAGGTTTTTAACTGCTTCTGCTGGTCACAGAAACTGCTTTTTTATATTGAGAGAAGGAATTATAGAGAGAAGAGTCTGTTCTTGGCTATGGCAGATAACACTGTTAACCCTCAGTCTCTCTCTCCCTCTCTGAGAAAAATACAGACATGCGATGTTTGCTCTACTCTGGAATGTGTGTATTTTACCCGTGAACTAGTTCTTAATGTCTAGCAGTATGTTTGTATGTGTGCGTGTACAATATGTGTCTCTATTGACGCTTATCGTGTCTAATGCTCTTAGTGCTAGCCATGGCTGAAATCAGGACTCAGAAATATTTATTGACTTTGATTTTCTTTGACGCCGTAACGGATCCGACTTTGCAAACAGTAAAATGAAAATGTCCCAGCAATGTCCGTTTGAAGAAGCAAGAAGTAACAATACAGTAAACTCGTCTGCTACCTCCTTGCAAAAATGGTACCATCATTATATACCTGTTATATTGAGCTAAGGGTGTTATTGCAGTTTATTGTAATTTTGCCGCACTGAAGTTTTTAATAACAGCTCAGTCTGATTATTACAGTTGATGACCTGTGTCAGTACCAGCTCCAACAGTGAGGCAGTTTGTTTCCCTATCAATATTCCTCCTTATTCCACATCATTCCTTTCAAGGTTAACCTTGGGTGCTAACAATCAAGGTCAAGGTCAAATACCTACCCAGCCTGGGTACTCATGTCTCCGAGGCCTAGTATGTTGTGAAGTTTAAAGGCAAACCATATACCGTATTTTTTGGACCATAAGGCGCACCGGATTATAAGGCACATTAACTGAAACAAAACAGATAAGTCAAACTTTACTCAGCTCATTCTTCTTGCTTCCTCCACTTCCGTACCATTGACTCATTATTGTTGAATTCTCTGGCAGCTGCTCTATTCCCATGTTGTTGCAGTATATTAATGACTAACCTCGTATTGTGGATGGATTATCTCAGTTGTTCTCCTGACTGAAGTTTGGTCCGTTTACAGCATCCTGCCATGCGATTGCATTTGTCCCTAACCATCAGGAACCCTCACGTTAACTTTTATCGAGTGGAAAAAAGTTAGCGTTCATCCTCCAGCTTCATTGTGCTTATGCTATGCTAACATAGCTGTGTCGCTAGCGATCACGTAGCACATCATTATATACCAGCTAGCCCAAATTCAGTAACCCTAAAATCGTCACTGCTGTTTAGTTTTCTGTCTTCATTTATGTTGGAAGTGATAGCAGAGCTGTACGTTTGAATGTTTCAGGAATCTCTCAGTCAGAACATGCTATATCATGCTTAGGTGGAAGCTAGCGAGCTAACTTCCTGCTAACTTCTAACTCAGTTAAATGTAATAAATTCTGTTTTCATGGATGCCTGGATGTTAAATTTAATTGTTACACCTGGTAAAGCAGCAACTGATAATTTTATTAAAGATGAAAGAATTTAGACAGTTTTTAACTTTCAGTGATGCTGCAGTGTTCGTTTGACTTTGGGACCTGAAGCAGACGGAGTTTAGGACCCAGATTACTCTGCGAGGCTCCTGACTACGGTAGCCGTAAATCTCTGACAATCCATCAAGCGGTGCGGCTTCGTAGCTTACCAAAGTTGTGCTAAAACATTTTTTGACAGATTTTTGAGCGCCGTGTAGCACATAAAATCGGTTCGAGGTCAGTAAGCACAACCAGAATTCATACATAAGGCACACTGTCAATTTTTGAGAAAATTAAAGGATTTTAAGTGCGCCTTATAGTGCCGAAAATACGGTAAGCTTTTTTTGATTTTCACATTTGGTGTAACCTTGACCTGATTTTCACCAAAATGAAATCAACCCTATCTGTTATTGGCCTCTACCACTAAATCTGTGGTACTTGAAAATATCTAGACTGCTAACAAACACACAAACTGAACTGATTACATACTCCCTCCCTTTGGTGGGAGAAAAACAGCAATAATAGTTTATATGGTTTGAAACACATATTATGTAAGAAGAAAAAATAAAGTTTCTTTATTTTGTAACTCTTTGCTGTTATTATTGTTCAACCCAGAACAAATAAAGTGGGAGGGTTAAATGTGACAAATAAGATTTAAATTACATTCCGTTCTGATGAAAATGAGACCACTTGAGTTTTGGGTTACATAACATATTTTCCCTTTTAATATACTGTCAAAGTGTTTCGTGGATTCTGTAATGATGCCACTATAATAAAGATATTTTACTTGCCTTAAATTCTATTTGATATTTATTTTTAGACGGCCCAAGAACAAACAAACAAAAATAATATTCAGCTGCAACACTCAGCAGGTAGGGATCCCTGCAACAGCTTTAAATTGAAAGTTTGATCATTTTGCAAAAGAATCACATACGTTGTGCAAAATGAGTCTCTCAAATCCTAATAAAATATGTGACATCTGCACAGACATCATCCACTGACAAAGTTCATGTGACTCAAGAATTGCTGCATTGTTTTTCTAAGCCTCACATCTTTCCAAAAACAATGTCCCAGTTGCACTGAAAAGACCTGACACAGGATCAGTTGTTTTCAGTAAACGAAAGAAGCCTCATGCTTCATTTATGGTACTACGTAGAGAGAGGGGATTTAAACCTCTGTGAACGTGTTCCTGTGCAGTCTGCACGTTGCTCAGTGTGAATGAGGCTGCACATCAGTCAAATGCTGATTAGCTGAGAAGTGAGCAACAGCAGAGTTCATCAGGAGTGGGATTTGTAAAAAAAAATGCACACTATGAAAAGTAGTGACAGTGGCTGAAGTGGACACATTTCATTGGTTTTAGCACTCGGATTTACTTCAGCTCTTTTTACTTTATAACTTCACTCCTGTCTGCAGCTGGCTGATGGGCCAACAACAGCACAAGGAAGAGTAACTCACAGACCGGCTGCACTGTGCTCTGCAGGTAGACAGGCTGTCCGTGGACTGCCAACACGCTACCACCAGGGAACCATCATTTTCCCTTTAAACTGTTTTCATTGACAGAGGAGCATGCAGAGTAACCTGTGCAGACTTGAAAAAATGGTTGCTGTAGATTCAAATTAAATCTTTCATGTAATTCTTATAAACAGATGTCCCTGAGCAAGGGGCAAAATCCCATCTAACTGATACATGAGGTGTCTTTTCTTGCATTTTAAATGTGTATGCGTGACACATGGCGACGAGGCTTGCATCACTTTTTGGATCTAAACCAAAAAATTCTCCCAAACCAATGATGAATGCCTCCTCCAAACAGTCACATTTATTGTTTATCATTTGATTGAAAGCAGGTGTGTTTATTGTGGTGAAAACTGCACCTCCTTTGGAAAGGGGACTGTGTGAAGCTCATTAAGAGAAAGGCCTTTGTGTTTTCAGGGGCGCTTGACCCAGGGTCATGTATTATCCTCTTCAGCTGTCCATTAAATGAACATCTCTGATTCTCACACCCTTGCATGTTTATACTCAAATGGACGCTTGCGTGTGGTGTGTTCCCTCTCACAAATTAGAGTTTTAAATCAAGACAATGATCCGCTCGCAGCTGTGTCCTCAGTTAACATCTCTAAGGGACATTGCTGCAAAGAGCAGGACTAATGGGACTGCAGCAGATTGCACTAAACAGTAACAGTACATCCCACGCTTGAAGAACTGACTGCTGAAAATCAGTTTTTTAGTTCACTAAATGCATATGACTAACATAACTGATGCTTGACTTAATTCTGTTAACTTTATGCTTTAAAGTCAGATTTTAAAAGAGCAAAAGTTAATGAGTGCAGGTCTTTGTAACGTCCGATTATGCAAAGATTGGATTTTGCATTGCTGCTTTTAGCTGTGGTTAATGAAACTGGACCATCTTGTGCCACAGCGTCATGGACACGCTGTTCTTTTGTTGCAAGTTCCCATCACTTTGAGATAAAAGCTGGCTGTTGTCATGCCAAATTCAGATGTGGTAGACACCCGAGCAGTACTTGATGGATTTATTTCTCAGTAATATGAAATAGTCATTGCACTAAATTGCTTGTCACATTTTGGCATCTTCAATAAATCTCATTTGAATAATCCTGAAAAAAAAAGACTGATTTGAAATTGGTAATCGGGTCATTTTGGTTGGACCAAAACAAAAAAATTACTTTGGCGATGTACAACTATTGTGTGCCAAAAGCAAAAGCTGAGCTGACATGTTCATACAGCTGCGAAAGTAACATGGTGCTGTTTAAGGTGTAGACATAGATTGTATCTACAAGATGAAGCTACCATAATTCAGTTGAATTCAGTTTTATTTATATAACATCAAATACCCCAAGGCGCTTTATAATGTAATGTAAAGACCCTTCAGTGTTTGATAGAAAACCCCAACCGTCAAACACCCCCCTATGAGCAAGCACTCGGTGACCGTGGGAAGGAAAGAGAAACCTCTGGCAGAACCAGGCTCAGTGACCAGTTGTCAAACCAGTGTCAATCATTGGTTTGTTGTCTGTAGATTTTAAAGCCTTGAATTTAGCATTTAGCGATTTAACAATTTAACTGTTAGCTCCTTTTGATCTTAGGCGCATCCTCAGTTCACTGTGATTACATGGGATGCTAATTTTGGCTAGCACTTTACTGAAAGATGAACAAGATGACTGAGTTTGCATTCAAAGTTAGTGAGGGTCTATACAAACTATTCTAATGGCTGTCAAACCACACGTTTAATGATGTATACTGAGGTGTCAAACCTGTCATTACTCGTGTTGTTGGTCACTGAGTCCGCAGCGAAGGAGAACGAGATTATAACACACGGTACAAAGAGCTGAAGTGAAAACGAGTGCGACCACTTTCTGTGCTTTTCGTGATTTATTTCTTCATCTATGAATTTTTTCACGGTTCACCCGTTCCCGGTGAACTCTGCTTTACGCTCTATTCTGGCCCACTCATCTACCGATCAACCTTCGGCAGTCGCTTACATCATCTGCTTCCAGCGACGTGCAGTCAGGATCTTGCAGGACTGCACGGTAGCGCGACTTAAATGGAGATTTGAGAAAATGCCATTTTGTTTTGTTTTCTTCATATTTTTTTTAAACACAAACACAAAGATTGCAGCGTAGTTGTGGTCAAGAGAAGATTACTACAGTCTTTTATTTAATATTCAGAACTTCTGTGTAGGAGTAAATGGCAGACACAAACTTGGACTCTATGTAAAGCCTGTTTGTGCAAATATATATTTGTATCTCTGCAGGTTTCAGAGTTGACTTTCTTTTCATTTAATATTTGATTTTGTCATTTCATAATGTTAATAAAGTTGGTTTTTTAATCCAAAAATGTACTTTACTAAGAAACTTCTGTACTTAAACCTAATAAAACTAAGTGCATTTGTCTGAGACTTTTGATGAAATTACAGTGTTATCTTGCCAATCAAGGCTGTTCCAGAAGGCAGTGAAAAACAGCCTTACAGTATTACATTGTTTTGCCTTTAATAGGAGGATGTTTTTCATTATAGTCTTGAACCGGCAAAATGAATGTGCAGCGAACTGCATGAGATGGCAAGAGTCTTGGCGACTTTCCCTTTATTTCCATCTATCATAATCCTTCGGGTCAGCCACACAGCCTGTCCAAACATTTCTATCATCCTCTCCACTATGTGTCACACACAGACCCTGGAAACATGACTGGCATTCAGAAGAAGAGCGGGAACCCCGGCCCACTGTGAAACCACAACAGTCATCAAACTGTCCTCCTGATGGCTGTTCTCTGCCAATAACACTGGCTCACTACTTTGAAATGTCATGTGTACACAAACCTTGGCTACACTGAAAAAGGCACGTCCCACTGTGTGTGTGTTTACTATTACACCTTGATCAATAGTGGGTTAACGACCCTCTTAAGGGACAAATACCTGGGACTCTCCAACATTTGGTCTTAGAACTGAAGAAGCTTCTCAGATAAGAGTTGAAACGTCTTCAAGAAACTTGAAGAAGTCCAGTCGCTTTTCTTTCCGAGCTCCTTAGTTTACCATAACCTGGATGACTGAGAACACACAGACATATTACTGAACCCTTGTTTGCCTCACCAGGTGAATTTGTGTGTGTACCTGTGTTTATGCTTTATATGAGCCTGCCGTCGCTGTGTGTGCATGTGCGACTGTGTGCACACTTGTGACTGATGTGGGTAGCTGTATGTTTGCTCTCAGAGAGGAGATGCGGAATATCACGACCCTCCGCCAAACCGCCTGCTCTCCTGCTCAGCTCAGATCTTACCGTTGTTTATGCGATCTGACTCTTGGAGACAAGGTGACGTCATCAATAATATTTTCTGCCGGGCCTCTCATGTATCACGCAGGCTACAGTAAGCGTTTGTCTGTGAATGCGTAAGGTTGCTGTAATACGAGTCCTCTTACTCACAACTTAGACCGTATCACCAGTATGCCAGTAGCGATAAAAGAAGCTTGTTTGTACTTGTTATGGAGACCAACCTGAAGTGGTGCTTTTTTTCTTCTGAGGAGGCTTTTGTATGTGTGTCCAAACCAGGTTTATTTCACTTTTTTGTGTAATTTCCCCATATGTACTTGAAAGCACAGCAATAAAAGAAAAAAAAGTATTAAAAAAAAAAACCTGAGGTGAATCCTTGAGGCGATAATCATAAAAAGTTTGTTGGCTGTGTTTTTGCATTGCATCTGTGTTAATCTTTTCAAGAAAATCTCATAGACATCTGTAGTAAATAAAGAACCTAAAACGCAAGCGCAAGATGTTTGTCACAGCTCGATTTGTGTGGCCAGAATTCAGCCAAAAAACTGGTTTTGACAATACCGTGATTGGTCGATAGAATTCAAGAAGACTACAACCAGATACCAGAAACTTCTGGCACCAAAAAATATTGCTCCATGCCTATATGTATAGAATTTAAACAGATTCAGTTTCAACTAAAGCCCCAGTCACACAGGCCTAGAGGTGGGCTGGCAACCACTTGGCAACCACTGGTGTGTATGGAAAATGTCACTACTGCTTCATGGGCAATTGGTAGAGGTTGTTGGCTGGCTGTGAAATCGGTTTCCAAAGCTTCAGTCACCCAAGCCTAGAGCCCGATTATCACGAACCCCCTGGCAACCATCAGTTGCTGGGAAAAATTTGTATTCCACAACTGGTTGGCAAGTGGTCGCTGGAAGTCACTACTGAGTATAAAGAGTATTTCTTTAGTTGCCAGCAAATTCCCATGGTTGCCTGTGGTTTGACTTGAACACACAAATTTTTTTTCATCATGCAAATTGTGGCAATCTGCAACCAAAGCAATCAGAAGTAAGTGTTTGGTGCAGCACCTTCTATACTATCAGTTTCACCCATCAACCTACTGCAACCACTCACCGACCAGATGTGAATAAAACATTCAAAATAAAACATTTGAAAGCTGTCCAACTCTCTTACCACTCTCTAAGCTTGTGTGAGTGAAGCCTAACTTGTTTAAATGACCAAAATCCCTCATTAAAGCAAACAGACTAACTAAGAGACATTTAGCCTGCAACATCCGTGCTCTGTTGGGTAAAGTTGCCATTTTTGTAATTAGAGTCTGGAAAATGTTGCACAATGACTGGAAAAAGTAGAGAAAATGTACACTTCAGGTGGCCTCTGAATCACACCAGACACACATTTGCTGCTCTCATTGTTTGTGCATCTGTTATGTCACCTTGCCTGCCTCTGCAGCAAACAGGAATCTGGATGTTTACATGCTGAGGTACCCTTTGGGAATACTTGGGCTAATATGTAAGATGAACATGTTACTTTTCCCCTCAAGTCATAGAGTTGGAAGTTAACTACAGCTCGCTGTGCTTGATTGACTTCCTGTTTACATACTTACAAGCTTTCAGTTGTTATTAACAATCAATTTGGATCACATTATGGTCTTAAAGTATAATTCCAATTATACTTTCAGCTGTGAGGAGTCTCCGCGCAGCTTTCCAGGAAACCACATTTCAACATTTTAGAATCTCCCTCAAAGTAAACACATAAATTATCTGCCTGAAACAGCTGTTTCACTAACTGCATTAGAGTTCTCCATCCAGACAGACTCTTCAGCTGATCTTATCGCCATGCTGACCCATTGCATGGTGATTCTTCACATCGAAGAGCTGGCAGTCACATTTTATTTGGATATTTTTCGCTGATCAACAAATGTCGTACTCGTCCAACCTCGATGCCCTACAGGAAATTGTCCGTTAAATTCCTTCCAAAAATAATTTGTGCACTGTACCCTAACAGAAGATCTTCTGTTTGGTAGAAGGTGTGCCACTACAAACACGAAGGAATGATAACCACTCCCAGACAGAAAAAATAATTAAAGGAATTTTTAGTGTTTCTGTCTGCAGATGTACGTAGACTGAGATCACTCGTATACCGATTTCTTCCTTTGTAGTTGCAGGACAGTTGCATTAATTCTTCCGTATCCTGACAGCCCAGCTCTGTTTTTCACCTGCAGTGATTACACAAGTGTCTTAAAATGAAGCGCTTTTCTGTCTTCTGCTCCCTTCCAGGAATTTGGTTCTCCGTGTTTTCTTTGTAGTGGGTGATTGATGGGTTGGCTGTTGCTGAGACTGTCAGAGATACGTAAATGGGGAAAGAGAAAGAAAGGTAGGGTGGGATGTTTTCTACACTGGAATTTTGTTGCATAACAGGTTAATTCATTACTTCAGTTCGATGGAAAGAGTCTTTTATGACACTGACGCTGCTGTGCTTTGTGTGATTTTGACCTCTAGGATGGTGTTGCCGTTTTGCTGTCAGGGCTTTGTTTGGGAGACTTTTATCAGTGGCGACAGACTTTTGCTGTCGCTGATTTTCCTGCATAGAGAAAATTTCTTTAACTTCCCAGTTAATTTTAAACCAACGCTAACAGCCAATTTCAATCTTTTAACGTCTGCTTTTTTTTTTACCAGTATTGTTAAGTGGGCCTTTATTGACTCAGTATTCATTTTTGTTGCTGAAATTGGAAATAAAACCCAAAGGTTTTTGAAAAATGTCTGGCTGACCACTGAAGACCAGAGCTTGCCTCTCATTGTGAGATAAGGAAGTAAATAAAATGCTCTGTTGTGCTTTGTTCAGTGAGGTTGCTCCACTAAAACTGTCCTGGCGTGCAGTGACTTCCCCAGTGTGTAAATTGTTTACTAGGAAAAGCTTGTATTGTAGCACCATCCACTCTAAAGCATTCAACAAGAAGTCTGTGCAGCATTATGAGCTAGCCAGTTTGTTTATGTCTACACAAATAGAGAAGTGGGTTTTAGAGTTGTGTGGAGAGCTAGTTCAAGTTACTGGTTTCGGTTTCTTCCAGGTGCGCTCAAAAGATTTTTTTCTTTTCTTTCAAAGGAAAAGCCTTCCATCCATCCATTAACGTCTTATCCAGTTCAGGGCAGTGGGAGTCTATCCCAGCTGTCATGGGGCGAGAGACAGGGTACTCTCTGCACAGGTCCCAGGTGGTATGGTAGGGTCAATTTAGGACTACCAGTTAACCTAACGTGCATGACTTTGGAGTGTGGGAGGAAGCGGGAGTACCTGGAGAGAACCCACACAGCCACAGGGATCTTCCAGGTCCTTCCTACCGTGAGGTGTTAGCCACTGCGCTGCCTCGGAACAGACACCAACAGAAAAATCAGTGCTCATGAATAAAACATGTAACAGCTGAGATATGGAAGCAATTATTGCAAGAAAATAATGCCATGTGCTGTATGTGTGAGTTTATAAAACTAAAGTTTGGTGACTATACTGGAGGGTCGTTTCATATCTTCTGAACAACAGCAAATACAACACAAATCAAGTTAATCAACTCGTAATGTACCAAAAGTTTTCTTTAAAGCATCAAGCGCGTCTATAAATGGACCTTGGGTTGTTTTTGTGTGTCAACAGTTATGTTATTGCATATAAGATATGGAAAGGTGCCCGCTGATCGCCATGCCTTTTCCAGCCTTAGGTCACATTTCACCATCCTCCAACTGACGAACTCTCGAGTATCAGTCAAGTGACCTAAGAGGGTTAAAGAGGTTTCCACACACAGTGACTGACACAGAATAAGTGGCACCGCTTTCTAGTTATTAATAGCTTACTGGACAGTTAAAAAAAATATATATCAAAAACAAACACTAGTAATCACTTTGTATTCACTCTGTAGCTCCAAATAAATTTTAAAAGCCTGACACAGGCTTCTGTTGTGGTGGTGGTGAGCTCATGGTTTAATTGCAAGTAATCCCAGTGTTAAAATGTGGCCGGGCCTGGTCTCTGCTTTACAAGTCTCCAGTGTCATAAACAAGCTGCTGTGCCAAGTATTTACCCTACTCAAAGCTCTCTATACACGCTGGGGCTGGGCTCTCGGGGCTCCCAGCCAAGGGAGATCCAGAGCTCAGTTTTAGGAAAAGACCCACTTGACTGTATGTGTATGAGGGTGTATTCTTCTACACGAGGCCCATTTTAGGTTTGATTCTGCTTCTTCGTGTGCGTGGTTTAATTCTTGATTTTGTTAATATTTCATCGCAGTGTTTTAGCTTTCTTGGCTTAAAAATGGCAAATCTGCCAGGTTGCAGTTCCCTAGTTGTAAACAGACGGATGATTTCTCCGTCCTCGCAGTAAGACTAGATGACCAAACTCGACACCAACCAGAAAAGCAAAGGCCACAAACTGCTAACGCTTGACTTTTATACATAGTAGAGCTTAGAAAAGTCATTGATGTAACTCAACTTCCTGTCTACCTACGCTGCAAGCCCCCAAAAATATCCTTCCTTTCAGAAAAGTTGCATTGCTGCACAGGAAGCACCACATAATGAACTAGAAACCATGTAAAGTAATGTTATGTGCAGTTAGCTATTAGAGTCAAGGGGATGGTAATTACTGGATTTTGGGATTAACTTTGAGCTTCTATTTTAAAGCGTGACGTTAGATTGCTTTTAAATTCCCATTTTTATTCTTTACCTTTTATTTTGATTAGAGAGGAAATTTGAGTCGCAGCAAAGATCCTGTGCTGGATTCAACTCGAGGGACTTTTGAGGAGGATTTCACGTTTTGGATTGTTTTGTTTTGGGGGGTTTTCAGTCCGTCTGTGGTCATCATCCCGGCCCCCCGTTCAATTATGTCATCCTCACTTATCCAACAATACAAGCCATGATGTCATTAAAACTCTGAAAAACAATCCTTAAACATCTGGTGGGAGCAAACAGTCTGAGTCTTCACAAGTGTCATTAAGTTAGTCAGGAGCCATAAATATTTCAACCTTTTTCCTTGTTTACACCTTAATTGGTTTGAATGCTACTCTTTTGTTTGTTTTTTTGGTCCTTGTTTCATTACCTTATTTTAAAGCACATATATATTGGCCGTAGGCCTGCTGTACGTCACATACGTACACCACTTCACACAAAAAGCGGTGTCACTTCCCTCTTTCGGTAAAAGACAAACATCCTTCATAGAAAGGGGTTTAATTGATTTCAGTTTTCTTTTCTTCTTCCTCTTTAACCTATAAAAACCATAAAAAAAACACTTGCAGTTCTCCCTAATAGGATTTATTTTCCCCTCAAACCAATTAAAGTTTCAAAAGTCTCCTTTAAAGTAATATTACGCTCTCCGTGAGCAAATTTACAATTCATTTCCAAAGATGTATCAATCTGTCACTTTTGGCTTTGTGAGCACTGAAGGCCGAGTAAATGAACACCATGTGGTTTGATGCTGTTTGAGCGCCGCCGTGACTCCGCTCCAGTTGTTGTTTTGATGTTCTGTTTTACCGGAGTCCTGTTCCGCTTCGGGTTTTATCTGCAGCCCGCCACAGAGAGCGAGAGAGAGAGAGCAGGTTCAGAAAGCTGGAAGCATGCACTCTGCAAGTATTTGAATTATGCCATTGACGTCAGCACAGTCATAAAGTAGACGGGTGCCCTTCCCCTGAAGTATTCCCTTGCCAGCAGGCCTGTTCAGCTCTGTGCAGATGGATTCAAACGCTCTCTGCTTCACAGACAGGGCCTTTTGTTTGGGTATTTGGGAAGCTTTTTGCACTCCCCCCACCCCGACCTGCCAGAAAAACACCACAACTACTGCGTCCTCTTTGTGGAGCAGCGCAGGAAGCCAGCTTTTTTTTAAAAAAAACGAGTCAATGATTAAACAGCCCGCTTTAATAAAAAGCCACCTGATTTTTACCAACAAAGAGAAAAAGAGAAAAAAAAACAAGAAAAGCAAGCTTTTGCTTATCATTTCTCTGCAAGGATTTACCTCATTTTTTTTTCCTTCCCCCGAATCCACGTATCTTTTTCGAAACTGCTCTTCAGTTGCACCGTGAATGCCGCGTGACTGTTTCGCTGTTACTCGGGGAGGGAGTCGTATTTAATCTTGATTCAATCAGGAAGTCTTACTTAGCCAGTATGGATGAACACAATCAATCTTGTCTTGCGTGCTCACCGCTGCCAACAGTCTTTATTGGTTCAATTTGATTTTGTAATGTGGTCTGGGAGGCGCACATAAACACACACGGGCTGGCTCGAACTGACACACAAGGCATGCTTACCCATCATAAGTAGGCATGCTGTTTGAGGTTATTTGAGGTTTGCTTCAGCTGGTCTTCATATGTTTCTTGAGCCTTCGTTGCACGCAAAGCCCTTCATCGCAGAACCCTTCTGGTGCCTTTCCTGCCCCCCTCGTTAAGTCGGCTTTATCCCGACCCGGACCAGCCAGAATTGGCTCCGTTTCATGGCTTGCACGCTAAATACAGCCAAGATAATGTTAATGAGACAGCCATGTTTTTCTTGACAACAGTTCAACAACAGCTGGAAAAGTCTCCGGACTAAAATGATTTCTCGCTTGGCCTCAGTAGAATGTTTTTCAGGTCCTGACGCCAAGAAACAGAAGAAGCGTGACATGTGAAGAGAGCCCGTCTAGCTGCAGTGCACATCACCTTGGTGAGGCTGTTTATGGCCCCATTATTTGAAATAAGACCTGCAGAAGTGATATGAGGCTTGGGATGGAGTGCATGGAAGAGGTCCATATTTTCCAACAAGTTCGAGCAGTCAAAATACAAATAACACTAATCGTTTATGACAAAACAAATGATTCCAATTTGTCACCTGAAATGTATTTTCATATGTAGCTTTTCTGACATGACACTAAATCTAGCAGCAGTAATGGATCTCCTGGTAGTTCTGAGTCTGAAGCTCCCCTCCTGGAAACCCTTTGATTTCTGACTTGCCTTCTTAAATTAGCAGTAAGTACTTTACAGTAGTAAAGCACTGTCTATGAGTATTTATTTAAAAATAAAACAATAATTGTGATTACTGAGCATGCACCTTGTTGCTTTTGTGATTTGAAACCCACTTGAGGAACATGCCAGGTCACCGTATTAGCGCAGAAAAAACGCTCCCAGTTAACCATGGCTATTGTGTCCCAGTTTGTTTGGTTACTTGCCTATTAAAGCAATAGTCTAATACGTTAAAATAAGTTAATCGACTTTAGTACTAAATCCAAAAGAAAGAAGGGAGAGAAGGATAAATATGATATCATAAAAAGTAGCTGGTTAGCTTCCCTAGAAATTAACAGAAAGTGACAGAAAGGCAAAAAAAAAAAGCAAAAGAAGTGCCAGTGACGAGCCGCTTTTTGCACTTGGTTTAAAAAAAAGACAGAATATTACTCTTACTCAGGTAGGAAGCTATATCACATGGATGAGGTAAGAGGAAAAAAGGGTGAGAACAAAAAAAGAGCACTGACATGAAGCTATTGATAAAAGCTAACGTGGGGCCCCTACCCCAGCAGTGTTTGACTGATCTAATTTCTGAATTGCATGTTACAGCTACAAACACAACTTTAAATGCACCGCAGTTTAATCACACAAGTAACACTAAAGGAACTGAGCTGAGCAGGAACCACATCATAAAGCCGGACACCATAGTAACATAATAAATAACCCTTGAACACAGTAGGAGGGTGACAGGGTCTCATCGGAGACAATTCACTGTGTGTATGTGAGTGATGAGTGATGCAGCCCATACACACTATATTCTGCTTCTGTTTCCACTTTGAGGGGAAACGTGGGGAGGAACGGCTGCAGGTACCTGTGACACTTGTTTGAAACTAGCAGAGATTTTTTGATGAAGTTTAACAAACTGATGGTATTTTTTATCTAAACCTGCACAAAAACAGCTCTTTAGTGGAAAGATGCTTCTCTATGCAATGCACAGGCTTTACACTGAGTCAAAGAGGGCTACTGGGCTGCCGTCTACATAATTGGACCCAAGATCACGTAAACAAGAATCAAGGAAAAAGAGCAGCTTTATCTCTACTGCAGTTAGATATATGAAATAGGAAAAAAAAGCAGAACACTGTGATTGACCACGTGTCAGCCACGCCCCCAGAAAGTGAGAAGTGAGTAAATCTGTTGGTGTCTAATCAGTCTGGAGGTGTTTTAGAGAGCAGGGTCTTCGAGGACCACCAACAGCTGCTCTATACCCCAAACGTCTCATAATCCCTGAATTCAGATGCACCACTTGCACCATTGCATACACCTTTTAATTCTAACTCTGGAAGCTTCTCTGGAACTTAAAAAGGAGAATAAAGCAGCAGCAGCAGCATCGGCACTGACAGAAGTCTGGCTGAGCGGGGTCCCACGGCTCCTCTGATCCATGCAAATCAACCTGAGGGCCAAAGGCCAGTCAGCATGACAATGAGGCTCATTCAGTCTAGTCAGTGCTGTTGCTTTCAATGCAGGAGTTCACCCCAGGTAATACAGACAAAGCCCGGTCTGTGTGCATTTTTTTGGTGTGCGTACCCAAGTTTTGGATATATAGAAATGTTAGAAACTGTTGTGAGATGAAGAGAGTACGTGAGCGTGCAGCTCAAGGACAAGGCGGTTTACGCTCACAGGTCCTCAGAGCCGAGCTGGTAATAAGGCCAAACACACGGCTTCAATGACGTCTCTCTTTTTATCAGCGGGAGAGATACAGATTCGAAACTTTGAAGGTTTTTACATCAGAAAGTGACGAGCGGTCAGATAAGAGGGAATACTGTTTGTACAACTCAGGACAAGGCGCCTCAGGTCTCAGCGAACCTTCAGACCGTGCTGTGTCAGACTGTCCCTGAGCTCGTTTCACTCCTCACGGTGTACTCCTCACATTCGTCTCCTACGTGCGTAAATCACTCCGAGTCTCTGCGAACAATGTGCACGTGACGGAGGCAGAGAAACCTCAGACTTGTGCGTGATTCAGTTTGGAGCAAAGGCCCGTTTGGACTGGTTTCTGGGTTTCTGTTACTGTAACTGAAGTTTTAGCCACATAAAATCTTAACACTTGCATGCAAAGATAAAACAAAGTTACTGTCTGGGTTAGACTTCAGTTAATGGAAGAATAAATTCACTGCAACAGAACTACTGAAAGAGGCCCAGCCCTCTTCAAAACAATCTTTGAAATTAGGTCACATACCAGTAATACAAATAAATAAATACATGAATGAATCTTCCAGTCACACAGTTCTCATTCTAGTCTTTGTTTTTAGACAGTAAAAGCAGCGTAGAGACAGAATTTGATTAGCTCTTCGTGCTGTCGTTCCTACGATTCAGCGTGGTATCTGGTGTAACCGTCCAGCCTTTATGGGGCAGATTCATCCTTTTGTGCTTTGCTTTTACATTAAATTCTATAGTAAATCTCACAGAAATGCAGCTTGTGGGGATAGGTTAATTGGATAATCCAAATTGCCACTAGGTGTGAATGTGTGAGTGAATGGTTGTCTGTCCCTGTGTGTTGGCCCTGCCACAGACTGGCGACCTGTCCAGGGTGTACCCTGCCTCTCGCCCTATGGCAGCTGGGATAGGCTCCAACGCCCCCCGCGACCCTGAAAAGGATAAGCGGAAGCGAATGGATGGATGGATGGATCTCACAGAAATGTGTATAATGTGGGGAGGAATGTATACAGCAGGGTTATTAGAGCCAGCAAGCTACATAAGGAGGTCTAGCACTCAAACACGTACACGCTGTGTGGCCCAGTCAAAGCGCCTTTGTTATGTTTTGTGGTTGTAAATGACTTTCAGTTTAAATGCAGGTAGAAGAGCCACAGGTCACACTGTTGCACTGAACTGTACTCACATGCTGTGAAACAATAGGACCCCCAACACTCCTGAAAACAGCTCTGCAAAAATGTTTACTTCAAGTGTGTTATTAATATATTGCTTCAAAGAATGTCTCATTTCATAGATTATTCCAGACTGGATTTGAACCTTCACCACGTAAATTCAGTTTCTATTTACTAAAGAGAAAAACATTAAACACAGATAAAGAGACGCGCTTGCTATTTTCTTAGCAAGTGTAACAGCTGCATTCTTCTTTCCGAGTCCCACACATGAAAGTGTTGTTTCACCATCTCCGTCGCTGCGTTAGGGGAAGGCAGCAAATATAAAAGCTGGTAGCTTTGGCACGAGAGACACGGACTATTACAACACATCAGAATATTTAATGTGTGAATCAACATCCTAAATATGTCACAGTGCTGCTTCTGGAGGGTCGCGGCCACATAAAAAAGGAACCAGCACATTTTACCAGCACTGTATCCCTGAGCAATGAATTTACCAGCTTTGTCTACAATGTAACAGGATGGCTTGAGGGTTAATTCTACCCTCCCATTGTTAATATCAAACAGCCGTGGGGTAATGAAATGTCAATACCACTGAAATATTACTCGTATTCTGAGTCCCAGTAAATCAGATAAATGTTTGCTAATGAAATACGTAGCCATGATGTCATTTTGTCACTTCTCAGAACCCAGCTTACAGAAATGTTTTGATCAAGAAATGTATCGAGGTTATGCAAGAAGGCCCCGAAACCACAAACTCCACCACCGCTCTTCGCCCTCCCCTCGACTTTTCAGATTTCTTGTCAATGACATTTCTGTGAATGTCAAGTCAAACTTGAGTTTGTAAGACCTGTAAAAGCAGCACTACCCCAGCCCCCCTACCTCAATTTACCATGTCTGGTCTTTGTTAGGAAGTGTTGTGTAACCGCACGGAGGGTTTCAGATCAACTCACTTTCTGGTAAAGCAGGAGATGAAGAAAGAGAGTGCCTCAGTCTCTCTCTCGCTTTCTTTCTGCCATTTACAAATCCGGCGCTGCTGCCAGTTGACCAGCGTCAAAGTTTGGTTTCTCTTTAAGTGCGTGTGTGGTCTGTTTACGCTGGTTCACTAGAAATGTGGGACGTCACCCTTCAAAACCTGAATGTTTACACGGTGAATTCTTGGTCAATGAAAAGCAGAAATTAGGATAGACTGAGCAGGTGTGGGGAGGGCTGGTCCTCAACTGACCCCTCTAGTCAGAGTGGGTTTTGTGTCCCAGTGTGTGTCAGTGCTTGCTCATGATTAAGCTAACAGTCTTCCACATAGATGCTGGCTGCTGATAATGCGCTGCAGCTGACATGCCCTGCTGCATCTACCTTTGCATCACGGGCAAACTATCTCTATGCCCATGGGAGGACGACAGATGCAGCTGTCTCTCACACACAGGCCCATTTTCAAACACAAACAGCTTTAACAGCTCCTGTCTGATGTCCTGTGGGCACAATGGTCCTTAAATAACCTCATTTGAGTGCGTGTGTGTAAAGAAGTCTCCCATAAAATGTGGAATAAATAAACCAACAAAATGTTATTCTTGTAGAGGAGGTGAGTGAATTTAAATTGATTTTATGGGGAAATCTGAAAAATTATGCCCTGAAATGCTAATAATTAAATAAAAGACAGATCTAAGAATTATAAAACATTTTGGAACTGGAAATGCATGTGAAACAGTGAAAGGAAAAACAATCAGTGAATTATGGATTGACACAGTAAGAGGAATGCTGGTAACATTAAAAAAAACAGGCCATGTGTTCTTTATTTGGATTTCATTTTCTGTTCCTTTTATTTCATGCACTCGTGCCCTTTTCCTGCATTTTCTCGTTTTTAATGTTACCTCGGGCTGCTGATTTCTTTGGATGTAGTGAAAAACAACTAAAAACTTTTCAATATTAAATTGAAACCGAGAGTACTGACCTCATATCCCCCCCCCCCCAAACCCTTCCTGCCACGGCAGCCTGCCGGCTCCACTTCTCTCAGCTGGAAAGTACTTGTTTGTATGGCAGTGTGTGCGGTAACGAGACATCTTAGCCATCAAGTGTGCGTGTGTCACTGTGTTTGTGTGGCTGGACTGTACATATGTATTTTCCTGCCTGCCCCTGTGGGACAAACTGTAGGTCTGAGCACTGATCAGAAAGGTCCTTGTGTCGGGTGGAGGCGGTGGAAATCCCCTCTTGTATCGTGTTGTGTGTGTGTGTGTGTGTGTGTGTGTGTGTGTGTGTGTGTGTGTGTGTGTGTGTGTATGTATTTGGAGTGCTGTTCCCCTCAGTCCAGCCAAGGCCATAACTGGAGTACTTACTAATATATAGTGAGTGCACATGCCTCTACTCTTAATGTGTTTTCATCAGCACCAGTTTTTCGCACCAATATTTTTTACCCATTATGACAAATCATATTTTAACCTTATACCAACACATTTCTGATTAACTGCTTGTGTCTCTTCCGTCTAATCAGGCCTGACTATTTTAAAGTGTCAGTGTAGACCTAAGATCCAGGCTCAAACTGACTTTTCTTTTTTCTTTTTCACGTATCCTATATACTTATATTTACAGTCTAATACATCTACATCTACATTTTAGACCACCAAAATTAAAAGCATTGGTAATTAACCAAATTATCTTTTAATGGTTAGTCCACCAATGTGTGCAGGCTGTTTAATTGAAATGATATTTGAAATGACAAAAAAGTTGAAGATTACAAAAAACAACAAACAAACCCTGAAAAACATAATAAGGCTTATTATTATTTTTAGGTTGCACTTAATTACTTCTTCATTAATTTCTGACTTCCCAGAGAAGGAACGCTCACTGTATTTTCTTCCATATTACATGTTCGGGAGATAGAGAGGAATAAAGAGATGGATGGATGGATGATAAATGGATAGATGGATGGATGGATGGGTGGGTGGATGGATGGATGAATGGATAAATGAATGGACGGATGGCTGATGGATGGATTGATAGATGGATGAATGGATGGATGAATGGGTGGATGGATTGGTAAATGGATGGATGGATTGATGGATGGCTGATGGATGGATGGATGGATTGATAGATGGATGAATGGATGGATGAATGGGTGGATGGATTGGTAAATGGATGGATGGATTGATGGATGGATGGATGAATGGATGGATGAATGGGTGGATGGATGATGGATCGGTAGATGGATGGATGGATAAATGAATGGACGGATGGCTGATGGATGGATGGATGGATTGATAGATGGATGAATGGATGGATGAATGGGTGGATGGACGGATGGATTGATAGATGGATGGATGGATGGATGGATGGATGAATGGGTGGATGAATGGGTGGATGGATTGGTAAATGGATGGATGGATGGATGGATGGATGAATGGGTGGATGGATTGGTAAATGGATGGATGGATTGATGGATGGGTGGATGGACGGATGGATTGATAGATGGATGGATGGATGGATGGATGGGTGGATGAATGGGTGGATGGATTGGTAAATGGATGGATGGATGGATGGATGGATGAATGGGTGGATGGATTGGTAAATGGATGGATGGATGGATGGATGGATGGATGGATGAATGGATGGATGGATGCCAGAATGATCTTAAAAACCACACAAAACTTTCCATATGAATTTAAAATAGGCAAAGCCAAAGAAGAAATGAAATAATATTGTGGAAGCTGGGAACTTGTCTTGTGTCCGAGGATGTGTAAGGTGCCGGTCCTTTTTCTTATGGTCGACTAGAGTTTTTTATTAGCTCAATTTCTATCTGAAGTAAAGTATTCTAAACATCAGTGCTTATTTTTGATAGCTGTTGGAGCAATTTAAATATTTTTGACATAAAACTTAGAACCTGAGCCAAATACTTTAGTTCTTAGCAAATAAATCTTTAACAGGTGGTTAACTGGGTCCAGTGCTAGAGGAAAGACCGGTGTTCTTGGCCTTGTTTTCCAGCAGCCCAGGGATCAAAGTAAAACCATTATACAAGTGTTACAGTTCTGTGGATCTGGCACCTGCCTCGAAACTTGGATTTAATACATGGAGACCTGCAAGTATTTGGCCTTGGCTTTAGGGCCTGACTTGCTGAACTAGATTTTGAGACCCAGTTTTGTGTGTTTTGAAATCAAGTGCTGAAAGTGATTTTTAGATCAATCTAGCCATGGCTGTTTCTCTCTGATGCAGCTTTGTTTTCACTCATCATTACTGCTATGACTTGGGAGAAATGTTGATCACATCAGTCAGCATTAACAGTGCCGAATGTCAAGTCTTGAACCCTTTCCATGTGTATTCTCCAATGATTTGGATGCACAGATAAGTCGGTAGGTTTGTTACTGCAGGAAAGTCCAGACTTCTGAACCCAAGGCCGTTTTTTTGTTTAATCTGCTATACTTATTGTGTATTTACTTTTTATATGCAGAGAATGGCAAAAGCAAGCTCACCATCCACACATAAGTCGCACACCATGGAAAAGTGTTATTTTTCACAGACCAAAAATGATTCTATTTAGTCAACTTTTGCAGTGGGGCTGCAAAAACCTGTCCAAAAACTTCTACTGTGGTTCTTGCTTTCTGAGCAGAGTTTAAAAGGTCAAAAGAAAAGACCGTTCCAGGGAAAGAGATTTTCTACGCTCTTCAAAAACACAAACCACCTCAAAGATGTTGGAAATACTGGAAAGCAACATCTCAAATAAGTGTAAACCGTTTCAAGATCAGGCAGTTGCGGCATTAAACTAAACACACACACAAACACACACTCCCTCTTTTTCTTTCACTGCCCTCATCAGAGTGAGGGAAGGCTGTGGGCAAAGTGCCAGGTGCCTCTCATGTTTGGGAGAGCAAACAGGCTCGTGTCTTTGATGGCAAGGAGATCAGAGCGGGGGACGCATTCTACGTGGCCGCGCTAAGGTTGCCGCAGTGCACACCCTGCTGCCATGTTGTGCTCCGCAGCTAGGCGACCCGGAGTATACACAGTGCGGGAGTGGGAGAAGAGTGCATGTGTGTTGGTTCAACTCCACCAACCAACTCATCGCACACTCGCCTTTGCTTTCCAAGACACACTCACTCCAACTCTGACGTACAGTTTGCAGTTGTCTGAAAAATGGTTAAACCACAGGAACAGGGTCGGAGCAGTGACACCCAGTCCAAGCAGGAATCTCTCAGCAGTGGTGACAGCACAAACCTTGCCTTGACTTTCTCTGTCTGTCATCATAATCCCTCTTTGGACCAACTTCATGTGTGCTTTGTAGATGTTTTTGTTCTTTACTCAATATTTCTTTTATTATAATATTTAATCCTTCTGCTTTATTTGACCAACATATTTAAAAAGAAAAGAAAGAAAAACACAACCTAAATGGTAACAACACAACAGCATTAGAAATGTCAATTCATTTCTGGTAAACTTAATGCCAGTGCCAGTTCCTGTAATTTTATATCTATGGCGCATTTTCTGACTGCTGTGGTCGGACCTTCAGCCTTCTTCTTACGTCCTAGAAAGCAACAGTGACACATGTTTTGCAGCAGCTGTTATCATGTTTTTTGATGACTAAATGAGTGATTAAAAACATCCTGCGTCTTTGCCGTGCGGGTATTCATCAGAAATGATGGGCTCATCACTAAGACTTGTCCGATGCCACTGTCTGTTGTCAATAATAAAAAAAAAAAGATTAGGTTGATTAAATATTTCCTAATCAGTGCCAACTTGTGCATGCATGCGTGTTCAAAGTTGATGCATGTTTTTAATGTGACAACATGTGCATTTCTGCATGTGTGTTTAGGTTTCGAGGTGTCTGTTTCCTGTGAGATGGGGTAAAGTGTGTTTGTGAGGTGGGGGTATCTGGTTTCCTGTAATAGGGCGGTTGACTTTATGTAAATAAGCTGAGGGCCTCAGATTGGGAGATGACGTTTGGGGGTTGGGGACTCACACAGACAAGTTGAGTGTGTGACAGAACGAGGTCAGGTCCTGGCTTTCTCTCGATTCCACTGACAGCTGCGAGTCCCAGCAGCTAAAAAACCTCCTCAGGATGAAGGGGCGCTACAACTGTGTCCCACCTCTAGCAGTCCCCCCTCCTCAAAAGCAGCAGCAGGAACCCTGAGCGAGACCCGTGGGTGGACGGTCCCTGGGAGTGGCTGGGCAGCGTTCGCGCTCCATGTGCACTGTCTGTTCTGACTGCGTGTCTCTGTGTGCCGGCTGTTTGTTGACAGATGACGCGTACCAGAAACTGGCCATGGAGACAATGGAGGAGTTGGAGTGGTGTTTGGACCAGCTGGAGACCATCCAGACCTACCGCTCTGTCAGCGACATGGCCTCCACCAAGGTATGAGAGGCTGCACCTTTCACTGTTTACTATTATTGTGTTTCATCATAATAGGGGGAGGGGGGAGTTTTGTGCCGTCCCACTTGTATTTCGAGCAGATATATCAAAGTCCATTTGTTGCAAGTTGTTATACAGAAAAGGGCTCTGCTTTTTGGAGGAGCTCTCAAATCTGACTAGCAAGGGAATCTGCAGGAAGCATTAATCCTTCAGCATAATAAACACATGAAGGACGGTATACAAAATCCAAAGATACTACTGCTGAACTTAGCATGACCCATCAAAGTAAACAGCGTTAAAAGTTTGAACATAAACAGAACAGTAATGAGGAGGAGATTGGTTTGGCAGAGGGTGCTGAGATGAGTGCTGATTGGATTAAAAGGCCACCAGCTCACTTGTGTGTCCTATTTATCATCGGATTTTTTTTCCTGAGCAAACATAAAACTCACTTTGTTGAAAAGATGGTCTAACAAGTAGAAGTGTGTGTTTTTTCTTGGCCGGCGTTGGCTCTCTTTCCATCTTTGCTGACTAATTTTTCCACTGTCCGCTGATTATTCTGTTTCTTCTGTGTCACCGATTGCGTGTCATGTGCAGTGAAGTTCAATGCCTGGTTCTTATGTAAAGAGACAGGAAGTAGACACAATGGTACTGAACCACATCCAGCTTGATGATCACTCGTTGTATTGCGCTTCCTGTGCTCGTGTTACTGGATTCTGGACATGATATCTAAGAATTATTAGGTTGCATCCATGACTGTGTGGGTCATGTTAAGTTTGCTCACTTACAAAGAAATGAACATATGTTTTATGGTTGTATCATTTTCATGGAGAGAGACAGAATATCAGCCAAAAGTCCAGAAAAAACACATTACATAAAAGTTATAAATTGATTTGTTTGTCATTGAGTGGAAGAAGTATTTGATCCCCAAGCAAAACATGACTTACTATCTGGTGGCGGACAAACCCTTGTTGGGGTAAGACATTTCTTTTAGTTGGTCACCAACTTTGCAAAGATTTCATGAGGGGTTTTCACCCACTCGTCTTCACAGAAACTCTCTGAATCCTTTAGCTTTTGTGGCTGCCGTTTGGCAACTCGAAGCTTCAGCTTCCTCCACAGATTTTCTATAAGACTGAGGTCTGAGGCTAGGCCGCTCCATGACGCTCCATGACGCTCCATGACCCTCCATGACCTTAACGTACTTCTTCCTTACCCACTCCTTTGTTACCTTGGAGGCGACAATGGTTTGGGTCATTGTCATGCTGGAAGACCCTGCTGGAAAAGCAGGGGGACCTTGCTCGGCACCCCGTGTGGCAAGATACTGAAAGGAGCTCCAGACTGAGGGCAGTCTGGTCATTTTATATTTCTTCCATTTCTGAATAATGAAAGCTCATCAAACTTTTTGTACCCTGACCATGTCTGTGGTGGTGGCAAGGTTCGAATGGAAGAAACAGGTTCTGTGGACAGGTGTGCTTTATAAACATGAGTTGAGATGAATGATTGATCCTAATCTGTACACATGGGCACGCGGCCAATCTGTGGGAGTCAGAATCCTAGCTGGGTGGTAGGGGATAAAATATTTATTTGACTCACTGACATGCAAATCAGTTTAAAACTTTTATGTAATGTATTTTCTCTGGATTTCTGGTTGATATTTTTTGCTTCTCTCCATTAAAACGTTACTACCATAAAAATTAGAGACTGTTCGTTTCTTTGGAAACTTACAAATTCAGCAGGGGATCAAAAAATTATTACTCAGTCTATAATTTATTTCTCTATCATTAGAATCTCTGCTACTATTACCTTAAGGGCTGTAATACAAAACACATGGTCTCATAATTGCCTCCTTTTGGCCTTTGCATTCAGATGATGTCATGGATATCAAAGCACAGTTTCCCGGCTACGACAAGGTTTTGCATATATTCAGTTTTGTACTTTAAGAATTCATAATTCAGAGAAAATGATCAGACCTCACCTGCGGCTTGAGGTATCCTGTCAGTCCACAGATGTCTGTTTTTAAAATGGTTGTCAATAAAGATAATGTGGTTGGCCGCCGGCCACCAGAGTAAATATGTCTGTGGGGTTTAAGGGTAGGATGAGTTCATGAGTCACTGGATATAAAGCCATCACTGTTAGAGATCTAACCTGGGCAGTTTTATACCGTAGACTGCCACAGAGGTTGGCCACTTACAGGAAGTTAAATATTTAAATTTTGGGGTCTTTTCTTTTGTTTTGTTTAAGTCCAAACCACAGAAAGCTGCTGCAAAGGCTGCGTGTGAGATGAGTGTAACCTACCCTGAAAAAACCCTGTCATGTAAACATGTGAATCAAGAGGAAAGCTTTTTATTTCTCATGAAAACTGGACAACAGGATGCGAGTGATCCAGCAGTGGGTCAAACACAATGAACTAGAGAGGAAGACAAAGAACATTTGTGTGTGTGTGTGTGTGTGTGTTTAAGGGATCCTCGCAGACCCCTGGGCAGAGTTACTCTCTCTTCCTGTCTCCTTCCTGATCTCCTGCTGCTCTCTCTATACGACAATAGCCATCCCACCATACCCATTTGGATGGTTAATGGCCGTGTTTATTTATCCTATTGCTGTCGTCACACATCCAGCACCGACAGTAAGCAGGATTCACTTAGGTTGACAGAATCACTGCAGAACTACTGGAACAACTATTCAAACAGTCATTTAGACGTGAAAGCAGGGGTGACAGACCAAACACAGAAGACAGGCAGAGTGCAGAGGAAGTCAGAGCATCCATTACTGCTTGTATAAACCTTTTTTTTAAAGAAGCCGTTGGTTTGCATCACTCCTCAGCTGCGTTTCAGTTTAGCCTGAAATCGAGGCTGTAATTGTAGGACTTTTGCAATCGTAGAAAACTTTTTTTGGATCGAGCCGAACGTTATCTGTAGGTGATGATTGAATACAGGAACTTCACCAACTTGAAAAATTCCCAAATATCCCAATAAGGGAAAAATTAAGGAATGGTTTTGCCCTGCTTTTTCCAGAAAACATTACACCTACCCCTCGGTCTGCCAAGATCATCAGACTGTAACACAATGGAAAGCTGACAGCAGTTCCACTTGAGCAGATGGATGTAAGCTGACAGGTGTGGGCATTTTGACATTATCGTTGGTCAAACGAAAGAAAAAGTAGCTCTCTAAATTGTACTTTCTAATTTTTAATCAGTTCATACTGAACTGTATTGCTTCTTTAAACGAGGAGTCTCCGCTGCGGTCCACAGCGCAGCGTATCAAGTGGCACAATGTGCTTATTGTGCATTATGACCCTCTCTCACAGATGTGACTTTGGCAAGTGGGTGAATGTGCCCCGACACGTAATCATATGTGCACAAGATGCTGATAAGGAGTCATCCATTGAACATGCGCCGCATGTATACATGCCTGTGTCTACGTGAGCATGCGTGCAGCTGGGTGTCCATACCGACAGTAGGCTAATCCCCTCATATCTCGGCATTCTTGTTTTTACAGTAAACTAAAACATTGCACAACTGCAGACCCTTTGTCAAGTTGGCCGTTACACCCAACGCGGCTTTGTTAGCAAGAACATACCGATCAGCTCATATGACCCCCGCGACTTCCTATTGTATTTAGGATGGTGGAAAAACTGTTATTCAAGCTGTGGCAGAGTATGAAACATGAGCACAGGGGAGGTGAAATGCAAGAAGCTGCGGTCGTACCTCCAAGGTGAAGTGCAGGCAGGGGCTGCTGCTGAGGACTTACAGTACGTGACTGTCCCCTCTGTTATGTATGGTTGACATAGACGGGTCAAAGTCTGTTGTGAGTTGGAATATGCTCCTTCCAGCACTGCAGACTCTCTGTTGTGTGAAAATACAGCTTAAGCATCTAATGTCTGCTCGATTATAATCAGTTCTTTTGGTCAATATGGGGCTCAAGATCATTTAACAGAGTTACTCACAGATTTAAAAGAAAAACTTCAAAATCAGGATTTAGTAAACTTGAAAAAAGATGAAACAACTGTTTTTTATCATGCGGATTTCCTTTAACTTTGGGAAGTGAACAGGACATAAAGATTTTATCCCAATTCTATATGAGCCAAAATTATAATCGAAATTAAAGTTTTGATTAACTACACCCATTTGTGAAACATGATGCATTTGCTAGTAAAAAAGAAACAACTGGTTCCTCCTTGAAAATGTGAAAAGCTCCTGCTTTAGTTCATATACTGTATTTTCGCACTATAAGGCGCACTTAAAATCCTTTAATTTTCTCAAAAATCAACAGTGCTCCTTATATTCCGGTGCGCCTATTGTATGAAGTTGGGTTGTGCTTACTGACCTCAAACCGGTGTTATGTGGTACACGGCGCTTAAAAATCTGTCAAAAATGTTTTAGTCCGACTTTGGTAAGCTACGAAGCCGCGCCGCTTGATGGATTGTTGGAGCATTACGGCTACCGTAGTCAGGAGCCTTGCGGAGTCATCTGGGTCCTAAACTCCGTCTGCTTCAGGTCCCAAAGTCAAACAAACACTGCGGCATTAAAAAAACTGTCTAAATTGTTTCATCTTTAATAAAATGATCAGCGTTGCTGCTTTACCAGGTGTAACAATTAAGTTTAATATTAATTAAGTTAGCTTGCCAGCTTCCACCTAAACATGATATAGCATGTTCTGACTGAGAGATTTCTGAAACATTCAAACGTACAGCTCTGCTATCACTTCCAACATAAATGAAGACAGAAAACTAAACAGCAGTGACGTTTGTGGGGTTACTGAAGTTGGGCTAGCTGCTATATAATGATGTGCTACGTGATCGCTAGCGACACAGCTATGTTAGCATAGCATAAACACAGTGAAGCTGGAGGATGAACGCTAACTTTTTTCCACTCGATAAAAGTTAACGTGAGGGTTCCTGATGGTTAGGGACAAATGCAATCGCATGGCAGGATGCTGTAAACGGACCAAACTTCAGTCAGGAGAACAACTGAGATAATCCATCCACAATACGAGGTTAGTCATTAATATACTGCAACAACATGGGAATAGAGCAGCTGCAAGAGAATTCAACATTAATGAATCAATGGTACGGAAGTGGAGGAAGCAAGAAGAATGAGCTGAGTAAAGTTTGACTTATCTGACTGTTTTGTTTCGCTTAATGCGCCTTATAATCCGGTGCGCCTTATGTGTGAAAAATATGTTATGTGCAATTCAAAATATTTAGGATATGAAGGCTGCAGCTGAGAAATACTTTCATTGTAAAGTGATTAATGCATATTTTCTTGATTATCAAAGAAAGCTCAAGGAAAAATGAATCCCTATCTCTGGGCACGGAATGACATCATCACCCTGCCCCCCTCACCCCCCCAATACAAAATCCACAAACACCAAGTAGCAAATTATTGCATGTTAGAATGAATAATGAAACCATGAAGAAACCTGATGGAGACGAGCACGTGTAAAGGGCTTTTTAAAGAGCCAGTCACCCGAATAGATTTAACAGTGACAGCAAAGCTTTGGAGATGTGACTGCCAGCTGCAAGAGCGCTGAGCGACAAGCGAGAGGAGCAGGGGAAAAAAAAGGCTAGAGGCGGGACTACCCCAAGAGGGAGTGTGTATGTAGCAGAGGTCTAACACACAGTCATTGCTCCACAGACACAGGGTGTGAGGTAGAGCCTAGTCAGACCTCGCAGTCCCGAGTGAGTCACTAGAGCTGTGGCGTTTCCCAGCGTCAGAGAGCAGAGGCTTGGTCCTTTTACTCATGCTGTAGTCAGACTGAGACTGAGACACTTTAACGGACGGCAGCCACACTCTACCCTGCACTTTACACACAGCAACATGGGCGCCTGTTGCTTTGACAAGAAAGAGAGGAAAGTAGGGAAGCTGAATGGTTGGAGGAAGGTGAGTTTTGTTATTTTTATAATTTTATGCTGGTAGACACAGTTTGTAATCAATCGCCATTCACTGTGAGATTTCCTGCCTTGCTTGGACTTAAAAGAACAGAGGTTTTGTGGCTTGCTCAAGCTTTTTCTTGAATTTCACTGAATGCTATTGGATATATATATATATATATATATATATATATATATATATATATATATATATATATATGCTTTTACACATTGTGTTCTTATATGCCCTTTGATTCTGGTGGAGTTTGGAGCGGATTTTAGCGGCACTTTATTTCAAGTTTGCACATGATTTCACTTTGGAAGCATGTTGGGAGTATTTAGCAATTGCTGCTTCAATTTACTGAAAAGTTTGTCCTTTAAATATTCATTTTCAACTTATGGTGGTTAAACCTGCATTCTGCATTTGCCTCTGGGGTCTTTTACACTTCCTTTGCTGTGTATTCCCAAATTATTTCTGCCCGTGGAACTAGATAACCTTTACTCTCAGAGCATCAAACTCATGAGAGATTTATGGTGATTCCAGATAATTAAGCGCAGATGCCGTTTTGTTCTTCCTGGCCAAATGCCAAAGCGATTTCTTTAGTTTGTAAGTGACCTATAAGTGACAATAACCGGTATTCAGTGTAACTGCATAGTTACTGCTTTGTGTGCTTTTGATGTCTCCAACTGCCTAAAATGAGGGAAGGAGCCACAGATTTAAATCACAGGAGGTCCAGTGGATGGAAAGGAGTGTATGTTAGCTGGGTACCAAAGACTTTTCCTTCCTTTTTTAGACATAGACCAAAACACTCAGGTTGTCTGACGAGAGAAGAGAGAAGTAGCAGTGAAGTGATCGTAGCTTGGGTGCATAGTGTCGAGAACGCATTTCTGCAAATCTTTATTTTGCCAGAAGTTAGGAGGAGAATTTAGAACAGAAGATTTGAGCATTTCCTGTTTTTTTGCAGCGTGGTCTTTAACAGAGGGTTGCTTTCTGCTTTCGAAGCAGCCCCGACTCAAGCTGAGCACTGCAGCCTGTTAACTGTTTTCCTCGAGCCTAAAAATAGTGATGCAAACTACATCTGAGGCTGTGATCACCAGGAGCGATTGGAATCAATCAGTCGGCTTAAAAATGATTCTCCTTCCCATCCTTTTTTCCCCTTGAAGCCTTCATTTTTCCCCCCTGTATATTTTACTGTAGGTGACCACAGATGCATGAATACACTCCATCTCACACACACACTCACACACACGCACACACACACACAAGCATAAGCGAGTGAGTCAGAGGAAGTGAGAGGTAGTCAGGCCGTCTCTCAGAATTGTCTGTATCTCTAACCAACATACGCACAGTTCATACGTAGGTAAGTTTCCTGATCTTCTCCGAGTTATGTCATTACCCCTCCGTGCCGCTGTGCCGATTTTACAATCTGGCGTCACACATTTGCTAAACTGAGGGGGTGATTAACCACAAACGCTGCACGTTTGCTGGTAAAGAAGATGGTTGCGCGAGTTATAATCAGCAACGTTGCATGCGTGCTGTGAATATGACACTGTGTTGAGAAACATAAAAATCAGGATAATAAATAAAACTTGTAGCTCCTTGCAAATCCTGAGTGACTTAAATCAAGAAATTGATTAAAGTGTGAGCGTTTCGCGCCTTCATGCCCAAATCGCTAAGAGTTGCTTGCATGTCAGAGGTGCAAAGATATTTAGAGATTTAGCCATAAGTTGTAAATACCAGTGCAGACTGGGAGCCCAGTACTCAGTCAAGACTGACCAGAATGGGTGTAGTGCACCCACTAGTGGCTCAGAGACACAACTTCAGTCTGAACCACTTCAGGTGCAAATGGGTAACAAGACAAACTAGAAAATTTCAGCTGATTTCAGCAACACTACAGAGAGTTCCAGTTCAGTCGTCCTCTAAGCTGTGGTGCAAAAAGATTCCAGTTCAGCACGATAAGGAGAAAACAGTCAGCAGAGAATAAAGGACATGATACACTGAGGCTGTGCAGCGCCAGGTCAGATAATGGAAGCACGCTGATGTTGGTGCATAAGATCAGTCTCGTGTCAGAGGGAGACTCCGTGTCTGCCTTCCAGTCCATCTGTCCGCCTCGCCGCCCTGCACGGCGGGCTGTCCGATGGGATCACGTCTAAACGGAGGGGCCTCTGAACGAACGCCCCTCCCTTCACCTCTCATTGATGTGCCACAGGCTCCATTCACCTTCCTTCCCTCTGTCAGAGCACCTTTCTGCTGAATCAACCCACCCACCGAAAGCAGAGAGAGAAGGGGAGGGAGGAGTAAGAGGTTAGAAGACAGGGATATGGAGCTTAAAGAGGGAGGAAGACGAGATAAAAGCAGAAATAATGGAAAATTTGTAGAAAAAACTGATTTAGAGTATAACAAATGGAAGAAGCTAACTGGTGAAACAGTATAATAAAGATTCCAGTGACGGAGAGATGTATCCACACATCTTTGGAGAGGTTAATCTCCCTCCAGTGTCATGATGTCAGTGGGAGATTAGGAGGCTTCCCTCATGAAAGAGCAAACTCCAAACACACACTGGCAGTGACACATTGGAAACACACACACATATAAAACATGTCAGCACTGAATGGGTTTAAATGCAGATGACGGCACTCGCAGGCTGCCGCAGAGCGTGTGCGCACTTTCTTTGCAGCTTCTGGGGGAAGCACGGCACTTCGACACATTGCATCCTGTTATTTCTGGTTTCTTTATATATTATGCAGTGAGCTATTATATAAAGAGCTGCCTCCTCTCTTTCTGTGGTTTTTTTTTTCTCCTTGCATCCCACCTCCTCGCTTCTGGTTCTTTCCCTCATTGGCAGGATAATCCGGAAGGAATTCTCTCGGGAAAGCTTTCATCTCCCCCTCATCTTCCCAAACGCACACACACATTAGGGCTGAGAGATTCTCTGGGAACCTCTGTTTACAGTTTTCTGTGGATTTGTTCTGAAGCGTCAGTGAGACGTCGCAGCCGTCCTCAAGGTTTTCACAAATAAGAGCCCAGTCGTGATTGACACGTCTGGTGCTGCTAGTGTTACGCTCCAGTCAGGTGGGCCTGGCCTTGTACACCGCAGCCAGTATCAACACCTGCTCTGAGGACAGCCCATCGATTCTGCCAGCGAAGCAGACAGACACAGAGATTGATGACTGTGTTGGCTGGTGGAAGCCGAGAGAGAAATTGACATGTAAGCGGTGGAGAGTGAGGGATAGATGAAGCAGAGCGAGGGAATGGTGGTGGTGGTGGGTGGTGGGGGGAGGGGGGGGGATTTTCAGCCTGTGCATCAGTGGATGTGAGCAGAGGCGATGTGTGTGGTGAGTCCTCGTGACAGCTCAGCAGCTACAGCACATGTCTGCCTGGGAAGCAGTAGGGGAAGCCTCTCTCCTTCGCCTTCCCTCTCCTTGTTTAGAAAAAAAAAACAGCCTTGCACTGGCCACCTAGTGCTGTTGCCATGGCGTTGGGGTGTTCTGGTAATTGGCGCACACGCAGTTACAGGCAGCGAGAGAAACCGTGGGTTTGGTGTCACCTAAATCAGGGAAGGAAGGACACAATTATCTTCCTTCTTCTCCTTCTCTAACCGTCTCGAGCTGCTCGCCTCCTGTGTCTTGGCTGTTAAAAATAGCCGTCCACAAACACCCTGTCAGTGTCTAATATTATTAAGGCACGGATAATGAACAGGCTTATGAGTTCTCCACAATGGCTGCCGTGGCTGCATGTCAGGAGACAACAGAAGACACAAAAGAGGGGGCGGGAGAGGATAATAGAGATAATGGCGATTAGAAATACCATCGCTGTACGTTCATATTCTTCAAAACGTGCTGCAGCATCCCGCTCGTTCGTCCCATTGTTTCACTCGTAGATGGGAGGTGTAGTTTTACAGCTTCATGACATTCCTTCACAACGCCCGATTCCATTAAAACAAAAAAAATGTTTTAGGAGAGAATTACAGGGCCTGGGAATGAAGGAGGATGGACAGTATTTGCAGTGGTTTTGTAGTTGAGAGAAAAGAGAGAGAGGAAGCGTTTCATCTGGATATTAAATATCAATCACTCACACGACCCTTTATTACTTCACATATACACCAATGCCAAGCTGTAATTTGGGCTCCCCCCTTTTCCCCCCCCACTTTCTGTCAAATCATGTGTTCTGACTGGAGTGTGTTGCTGGGGCTGGCAGACTACAGCGAGGGCGAGAGAGAGAGAAGGGAGGGAGGGAGTGCTACAGCAGCGAGAGCAGCAAAGCGAGACAAATCCAGTGGAGGAACCCCCCCTCTAGTCAGATGAACATCACTGCCTCACTCCCGCCTCCTCCTCCTCCCATCTCCATCGCCGTTTTTCCCCTCCTCCCTTCCTCGGTTCTTCTCCATTATTCATCAGTGCGCTGAGAGTCCCCAGCTCACGGCTCCAGCTGCTGCTGCTGCTCCAGCCGATCCATCGAGCCCGCTGGATCTCCTCACTTACAGCGCTTTCTTTCACGCACATCCGTCCATCCATCCGGACCTTCCATTCCCAAGCATGGAAACTCAGAGCTGGCCCTTTTCTGCTGCTGAGAGAGAGAGTGAGCCACCATCGAGCTGCTCTCTTAGCTGCTGAGAAGAAGAGAAACCCAAGAGGAGAGAAGAGAGGATTTTTTTTCCCCCTTTTTTGGGTGCTGGAGGAATCCTGATCATCTGCCTCTAATTCACCCCCATCCTCCCTTTTTGGATTACAGTTCTGGCTTTGTGTAGGAACGAGAAAACGGGGTCCAAAATGCCTGAAGCCAATTACCTGCTGTCGGTGTCTTGGGGTTACATTAAGGTGTGTGGCGCTTATCTACGTAGCTTGTGGGGATACCGCGCTGGCCTCATTATAGCTCTCTGTGCTGTTCTGTTATTAGAAGCTAAAGATCGGTTTTGAACCGATCGGCTGCTTTTGGGGGCACGACGCGTACCCTGAGATCACCCAAAGATATTTCCATCATTAGGAGAGGGTTGTTGTCGATGGTGGTGGGGGATCCGACAGCTCAGGCTCCATCTTGAGCCCTCTGCAGAGCTGTGTGTCTGTATGTGCACGCGCATGCATCAGCCTGTCATAAACAGCTGCTGCTGCAGTGTCTGGGTCTCTGTGTACTCTGTGCCTGTTTATCACAAGTGGTTTTTAAAATGTTTGAATCACCGTAGAACTATTCGCAATGTGCGAATTACATGAAATTACATGAAATGTTGGCAACAAGAGGAACATCTCGGGCAGTGTGCAGATTTTCCTCTTGCATCATTAAAATGTTTGCACGCTGATGCAGGGAAAATGGCTAAATATGCGACCCAGTGTAATAAAACTGTAAAGTGTTTGCTGCAGGTAATTTGAGGAGAATTAAAAGGTGGCACCCTACTCACTGTTAACGCTAATACTTATCTGCATCTTAATTAAACTGAGGAAAAGCACAAATATCAAGTGGCATTCTTGACCTGGCAGAATAAAACTGGGCACTACTGAATTTTCCATGTAACCGTATATCCTAATGTTTCCCAGATTTTCCTCTCCAGTGAAAACTGACGACATTTCTCTCCCCCCCCTCCTCCTCTTTCTCTCTTGCAGTTCAAGAGAATGTTGAATCGGGAGTTGACGCACCTATCCGAGATGAGTCGGTCTGGGAACCAGGTTTCCGAATTCATCTCCAACACCTTCCTAGGTAAATGGAAGTCTTGTGTACACAAACTCAAAATCACAACCATGTTCATAAGTTAAACAAAAACAGCTACTGGATGTTTATGATCCATCTGAAGCCTCCGCAAATCATGTTTATGACTTGTGTGTTTGGTCAGATATGCAACATTACAGCTCACAGAGTCCGATTTCTTTCCTGTTTTTGTGGAGGTTCAGTCTTTTGCATGATGTCGAGCTGTGCAAGTTGCTCTGGCTGGCTTTCCTGTGGGGGCGTACCGTAAAAAAACTGCGCCATTAAGCTTTATGTCGACGTTTATGACATCTGACCGTTGAGACAGAACTGAAAAAAGTATTAATATATAATTTCTCAAAATATTACAAGAATAAAAAAAAGGGTATTGACTGTAAAGAAGGCTTCGGAGTCTGTGAATTGGAACTGGATGCTGTCAGCGTGGGTTGCACATCTGAGAATAGATGCGGACATCTAATTATGAATATTCAGCTTTAAAAACGTCCTTTCTGGTTTTTTCCTCTTCTGTGCATTATTGTTACTGTAATGCAACAAATAGCTCTAGAAACATCAATCAACAACCGATGAAACAAAACAGGTTAAAAGTTGATTTTCAGGAAACCTGATAGGTCTACGGAAGAGTGCTCGATGCGGGATGCACAAAGCCAGAGAAATAAATTAGAAGTAAATGATCTTATCCCAGATATACAGAGGGAGAAAGAAAAAGGGTAATATATTTCAGAGATAATGCTCATAAAGGTAGCCAAGATTATTTAGACGCTGTGTTTCCGATCGACTGCCGTCCTCCGCTGGTATAGCGCTGTCAGTGGATCCCTCGCCCCCAGATCGTTTAGAGGGAGACGGGCTTTGGGAAGAAGCAAACCAGCGAGGGAGGGAGAGACCTCACTGCAGTGAAGGAAAAAAAAATGGAGGTATAGAGGAACCCCCTTTGCTGGCAGTGAGATGAGCTCGGCAGATTGGGTGACTCATCCCCATCTTAATGCATCTTTGTCAGCAGGGACACCTTGTTGTCCCGCTCTCTCTCTGCTGATCCGAGAATCCACTCACCAATGACAATCACTTCGATAAGGAAATGAGGATTACCCTGCTGAAGGGGGCTGAAGAACAAAAGGAGGAAAGAGAAAATATTAATGAGAAGAAAAGGAAAAAATAACTGAGGCAGCACAGCAGACCTGGCACAGGCCTTAGCTCACCAAAAGGACCGTTTTAATCCTTCCATCCACTAAGTTAACATCGCATCAGTAATGCACTTATTTCTGCTTTATCCTATTTTTGTTACTAAAAAAAAAGAGCATCCATTCAGTATCAGGGAAATTAAATTTTGATGCCATATGCCTGGTAGATCCATCACAAATCCCATCATTTTGTGACAGACGACCTCGTGCCTGGTAAAACGGTGCTCGTGGAACACGATTCATTCCCCAGATAAACAAACATCTCAGACTTTTAGTGAGGACAATTTTAATCAAGGATTTCCAATTACAATTGCCTTCATGCGGCACGCCGGCAGTTCACGTGTGCCTTTAATTTATTTTTTTGAACCTTTTCCCAGCTGTCCTTCATCATAAATCTGTCATAACTCCCTTTGATCGGCCAGCACACCCAACTTTTGGAAAATAGTCGTCTCTCAGGCTCCTCTTCCATCTTCCCCGCCGAATGTGCATCTCTCATGGAAGAGCTTGTGGAGGAGGATGAAAAGAGTTTGGCTGAAATCTAAGTAAACGTGGGAGGTGACAGAGGATGGAAAAGTGAGAACGGAAGAAAAACGGGAGACAAAATAGCAGATTAGGATATTTATTTCATCTGCTGATTTGTTTGCATGTTTCTTACCAGCTAAGTTGAGAGAAAAAAGTGAGCTGACAGCACAATACAGCAAAAACCTGCACTACAAACCTCCAGAGACAGTTTGTCAGTTTATCCATATTTCAGCTAACAGACACACACATATATGTTATATACAGGCAACACGCTGCACAGCAGTGGTGATAACGATGACTCGTAATAAATTAGAGAGCAATACATTGCTCCTCCTTTTGTTTCCCACGCAGCACATGTCTGAGTGTGCTTAATTGCCCGTTCTCAATTACCAGGCGAGAACTGAAGAGAGATCGAGGCGCGGGGAGAAAAAGGCAGAGAAATGTGAGGGAGAGCATGAGAGTGAAAGTGATTATTTGAATTACGCCTGGTAATTGAATAACCCTCCGCGGGGGAAGGCTGATAGGCCAGCAATGAGCCGAGTCGAGGCTTGATAGACGAGCGCGCGGCTCGCACGCGTGCAGAATAGCCGGTCCCTGCAGGGTCTTATTCAGTTCCTCTGGAACTGCAGTAAACACGGCAGTGTAAGCTTATTACAGGAAGAAATCACTTCTATCGTGTTTATTTTTAGCACAGAGACTGGCATGATTTCAGTGTTTATTTTTATTTTTTGCCTTCCGATTCGTTTTATTTAGCCGCACAGGCTCGCTCACGTCATAAACTATCGAATCTGGTAGAGCTGCAAAAAAACTCCAACAGTTTTACCTGTGGCGAAGCCTCAGCTTTGAGTGTGTCAACGGGCTGACCTCCGAGAGTCACAGAACAGGAGATGAGACGTGAGCCACCTGCTGTGAGGCAGGGATGGGGGGGCGGGGGTGGAGGCGCTGCAAGGGGGGTTGAGGGATGTGGATGAATGAACAGTGGGAGCTCTGAGAGAGAGAGACTGCAGGTGGATGACAGCGAGCATAAATAAGCAAACGGCTGGAGGGACAGATGAATGAATGAGTGAGCCAATCAATAAACCCCCTGAGGAATTAACCTGCCACAGGTGCGTCTATATAGCGTACCTGGGTTCTCACATCCCATCTTCACTGAACTGCTGAATAAGCCTCTTACCTTCTACATGACCAAAATCCATCTTTTTTTTAAATTCCCACTCATGTAGACAAACAAAATGAGGTGGAGATCCCATCGCCAACATCCAAGACACGGGAGAAGAAGAAGCAGCAGAAGCAGCAGCTGATGACACAGATTAGCGGGGTCAAGAAGGTCTCCCACGGGCCCTCGCTCTCGAGCAGCAGCATCGCACGTTTCGGGGTCAAGACTGATAAGGAGGAGCTGCTGTCCAAGGAGCTGGAGGACCTCAACAAGTGGGGCCTGAACATCTTCTCCGTTTCAGAGTTCTCCAACAACCGACCTCTCACCTGCATCATGTATGCCATCTTCCAGGT
Source organism: Oreochromis aureus (assembly GCF_013358895.1). Lineage (NCBI taxonomy): Eukaryota > Metazoa > Chordata > Actinopteri > Cichliformes > Cichlidae > Oreochromis > Oreochromis aureus. The sequence continues at coordinate 2,955,891 of NC_052958.1, forward strand.
AAGCACTGCTCTACTACTTCCTACTACTTAAATGTTACCTAGGTTTCCTTCCTCATGTTTATCCCTGTATTCTTCTCCTAGGAGCGAGACCTTCTAAAGACATTTAAGATCCCGGCGGATACATTTGTGGCCTACATGATGACATTAGAAGATCACTACCATTCAGATGTGGCCTACCACAACAGCCTGCACGCTGCTGACGTAGCACAGTCCACACACATCCTCCTCTCAACTCCAGCCCTGGATGTAAGTCTTTCTGTCTTTTCGTGTGACTTGTACTCGAGGTTTAGTAATACCAATCATTAGCTGGCCTTACAGTAGCTCTCCACTTGGGTTGAGTTTGTCCGTTTTTGAATTAGGAGCCAGAATCTGCTGAAATAAGGGAAAACTAAATTAGGAGGGTGAGCTCTTACATCACCTCATGTGCCACTTTCCTGGATGGCTAAAGAGCTCGACGTCCTTCCGATGAATCATCTGTTTTTTTCCCTTCTCCTCTTCTGAGAGAATCCCCCCTCTTACGCGCCTTATTTGTTCATATTTTCCTGTGGACACTTTCTAAAAGCTCTATTCAAGCTCGAGGAGCTGGTGAGATGCAGCCAGGTCAATATGACCCAATCTGAAGATCCTGATTTACACTTCTAGGCTCTCCCCATCTTTCGTCAATAGCAGCCAGCCGGCGCCGTATTATACTCTCACAATGGAACTTCACAAAAAAGGCAGACAGCCTATTAGCTAGCTTGTTGAGGAAATACTAATTCTCCAGCCTCGTGTGACCTTGGCAGTGTGCCGGTTTTTTTTGAAGGCAGAATGTGACAGAAACAACTGGATTTCTCCCACATTGCTCTGCCAGTCAGCTGTCAGTGTCAAAGATTTTCTGCTCTTTGCTTTCAGCTTCACGTTATCTCAGGACATTGTTTAACACGGTTCCTCTCTGATTACTTTTACAGGCGGTCTTCACAGATCTCGAGATCCTGGCAGCCATCTTTGCTGCGGCTATCCATGACGTTGATCATCCCGGAGTATCGAACCAGTTTTTAATCAATACCAGTAAGTCTGACACGCTTAAACAAAAAAAGTCCATTTATATGAGAGGAAACAAAGCCATCAGAGCATGTTTAACCGTTGGTCTTTAACCACTACGCAGACTCTGAGCTGGCTCTCATGTACAACGATGAGTCTGTGCTGGAGAACCATCATTTGGCTGTAGGATTCAAGCTGCTACAGGAAGACAACTGTGATATCTTCCAGAACCTCACAAAGAAGCAGCGCCAGTCCCTGCGCAAGATGGTTATCGACATGGTAAGAATTCCAGATTCTTGTTTCTTTACAATTATTTCATTGTAAAACTAAAAAAAAAACTAGAAACTTTCCAAAGACAGATGCTGATCAAGTGTTTTTTCTTCTCTTATTCAGGTTTTGGCCACTGACATGTCCAAACACATGAGTCTGCTGGCTGATCTAAAGACTATGGTGGAAACGAAAAAGGTGACGAGCTCTGGAGTGCTGCTGCTAGACAATTACACCGACAGGATACAGGTATGTGTGACTTCTACCCGAACAGTAATAATGGCACAAGTTTGTACACGAGGGGCTCAGTCACGTCATCCACCTCTTTTTTGTAGTCTGTGTAGAGACACAGTGAAAACAATGGACCAATCTTCAATTCTGTATGACTTCCAGGTGCTGCGTAACATGGTGCACTGTGCCGACTTGAGTAACCCCACTAAGTCCCTGGAGTTGTATCGTCAGTGGACTGATCGGATAATGGAGGAGTTCTTTCACCAAGGAGACAGAGAGAGGGAGCGGGGGATGGAGATCAGTCCGATGTGCGATAAACACACAGCCTCAGTGGAAAAGAGCCAGGTATGCAGAAACTGTATCAGCTATGATGGAGAACAAAGCTCAGAATTCCCAGGAAAACTTTAAAAGAAACTGACTCCTAACACTCATTTGTTTCTTTCAGGTGGGCTTCATAGACTACATCGTACACCCACTGTGGGAGACCTGGGCCGACCTGGTCCACCCCGATGCTCAGGACATTCTGGACACGCTGGAGGACAACAGGAACTGGTACCAGAGCATGATTCCCCAAAGTCCCTCTCCGCCCTTCTACGACCAGAGCACACACGGACACAGCGGAGGCACCGGAGGGCCGGTGGGCGGGGAGAAATTTCAGTTTGAGCTGACCTTAGAGGAGGAGGACTTGGACGGAATGGAAAAAGACGGCGACGCGGAGGAAGACGAAGAGGAGGAAGAGCTGGATGAGGAGGAGGAGGAGGAGGACAGTCTAGGAGATTCGCGTTCTCCTCCGCTGGACTATTTGGACGGTCAGAATGACGAGGAACGCATGATCGAGCCCACGACGGCTATAGAGATCGTGACGCACGAGGCTTCGCCCACAGACACATAGGGCTTCCAGCATCAGGTTCACTCGGTGATTTGAAAGGCGGGTGTTTTTTTGGAAAAAGAGGGGAAAATCCTCTTGGAGCTGTCCTTTTTAATAAGCCCACAGAGGCAAGGGCTTAGTTTTGCCCCGCGCAGTGGCATGTTGCACTTGGGTGTTTGAAGCCAGGCACGGATGGACGGTTTCAGCGAAGCGGCTTCAGAGTTCTCAGGAAATAATTCATGCGAACAATTGAGTCTTGATGGACAAACAAGACTGATGGTGGAACTTGAAGGATTTCAGCCAGTTTGGAAAACGGTTACCTTTCTTTTCTGGACTGGCATTAAATGGACATTGACACTACTGAGAGAAGTTTTGTACCTTGAGACTTTTTTACCGATACACGATATGATCTAGAAGTAGCATAGAGTGAGATCTACTGATGGAGACACATTTGTATAGCAAGAGAAAGTGTTTACTTTTTTCCTGTACCATTTGTCAAAGGACTTGTGTGCCTTTTTTACTATTGTCTTTATAATAGTTTTTTATTTATTGAACACTCTAGTATGTCTGTGAAATGTTTTTTTGTTTGTTTTGTTTTTCTTAACTGAATAGAGCAAATTTTTTTTTGTATATTGAAAAAAGTCTTCCATGTATTGGGCAATAGAGATATCCAAACAAATGTTGACAAACAACTTTTGGACAAATTCATCTAAATGAGAAAACATTTCAATCTCAGCACAAGTTCCTTCTTTACACGTGGAATTCAAATGCTTGTCATCCATGGTTCACGTCGCAGGTTTAGCTTCTTGCTTTCTGTATCACATGTCAGTCAATGAATGTCACAGTTGCACACAAATACAACACCTCTCGTTCTTGTTAAACAGCTTTTCTTTTCCTTTTTAATGGGCTGCAGACCATTGCACTTCCTGCTGTTTCAAACCAACACTTGACTTTTAATGCAAAATGCTAAATTCCTACATGATTCCTGCTGATTTTTCAGTGTAAACTATTTGGGGCATTTGAGTTAGACACTTTTGTCTGTTCATTTTTGCAGTAATGTTGGTGTGAAACAGGCGTTACCCACGTTCAAACCCTCATTACCAGATAAAATAAGCAGAAACACGAGCAAACCGTTACGTCAAGCTGCTAAGATCTGTGATGAAAAGAAATCTGCTCAGGATAAAATGTGCAACAGCGATGAGTCTATTTTTAGCCCACAGGTATGCTACAGTCGTAATAATCCTGTTAGTTAAAATGGGTTCTGACCACAGACCTGTCTGATGTAACACCATCCCCCCCTGCCTCTCTGCAATCAGGCCCAGACCAGATGATTAAAGGTGCTCTTGCAGCTGCCTGTCTGAAAGGCACTCTTCGACCCTCATCAGCGTCAGTATTCAGATGGTTTACAAACCCCTCTAGGCGCCGCGGACACGACCTCAAAACAATCAGGCCAGCTATTTCTTCCTCACGCTAAAAAATCCCTGAAGTTCTGCTCCTGCTCATTGACGTCAATCGAGTATTTTCCCTCCCTCTCTGCTGTATCAGGTTTCCAGGACAGTCAGGTTATGAGGATTTGGCACAGCCGGAACTGCTGGATTCAGCATGTAAGGCTATGCCTGTTTCCACACAAAAAAAGAAATTAAAAAAATAATAATAGGAATAATTAGGTGCTCTAGTTTGAAACAACCCCCCGAACGTGTCTGATGGGTTGAAATGGTTTGCAGGCCATTAGACTTTGGCTCTCGTGGCTTCTGTAATCACGTCTTTTTCTTTTTTTTAAATTAGTTTACTGATACTCAAAGGTACTTCAGCTGATTTCACATAAGCATGCTTAGATGGCAGTTGTGTGTATGGAGTATGCGTTGATGTATGTATGTGTCTGGATGAGGCCTTAGCCTCATAAGGCCTTACCCCCATCACTCCAAACCTATGTCTCTACTGTTTGTCGCTAGAAGCTCAAGTTGGTCCTTTTGCTGTTTATAACAGTGTATTTATTCTATACTTTAAGCCTGTAAATAAGAAATACTGGTTCAGTGTAAAATCTATTTTAATTTATATGCACTTGCATTACCTGGAAGTGGTGGTGTCTAATGTGTAGAAGACTCTTAATTAGAGCCTTTTTATATATGTATTGTATATTGTTTTTATATATATATAAATATATATAAATATATCTAAGTATATATTCGCACAATGTTTTGAGTGCCCAACAGAGCAGCAGCTAAAGAGACATATTGTTGTTGTTACATGAAAACCTTGTATCTACAAAACAGCTTCTTTTTTTAATTTTCACATAAAAGTTAAGATACCTTTTATTATCATGTCACAGACAAGAACATGGAAATTATTAATATTATGCATGAATATTAAACCAAAAATGTTGTCACTTTGTTTTTCTGTCTTGAATTCCATCTAAATCTGTTTTCCAAATAACACAGAATTCTGCTGAAATAGTCCGAATCCTAGATAATACTCCACATTAAACACATTTTTGACCAACCGCATTTCACTACAAGGTTTTCATCTGACATCAGCAATTTGGTAACCCAGAGGCAACATAGAGGACATGTTAAACTGCGTAGTCTTGGATGTAGGAGCTAGGAACATCTTAGCTTAGTCGGTGCTCGGTTTTAAAGTATGCTAATAGCTTAGCATATTAGCTTAGCTCCCCTCAGTGGCTCGTTACAACCTAAGCTTCTCCATCTGGCATTTGAATGAAGATTGCTGATATACGAGGCCAGATACAGGTTCAACTGACAAACAAAGCGATTGTCTCCTTTTACACTTAATGCACTTCATGTAAAAGTAGATATCATGGGGACGGTATTGTTAGCATGCTACAATACGCCCAGCACTAACGTGAAACATTCTGAATTACCAACAAAACATGATCTTATGTAACTGATTGTGCTAATGTGTTTCTGACCAAACTTGTTAGCAGTTTTGAAATTCAAATTGTCAGTATTAACATTGTTTAACTATGTTCAAGCTTTTTTTTTTTTGGTCCTAGTTGTGTCCAAATGGTTAGCCAGATTTAGCTCTATCTGCATGAGAGATGGGTTTGTTTTTGTTTCTTTTATTGTCAATATGTTCACGTCTGCCAGTTGTTGCAGGTGGGTTATTAAATGTTTCACACAATGTATGGTATTATATTGTATATTGTGTTCAAAAATAAATCTGAAATACTTTTTCTATGAAGTGATTAAAAGCAAAGCATGAATATATTCCTACTGTGTCTGCCGTTCTTCCCCCTTTGCGGCCTTGTTTTTTTCACCATGGGTGTGAGCAACAAATTGGGTCACAGTCATGCTTCTGGTGGGTTTTCACGTGTTTGTCATGTTTCATTAGTCTGCCTCACAATAGAAGACTGTATTTACAGAGCACCTGGGTCCTGTTCTGTAAAAATAGCCTGTGTATGAAAGTGTACTAAGAATGGCCTAAAATCCCTGCTAGTGGCACCTGGAGGCCTGTGCTGCTCCTGACATTCAAGCTGACTAACAAGGTATGAATTTACACAATAGTGTCCTGTTCTCAGTGTCTCACTTGCCTAAAAAAAACCCCTCACGAATTAACCCTCCAAGTCAACATCAGTGACAACTTTCTGATGCTAGGTAGTCAGAATAGGTGATTTGTAAGTCTTGGCAATCAAGGAGCAAAGATATAATCATTCTAACTGGAGCACATCAACTGTGAAGATTTCCTACAAAAAGTTTGTGATAATCAGACAGCAGATGGTTTTAAAAAAAAACAACTACTGCTGCCAATGAGACTGTTTCCAGTAAATGTGCGTAACTCGGTTAACATCCAAAATCCAAATCTAGGGTCTAGGATATGGTATAATCGTCAGTTGGTGTGACGTCAGTGACTCTGCATTGAATCCAACGGCTCGTGTGAGGCTAACTTATATTTGATGAGCCTGAGCAGCTATTCAAGTCCAACAAGAGGCATAAAGACAAAGGGATGACAAACTGGTGTCTGCCCCCAATTAACAGACTTTAACACTTGGTTGTAACTCTATATTTCAAACACGATGTTGCCATGTTGGCATGATTCTTTTCCGTGTTCCCTTTTTCTGATTGCCAAGCGTGGAGTGGAGTGGCGACACTGCTGAATTTCCAAAGTTAATTCAGTTCAGCAGTTTGTCACACATTTGTGTCGCGTGTTGTCACCAGCGCTTCATTAAATGGACTGAGATGTAGCTGCTTGCTGTGGATTTACGCACCTTCAAATTCTTACTGCCTCGAGTTAGAGGCCGATGTGGGGTCAGAGGCAGGTTAAGGGATGTTGCCAATGACAACTTTGACCTTTGACATAAAGTCACACAAGAGAAACAAAAAATAAAGCCAGAGAGGACATTTCCTTATTTAGTCCAGCAGACTCAAAACTCAATTTACAACATGAAACCAGAGAATAAGAGCAGAGTATTGTAATACTCAGCACCACTACATAAATGTTTCTCTTAAAACCTAATATGCAACAAAAATATGGAAACCTATCCAGAAATTTTTAAAAAAAATCCAGACATGTAATTTTCTTAATTCGTTGACCACAACCAAATATGTAAATAAATAATTAATCTGGGGCTCTGGCCCGTCCAGACAGAAATAAACCATTAAATATAGAAATAATTCTCAGGTCAGTGCCGGAAAGTGACGCGGAATTAAAATGGGTCCTCGTATCTGTACTATGTTACTCCTCATTCTCTTTGATGTCCCCGTGTATGCTGCATCATCACAAAGCTTTGGCTCTAATGTGCTGAGACGGGAACACAGTGTGACACAGACTCAGCGCCGCAGCCTACACACAATCTGACAGGGCTGTCCTGATGCGACATAAGGCCTTCACATATGAACAGAAACGCACACGTAAATACGCTGCCCGTTTTGTGCCCGAGTTAAAATGTTACACCCAAACGAACACCTCTGAGATGTACGCAAGAGTGCTTTCCAACACTTTCCAAGAGATGTTAACTGATTATTAAAAAAAGGAATGGTACAAACGTCAAATAGAATCAATTTCTGCAGTAGCTGAAGTTTTATTTTAGATGTCAAATAGCAGCTGCAGTATTGCGAAGTTTCAGCTGACTGCAAAAGACTCAAGTGTTCTGGTCTCGATGGAGTTTTCGTTGCATTTGCTTTCTCTCGGACATAAGATACATGATTTTAAAGGTACCTGCATTGACCTGCATTCCCATGCAAAATAAATGCAAAGTATTTCAAAACTAGAAAGTCTCAACTCGTTATCTTTATTTAGCCATCTCTCTGGGCCAAGCTTTGAGTGTTGAGCAGCAGGTGTTAGGTGAGGCCTAACTTCAGGCTCCATATGTAAATACCTGTGATCAACATGCCTTGTGTTTTTAACTGACATAAGCCCAAATATTTCCATATCGGATTCATCAGCGGTATTCCAAATTCAGGCCTAAAACAGACAAAAACCTCTTTAATCGTCAAACGAGGAACCGAGTGGTGGTACACGCTCTCTGAATGCTTGCAAGCTCTAACTGTACTCAATTTGGTTCTTGCAGCACCTCCTGCAGTGACTCCCTACTGATATTTACTGGAAAGGATGCAGACAGTTAAGCTGTTTTATTGCTACATTATTAAGCCGCTTTATATAACATGTGAGACTTTGTATGTAGCCAGGAAGAGGAGGCAAATATGCTTGATTAAGCAATATTTCCAGGAATGCTGCATTGGCCTATTATTTTGACTGGTTTAACTGGAGGGTTTACAGGCTCCAGAACCCTTTAGGAGCATCCTACAGTCCATAACACTGTGCCATTAGTAATTGACTTTTTTGTGTATTTACCACAACTTCCGTCTTTAAAAACATAATAAGGGCAGTTTTGCAAAGTGGACACAGGTGTTGCAGCATGAAGCTGTCTCTTATTGGGTTTTTTGCAAATGACTGCAGAGTTACTGCTCAAACCCCCAAACACAGTGATGGAATTTCATTTTATAGAAAGGTTATTGTTTTTTATTCATGTAGCACAGCGGTCCCCAACCCCCGGGCCACGGACCGGTACCGGTCCATGAGTCGTTTGGTACCGGGCCGCAAGAGTTGAGGCTCGGGTGTGAAATTTATGGTTTTCAGGGTTTTTAATCGTTTTTTTTATCATTAGTGGGGTCTTTTCACAGTTTAGGCGCTACGACTCTAAACCCTCGATCGCCTCTGTGAACCAGCCTTGACCTTGGTACGGCTAAAAGCAAAAGATCATTTGATCTAAGAGATCTAGAGGGTGCATAAGGCTGCAAGAGGTCCGACAAATACCCGGGAGCCTGTCCATTCAGGGCTTTGTAAGTCAACAATAACATTTTTAAATCAATTCTGAAGTGAACAGGGAGCCAGCGAAGAGCCAGGGAGAACCGGGGAAATATGTTCACGTCTTTTAGTTCGTGTCAGAAGACGAGCTGCAGCATTTGGACCAACTGCAGTCCTGCAAGGCAGGTCCGACTAACTCCAACATATAAGGAGTTACAATAGTCCAGCATGGATCAAAGTTTTTAAAAGATACTCTGTAATCTGTCTTTGAGAGGTGATATTGCTGTCAAATATAACCCCCAAATTTTTGGCGTGCGACTTAATAAAATAATGAAAAAATAAATAAAAGGCTCAAGACTGTGCAGGTTAAAATGAGACATGCTGGGATCGTCCAAACATTTGTTTTCCTTAAAGTTAAGGAAGTTAGAGGCCATCCAGGGGAAGGGTTCTAGTGGAGATGAACAGCTTCTCTTCAGTTGAACATAGATCTGAGTGTCATTGGCGTATAAATGGAAACAATTATATTTATATTTTCTAAAAGAAAGAAAGAGCTAGAGGCAGCAACTGATCTGTGGCATGTGGCCACACGGAGGCTTCTGACTGAGGAGAAATTATTCTTACCTAAAAACTTGAAGCATGACATCAACATGACATGGATAAGAGGCTTGAGTAATTCTCATGCATGACCCTTCATATCCAACATCCCAGTGACAACAAGAGCACTGAGGCTGTCTGCGTTTGTACCCACTATAACCTTGCTTTAAAGGACAATTATGAGCGAGTTCTATCACCTTAGTCTCTTTCGTTCCCTCTCCTGTCCTCTCGTTTCCATCTGTAAGCACTTATTGTTAAATTTATTTTAAATTTTATACTCTATATCTGTCACTATCTCTATATCCCCTCCAGCTCCCCTTCCTCCTCTCCAATTTCCCTCTGGAAATCTCTTGCTTCAGACATAACCCAGTAAAAGGAAGGGATTTGATTTGATGGAACCGCTTACGTGCATATGACTGGCACTCCATTCGAAGGCATGCAGTTCCACGGGGATGGGAGAGTCATCTAACGAAGCTAAAAACAGAGCAACGCATTTCCCACCAGTTGAGGTAAATGACACCACTTAACTTCTCCCCTGTGTGGCACAAAGAAAAGGATGAGGGATGTTTTCAGGCCAGAAAAGGAAATTGTAGGCTTATAGGAAATAATAGGGAATTGGCTGGAGGCTGGGAAAATCCCTGGCGTATCCTAGACATGTGAATGAATGAGACAGAATAGAGAAAAGGAAAGGAAAAGGAAAGAGCAGGGGGAGTATGTTGGCGTGCTTTAAAGGACATAAAAATATATCCAAAAAACAACAAAACAAACAAAAAAAGTGTCGATGAATTATTGTTAAAATTTGAAAACAGTACAATAATCAGCTTTCAGTGTATAGATGCTGCCAGTAAGAGAAAGTTTTAATATCCATGACCTCAGCTGGAGGAACAGTGAAAAGCTCTGGTTTAAAAGAGTACATAGGGTTTAATATGTAAAGGAAATACTCAAATGTATTTACATTTTGCACAGACAACAATCACAGTTTCACAATCTCTGCTCACCACCTGTCCTGTGCTCCACTTCCTTTGGACTTCCTCTTCACTGCTCAAAACAAAAATCAAGATGAATGGGTGTTTGGACGTACTGGAGGAAATCCACAGAGGAAGGGGACTTCCACAGGGCAGTTTATATACACAGCAGGTGCACAAGCAGGTAACTGTAAAGATGATCTTTCAGGTAAATAAATCCTAAAAGGTTGATTCTGTTCATCTGGATGTAACGTTTTCAGTGGGAGAAACGTTTCTTCTTCAGTCTCAGCTGACTGTCCCCAACCTTATAAAAAGTACATTTGCACAATAACTGAACCTAGCCCACTGACTGAACAATGTGAGGATGAAAAATAGATGAGTGGAAATCTCCACTGAACTTTCCTTAAAGTCTGGGACTAGGCTTAAACGATGTCCGGAAAACTGGCTGATTTTTATAATGCTCAGAACTGGTTTAACTTCAGCCTCGTAAACACAAACGCACGGACAGCTGAAGAAAGACGGGCTTTTTTAAAAGGTTGATGGTTCAGTCCTCCAGTCTGCAAGACCAAAGTGTCTTTGGGCAAGATTATGAAGTGACAGTAGTAGCGTAAGAGGTTATTTGAGCCTAATCCCAACCTTCATTCTTTTAAGTGCTAATGCTCAATATTCACTTTTCCAAACTTTCCCGACTGCGCTTCGGTCTTCACTGGATTCTAAAAGACATCTTCACCTTAAAAAAGGGAGGTTTCTGTTTTCATTTGACAGGAAAGCAAAGTATTTGAAAATCTGCAGTTTTAAAAAGTGCATTTCATTCATAGAAACTTCACAAACTTCCTAGATGTTGACTGTTCTCTGCATCTTTCTTGATGACAGCTAAACATATAACGCAGCATCTGTGTGAGAGAATGCAGACTGCGTGCGAGCATGAGCCTGCAGATAACATTTAAGTTCTCCGGCGCTTAAAGTTTTATTTATGTAAACAAGGAATTAACACCTTGCACAGATTATTTTTCTCTGCTTGGAATGGAGTGTCTAAGTTTAGGGTTCTGAGAGATTCAAGTGCGAGATCACACATACAGGATACGTTCAGTACCCAGCCTTTTGTAGGGCTGGCTATGTAACAGGACACAGTTGTGGTGACCACACAGGGTTAAATATCTTCTCTTTTAATGCAAATTATGTGGCCTCTGCGTTTGCGTCATTGTGGTTTTATAGCTGGCTGTAGGGCCAGCTGGGTCAAATACTGCTGCTGCTGCTGCTCTCAGAGAAATACACTGGAGAAAATGACAAGCTTGGGAATTGATTTGAATTTGCATGAAGAATTACTGAGCTCCTTTACATCCATGAGGAGATCGTTTAGTGAAGAAGAAAATATTGATTTGATAACTGACGATTTCCTTTCAACTCGCTGTTGATGCATTTTCTGAATTAAATCATTCTGTCATTAAGACCCTCCTTTTGTAATGGGAAAATAATAACAATACATTTATAAAAACACATTAGTACAAGACAAAAAAAGAAAAGACGCAGTTACAATTTACAGTTTCACTGCAGTTACACTGGCTTTCAGGAAAAAACGCTGCCCCTTTTCGAGTCCCCTGAGCTCGCATTAACCTTGTAAGTGAAGCAAGTAAATCAGTCTTGTGATGGATACATGCGGCTATTTTTATCCCCAGAGCCAATTAGAGTAGAGATGATGAAGTGGATGAGGGTGCACAGAATCACCACAGACAGCCTGTTTAAAGAACCTCAACAAGTCCTTATTGCAAGGCTCCAGACTGCGACTGATTACTTGCTTTCTGAACCAAAGTCATTTAAGGAGCAAGCAATTTTTTTACGAGGATGAAAGACAAACAGGTTGTAGAGAAAAGAAAAAAAACAATATCCCAATAACCTGGTGTCATGTTTAGGGATGGTAGTCAGAGGTATAGCCACAGACATGCAGACAACTATGGGAAAAATCTTCAGTGTTGTCATAGCAACGTTTGCGCAGGCGCATTAATATTAGCAGCAAGCGTTGGAAACATACTGGCAACAATTGTTAATGTGGGTAGTGGTGAAAAGCATTATCTAATCTTACTCTGCTCCCACCACACCCAACGTTGCCACACCTGCAGCCGAGAATATGATGCTGAAAAGGCAAAGCAGGTGAAACAGGAAGTGCAGCTTTAAAAAAAAGAAAGAAAAAAGTCAGGTTTAAGCATTGTTTCCCAGACTACATACAATTCAATGATGAGGAAACAAAATGCGGTCTGCACAGTGCACAGTGTGGTGTTGGCAAGGTTTACAACAGCTTCAACACAACTTGCCACACCCAGATACTGTGAGATCCTTTTTGCACACTTGATCAGAATTAGGACTGTCACCAACAGTGGAGCTTTGAAAGCTAACAGGTAACAAATATTAAATGACTTGCACCTCACTGAGCGGCCATACCTGTTGCTCCTCTCTGTAGAATCAAGAAGATTTATTCTCTCTATTGTCTTTATTCATTTATTTATGTACTGGACTGTTTTATTTTAGTGTTTATTATTGCCACATGGTTTTCAAAGGGTGTCAGGTCTGCTACAGAGCAGGGATTTGTATATAGGTTAAATTAAAATATAAAATGCAGAATACATTTTTATTTCAGCTGTTAAACTGTATCTCACATCCTGTAAATCTCAGTTTCTCCTACTTTCAGTTTCAATTTCAACCAAAACACATATTTATTCTTTAATTTCACAAAACAAACGGTGCTTTTAAAGTCAGGGATGGCGCTAAATATCTGATGGACTTGGGGGCGCCACTGGTGCCATAGCAAAATTTGACTGACACCTATCTGTCACTGCATTGGCTTTAATGATGAACAGGTGGAAAGAGCCGACACAGAGCCGTGTTTATTGTGACATTTAATGGCGCTCACAGCAATTTGAAGGATAAAAAGCATAAGACATAAGCATAGACTCTGCCTAGCTTGGCATTAACCATCTACCCCGGTTAAAGGCTGTGATGTTCACCAACCAAAGTACCCATGTATTCAGCGTCTTTTCCTCTGACTCACCAACACGAGTAACAATTTAAAAAATAAGCTCTCATTTCTTCATTCCACTGACTAAAGGAGGGGAATTCCTGAGAATCAGAGTTTCTTTTCCTGAAGAACTATCAATTTCACTGCATCGCACTTCCTTGTTCTTTCGTTTCTTCACAGCTGCGTCACCGAGCCCTCTGGTACTAAAGTTTATAAACCATTTGTTTCCCTCACACACCCTTGCCAAACCAGAGGTTTGCAGCACATGTTAACAATCCCTTTGGCTTGCGTGAGACGTTGTGATGACAAACGTGTGTTTTTCCCTCACTGCTGTTGTGTAATGTCATTCCTTACAGTAATCGCCTGCACTTCAGAGCATTTATAGTTAATGGCAGGCACACTCAGCTTAGCTGCAAGGCTCCAACTGGGGTCATCGCGCTGGAGAATGCTTCCTTTGACCACAGCGAAATATTTAATGGTTTTAAAAAAGTAGCATGTTACGTAAAATTGTACCGAAGGTCTGACTGTTGTATACAAGCCCTAGATTTGTTCCAGAAAATGTTACAATCAATTTGTATAGAAAAACCCTCAACTTAGAAAATGTAAGTTGGAGAAATTTAAGTAAGTAAGGCCTGCCTTTATACATGTGTAGCACATATGTAGTCTGTCATACATTTAGCAGCTCCGACTCTGTTTATAAGCACAAACAGTGCATGTCTGTAGCAGAGTATACATCAGAATATCGGCCGGAACTTTATTTCACCTGGAAAATTGGAATTATATCTAAAATGCAATATAATACCAAATAAAATATATGCTAATGATGTACAGATTTACAATATACAATAACAACAACTATGTGTTAAACACAGAAAGACAGGAGATCTTTATCAATAAACTAAATATATAAAAGCAGGTTGTGGTCAATTAAACAGCACACCTAATAATCAACCTCTTCTTACTTGTTATTTTATCTTATATAAAGAGAGGATGGGAAACACAATGCTTAAAATGTGAGGTTCCAGGACATTTTGACATTGGATGTTCTTGTACCTGCTGTACACTGAACTTGGAAAAATAGGAACAAGCTACAAAACCCCCCCCAAAAAGCTGTGAAGCTGCATACTCTGATTTCACGTTTAAAAAGCCTGTTTTCACATATCTACTCTTGCACATGTTTTTCTTAATTTGTGAATGTGTATAATTTGTCTTTTTTCTTATGTAGCTGTGTCAGGGAGACCTTTGTACAACACTTTTTTGTAAAAGATCTCTCTTGAAAAAGAGATCTTTCAATTAATAAGAGGGTCACTTGATAAACCTGCGTGCAACTTATCAGTGGCTACGCTGATTCTAAGACTGAGATAAAAAGTGAGAGGCAGTTCATAAGTAATAACGCAGTAATACAAATACTGTAGGTGTACATAACCAGCTGGCAACAACTCCAACGTTATCCACTTGTCAAGTCATGATGATGTTCACCACTTGTGTCCGCTGCCCCCAAGTGGCCGAAAAAAAATCTGTCAATTCAGGCTTAAACTCAAACAGAAAGAAACGTGTATGTTTGTGTTGGCTAACAAGCCTGACCACAGACAAACGTAACACAGATCTGTAGTGATGTTTGCTATACAGGGTTTTATGGTCGTCTCCTTGTCAATTTGGATAAAATGGAGAAAGAAAAATAAGAATAAACTGAATTAAATAGGGACTGGGCTACTTCTTTCCTTAATTTTAACTTAATATAGAGCTACTTCTCCTTTATTATCCCACTTCCCTCTACACACTCTTCCCGGAGCGCTGATCTATTCCAGCTAGTTGAACCAAACGTGTCCTGGTCTTGGTCATCCCAGCGGAACAAACCTAGGTAAAAATTGTGGTTGAAGATAACGTGAGCTCTGAACACTTACGTGCAAGTCAGTCCTTACAGGAAAAAGAATTTGTGGTGGACAGGAAATGATGATTGGTGTGTATTCTTCAGAAGGATGACTCTCAACTTCAGGGATTCTGAGTAAAAGAAAGAAAAGATGAACTCAAACCCAAAAGTACACTTAAAGAAAAAAGGGAGGCCTTGAACCAAGATTTAACCACATGAATTAGACAATTCGAAACATGGTAGTCTCCCTCTTTCACTTACAGGTATTTTTTCACTGTGTTTGAGCTACTTCGCTGTGATTAAACTGTCCTTTTGCATCCTTCACTAAGTGATTAGGGTGTGTGCTGCACAAGTGTGCGCACGTGAATGAGCATACGTGCAGAGTGAGGATAAGGCAGGAAGCGCGAGAGAGAAAGCCATCCAGACAGGAGACGCACTGAACTGGGATTTTGACACGGGTTTTTTCTCTTGTATTATATCGCAGGGTCCACCAAGTCATTGTGTCGATCAGGTTGCCACGGCAACTGCACTGGAGTTGAATAAGGAGACACGTTCTCTAGACATTCCTCTGTTGGATAACATCAGCACAGTCAAATGCAGGCAACGCGTCAGACAGCAGGTACAAACACTTGGATGCATAACTCCTATTCACAACTGCAAGAGCGTCATACAAACGGACGCTTTCTTCAAAACGGCTCACTATGTAGCCAATCACAGATCCGGACTTCCTAATCAGTTGATTCAGTCTGGTCGGGTCACCTGCTCTGATGGTGGTGTCCTGCAGACCACGGCAAAGGAGAAATATGTCATTTATCTCATATTTGGGAGTTTCATTTGTTCTAGCAGTTGAAATGATTATATTATTATTAGTGTCATCATTACTATTATTTTGCCTCTCTATCAGCTATATTGTATTATTGAGGTTGTGATATGATAAGTCCCTATATCTGTCCTTGTGGCAGTGGAGCTAAATCAGTCTGTCAGAGTTCTTCCAGTTTCCCTTATTTAAGAACAGCTGTTTGACAGCCACGCTTCCACTGAGACACTTTCTGATAAGACTTTGGTCCAGCTGAAGGGTCAGATGCATCCCTCAGGTCCTGTGTCAGGCCTTTGCTGGATTTGTTTTCTGTTTCTTAAGGGCATGACTTTCACATACTATTCATCTGCTGTAGGGAATGTTTCTCGTTTGTTTTGTTTTTTCTGCCTGTTTCCTCATTTTTTAAGACATGCTGCACAACATGCATTTTCGCTAAGAGTTCTGTGGGGATAACTTTGTTGGAGCAAAAATACTATTTTATGCCTGTCAGACCTGCTAGTGACAAAGTACCTAAAAATACTATTTAAAATCAGGCCTTTGCCAAGTTTTCTGTTATGTGTAGACAAAGCACTGGTTCATCCCTTGAGTTAGGGACCTTTTTATGCTTGAATTAATCATAGCTTAGTGTTAAGTGGCTTAAAAATGCTTAAGTTGTACGCAAGTTTATCAAGAGCCGGACTGAAAATGAATGAAAAGGCAGCCAAATAACTTTGAAAGGCCTGGAGAAATCCTAGTATAGTTAGGAACCTCTTGTTTGTGCCAGAAATTATTAGTTTTTTTCTTTTCTTTTGTTTAAAAAATCGTTTAAGATTCAATTCTACTAATCAATCAGCTGTTTATTTTTTTTGGAAGGAAAAAAAGGACTTAGCCTCAAGCTTCTCCTGTTCAAAAATGACTTAATCTTCTTAGTCTAAGTCTTTGAATACTGAGGTTTTTTTTAAAATAATATTTATTTTATGTTTAATAAAAAAATAAATAGATAATTAACTGAAGGATGTATTGCAGAACTAGTGTATCAAACTAAGTTTCAGATCAGGTCTAAGTTTACTTTAAGTGCACACATTTTAAAGCGACTAAATGAATAAAATCTAAATGTACACGTTATGTTTGCTACACTGAATAATGCCACATTTAGTCTAGCTGTGACCAAGAATTGCAGATGGACTCAGCAGGTTTCCCCTACCCTGCCTACACAAGCACACGAACACACACACACACACACACACACACACACACACACACACACACACACACACACACACACCCATTGCCTTTAGGCTCAAGTGTTCGTCTAAAAGAAAAGTTAAACCTGTAGCGACAAAGGCACTGTTGCTAGAATGCTATATTAATGCTTTGAAAAATAACAGGCTTTTCTGTATACGACTAAAGAAGAGACTCAACACGACGATCAGGTATGGTTTGCATGCTCGGGCCAAACTAGACTCGCTGTTGTTAAATAATAAAAAAACAAAATAAATGTGACCGAACGGGGGAAATACTTTCTTGTTACGCAACACCATCAGACTGCGTGACAAAATATTGTGATTTGCTGGAGGAAATTACTTTCCTGGACGGGTTTGATTAAATATTAACCAATAGTTTGGGTGGATGGAGAGGCTGCTGCAGCAGCTGATGGACAGATATGGATTAGACCACCGAGTGAAACAGGACCTCCAGGTGTTTCACACGTGGTATCTGAATACAAATTCTGAGAAATGATGGGTGTGAAAAATGAAAATAAACAGCAAAACGTGTTACTCACATATGTAATATCTGAATATGGCTTATTTATTTCATGAGTGTACATTGATAGAGTCCGTAAGCGGACACCAAGACCAGTTATCTTCTCTCTTTTAGGAGGTTGGCAGACTACATCCCAGGCTGCTTAGCATAATCTTCTTTTCAGTGTTTGAGAGGTTAAATGCCGATTACACAGCATTTTTAAAATATGGAATCCATAACTCCCATAGTGTAGGTCATTTGACACTTACTGCTGTTTTGAAGACAGTAATAATAACATGTAAAATGTATTAATTACATATATAGTAAAAAACATTTTCGCTTCTTCTTGTACGTTAGCCAGACTTCTAACCGGAAGTCACAACCATTTGGGGGTACAAATATATGAAAATATTTCTACCTGCTAATATTTTATAAATGTCTACAGTTCAGTATGTATGTATGGCTTCACCCACGCAATTGGGTCTCGATTAGCTATAATAATAAATAATACAAATTCCAAATTGCATTACGCCCGTAACAGGTGGAAACAAGCACACCTGTTGAATGGAAGAGTCTGATCTTTTTTTTTAGGTAGCGGTAGGTCATTTAGCGACTTTGCTTCTTATCGCCTGTTACGTGCATTATCAGCGTTACTCCAATTTTATTCCACTTATTTATTTGTTCATTTAAAAAAAAATATATATATATTTATTTATTCCATTGGTTCCAGTAACAAGCAAGGCAATATGTCACTTCCGGCAGCCATCTGCCTGACGGTAATTAACAACGGTTGAGTGGTTGAGTGGCTAACGCATCTTAATTTTCCCTGTTGAACAGGAGAAAGAGTTTGTTTGGTTTTACCCGATAAGAAAAGCTTTAAGAAGAACAGTCTCCAAAACTTTCCAAACTGCCGTAAGTATTGTAATTTTAAGGGGAAAAATAAAAGGGTAAAAGTTAACGAGCGACTGAAAAGTAAACCTTATTGTGATGGTTCTAACTGTTGAAGTGAGGGTCAGCTACAGGTGAAGCAATAGTACTAAACACAAACTCATTAGTTTAATGTGTGTGTCACGCTTTTCAAGTGGTGTGCAGGGCTTTACCTACTATTGGTCGCTAAAATGATACAGTAAAGATAAATGAATAAAAATCATGACATATACTAAGCTAGCTTAGTCCAAAAACATGGCACTACTTTAAAGGTGGGATGGTGCTCGTCATTTATACAGAGCCATTTCCACCATTATGTATAACACAGTAGCCATGCCTTTCGCTTAGGACAGGACAAATTGACTTTAAATTGTTAAGAACATTAAAACATGGCAATATTACTTGACTTGGGAAAGTAGGAGACTCCAGCAACAGGCCAGAAGTAACATAACTGAACTGGTTTTACATAGTACCATGGAAGTTGATATTTTATTTGGGTAATTTTAGGGTTTAAATAAAGTAACTATGGCTCAGGCGCCATTTACCAACACTTATTAATATTATTGATCCACTTGTATTCATTGAGGTCCTGTAAAGAACATCTTGCGTACTAGAAATGTAACTCAAAACTTCTGTTTTTTTTAGTAACAGGAACCACATCAGGGAATTGGAAAAACTCCCAAATCTCAGGGGCAGAAACTAATCTCGTGAGTTATAGCTGTGCAAGTTCACATGGATGATGCGTGCACATTAAATCAGCATTGCGGTGCATTTTACCATTATTTTTTTTTTTTTACCAAAAAGTGTCCTACCAGAGTGTGTTTTTGCCCAAGGCCTTTACGTTTTAAAACACAGCTGATTAACTGTGGTCCTTAAAGATTCTTCCTTTATTTGAATATGAATGTTTGCCGTTGACCTCTTTGACCCATCTTAGTTGTGAAACCAGAAAGGATAGAAGTGTATTTGTCAGTGATTAAAACACTTGGGACCTCTTTCCAGCAGTAAATTTCAAATGCACGGTCTGTTGTCCCTGATATTCACCAATGCTTTTATGAACAGAGTGCCTTTGGGCATGCAAGCCTCTGTAGTCTGGAATGGCTCAGTTGCAGACATTAGTTACCAAGGGTCTTGAGTTCGGTGCTCCCCGTCAGCATTTTGGAGCAGCACAATGGAGACCATAGCAGCTAGTTCACGTTCATTACACAATGTTCCAGTCCAGCTCATGCTGTGGTAGAGCCGGAGAAGGGAAATAGTGACTTTTGATTAAATGGCTGAGTAATTGTGTTTTGCCATTAGCGTACCGCAGTCGATTCATTCATGTCGATGTTGACTGAGCTCAATGCATTGTGAGGTTTGGCTCATCGGAACAACAATCAGCATTTGTTAGGGAAATTTAAAGGAAAATCTGATGGAGTATGTTTTGTAAGAACTGTGGTGTTTATGCCTAGGGAGGGGGGCGGGTAGTTGAATCAAAATACAAAAGGCCAGTCTGTACGTCATAAACACGTGATGGAATCCGTGTCCGTTCAACGTGCATTTCTTCAGTTTGTCATTTAAATCGAACTGGTGTTGCTGCATGTGATGATTCTCATACTGCTACCTGAGGCGGAGGGCTGGCTCATATTCTGTCACTTCCGTCCTGTATCAGTGGTGGCACCAGCGTAAACACGTGTGAGAAAGTAGCAGTTAAGTCAGATCCTCTGAGAGAAAGTGTTGAAGCATATTTATTCAAATTAAGACTTGGCCAAAAGTCGTGCAACCGGTGCCTTGAAACAGAAACATGGAGACCTCACAGGAGGGGACACGTGGCAGTTAAAGAATCCTGAATAGAAACATGTTACAGAATTTTATAATAGCAAAGAAAAAAGTTGTCCCTTCTCCAAATGAGCCAGTCAAACAGTTGAACTGGCAAATGTGTTGTTACCTTGACACATGTGAAAATAGGTCATGACTGCTTCAGATGTGTAGTGGCATGCATGTCTGTAGTGTCTTGGTGATGGTAATGAAGTCAGTATGTTGTGTAGCCTGACACATTTGTCATAACTAGGCTGTAATTTAGATCAGGATGGGTAACAAACACAAACTTTTGTATGCTGATTCTTTACATGCAGTTTTTATTTCTTATTCACCGTTGACATTAAAGTTATGTTTGTGTTTATAGTCATCAAAAGAACTGCCCAGAGGCATGACCAAGGTGGCTGCCAAGTGGTGAGACCTGATAGTGAAAGGGCTTTGTTGTAGGTACAGCTCCAAGTTTGGGGGTATCATGTTGAGACAGCCAGAGCCCTGCTGCACATGTGAGTGTCGGAAGTCAAGTGAGTTCATGTAGAGGTTATTGATATGTGGGAAAAACTGTGGGGGAGAGAAGGGGTTGCCAAGTTTGAGGATAATGAATGAGGTTTTCGGTTTTGGGTGTTCTTTGCCTGGGAAATTCAGACTGGGAAACTTTCTGATCCTCGTTTCCTGTGTTGTTCTGTGGAAACCCTTAAATGCACAAATATTATTATTCAGTGGAATCTGGGCTCTGACCACGAAGGCAATACTGTGTCCATGTTTCACAATATAGGGGATGGACACACGCAGCATTACAAACTGATAATCTTTATTTGTTCTGTTGGAATCTAGTTTTCCACGGGTGACTTGTCATTTGCAAAGTTCAGTAAATGTATTCATTTTATTTTGCCTCTCAGATATTAATTAGGAATCATTAAAAAAGGCGTGTGCAGATAAATTAGTAGCACCTGCATAAGACGACAACCTTTGTGAGTGACGTTGTTTTTGTGTATTATTCCCTCTGAAACATTGCTGAGGATACATTAAAATATATCCTCAGCTTGTCGCTTGCATGATTAAATGCAAAAAGTGGTGGTGGTGTTACTGCTGGAGGAGGAGTGAGTCATTCATGCTGTCTTAGCCATAGGGGGAAGCCTTATGTTCTACTGTGGAGTAGCAAAGTATTTCCTCTCTTTCACTCAGTTTGGCTGTCTGTATGTTTTCTGTGTGGCTTGCCCACCATCCCTTCAGTTGCATTATTATTTATCTGTACATTTCTGTTTCTGACTGGAGTTATTTAGGGGGTTTTCAGAATGGGAAGAGGGAGCCAGTCAGTGTTTATGAGCAGTCATCATCCTGCTCGATTGTTTTCCTTTAGCCTGATGAGTTGAAATGTTCTGTGTTGCAGAGCTTTAGACTCTCCTGTCCAACTGAAACTTGTTAGAAAAAAACTGAAGGAAAAGGGGAGGCTGTCTTGGGATTGCATATCTATTTTGGGACCTAAGCTGATACTTGAGTTTATTTTTCTACATCGATATGTACGCATGGTTTAAGCACAGACTTATTTTTCCTGTGTGAAATTGAAGGTGTTATAAAGTGGTGGTTGTTCTGTGAGCACCACTGATGCTGCTCAGTTCACCCTTAGATGATCCTGACTCTTTTTACCTAAGGACACAAAATGCCACCTTCCCAACAACTGCGGTAAAAATATTATATAGTAATTTTTTCAACTTTAAAATACTTGATGTTTTAAAACTACTTCAGCCTGAAAAATAATTTCAAATATTAATTATAATTTTTGCAATTTCACCCTTTAAAGCCCAGTATGTTTACATAATTCCACTGTTTTCTATTGAAAAAACAATTTCCATAAAATACATTTCAAGGAATATTTGATTGTTGTTTTTATTAGGCCTTAAGATGAGTCAATGATTGGCAGCAACATGTGTTTTTATTTTTTTCTGTAATGTCAGAATAAAACAAAACAAAACCTGAGACCAGTGATCCAAAGGACAAAAAATGGCAGCTTCGCAAAAGCTGCTGTAAAAATACTATGATGTAATATTTTTTTCCCACTTTAAATGACTCAGTCTTTTAAAACTACTTCAGAGTAAAATGCAACTATTAAATATATTTAATGGACAGACTGCTGTCTTTGCAATCAAGGTTCCCATATGGTGCTGCCAGCTCGTCGATTTCTGTCTCTGCAAAAGTCACACTGCCCTTAAGTTTGCTGATGAGAGGGGCTCGCAGCAGCACCCTGCAGATTTGAACTGATTCCTTTTTTGCCCTGTAAACATTGTCCAAAATGAGCATGGCCTGTAGTTCCTCTGTGTCCACATAAGCCACTCAGTGTATCCCGTGCAGGTTTGTCATGGTCACAATTTACTGCAGGATTTCGTCCATCGCAGCAGTGCGTAGCTGGTGGCGTGGTGTTGTGTAGGTCCCGTGATCAAACCTCTGGCTGCTGGGACGTAGCAGAGCGTTGCAGTTTTTGTGGGAGACCAAGATATGGAGAAAGTCCGACCTGTCACTGCTTCAACGATCTCCTCTCTACTCTCACCTTCAGATTGGCCAGTTGAACTTCAGCTGGTCTGTTTCTACCTCTGATGCCTCCTCCATGCCAGCCTCAGAGGAGGATGAGGTGCCGTCTTCACACTTAAAGTGCACGATTATTTCCAGAACCTCCTTTGTGCTGTAAAGTCTTGCACTACTGCTCAGACGTCTAACCGTGGCTGCAGTGCAGCTGCATAAACTACTTAAACGAGAACCAATATAAAGTCCAATTTTGTTTTGGTTCTTGCTGTTGAGATATTTTTCAAGCTCTGAAAGGTTACTCATCATTTACTGTTATTAAATTAGCTTGAAACGCAGAGTGTGGCCTTCTAAGAGAAAAGGCTTGAAGGTGGCATTTTGGTCCCCACAAGTAGGGATGCAACGATACCAATTTTTTCAAACCGATCCGATACCGATACTTGGATCTGAGTACTTGCCGATACCGAGTACAAAAACCGATACTTCTACCACACACAAGTTAAACTTAACCAGTAGTAAAGAAACGACCCCAGACAACTCTTTAACCCAAACGAAACGTTTACTGAACGTAAGGGCAGAGACAAATACTGTACAACACATCCCTTTTTTAAACTCAAATGATATTCCAATTCCTTAACCAAATGAAATACACTGTATAAATGACATAATTCCCTTTCAAATTATATTAAACAACCCAACTTATGTTATCACCTTTTGGTAAGTGACTCACTAATATACACTCCAAAACACGTTATATAAATCCACTTAACACACAATATTCACACATGGGCTCCACACACTCACATTCACACTTGTTGCAGGCCTGTTTGCTGCTCACGCCGGACGATGGAGAAAAATCCTCTTCTCCCCTGTAAGAGCACAAAAGTCTGACTTACAGTTCCGTTGCCCGGTAGATCGCCGTTCACCAGTCCCACAATAAATCCACTCCCTGCGGACCCGATGCTGTCTCTGCTACAGCACGTTAGCGAGTCACTGTCCAGCTCTCCGACAGTTCATAGCGGCTGCCTCCTTGGCGAAGCCAAGCAGTCCGGGTTAGCCTTTAGCCTCGGCGGTCGTAGCTGGAAACACAGCACGGTGGTGCGACCATTGAAACAAAAGTCACTTCACCCACACTCTGTTGTGAAGCTCTCACACGGTCAGCTTTCTAGTCACACACTCTTTGTGCTGGTTAACCTCAGTAAAACTAGCCGGGTCTCTCACTTTGGTTCAGCTAACCTCGTTCATCTCTCCATGCCGTTCTCTTCTCCTCCTCCATTGCAACAGATACACAGGTCCCGCTTTTATGCTACCTTCACGGGCCTCCAGAAAATGAGAACTCTGAAAAATATTTTAACTCCTTCAGAGTTACATACCATAAAATAATACTTTTATGATTAACATAACAGTTTGATTGCTCTAATTACCTGTATTTACCTTGCGACATATTACAGGGCAAATTACATTCAGGGTAGAGTTACATCACATAACATCAACTGTGAACACCTTATGTTACTGTGGTGTTTAAGTCCATGGGAATTATGAGTATCCACTCCCAAATTCCCATCCGGGCTACATTAGTATCGGTTCATGGTATCGGTTAACTTTCACGAGTACGAGTACGCACACATTTTACAGTATCGGCCCCGATACCCGATACCAGTATCGGTATCGGTGCATCCCTACCCACAAGTATAGTAAACTTGCAATTTTGGTCCCCACAGAGATATGACACCACACACACACACACACACACACACACACACACCATTATCTAACATCAGTAATGGCACACTTATCATTTCCCTTGCAGAAAACAGAAAAAGTGTGACATTTTGCTGCATGCTTTGAATGGTAAAAAGTAGCACCACCTGGTGGACAGTAATCCAAAGTAAAATTTTAACATAAAGTTGATGTCAAGATAAATGTGGGCATTTTTTGGCCTAAAATGTGGCGTTTTTGCGTAGCGTAGCTGTTTTAAGCTAATTTAAGGAACTGAGACAACATTTTTAAAATTTAAAAAAAAAAAAAATCTTCTAGTAAGTATGAGCTATTAATTTAGCACAGCCAAAATGGCATGAAAATTATAAAAGGAATGGCACAAAATGTGCCCAGGATCCTCTGAGGGTTTAAAAGTTGAGAATTTACTGGAAGTGAGCATGAGGAGTTTGGGTGAGCTGTGTGTGCGTGGGTGAGCTGTGGCTTTCTGAGGAAAAAGAGTGTGCTTTATTTTTTGACACCCAGGAGCTTCTGTGAAACAAGTCGGAGATAAGTAACACAGAGCTCTGTATGCGCCTTGTATGCCAGTGTAAAGGCAGATGCAAGTATGTGATGTATATTTATATATAGATGAGTAGACTCGCCTCCCTTGTGGTGTGTCACTTTCAGTCGTGGAAAGGAGTCGAGATCTTGGAACAACTTTTGCTGCGCTTCAACACAGGATGACACATTGCAGGCTGACACAGCGCTGCGGTCAAATGTCACAGAAGGAATCTTGTAAAAATGCTTTTAGACAGCAAGCAGTTGTTGCTTCTGCATCCATCGTCTTCAAACGAAACACGATGGCAAACGTTAAGATCACCAAGAGTGTCCCGGGCCTTTGCCCTGTCAGCCGCAGCTGTACAAGACTGCTCTCGGCGTTCGTGGCGGTTCAACGTTTTCAACTTGCTGCTGTGGCGAATTCTGTATCCATGGCAACCAAAGGGAGGCAAAGACTACAGGAGCTGATATTATTATGTCTGAGTTTCTTGAATTATGCCTCCTCAGCAGCACAGAACAGACAGATCAATGAAAAGAAAGTGTCTGTCAGCAACATCAGAACGTTCAGAACCAACCAGCAGCATCAGGACACTAAGCTGAGGCAGCAGCTCTCGTGCAGCATGTATACCACAAGCTGCTGCAATCCACTGTCAGTGTACATTTATTAAAACCTATAGTGGGAATTGGTATAACAGCCAGTTCAACGTCAACTGGTAATAGCCAAGCTCAATAATAACTGTTGTCTTATAGTTGTATTTGGTACAGATAAAGGAAACAGTAAATTCTTTTCCTCAGCAGAGTAGGAGGAGCTAGGAAATGCTAGTGTAGGCTAGAGTACTAGCTTTCTTGCCATCAGACTTTTTGACATGTGGAGTTGTTTGGCATGTGTTATCGTTGGTTTTTGACCAGTTCTCCTGTGTTTGGAAGCTTTTATAGCAGGTACAGTAGTTATCACCAACTCTCCTTTGTTGCTATTCTCTGTATTTATTTCCGGCCGTCCTCTCTGTCCATGACAGTAGATGAAATGGTCATTAATGACTGCAACATGCAGTAAACTCTCTCTCTGTGCTTAAATGAGTGAACACACATTTTGTAAATAATGTCTTAAGTTTCCTGAGTGAGTCTTGGATTAGTGAGGTGCACTAGTATTGTTCATTTAATGAAAATATGGTAAAATGTTGCTGAGAATGACTAAAAAGGATTACCCAGCCACCCCCTCCCATTGTACACACTTACAGGCAGACTCCACCTTACAAGTATTTAGTTGATGACTCATACAGTGATATCGATCAACTTTTTTTCCAGGGACTAGAGAACTGAAGTGACCGTGGAGAACCTGGTTTGTGCTTTGTTTCTGAGAGCAGGAATGTTATTTTGATTACTGGGTTTGTGAGTAAAGACTTTTCTTGCGTCATGACTGCCTCATGACCCGTTGTCCTAAGTCACAAACTAAGTTAATTCTTCTCCCTCTGAAGCGTTGTAAGATCCAGAAGTTCTTTTTTTTATCTACTATTTTAAGATGCTTCATAAATTATTGCTCCAGTTAAATGTGTCATTGGGAGGCCCATCCTGGTTCCTATCACACAAAACCTATATTAGACACATCCTTGTGGGTGTTCCACCAAAATAGAGCGAGCCAGTAAGCAAGTGTAGGCAAATTCTGTCTTTTTTTCCCAACTGTAAGTCGGTATTAAACTATGGATTTCATTTGTGTGAGTTGTTAGCTCAAAGTCTCCTTTATGAAGGATGTGGATCTGTTACATAAAGCCTCCAAATAAATGTGTTGCAAGTTAAAAATGTAGTCAGTTTGAATTATCCAAAGGGTCGGACAGTATAGAAGTCGCATCTGTGCTATTTCTGCCGTTGTGTGCAATAGTCCTTTGAAACTCCCTTCAGTGAGTTCATCTGGCTCCATTCTGTCATCTCAGCCTGGCTGTCCAAGCAAAGTACGGTACTCTTGGGAGTGGCCTAATTTAAACTGCTCCACTGTTTATAGATATAAGCTGATCGTATAGCAAGTTTGCTCTGTGTTTATTTAGGTCTGGGGCCTCTGTGAAGATGATCATTGGTGTGAATAAGAAGGACACACCAGTGTTGACATCTTGGAGACCATTGGGGAGACGGCAGAGCAGACCAGTTCAGGATCAGAGACATGAGCTCATCTCTTCCATCCCCTATTCTCAGGCTGAAGAGAGAACTGGGTTTTAATGGGGGCCTCTAGCAGGGGGTTGACTCAGGAAGCGGTTTCGGGTTAGCAGGAATGCAGTGAGAAGACAACAGCGTAGATTTTCAGGCTAAAGTATGAAGCGAATTTGAATTTTGGCTTGCACATAAAGTATACACACATGCCAGATATTTATTCCACTGACCTGACACCAAAAATGATGTAGCATACAGAAGAGAAATACTGGAATACATATGTTTTATTCTAACTTAGCTTTAGATAATAGCCCCAGTGGCATCAGACTAAACAAGACAGATTCACCCATGAGCTGTTAGTCAGCCCTCCTCAGTATAATCAAGTAATCAGGAAGTGTCTGCTAATCACACAGACAATCTTTCATCATCTAATGTGTATGTGTGACTGCAACCCTGGGCAGGACGCAAGTGGGGTAATGACAAAACACAGCGTGTCTGGCTGGTGGTACTAACGGACTGAGAGCATTGTGAGTGGCTGAATGGCACGTAGGCACACAACATAACACACTGTCCTTGCCACACCTTATCACCCTGCCCGCCTCTCCCTGTCACCGAGTGGAATGTTGTTTTGATTCGGCTGCACTCACCGCTGGCTAATCGGTGGACGGCTGTTTGTTTACATTTAATGAGTGCAGGCTAATCACCGTCCCTCATCAGAGCACTTTGGAGTGGAGGGTGGAGGTTTGCAGGGATGTTTCTTCAGCAGTGTGCGGGAAATGGCACGAGGCCTTGGGCTGTGAAACGTGACTGTTGCAACATGAGCAAAGGGAATTCCCACTATAGATGTTTTTAACTGAGAGCCATCATATCTGTGATACTCCCGCTCTGTGTTGACATACCTCAGGTGCAGCACGTGCTGTTCCAGGTAGGTAAAAGGTGACAAGGGAGTCATGTAGAATGGCGCTGATGAAATCCATAGGCAATATTGTGTTAGGCAGAAAATGAGAGATTCTCCATGAACAGCTGTTATTTTTACAAGAGTCTGGTGCAATGTTTGGGATTCAGCCTAACATAGTTGGGCCATTTAAAAATGTACATAAGATGATTTAAAAAAAAAAAAAAAAAATGTTTCCAGTATGGCCACGTCCATGCTTTTTCATGGAAATAGTGTATACTACTGGATTATACTAATGTCCCACATTCCAGTGCAGTAGTGATGCATTTCAGATTTTCTTTTTTTTTTTTTGTAATAATACATAAAGTATTAAACATGCAATCAATATATCCACTACTGACTGTCTAATCAACAGAATGGTCTGGAACCAGCTGCTGCTGATGCAAAGAGAAAAGAACAACTTGTACAGCATTGCTATTTTTGTTTACTGGGGACACTGACGATAGAACTAGAACGTATTTGATGTATGATAAGCAGTTCAGCCTCACCGTCCTCTCCCAGCGGTTTCTTGCTTGACGAAAAGCAGTTTTCTACTAAATGTAGCCTCTATGCTGTAATTCGTATAGTAACAGCGATGACCCATTTGCATTTTTCTTGTGGGTTTTTGCTGGTGGCGTGGACAGTTTTGGACCTGCAGACAGATGCAGAGACATTTTTGAAAAATACCCAGATTTAGAGCAACACTGCACCCAGCAGGCGAAAGGCATGAGCAAAGGTGGCGAGAAAGTAGGTCAGAGGGAGGGAAGCGGTGGGTGTTTGTTAGTGGGTAGGGGTAGATGCACATACAGAGCAGAAATGGTGCAGAGGGTGGTGGGAAGGATAGTTAGATTGGGTGAAGAGGGTTGAGGAAGAATTATTTTCTCTATCTTCTGCAGCTTGCTGCCATCTGGGACGTAAACCAAATGTGCCAGAAAGAGCTTTCTTGCCCATAGTCTATATTTGAGTAGTTAGCACTGTTTATCCAAACACTTAACAGACTGCTCTGTTCTAAGAAGAGATGTTTACAGGGCTCAGGAATTTGCAGCACTGTGCTTAAACATGAAAATGAATGTCAGTGCTGTCACCTCCATTTTAATCATAACAACTAGTGTTCGTGTAATCAGCTGTTGTCACTGGAACTATTACTGTAGGTGTGAGCCTACATGTGATCATGTCTGCATCCCTTTTGTTGATCTATTGTTTCATAATTGTGTCTTACTTTGTGTTACTGCTCATATTTTATGACTAATCACACACCATGCAGGTGCAAGTCTATCTGGAGCAGAGGGGTCGGAGAGGTATTTTATGGAGAATAAAGTACTGTGTTTAAGTGAACAGTAGGTGGCACCACTAGCATGTGCATTTTTGGAGTTTGAAGCAAGTTCAACCATTCAGTTCACCTGAAATTGCCAGTGCCACATGCCAATTTGTATCCACTTAAACTGGAAGAGAGAAAAAATGTAGCTAAACAAGCTTGGGGGCCATGTTTTAGAATGATGGACAAATTTACTCTGCACATCTTTTATATATATCTCTATATATTTGTACTTTATAGTTAGGGCCCGAGCACAAAAGTGCGAAGGCCCTATTGTATCTGCTCTGTTTCTTATTATTATTATTATTATTATTATTATTATTATTATTAGGGCCCGAGCACAAAAGTGCGAAGGCCCTATTGTATCTGCTCTGTTTCTTATTATTATTATTATTATTATTATTATTATTATTATTATTATTATTATTATTATTATTATTATTATTTCGGCAAATGAATCGGCCTTTTGAGGGCCTAAACATGCTCGAAAACTCATGAAATTTTGCAGACTCGTCAGGTCTGGTGAAAATTTACGTATTTTAATGTCCGTGAGACATGTCCAGGGAAAATTGGCTCAGTAGCGCCACCTAGAAAAATGAGAAACGCGAGCCTCCGAGATGGGTATGACCTACATGTATAAAACTCGAACACATATCTAACGTTCGGAGACGCACATAAAAGTCTATTATGGCCATGTCCTAAACCCAACAGGAAGTCCGCCATTTGGAAGTGAAGGTGACATTTTGGCTCTAATTTTGCCATTTCCATGCCTCGAACTTTTGCGAACTCCTCATTGGAATTTCATCGTACAAGCTTCATATTTGGTCAGTGTCAACTACACACCTGGGCCATGTTAAATTGCGGAGCTTTTGAGTTTTCGGGTTACTGTGAGGCCGTGGCGCCACGGCGAATTTCGATGACTCGCCATGAAAATCTTATTGCCTCTCGTTCTGTCATACATTGTCCGACCTTGACCAAAGTGGACACATATGATAAGGCTCCACCCCTGAACATATTTCAACTGCCATATTTGACATCAGGGACAGCGCCACCTAGTGGGAACAGGAAATGTCATGTTTTACACTTTGGGGTACAGTATTGTAATGGGTGACATCTGCAGCCTCAAATTTCTCCAGGAAAGCCTTAAGGAGTTGGTCTTGGGTTACAGAGAAAACTGTGAGTTTTCGCTGAAGGGTGTGACCCCAGCAGCATGGCGAACATTGAGGTCTCGCCATGAAGAAACAAATTAGTGTAACTCAATGAAATCCAATCTGATCAGTACCAGATTTTACAGGGATGATGTCAGACCCGCCCTGAACAGATTGATATGCCCATTGTCAGGAATACGTAGAGCGCCACCTAGTGGCACCAGGAAATGTCATGTCTTTCATTTTGTTGTACTGATTTTCACAGGTTCATCGTGGCCACCTCAAAAGCGGTGAATATCACCATCAGTCCCTCTTGATGCTTCAGTGAGAAAATTGTGACTATAAACTGAACGGCGCACCCTGGTGGCAACGCAGTTCACCATGAAAGATGAAGTGGCTTTTGAGGGGCTTGAAAAGTTTAAAAGTCTTGAAATTTGGCGCACACCTCTAATGTGATGAGGGATTTGTTTTATATGTTCATTTTCCTTGAACAGCGCAAAATGGCTCCACAGCGCCCCTACAAAATTTCAAAACAACAGCCCCTGCTCTGTGTTTTATGTATGAGTTTGAAACCTGGCAAGCTTATTGGAGATATCAAGATGTACAAAAAGTCTCTTGGAGCAGTATCCCAAATCCAACAGGAAGTCAGCCATTTTAAAATTAATGTGTAAATTTGGCGACATTTTCCCTCTTTTCAGGCCTCATACTTTGACGAACTCCTCCAAGGGATTTCATTAGATTTACGCGATCTCCTGTGTGTGGAATCTAAAGACCTTTGTGATGTTAAATTGCGAAGCTTTTACGTTCAGGGAAACGGGTGGTCATGGCGGCACGTGGAGTTTCAATCACTCGCCAAAAAGCAGTAACCTGCTGTCGCTCAAAAACACAATGTCCAATCTCTCCCAAAGGTCGCAGGCGTGATGAGACTCGAGCTCGGAAATGTTTGTTATGCCATTTGTCAGCAATGGTTAGAGCGCCACCTAGTGGGACGACTATAATAATGGTTGAATGAGATGAAATTTTAGCTGGTGGTTAAATGCATGAATTCCATCAATGTGACATCAGATCGGAAGCGCTGGTTTTAGGTGTTGGGCTTGGCTCGACGCTACCGGGCGAGGGGCCCTCATATCGCTGCTTGCAGCTTTAATTATTATTATTATTATTATTATTATTATTATTATTATTATTATTTCAAATGAATCGGCCTTTTGAGGGCCTAAACATGCTCAAAAACTCATGAAATTTTGCACACGCGTCAGGTCTGGTGAAAATTTACGTATTTTAATGTCCGTAGACATGTCCAGGGAAAATTGGCTCAGTAGCGCCACCTAGAAAAATGAGAAACGCGAGCCCCGAGATGGGTATGACCTACATGTATAAAACTCGAACACATATCTAACGTTCGGAGACGCACATAAAAGTCTATTATGGCCATGTCCTAAACCCAACAGGAAGTCCGCCATTTGGAAGTGAAGGTGACATTTTGGCTCTAATTTTGCCATTTCCATGCCTCGAACTTTTGCGAACTCCTCATTGGAATTTCATCGTACAAGCTTCATATTTGGTCAGTCTCAACTACACACCTGGGCCATGTTAAATTGCGGAGCTTTTGAGTTTTCGGGTTACTGTGAGGCCGTGGCGCCACGGCGAATTTCGATGACTCGCCATGAAAATCTTATTGCCTCTCGTTCTGTCATACATTGTCCGACCTTGACCAAAGTGGACACATATGATAAGGCTCCACCCCTGAACATATTTCAACTGCCATATTTGACATCAGGGACAGCGCCACCTAGTGGGAACAGGAAATGTCATGTTTTACACTTTGGGGTACAGTATTGTAATGGGTGACATCTGCAGCCTCAAATTTCTCCAGGAAAGCCTTAAGGAGTTGGTCTTGGGTTACAGAGAAAACTGTGAGTTTTCGCTGAAGGGTGTGACCCCAGCTGCATGGCGAACATTGAGGTCTCGCCATGAAGAAACAAATTAGTGTAACTCAATGAAATCCAATCTGATCAGTACCAGATTTTACAGGGATGATGTCAGACCCGCCCTGAACAGATTGATATGCCCATTGTCAGGAATACGTAGAGCGCCACCTAGTGGCAACAGGAAATGTCATGTCTTTCATTTTGTTGTACTGATTTTCACAGGTTCATCGTGGCCACCTCAAAAGCGGTGAATATTAACATCAGTCCCTCGTGATGCTTCAGTGAGAAAATTGTGACTTTAAACTGAACGGCGCACCCTGGTGGCATCGCGGTTCACCATGACCAATGAAGTGGCTTTTGAGGGGCTTGGAAAGTTTAAAAGTCTTGAAAATTGGCGCACACCTCTAATGTGATGAGGATTTCTTTTATATGTTCATTTTCCTTGAACAGCGCAAAATGGCTCCACAGCGCCCCTACAAAATTTCAAAACAACAGCCCCTGCTCTGTGTTTTATGTATGAGGTTGAAACCTGGCAAGCTTATTGGAGATATCAAGATGTACAAAAAGTCTCTTGGAGCAATATCCCAAATCCAACAGGAAGTCAGCCATTTTAAAATCAATGTGTAAATTTGGCGACATTTTCCCCTCTTTTCAGGCCTCATACTTTGACGAACTCCTCCAAGGGATTTCATTAGATTTACGCGATCTCCTGTGTGTGGAATCTAAAGACCTTGGTGATGTTAAATTGCGAAGCTTTTACGTTCAGGGAAACGGGTGGTCATGGCGGCACGTGGAGTTTCAATCACTCGCCAAAAGCAGTAACCTGCTGTCGCTCAAAACACAATGTCCAATCTCTCCCAAAGGTCGCAGACGTGATGAGACTCGAGCTCGGAAATGTTTGTTATGCCATTTGTCAGTAATGGTTAGAGCGCCACCTAGTGGGACGACTATAATAATGGTTGAATGAGATGAAATTTTAGCTGGTGGTTAAATGCATGAATTCCATCAATGTGACATCAGATCGGAAGCGCTGGTTGTACGTGTTGGGCGTGGCTCGACGCGCCGGGGTGCGAGGGCCCTCATATCGCTGCTTGCAGCTTTAATTTAACTTGAAACTGTAGTTTATTAGTTTTGGTTAGTCTGTGAATCTGTCAAAGTGTGCAGTATCTCAAATCTAAAGAGGCTAATTTAGACATTTTTGAAATGCTCTTAACTTTTCCCTGTTGGAAATCACAATAATAAAATTCATTATGCAGATGAAACAGTTTGCATGATAAAGATGCATATGCTGTCTTCTGCACTGCAGAACTTAGGCAGAATTCGATGAAACCGTTCCCATAGGACACGTTGACCTTCAGTGCTTGACAAATCTGTACTCACAGGCTGAGGCTACCGTGCCCCATTACTATTCTACACAGGTTGCGGGCATTGCTTCACGAGTGCACTTGCAATTGTCAGCATCAGCACACCTATGTGTTCTCCAAAGACCTTAGTTTATTAGTTATACGGTAGCCTTTGGTAAATATTCATCCTCATCTCTCTCTTCTCTTTCCGGTGAACCGTCGTTGTCCATGTTCGTTGTCTTCCTTCTCATCCCCCTGCCTGGCTGGAGTGAGAGCAGCGGGGTCCATGGAGAGAGCTACTGATGGCTGAGGAGCTGTGTACCGGCTGGTTTCGCATCATTGCAGGTACAGTAGGTAAAACACCTTTATTTTTGCAGCAGCACATCACCTCCTCAGCAGTTTGAACATGGATCAACAATTTACCCTTAGAATAAGGCATGAAGGTCACCCACCACTTTCAGTTTCTGCATTTTTAGAATCTCAAGCAGTTTACTCACTGGTCCTGCAGTGAAGTGGACTTCATACTGCATTAGCTAATGCATGCTTGTATTGATGCATGACAATATATGAATGCTTTTGTTTGTGTTTGTGTGTGTGTGTGTGTGTGTGTGTGTGTGTGTGTGTGTGTGTGTGTGTGTGTGTGTGAGTGAGTGTGTGTGTGTGTGAGTAAGTGTGTAAATGAGATGGGAAAGCTAGAAAATAG
Organism: Oreochromis aureus; assembly: GCF_013358895.1. Lineage (NCBI taxonomy): Eukaryota > Metazoa > Chordata > Actinopteri > Cichliformes > Cichlidae > Oreochromis > Oreochromis aureus. Next base: position 2,990,520 of record NC_052958.1, read on the forward strand.
AGCAGCATAAGTTCCTTCCTATCCAGACACATGCAACTCATTTCTCATAAGCAACATTCTCTTCTACTTCCTGTATGTCCATACATCATCTACCTTTTGGTTACATTTGAAACCAAATCTAATAGAGATCAGATATTACAGAATTAAAGACGTTTCCTTAGATTACTTGCTGATAATCTGCCTTTACTGTAACATAGTCTACTGGTTTGTTAATTTAACAATACAATTAAGAAGTTAAAAAACGTTATGTGATGTGTACATCATGTGCACATGTGTCCTTGATCCAACATGGCTGAGTTAAATGGCCAAATGACCTCCTCAGTGTGTCCTAAAGTTCTCCAGAGGCCTGGTAATGAACTAATTATTTGATTCAGATGTGTTGACTCAGGGTGAGATCTAAAATCTCCAGGACACCGGCACTCAAGGCCTGGAGTTGGACACCCCTGGTATAGAAGAACTGTAGGAGACCGATGCAGTACTGTGAAAAAGTGTTTTAATATTAGACCAATATAACCTGAGTAAATGAAGAAAAAAATGTACTTTTTAAATTGCAATTTCATCTATTAAGTAGGGATGGGTATCGTTTAGGTTTTATCCGATACCGGTGCCAAACCGGTACTTTTGAAACGGTGCCGGTGCTTAAACGGTGCTCGAACCGGTGCTTAAAGAATGGAGAACACAAACTTTGTCCAAAAACCTCTCATGTTTAGCTGTTTTTTTGGTAAAAAGATAACAATGTTAGCCTTTTCTGCAGCTATAGGGCATATATGGTCTCACTCTTGGCTGGAAGCAGTGCTTAAACAATGGAAAAAACACAAACTTTGTCCAAAAACCTCTCATGTTTAACTGTTTTCCACTTTTTCTTTGGTCATTTTAGCCTTTTTGGCCAGGGTGAAGGGAGTATCTGCCATCAAACAAGAAGACAGCCGCATGTAACTACGACGGTGTTTGCTAGTTCACCTTACATGCATTAATGTAATAATGTGGTTAGCCTACTCAACGTAAATTACACACGAACAACATGAAGCTACTCACACAGAGGAGAACGGCTGCTGCTGCCATCATCATCATCTGTCATCATTTCTGCTACACTGGCAGGGCTAGGGGCCAGGACTCTACTCTTCGGGTTTTTGGGGGATGTTGCTAACTCCGGGTCCGATAACAGGCACCACACCTGCAGTAGATGTGCACGGTGTGAGGTCTCGCAGCAAGCTATCAAACACGGCGCATTTCTCAGCTTTTAAAAAAACGCTATGCGTTGCCAGGTGTTTCATCAGATTTGAGGTGTTACCTCCTTTGACAGTATCACAGTATCAGCTTAAAGCACTTGTTGCAGGCTGCTGAGTTTGCATCTTTTGCTGTGAAGTACAGCCAGACTTTGACCACTTTGCCTTGGACATTTTTAATCTGTAGCTCTGCTCTAAAAGAACGTACGTACCTGGGCCCGCCTACTATCCTCGGAAAGGTAAAATGATTGGCTAGAATCCAAAGTGTATGACATCTCAGGAAAAAAAGCACCGAAATAAAGCACCGAAATGTGCGCTGCTTTTCGGTCTGGTTACTACCGTTGATGTCAGAACCGTTGCCATAATGGCACCGGATACTGGTGCCCATCCCTACTATTAAGTGGGGGGAAAAGCTCTCCAAACCTAACTGGCCCTATGTGAAAAAATAAGTGCCCCCTGTGTTAAATCATGAATTAACTGCAGTTTTTTTTAAAGTTCAGTTTCACTCGCCACACCCAGACCTGATCACTAAAATCTCCAACAGCGCATTGACTCATCCAAGAGGTCACAAAAGAACCCAGAATAACATCTGAAGGACTGCAGGATTCACTTGCTTCAGTTGAGGTAGTTCAGGTGTAGTTCAGGTGTAGTTCAGGTGTAGTTCAGGTGTAGTTCAGGTGTAGTTCAGGTGTAGTTCAGGTGTAGTTCAGGTGTTCACGATTCAACAATAAGGAAAAGACTGGGCAAAGATGGCATCTGTACACAGCTTAAGCTTTAGGAACATTTTAGTGCCGTTACGTTTGGCATAAAACTAAGACAGCATTTTGTAAAAAGAGCATCATACCAAGAGTCAAAGGTGGTGGTGATGGAGTGATGGTCTGGGGCTGCTTTGCTTCTTCAGGATCTGGACGTGTTGATGTAATTGATGAAACCATGAATTATCCTCTCTAGCACAAAGTCCTGAGCGTGTATGACATCAGTTCGACATACCGATTGATGTCCAGACATTCTCCTTTGTATGTAGTTGGTATGTGTGCTAGGGTAGTTAGTAACCCCCCCCCCCCCCCGTCTCATTTTTTTAAATTTTTGACTTTTTCATTAACTGCTGTGGCAGCACTAATTAGCTGCATAATCATTATGCACGGCTCTCTAATAGAAATAAGAAATATTGTTTTAATTGCTAACTTACTCATGGAAACAAATGAACTATATATTAATGGTACTACAGTACAGTGAGTTAATGGTGCCATATTTCTGATTCAGAAGCATCAAAGTTCCAGCACCAGCACAAAATGTTAAATATCTGTCATGATACTCTGTGGACACTAGATGACAGTGTAGGGGAAGATGATGTTTGTCTTGAGGCAAACATAACCAAGCATGGCTGAAACTAGAAGAACAATGGGGAAGAAAATTAGCAAGGGATGGTGTAAGTGATAAGAAAGATGAATGGATAAAGGCAGGGAGGATAAAAAATTACAAAGGTCACAGAGATTACTTAGCAAAGCTTTAGAGCTACTGGGACTGGGGGTAAGATGAGGGTGTGGACCCTCTCCTTGGGGGCATCAGTGGTGGTTGCTACAGAAGAGCTGGCCCGGCAGCAAGAAAAGGATGAAAGGAGGGAGAAGGCAGTGACATGATGAGTAACATCGAAGCAACTTGACAGAAAATAATGCAGTGAAAATGAGAAAGAAGCGTGAAATTATAAATGTGAGAGGAAGATTTGGAGAGAGTAGTTTTATATCACAGCAGTGTAAGAATGACCTCAGGAAGAATAGCTGCTGAAGTGCTTGAGCTAATGGTGATTCTAATGAACTGAGGTTGCCCAGCTGGCTCTGCTCAAACATGAATAACGACGTGTATTTTGGCTCTTGGGATTATTCTATAGTTCTATACATGCACATGTATGTGTAGAATAGGATAGAATGCCTTTTATTGTCACTATACACATGAACAATGAGATAAAGAGCATCTCCTACTCAGTGCAGACCTGTGGGGAAGAGAGGGGGTGCACAGTTCTGCAGCACTATATACATATGAACACTATATAAATATATAAAATGAACAAATATGCAAATAAATAGTGTTATGTATTTACAGTGTGGTTATTGAATTAAGTATTGCACAGTGGTGATGGTAGTTGTGTAGTCTGTGTAAAGAGGGAAGTCCTTGGATTGGGGGGGTAGAACTTTGTTGATCAGTGCATTTGTGAGTTCAGGGTGGTCACGGATTTTGGGAAGAAACCGTTCTTGAGTCTGTCTTTGGGCTGATGCACCTATAGCGCCTCCCTGAGGAAGCAGGTTGAACAGGTCAAAATCAGGAGGCCTATATATGTATATAGCATGTAGTCTTCTTTGCTAACACATGTTCATCACATGCTCTCTGTGCTTTTCAATGTGAATAACATAGATGTGATTTGAGGTAATGTGTGAAAATTCATAAACAGCCTGAATGTGCTATAATTAAAGATTTTGTATAACTTTATCAAACATCGGTAATTAAGAGGATATTAAGAGATGTGCATGTGCAATTTTTTTTTTTTCCAGAACCGTGAAATGCAATTTATAAATATTTTAAAATACATTTTAAAAATGAATATAGTTATTTAGTATGTTTTATTAATAAGTGTGTGAATGAGGCGTGTAGTGTAAAATGCTTTGAGTGCTCAAACGAGGTAAAAAAGCATTATAATAGAACCAATCCCGTTACCATTTACTGAATACCTACTACTACTGTTACTACCTCTTCAGCTGCTCCTGACACTGCCAGCAGTAGAAATGAAACATGAGTAAACATGTCTTTTCCAGACTTAAAGACCAATGGGTACAAATTACCCAATGTCTGCATTTGTGGCTCATTGTTATTCTTTTCTTCTGTTTCTCCAGAGTAAAATCTCACTTTGCTGTTTGATTTGTCACATTTGCCCCCACCCCTCTTCACTCTCCACCCTCTCATAGAAAATTAATCAGCGCACACACACAAACACCAGCACACACCCCTCTCCGGAGGCTGGTCTGTCATCGGCTCTTCCTGTTTGTTGGCTGCAGCTGTAGCCTGCGTTGCCGTGACGTTGCACCGGTCGATTCTCGTCCCAGTGCGGTGGGAAAGCACAGAGACAGAAAAAGGCAGCTAAATGAGACAGACTGGCAGAGAGACGGTAAGGTGGGAGGGAACGGGGAGAGGAGCAGAGAAAGAGAGGGCAGAGTGAAACCGCACCGATATTCCAAAGAGGGCGGGACACGGAGGCAGTTACTAGAGAATTAGGTGCTGTGCAGGACGGTGCAGGGCAAGGATTTTGCGCAGTAGTCACTTAATATAGACCACATTTTTATTTTTGTATCAACATGGGTTGTCACTTGACTCATACCCCCATTATTCTCTGTGTGACCAAAAAATAGATTCATGCCTGGGTACCTCGGCACTGACATAAGGTAGGGTGAAGGGTAGCTGTGTATGCATGTGTGTGTGTATGTTACTCTGTTTGTGTGGCTTCTATATTTAAACCGCACATATCTGTTTGCTTCCTTGGATGCTCTATTTGGACATGTAAACATGTAAATGTGCACAGTTATTTGTCAAGTAAGAGAGGTTACTAATGTAGCCTTCTCTCTTGGGGGACAGTGTCAGGAGATTGAAGCTGTAAGCCATGTGACTGCACAAAGAGCTGCAGGGATTGGCTAAGGTCATCTGTGACCTCAGCATACTGCCTCAGCCCCCCCTCCTCCAAACACACACACAACCCTCCCTCTAAATCTCTCCACCTCCTTCTCCCTTCCCTGCCTTTTATTTTTTTCCTCCAGTTTGCTTTTTCCCTACCTCTCAGCATCCTCGGCTGCGTGTAGGTTTGAGCCGCAGCAGCAATAGCAGCAGCAGCATCCATGGCTCCAGCTCTGATCGACACCTAGGCTGTCCCTACCCCTCCTCTCTCTCGCTCTTCCATCTCTCTGTCTCTCTCCCTCCTGAGCTAGTTGACAGGCGACGTCTGGGGGTGTTGGAGGTTCACAGTTAGCCAGGGCGTTAGCCACGAGCACACAGCTGCTCTGCTGCCATCAGATCTACTGTGTGTTAGTAGCCAGGAGCTTCTTCTCTTCCCCCTCCCCTCACGGCAACACCTTTCATTTCAGGCTCTTTGGAGATTGAGGAATGCAAATCTGCAACCATGATGGAAGGTAAGATCATTTTATTCTGTCTTTTTTATGCCATCCCATTTTTTCTTTTGTAATTCAGGATAATCATTAATGTCCTTGTTCTCGTGTGCTTCATCTCTTAGCAAGTGTATGAGGTATTTGAGGTTGAGATGTCAGTAGCTGTCCTTCTGTTTCGAGTACACGCATTTTGTTGACTTGCTTGTTATTCTTGGGAAAAGGGCACAGCCACTGAATATCTACAACAGAGGCACAATGGCGAAGCTAATTGAAGCGTGTGTACCTTTTGTGTGTGTGTGTGTGTGTGTGTGTGTGCGCACACGCGCATATGTCCGAGAACCCCCAGCCCCCCTTTTTCCCGCTTCCCATCGTAAAGGATTATTTGGATTTATTGTGCAGGAGGGCTTATGTGCCCAGCTGGCTCACTTGTATAAATTTTCTTTGTATGGTGTGCTCTGAAACGCATGCACACGCTCACTGCGCTGTATGACTTTGCCGTGTGTTCACACTACATGGCTGTTTAACCCAGCACTTGTATGTTTGCACCGGCAAGTGCACGCGTACATTTGAGCCTGCCGATGGCTGGACTGAGCCGTCTCTGTGGGATTAAGCATAGTGATGAAAAAGAGAATTCATCATTGTTTTTAATGTCATGTCCCTTTAATTGGTGACATCATTAGGGGCAGGCCAGTGATGTAGGAATGAATCTCTATAGCTCTGCAGCTGGCACACGAAACCCACCATCCTTCTGTTTCATGTCTTTTATTTCCTGGATTTGGTTTAGAAATCCTGTATTCAGTGACCAGTTGTGTGTTCTATGAACAAAAATGCAAAAGCTTTGAATTGTGTACATTTTAATTGTCTTAAGGTAGAAATTTTCAAAAAATTCTGGATGAATGCACGAGGAAAATCAGTTATTTTGCCTCTTCTGTTTTGATGTCGGATGGCCTTACTACAAGATGAAATTACCTCAGTGGCAGTGCTGATGAGGACAAATCTCAGCATGTTGTCTGGTTTTATGTGTTTCTCTATCAGTGTTTAAAAATAAGTGACAGCTATTGAGTCCTTTACGTTTGCATTGTAGGCAGGTAATCCTACTATTTGGTAATTTGGACTTTGGGACATGCTGTGCTGTTCACTATGCCAGTCCCCTGATTTCTGATGGATTTGTGAGCTTGAGAGAAAATTTCAGTGTTTAAAGGTATTGTGCTGAATAAGTAATGGCTATTTGACCAAATGGCTTATCACTTGACCTTAACTGTGTATTGTCATGCTACAGTATCATGAATAGGCTTACTGTCACTTACTGTCTCATGTGTCATTATACAATACACTGCGTAGTAGGTTATGATTTATATAATGGCCATACGGCTCCACCCTTTCCATCAGACCCTGCAATTCTCTTAACACTGAGGCCTCTAACAATGATATCTAATAAGCTCATGCTGCTCATGCAGACACAAATAACTAATGAAAAGTCATGTTTGTTTTTGAAACAAAAAAGGTAAATCTGGGTAACCTTTTCCTTCCTGTAGGCCGCAGCAGCATAATATGATTCCATGTTATGTTCAGTGTTGTATTAGGATACAGAATCACAGTGACAGCACTGGGCAATTGGACACTAATGGACTAAACTAGAATATGATGAGCTAATGGTTTAGTGTATTGTCCTGTCATAGATCACTTAACTGTCTTGGGCCAAGTTATTGGGTAACCAAAAACTACAGACCATCTATAAACCACTTACCTTCCATCAGCATGGCTAGCACAGGCTTACCATGGACTAGTGAGGGCAGGATTACAGTCAGGTGTTAAAATTGGATGCTAATCCTTGTTAGCTCTGCTTTTTAAAGCCCAATGCCACAGCCTGCATGATTGGCCCTGACTAACATACAGGCTAGAAGATGAGTAGTTACTTAAATGTAACTTAGAGCGAGCGGTACAGGCATTTCCTAACGTGTTGCTAATAGCAGCTAAAGTTAGCTCCTCGTAGCTGTTCTGAGAGATGGCTACTGTCTCAATCTAAAATAGACATACATTGGTCTCATTAAACTGCTTACTTTTGTTTCAGTTGCTAAAATAGGCTAAAATAGGTAGTCACGCTGCACCTTTTAGAGAATGTTGTGTTTCCTTAGCATGGTGGTCTGTTCATTGTTGCATGTCGTAGAACCAGGCCAGTTCTGAAGTGTTGTGTTGTCATCATCAGCTGCAGCAGCCATTATTCAGGTTGGCTGGAGAAGCTCAAACATAGACCAAAACATTTCACACTAGTGTTGTTTAAGAGACATCACAAGATGCATGTATCTCAGTTTTATTAATAAGATCCTCTGTTCGATCGTGGGAAGAGATCCTTCTGCGAACATGCAGAGTTATCTGCTGTGGTGACCCACAAGGGAGCAGCTGAAAGTAGCTTTAGTTCTGCACGTACTGTACATTACCCGGGTCAGTCTTAACTTTCAGTTTTCAACAGTCGTTTGCAGTAAATGTCATTTGCTTTGCTGCTGTATATCATGTTTTTGGATTAAGTTTCTGCTACATTAATTTTTGTTCTATTTTGCTTCTGTGGACGTTTCGTTTTATCCAGTTTTAAACTTTGCTGTTTTATGCTTGTAGTGTTACTGTCCAATAAAAAAACTACTTTGATAAGTAGCCCTACTTTCAGATTTATGACACCACATTTCATAGCTAATCCACCAGGTGCTTATTTTAAGAACAAGGAGAATGCTTTTGACCGATACAGGAACATTCAACAGAAACATTCAGTGTCACCATATTTGGATTTATATGGTTTTCACAGGACATTAAAGCTACATCCACACAGGAAGCGTTTGCGGCGATTAGTGAAGTGAACCGTTCCCGAGTTAATTGGAATTATACTAAAGAAGGACACTAAATATAGAGAGAGGAAAAGGTACGTCTGTATGTCAGTATTGGTAGTTTTTTTTGTTAATTTTAAATGGCTGCAATAATTCCTGGCTTCATAAAGGTTGTAATCTTCAGTTTTTCTTGATTATAGGTGTTGAATCGACTCTATGATTACATACAAGGATGTAGGGAGCTACTTCTGCCAATTACATACCAAGCTGCTTTTTGTTGATAACTGGCTTGCGAGGTCATCAGCGTTGCTCTCCTATGGTTTCAAATATCATCTCTTCAGCAGGAAAACGTGAAGTAATTTACTGCATTTAGTCTTCTTACTGTGATCATTCGCATTTATGCTGCTCGTCTTCTCACCCATCACAAATTAATTATTCGACAAACATGTTTTTAAAAGTTGCCCCCATTGGACAACCTTGCAAGATAGAAGGTAGCCATGCTACTTAGTTGAACAAGCTACAGTTTATTGAAATCGTGTATCCGGTCTTTAAGTGATGACGTGTGAGTCCTGCTTCCAGGCCCAAACTACTGTGTTTATTAAGGCTGTTGTGTTTTTAACATGTTTTAATGTTTTGTATCTTGTTCTATTTAATCTGAACAAGCCCCTAAAAACAGTCAATGATCACTGTCGGCCTCTGTTTTTTATTACACTATTCATTTTAAAGATGATTGCATTTGTCCCTAACCATCGGGAACCCTCACGTTAACTTTTATCGAGTGGAAAAAAGTTAGCGTTCATCCTCCAGCTTCACTGTTTATGCTATGCTAACATAGCTGTGTCGCTAGCGATCACGTAGCACATCATTATATACCAGCTAGCCCAACTTCAGTAACCCTACAAACGTCACTGCTGTTTAGTTTTCTGTCTTCATTTATGTTGGAAGTGATAGCAGAGCTGTACGTTTGAATGTTTCAGGAATCTCTCAGTCAGAACATGCTATATCATGTTTAGGTGGAAGCTAGCGAGCTAACTTCCTGCTAACTTCTAACGCTGTTAAATGTATTAAATCCTGTTTTCATGGATGCCTGGATGTTAAACTTAATTGTAACAGCTGGCAAAGCAGCAAAGCAGATCATTTTATTAAAGATGAAAGAATTTAGACAGTTTTTAACTCTCAGTGATGCTGCAGTGTTCGTTTGACTTTGGGACCTGAATCGGAGTTTGGACCCGGAAACGGCTAATGACGTCAGACTTAAAGAGCGGATTATGCTCAGTGTCTTTAACTTTGTTGCTAACAACAGACCTAAAAACTGAGATATACTTTGTATGGCAAGACTTTGAGCTAAAAGTAGGCCCACTGGATTTCATTTGAAGTATTTTTCATATTTCTTATGCTAGCACACCAACAGTGAGAGGGCAAACGACCCCCAGGGAAGAAATGGGAGAGAGAAGACGTGTTCAGTCAGAGCAGTGAGTTGTGAGGAATATGTAGTGGTTGATAAAGATCGTCAGACGGGGAGGACTGGAGATGAGGCAGATAACTTTAAGCAATTAATAAAGACATTTAAGATTTTAATTATCTGGTTATATGTATATACATACACTTAACTTCTGTAGCCTTGGAGACGAGGTACAAATCAGACGTGTATGTGCATCCATGTCCGTGTTTGGTGCTCTGTGCGTTACAAAAGGGATCAGCTCCTATCTATTGTTCTCTATCTGATCAGTTGCAGTTAAAAACCAAAGGGCTGATTAGACGTGTCTGACCTTTCCTCTAGCGGTACTCTGGAGTCAAAACTTCCTTTATAAGGCAAACAGCACCAACATTTTTCTTCATCTACCCTAGAGCCAAAATATTTTGTGTTTCAGGCACTTACTCTTGTTTCACCTCTGGCCTAATTGTAAACTCTGTACAGAGTCTGGTGATATTTTCTGATCATGACTTGAAAAACACTTTTATTTTAATGACTGCATGGTATTTCCTGTGGCACCACCATAAGGGAGAAGTTCATGTTGCAGTCCTAGCCCTGATAAGGATCGAAGATTAGCAAAATCAGTATGTTTTTGGTATTCTGTCAGAATCTTTAGTACACTTAGCTACAGTAATCATTTACTACCCTTAATACACTAAACTTGTACTGAACAATTTAGTCAGCCATAGACAGTAGGAAGCTTTAATCCTGGTTACCAGCATTTGGAATTAGACTGTCACAGGGGAGGCGTAGTATTTAGAGCTTGTGTGGCTGAAAGTTGGATAAACCCTTGATTTGAATGCAGTACAGCAGAGGACGGAGAGGAGCTCAAGACATATGGTGGGTTCCACTTCGTGCCTTTATTGGTCTGTTTGTTATTTAAGGTTCCAAGCAGCAAAATTTAAGAAACATTATTGTTGTTGTTGTTGTTGTTATTATTAGTATTATTATTAGTATTATTATTTGCTTAATTCATCATTTATTTGCATTGTCACTGGTGCTTTTGTCTTCTGCATTCTGTATTTTGAGGCTTTCGTGACATAAAATATATTATAATTAAAATTTTACCTTTAAAGTTGCATAATAAAGATCGGATTCTGCTATACAAGCTCAGTTAAACTGATGCTGTTGAATTCAGGATCATTTTCTCGGCCGAGGTGAAATGGTGAGGGTTCTTGCTCCTGGCTTAGCTGGAACAGTCTGTGATATAAATGTCATAAATACTTTATCAATATGTAAAAAATTATTTCATACACTATCATCTTACCGGGAGAAAGTTCAAACTGAATATTGCTGATACGAAATAAAGAACACGTCAGTCACTCTCACCCATCTCTGTAGTCGCTCTTTTTCTGAGGATTGAGGATTCCCTGCCTGTAGGTAAGATCGCTAGAAGGCAACGAGCAGCTCTCAGCCTGTGCTCAGGTTTACGAGGATCTTTCAGATTAAAAATACTAATGACTGTGTTACTAGAAAAAAATGACATAGTGTAGATAGTATTCGAGTGTCTGAACTTTGAGGGTACAAGCTCTGCAGTGACTCAAAAGAGCTAACGTTCATCGCATACAAGTTACTTTTTGCCAAAAGAATGAGTGAATATCAGAATCAGAGAAACTTTATTAATCCCAGAAGGAAATTGAGTTGTCATAGCAGCAGATATACAACAAACATGAAGCACTGATATAAAGTGAGTGTAGAAACAGATATTAATGGATAAATATTCAGATAAACAGATAAATATAGAGAGGTATAAATATAAAAGGACGTGTGTGTGTGTGTGTGTGTGTGTGTGTGTGTGTCATGGTGTACAACAGTGACAGGGAGTACCGAGGTGTGACTTATTCTGTTCCACATGTGTGGCTCTGACCCAAGTGGATGAATCAAAGAGTCTGATGGCAGCAGAAGGAACGAGCTCCTGTAACGTTCCCTCAGACGGTGAGGTTGAAGCAACCTGTTGCTGAAACTGCTCTTTAGATTGTCCAGTGTGTCATGGAGGGGTGGGAGTCATTGTCCATGGTTGCCAGCATTCTGTCACTGATCTGGGGTCTCTTATGACATAATTGTGCAAATTATCAGGTTCTGCAGTGAATATGTGAATAACTGAGTGGTTTGTAACAAGCAAAACACTGAGCACGTCTCCAAAAGTATCCCTGTGACTCACATATTTTAATAATTAGAGATAAAACTGCATGTAACTTCAAAATGCATTTTTTAAGAACTATGTGCTTGTTATTTATATTGTTAGAGAACCATGGAGGACATTGTGGTAAAACTAGTAGCTGTATGTTTGCTCTAGAAGACTTTTGTCCTACACTGGTTCCTATTCGAGACCCAAAGGAGTAATCTGGTGTCATTTGCCCAAACCTTTAACTCATGTGGAGCGATGCATTGGAAACCACCCTCGGTAGCCTAGAAATTTTATGACGAATACTAATGAATAATAATGTGAATAAGCAAAGCAGAATTGTATCTTCCTCCTTCTCCTCACAGCCAACTGACACATAAAGCTGTATGAACAGCTGCATGAAGGTAAGCAGGAGAAATATAGTGTCATCCATGTTTGGCAGGAGTGAGGCACAAAATCTAGTGTAGCGCTCTTGACAGGTTGTTGTCGATGCATTTTAGTAATTAAATAGGACACAATGAGAGAAAATCAGAGACGAGGAGGGGTCTGTTGGTAATTTCCAACATGCTTCTCTACAGAACGTATGAAAGTATGGAGGTGATCGACTACTTCTGACGTTGGTTTGTACGCTGGAGAAGTGACAAGTCTGAGTCACTGGCTTCTCCTAATAATAACAAAAGTGTGTGTGTGTGCATGTAGCACAGCATTAGATAACGCTGATATGAAAAACAAATGTTTGCGCATGTGTGGTCAGGTCATCAATGTTTGTTTGTGTGCGTCTTCCTCAAAGTGTGGCAGACACAGAGGAAAGCTCTTTGTTGAATGTGTCACAGTAGAATGGGTCTATTGTGGCCGTGCTTTACAAGTCTGACAGAGACCCAAATGAACTTTCCCACAACAAAGACACACAGAGGCAGAAATTCAGGAGGGAAGGAGATGAAGTGACAGCAGTCGGAATTCATTTGCTGCTTCTTCTTCACACTTTTCGTAGCACCATATTCCATCGTAGACAAGAGCCCGTCCAAATTCTGTCTTGTTTTTTTGTTTTTGTTTGCGCAGACACACCCGATCACGCGCAGACACACCCGATCACGTGCAGACACACCCGATCACGTGCACACACGCGTAGATAAGCTTATGTAATGATAACCGAGATTCAGAGCAAGGTAAGCGGACATGTTTGTCATGGAGCGGCCGCTGGGGGAAGGCGAGGTTCTCATGTGATGGGATGTAATGAGACTACATGATGTGTGTTTGCTAGCTAAAAATGAAAGGCACTGCATGTAATTTAGCTGGTAATTTTTCAGTAATATTAATATTTAATGTTTTCCGGCTATAATTACATCTAATGTCCCAGTCGGCAGCGTAGTGGTTTTAAATTGAGATGCTGTGCATTAAAAAGCAAACGTGGAGTACCACAGACTGTTAACGACTGACTAAAGATGCTGGTTTCAGCCTGACAGGACCCACGCAGGGATTAGAGGAGCCTGCTGTCAAAGCAGTAGGTGATTTGCTGTCAAAGACGTGTGGTCTAATTTAATCAGTTTCATCATAAAAAAAAAAAAAAAAACCAGCCTGGTCTTGTGATAACGCACCTGCCGTGTTTGTGTTGTGGTTTTGAATTTAGGTGAGAGCCGGTTGAATGTAGCTCAGAGGCCTGTGCGGCTGTGTTGTTACTGAGCAAAAGTTTGAAGGTGAATCAGAGGCTGTGCTCGTTTCAAAAGTGCTTTATCTTTACCGATGATCAAGAATAATTCATTTAGTCAGCTACAAACGATGAATGCTAAAGTTACAAAATAGCTAAAATCAGATGCCTTGCTGGATATTAAATGTGAAATATTTCATGTTAAAACTTTAGTAAGTTTACAAACAGGAGTTGCGTCTGGTAGCAGAAGGCTGCTTATTGTTTCATTTGATTGATATCAATTGCTGTGACACGCTAAATTAACTGAAATCTACAGACAGGATTTTTGCATCGATCCAATGGACAACTTACTTGGCATTATGACTCAAAGCAACGAGGTTAACGAGCTCAGGGCAGAATAAAATGTTTTCAGTGAGACTGTATTGAACGTGCCCTGCTGTTGAGCCAAATACAAATGGCAACAAGGTCTTTCATGTTTAATCCACAATAAATGGGGGAAAAGTCTTTTTACATTAGCATAGTCCATGCAGAGTAAAGTGGATCAGCTCACGGAGCAATCCCAAGTAAGCAATTTGAGAAGAAACATTAACATAGAGATGCACGGACAGAAGCTGGCAGAAGGATATTGTATTTGTTTTAAATGTTATATACCTATGTGGTATGTGACTTTTGTTGCCATGATGCCAGGTCTCTCTTGGAAATGAGATTTTTACCTGGATAAATAAAGGACTAATAATAATAAGAAGCTCTGCAAAAGGAGAATGAAGACGATGCTCTGCAGCCATTTCAAGGAGGGAGCAGGCGAGCAAAATGAGCGGTGTAGATAGAAAACGCGATGATGTGAGTTAAAAATTCCAAATAGGATGGTGTGAGAGGTGAAAAAGGTGTGTTTAGTTGAGTCACTTTGTTTGCTTTTGTGTGACATTTGTGGCATTTCTGGAATTTGACCAGATTATATGATGAAGATGAGCATAAGCACTTCATTTATTTATTTTCTTTAAATCTTCTGCTTTGGTTTAAAATCGCAGCTCAAGGCATATCCTCATTTCTGTCATGACTGTGAACAAATCCACAGGGTTGCAGGAAACCCCTCTAGGAAGTTGGATGTATTTTGCTATAAATATTCATGTGTGTCTCTGTATAATGTATTCATCTCCCAGGTTGACTCTTACTGCTTGGCCCAATCTCCTTTTACTCTGCTTAATTAATAAATCAGCGTGACATAACAGTGCAGTTAAATGGATGCATTTGCGTATTCTTTGTTTGTGATTACCCACTTACCCTGAGCATCTGTATCTACTTCAGTTAGTCATTTTCTGGGTTTCCCAGAATACCTTTCACCAGCCCCTAGAAAATCTCTATGTAGCAGTGTAATAAAGGTGGAAGTATTTTAGTGTGATCTCAGTTTCACATCCAGTCACCCATGTTATTGATAAGAAAATATAGCTGCAAAGAAGAACTGAAATATGCTGCTTTTATACTTGGGGATAATTAGAAAAAGTGTTTTTGTTTTCATCCTTGTATCCACGCAGAATCCCCCCTTTTACCATATCTGTTATGTCTGGATGCAGCGTTTCACGTGTGTGGCTACAAGCCAACGCAGTGTAAACAGACGTCTTTTTCAATCAGCACAGGCTTGCACTAACACAGTAATGCAGAGACCCAGCTACAGGAAGAGATTAGGTTGATGCTGGCTTTGTTGAGAAATGTAGTGATGACGGAAGGGTTGAAGGGTTTGGCTGTTGGAGAGCAATAGAGGGATTGAGGGCGATGGAAATGTGCAGCGGTGTCTCGCCTGATGTGCGTGATGTGTGCAACCTGGGAGCTGAGTGTGGGTCATTACATATTTGTAGTGCATGTACAGTTTATTGGGCTATAGGCCTGATTTATGTCCAGGCTTATACTAAAGATCTGGGGGGGAAATCCTTGATGTCCTCACTCGACCTGTCAAAAAGTTCTTTTTATTCCCATTTAAGAACTCAAGAAAAAAAGTGTAAGAGGTAGATTACCCAAGGTAAAACACACACAAACATACTTCAGGCAGTGAAGTACGTTTGCAGCAGTGCAACTTTAATAGAGATTTTCAGCAGCAGGAGAAGTAAATTAAGCCTGACGGTGAACAAAAGCAGTGCCTGCTCACTTAAACGTACAAACCTCGTATCTGTACGCAGGCAACATGGCAAAAAGTTGCTACTGCAGCCTGTGAAGCATTACAACAATACTTTACCTCATGACATTTGGTACAGACTTTCCAAAACACATTTAGTAGTGCTTGTAGAAAAACTCGGTGCTTCATTTTTTGTCGTCTTTCTTATTTCTAATGTTAATTTGTTCTGATTAAGAGTATGTTGAGACATTACACTCTGTAAATTTCAGTAACTTCTGGAAAATTCAATCATTCCTTCGACCAAACTGTACATGCAAACTGTATTATGATGTAAGTAACAAGGTGGCACAGAAAGCACACAATTTAAAAACAAGTGGGTTGGTTTGTTTGTTTTTTATAGCTGCGGTACTAAAAGTAATGTAACCTGGAATAACATTTTTGAATTATTCATCAAGCCCAGTAATCCCACAGTGCAAGTGAACTTCAAGCAGAAACAAAGCGACCTTTGCATCCATCTTTGTCTTTTAACTCTCAGAGGCCTCTGTGATGTCAACACAGCTCTTTGACCTTGCTAACCACGGCTCCTCTGTTGTTGTTGTTGTTGTTGTTTATTTTATTAGCCATCACCTTCTTTTCAGTACAAATATGTTGCGGAGTTCAGGAGGCGAGCATTTCCTGTCCTCTTTTTCTGTGTAGCACAGGTATGTGCGACTCTCATTTGCCACCTTTTTAAATCGTCATTCAAACCCCTTGTTTGTTTGTTGTTTTTTTTAACTACATCGTACATCTACTTTTATAGTTATATTGTATACAGGATCACTAAAGCTTAGCTGACATATAGAGGATGCACCCTGGACAGCTCACCAGTCCAACACAGGCTGGCACACACAGACTGAACCAGATACACTCACTTTCATACCTGTTGATTTGGTGTCATCAGTTGACTTAACCTTATGTATGTAGGCTGTGATTTGGGGGTGCCATGTAATGAAAAGCTTGAATGATAACGCTCGGTTTATATTAAACATTCTTGGCAAGTCTCCACAGCAAGTTTTTATTTGTCAGTTGCTGAACAGGATTGTAGCTTTACGGGAAATTCAAAATTTGGATTTGTTCTTACTTAATTATTGTGATCTTATCTAATCTTGAAATGCTCTTAGTCCCACTAACCACACTACTTCAAATATAGCGATGGTTTTATTTTCTACAATTTAAAAAGAAATATTTATAATTACTACAAAAACGTTATTTTTCATTATGTCACTGACAATAAATGTGACTTTGTCAGAAACACAGAAACCTTCTCGACAAGAAGGGCCAGAGCCATGTCTGCTTTCAGAGATGATTGTGATCATTTGCCAGTGCTGGACTCTATTCTGTGGTGTGCTCACGGTATCTACAAGTCCAGCGATGTTGTGGGTATGGAGCTTGACGGCAGCAGTAGAAAGGTGGGATCAGTAAAGTATTCTGATCTGAAACTACTTTTTAATTTAGCCGTATCAAGCTCATAGGTTTATCAGAGTATACACAATCTGTTAAGTGATGACATATCAACCCTGCTTCCTGGTTCAAGCTCCTACTGCTTTTGAAACGTGTTGCAATGCTTTGGGTCGTCTTTTATCTATTGTAGACTCGGATGTTCTACACTTAGCTGAGAGTTTTTAAACTGAGCATTAGCAGCTAACGCAGAGCTCTGCCCTAATTGTTTTTTAGGGCCTGAGCACTGACAGTGCGAAGGCCCTATGCGTTGTTAAATGCAGCCCTATGAACACATCGTTTGAGTGACATGTATGAAATCGGGCACACATGTGTATCATGCCAAGATGAACAAAAAAGTCAGTGGGACCATTGACGCAAACCCAACAGGAAGTCCGCAATTTAGAGGTGAAGGTGACATTTTGACTCTAATTTTGCCATTTCCATGCCTCGAACTTTTTCCAACTCCTCCTTGGGATTTGGTCGTATAAGCTTCATATTTGGTCAGTGTCAACTACACACCTGGGCCATGTTAAATTACGGAGCTTTTGAGCTTTTGCGATACGGTGAGGCCGTGGCGCCACGGCGAATTTTGATGACTCGCCATGAAGAAACAAATTAGTATAACTCAATGAAATCCAGTCTGATCAGTACCAGACTTTACAGGCGTGATGTCAGACCCGCCCTGAACAGATTGATGTGCCCATTGCAGGAATACGCAGAGCACCACCTAGTGGCAGCAGGAAATGTCATGTCTTTCACTTTGTTGTACTGATTTTCACAGGTTCATCGTGGACACCTCAAAAGCGGTGAATATCACCATCAGTCCCTCATGACGCTTCAGTGAGAAAATTGTGACTTTAAACTGAACGGCGCACCCTGGTGGCAACGCGGTTCACCATGAACAATGAAGTGGCTTTTGAGGGGCTTGGAAAGTTTAAAAAGTCTTGAAATTTGGCCCACAGCTTCAATGTGATGAAGGCTTTGTTATTATGTGATCACTTTCCTTGAATAGTGCAAAATGGCTCCACAGCGCCCCCTACAATATTTCAAAACAACAGCCCCTGCTCTGTGTTTTATGTATGAGTCTGAAACCTGGTAAGCTTATAGGAGATATCAAGATGTACAAAAAAGTCTCTTGGAGCAATATCCCAAATCCAACAGGAAGTCAGCCATTTTAAAATTAAGGTGTAATTTTGGCAACATTTTCCCCTCTTTTCAGGCACCGTTCTTTGACGAACTCCTCCAAGAGATTTCATCAGATTGACACGATCTCCTGTGTGTGGAATCTAAAGACCTTTGTGATGTTAAATTGCGAAGCTTTTTACATTCAGGGAAACGGCGTGGTCATGGCGGCACGTGGAGTTTCAATCACTCGCCAAAAAGCAGTAATCTGCTGTCACTCAAAAACACAATGTCCAATCTCTCCCAAAGGTCACAGGCATGATGAGACTTGAGCTCGGAAATGTTTGTTATGCCATTTGTCAGTAATGGTTAGAGCGCCACCTGGTGGGACGACTATAATCATGATTGAATGAGATTAAATGTTAGCTGGTGGTTAAATGCATGAATTCCATAAATGTGACATCAGATCGCACGTGCTGGTTTTAGGTGTTGAGCGTGGCTCGACGCGATGGGGTGCGAGGGCCCTCATAACGCTGCTTGCAGCTTTAATTTTCCTTGTATCTGGATATGACTGAGGCATTAGCTCATTCTGTGTTTGATGGCATGTCATACTAACCAAATAAGGCAGCAGGAGCCATTATGTGATACACAGTAATGTAGACAAGTAACAGGGGGAGGAAAAAAAGCTTATTTAAGTTTGCAAACATGCACAAAAAAGCTAAACAAATCGGGTAAACCCCCAAAAGGAAATGGGCACTACAAAAATACTATGTACAAAACTGCTGACCGTGAGTTTAACTGTAAACTCCAGCAGCCATACATGTGTCATAGAGTCAGTTTAATGTGGTCAGGCTAATATAAACTGGGACATCAGTTATTGTTCACTCGTGCAAATGACACACTTTACTTTGCATAAGCGAACGTTCCCAAGGTGTGTATGTTTGTATTCGTGAGATAGAGATGATAAATGATGTTGGTGAGATGGTCCATCTGCCAGTCATAGCCCAGGAGCTCAGGTGGATGACTCAGAGCAGATAGGATTTCATTAGCAGACGTCAGGCCAGGCTGCAGAATAGAGGAGTCATTGATTTTCACCGTATCAGCAGAGAGAGGGACAGAAGGGGAGAAAAGGAGACTTTGGGTTTGGAGGACTGCAGCTGAGAGAAAACTGCACATCAGTGAAAGTGAACCACACAAAGCACCTGTCATCTGCAGTGCTGCTGTAAGATGCTGCTGAACAGTACTGAAAGAAAGGTTGTTTGTGTCTATAATGAAAGATGGGCACAATGGACTTTTTATATTGTTTTTTCCTCTGGGCCATTTTTATGCAAATATCATTGAGACTCATCAGTGGAGGAAGAAGAGGGAGATTTATTTCCTGTACTTTTTGCTGAGAATGACGTTCGTGTGGAGAATGCACTCTGTAAGTCCAGCAAATGTAGATCTTAAATGCAAATGTAGCAATGGCTTTCACCCTCATGGCACTTCCTCACAGACGGTTTCCTACAATCAGGGATTTTGTGCAGCACCGATGTTACATTCTTGTTTTTCGTTCTTGATTGCGAGGCATCGAGTTCAGATTTTATTTCATTCATCAGACCCTCATTTGATTTTGTTCTAAAAGTCAAATTGGATATGTGACAAAGGGGAAAAACATAAAGCGATAGTGGTAAAACAGTAAAAATAATAAAAAACAAAGTATTCTCTGTGGTTTGTGCCGGTAAAGAGGGATGGGTGGATAAACCAAAGTCAGCTGGAAAGCTTGGAAATGATGTGCAGTCCTTTTCATTATACCAGACTAGTCTCTCCTTCATTCATTTCTTTAACAACTTCATTGCTGAAAGACTCAGATTCATATATAACAAATGGTCGAGGCAGATCCACTCTGGTGAAACAAATTAAAGGGTTGGCAAAGGAAGTTACTCCTTCGCTGTTTGCCTCGTGTTAACCTCTGTCTATAATTTCTGACAGCTATGCAGTGACAGGAAAATGTCTTGGTCCTGTTTCCTGCGATCAAAGATCGGGCTGCCCAACTAAGTTTTTAAATTTGAGCAGAATATGTCATCTTTAAACGTTTTTCATTAAATGCAAACACAGGATGTACTATGCTTCCTCCCAGAATCACAAGGTTTTGTTTTGCCACTTCTTTTCTCCTCCTACAAGTCATGAGGCTCTGAGCAAACAGTTGGATTTGCTACTGTCTGAGAACATCAGCATCACTTTAGTGCCTTATGTCTGAGATAGAAGTGTGATTTTATAATATTATGACAATATTAATTTGATGTAAAAATGTACTTTTCTGTATTTTTATAATTTAAGAAAATATTTTTTCCTATTTGTAGTATTATTATTATTATTATTATTATTATTAGTATTATTAGTATTATTATTATTATTAGTATTATTATTATTATTAGTATTATTATTAGTATTATTATTACTTGAATGTGATCAACTGTCTATTCTGACCAGACTGCAGTACTTTCAGTGTTACAGTATAGTGCAATCCCAAGTTTCTTTCTAAATGTAATCGTGCAACGTGTTAATTTAGTCACTCAGCTCCTCTCAGCGCCCCCAGGCCATCTCATAATCATCTCTGAGATTGCCTTCCTCAGTAAAATATTTAGTCGTCGTGTCTTTATTTCATTTCATTGACCTAAAATTTAAACTCTTACAGAACATGTGCATTAAAAACGGTGTATCATGTTCTTTTTAATCACAGGAGGGGGGCATGCAGGGTGTAATCCCTCTCTGCCCGGCACTTTTTAAACTCTCTGAGAGCACATCAGTGAGCTTCTGTGTAGTGCAAACTGTTCTTCATCTGTGTATGATCCATCTGCACATTCAGCAGGTCGAATGCATTTGATGTTAACTTGGCCTCTTTCTATCTCCATTACTTAAGTGCTGCAGTTATCGCAGGATTCTCTCCTGAAATGGCCCCTTTGTTGGTTTAGAAGTAGCAGCTAGTTACATAACATGGAATCACTGCTTTTTGGAAAACCTATTTACAGCATCATGTGTGCTCGATGTTAGCAACACATATTGACAAATAAAAACACAAAATGATTGAGGAATAACACAGAAAAGGTCCCAAATCTTTAGGATTATGAAAAAAATGAGAATTGTTCTGATATGTTTGAACCTGTTGCCTGTTTTCTTCAATCATCATCATCATCATCATCATCATCATCATCATCATCATCATCATCATCATCATCATCATTTGTGCATTTTTTTTTTTTTGCTGGGTACTTACAAAGTAGGTGCAGTGTGTATGTGTAACTTGAGTCAACTTGTGGGTTATATAAACTTTTCCATAACACCGGGTTGCTGGGCGTTAGTGACACTGGGAATGATGGTTTGTTCCCTCAAAGTGTTTCCAGATCTTGTGGTTCATACTGGTTTCTCTCCTCTTTTTTTCTTTCTCTCCTTATGTTACTGTTTCTTCCTCTGCCCTGCTTTTCTTTTTAGATGCTCGCCTGTGTTTTGAGGACCGTCACTGTGAAAACATGCTGTCAGAGGTTTTTGATCATTTTTTTTTTTTTTTTCCTTTGTGAAACATACAGTCAGAAATTCTTTAGCCAACCAAAATCTGGCCAAACCTGTAATCTGGGTGTGAATAAGGGAGGGGTGGAAGCAGTGGTCTGCTTTAACCAGAGAGAACTGAGATTAGTGGAGGAACTAAGGCAAATGTAATCCGCAGGAATTTGGGCCGGCTTTTTAGGATCATGTCACAATAAGACGGACGAGAGGTAAAAGACAACACGGTGTGGCGCATTGACTCGACTCCTCTCGGCTGCGTTCTTTCTTCTCTCTGTCCCTCCCCCTTTTTGTCCTCATTTTCATAATTGTGAATCAACAAACAAAGCAATTTCCGGTTCTTCCCTCTGGGCACGCGGGAGGAGGACGTGACCAGGTTGCATCTGAGCCGCTGATATGTATCGACATTTTTTTTTTTTTTTTTTTTTTTTTTTTTTGTTATCGAGCCTCATCTGGGTAAGACCACACACATGTAGCCTGGCAGTGAGCTGTGTGTGCAGGGCTGCTTGGTGCTCATGTGGAAAGCTTCTGATTGTGCGCAGATTTATAATCTGACCTGGGATCAGCTGTTAGTCGCTCTACCTGATCTTTCCCGTCTTTCAGATGTTCCGACACCCTCGTGTCTGTCGCACCACCGCCTCCTCCGTGGCTGGATTTTTGTTTTTGGCTAATCAGAATCTAAAATAGCTAAACGAACAGCAAATACTCAACATATCTAAACTTTAAACACAATATAAGAAAAAACAGACAAACAACAAAACACAACAAAAATAAAACATTCATAAAGTGGTAATCAGATTTATTTTTTTATTTTCCCTGAAGTTTTCTTGGTCCAAGACTTTTAACTTGGGTTTTTTTAATTTAATAACCTTCATTAAAACCACTCAGCTTCAGTTCTTACAAGCATCCAAGGCATAGATAGCATCACAGTTATCTACTTGGTTACTTGATGATGTAGTAAAACACAGTAGAATGGGAAGAAAAATGGAATTATGTAACAAACGCTTACTTTGTGGCACCTGAATGTGAAACTGTGCTGAGGATCATAAAGGAGTAGTTCAGAGGACTTTGTGTAGCTTGACATGCTTTTTCACCGTCGTTAAATATGCGCCTGATTTCATTAGCTCAAGTTTGGCAGTTTTACCATCAAAGCAATTAAGGTGGGCAAATAAACCTAATGTTCCAAGATCCTTATTTTGGCTTGGATGGTTTTCTTGGACTGAAGCTGAGCTCACGGACTGTCGACGTGCCAAAAACTGCGCCGCAGCACCTCTGTCTTTCTCCTGCCTGAACACAGTTTCTTCTGCTACTCCGTTTTCTCTATAATGTGAAAAAAAAGAACACTTCTGTGCCAACCGACACGACGATGCATTATAAAGGATTTACTGTGAATTAGCTTCACAAAGGAAACTATCGTAATGCAGCCATGTCAGATTGCACTACACAGCACAGAGGTAAGCCTTTACATGTGCTTATCATTGAAGTGCTTCAGTACATGGGATGCACTGCTTAAGCTTGAAAAAACCAAGAACAAAGCAGAACAAACGCAGACAGATTCTACAAATATTAGAAATAATTTACCAGCGAGCGAAAGATCACAGGTTGTTTGAGCTGGAGTGTCTAATTTGTCAGTTTCCAGTGTTGGTCCCTTAATGTCTAAACAAATACTGATTGACCTGTCATTGATGACCAGACGTGCTCCTGTTAGTTTGCTAGTATTACTTTCCCCATATAAACAGATTAACTGTGTGTGTGTGTGTGTGTGTGTGTGTGTGTGTGTGTGTGTGAGAACGTGTAATCAAATACATGAGGAAGATTTTAGCTATATCTCCACGACTAACTTCAAAGTATTTTTGTAATGAGCATGTGTTGATTCTCAGTTACATTTTTAATTCTTAATCATTATTAACAATCTTCTGAATGGTAAAACCGAATCATGATGGCCTCCTAGGCCTGTTTTATCTCGATAAAGGCTGTGGGTGCATCTCAAACGTTTTCTCACCACAGAGTCTCAATCCTTTCTCCTCCCTCGTCCTCCTGCTCTTCGTCCTCCTCCTTAATACTGCTGAGTTCAAACTCTGTGCAAACACCGATCTCGTGGTTTTGAGAAGAAAAAATAACATCCTCTCATCAGTGAATCACACTTCATTGTACACCCACACTGTCTTGTGCCTCATGGCTCAGCTGCTTTGAGTCACTGTATTTGATATTAAAATGAAGCCAAGACAAGAATCTCTGGATAGTTAGGCCCAGAGAGCACTTTATGTATTTATCACATTTTCTGTTCCACAATCTCAGAACAGATTTTGTGAATCAAGGTAGCTCACAGTGAGCAACGGCTGTCTTTGTAGTAAGACGGGAGGTTGAATCGCGCACTGAGAGCTTGTTTAAATTTTAAAAAAACAAAATGCTTGAGCAGCCATAAAGCAAAGATTTTTTTTTTTTTTGCTCCTCCTTTTCTTATCATCTTACGACAAAGATGGTGGCACTTAGTGGCACACAAGATTAGTTTCCTCTAAATATTTCTTTCCTGAACGACTTTCAGCTTTGCTTAGAGTTACTGTCACCTTGAAGTGAGGTGCTGTACCCAAAGCTTGTGTGATTTCCTAAACTGAAAGCAGATAATAAACAGTTTTATCTGCCCCAGTGTTTTAGGACCAGCCTCTCAAAGTGTTGTGGTCAACATGACTCTGCTACATTACTCGCTGACCAATCAGCGTGTAATGTAGCTTACATTTCCAACAGTAAAATTTAAGTTTATTTTGATGCACATGCGTTTTTTTGTTTTTTGCAAATTGTGCAAAATAATATTTATTGTAATTTTTCCTGCAGTTTGTAAAAACGGGTGCATCTCAAAAATGAAACTATGAAGACACTTGAAATAAATTTCCTGTGGTTGGAAACTATTTTATCAAACTTTTTTACATTTGCTGTTTTGAGCGATATACCTGTGAAATTTCTGTAACTACAAATATGTGTACAAAAAAAAAACCTATTTTAATTTTTTCTGTAGTTTATTGCACTTGTTTGCAATTTATCTAGTAGCTATGGACCTAATGCATGCATATTATTAAAATTTTGGATATATCAGTTGTATTGATGCATATTAACTTGAAATGCTCCAAAAAATGTGACTACAGCAGGTCAAAATATAGAGACTTGGTTCTGTGGTGGGTTTAAAGGGTTATTAAAATGAATCACATTTGTTTTGTGTTGATGCTGCTGGGCTGTGTCGGAGAGATTATCCTGACCATCTTACTTATGGGATTGAAAACGCTGACCACAAGTCAATAAATACATGTAGAGCAGTGCTGCAGGAAATTACTTGTTTTCACTCATATTTTTCTCAGTGTTCTTTGATAATGACACAGAGCTTCATG
Source organism: Oreochromis aureus (assembly GCF_013358895.1). Classification (NCBI taxonomy): domain Eukaryota; kingdom Metazoa; phylum Chordata; class Actinopteri; order Cichliformes; family Cichlidae; genus Oreochromis; species Oreochromis aureus. Next base: position 3,015,579 of record NC_052958.1, read on the forward strand.
AGCCTCTAAATGTCGTGTGTGTGTGTGTGTGTGTGTGTGTGTGTGTGTGTGTGTGTGTAAACTGTTAAACTTCAATATCATCTTCTTTGCTCACACTGTAGCGTATTGTCCTTTATGTAGCGCGCCCTTTCATTTCTGTTAATTTAAAAACTACAGTCAATTCAATTCAACTTTATTTATACAGCGCCAAATCACAACAAAAGTCGCCCCAAGGCGCTTTATATTGTAAGGTAGACCTACAATAATACATACAGAGAAAACCCCAACAATTACAACAGTCTTGATCAATACGTCCAGGCACACTGGATGAACTCATCGTGTCTTGAAGCCAACATAATAAGACTGGCCTTGCTATTTTAATCTCTATTCACAAGTGAGCATCTGTTGCAGACAACTTATTATTATAATTCTCATCATCTTGAGCAGAAATGTGGTACCACCTAAATACCTTTAAAACTATTTATCTGAAAGGAGTTTCATAATGCAGAATCTTTTTTTTTTTTTTTAATGAAAGCCTGTGTGTGATGTGTGTTATCAGGAAAAAGACTGAGGAGAGATGGCGTTACTTTTTCCCAGCACCTATGAAATGGCTGCTTCTCTAACTGAACAAGTTGTTGTGGCTCTGAAATGTCACATGCTTATACAGGGAAGGGAGATACCCTCCTTTGGGTGGGAGATTCAACCATGCTGCTATATTTCAGGGTACTGTCAGACTAATGTGGCCAAAAGAAGCTCTACTGTCTCCCCCCAGTGGCAGCGGCGCTGATGTGTTTTGATAGGAGGGCATGACTGAAATAGCCACGGACTTGTCTTGAGGGAGAAGTCTGAGGTCTAGCAGTGGTTAGGACAATTGTATGCTGGCATTATTCATATTTAGTTGTGTGTGTGTGTCTGTCTGTCTGTGTGAAAACAATTGAAAAGCTCCTGTAAGAAATCATTGCCTTTTGTCTTATTAAAGTTTCAAATATACATGTTTATGTACCGAAATCACTACCTAACTTGGGGTTTGCTGATGCTTTGACAATTACGCTTTGAAAAACAAGAACAGCTTTATCTTTGATCACTTTATCAGAAATATACATTTGGTAACTATATGAAGGAGGCCGAGGTCAGAGGCTCATCTGTGGCACGAGCAGGTGGTGGAAGGGGTGTCCTTGATTCTTATGTCATGTCATTCTCATATCTTTAAAGATTTTTTTGTCAACAAAGTAGACATTTCCCCCGTGTCCTTATATCAAAGATCCATGTTAATAGCCACTCTGTTGGCTCTGCAGCAGGGTCATTTGTAGCACAGTCCTTGGTGGATGCTATTTGGAGCCTGGGGATGAGAAGCTTGAGTGCAGGCTGTTTATAGTGAAGGAGGGGATGAGCAATAATGGGACGCAGGAAGAGATGGACGGAGACTGGTAATAAAAAGCAACACTGGTTCTAGCTAACGTTTCATATTTTGACATTTAATATATTGTGAATCTTATTATCTCTGATGGTTAAGGACACTTTAATAAATAAGGAATGTTTAATTAAGAGCTTGGATGAAATGCTGTGATGGCAGCAGTGTGAGAAAATGTGTCTGTACCAATGACAGCATCATAAACCTAAAAGAATAAATACAACACAAAATATCGAGTAATAAAAAGAGTGCAAACCCATAAGGATGCATCACCACCATCCTCACATTCTCAGACACTTTTTGTTCATCTCTGCACCAACCGCTCGCACGCCGCTGTATGGTTTCTGGCTCTGACCCACTTTATTTAGAGGTGTGTGACGTCACTCAGTGAAACGGCTCCCTTTCTCTCCAAAGGGTGTGTGCGTGCATCAAAACTATCCAGTTCCTAATATGTGTACATGTAGAGTTGTGTGTTCATTGTGGATACATTGTTACTGCGAGCGTTGCACACGATGGCTGACAGCGCAGCCACCTGGCCTGTACAGTCAAGTTCTAATTTTAGCATTCACAACCTCAAACAAACTGGCACTGTCTCTTTGTCTTTTCCCTGCCACACTGACACAAGCGCGCTAACTGAAACGCACGCACGCACGCACACGAGATTTGGCTCCTGGGCCCTGTTTCAGAAAGCCGGTTTAGTGCAAACTCTAAGTATACCCTGAGTTAACGAAAACTCTGGGTTTTCGGTTTCACAAAGCGAGTTTAGATTAATTCTGAGTGAGTTACTATGACGACACACTCCGTGAAGCTAACCTGCCCCCTAGCAGGTTTACTTCAACTAACCCTGAACTTCTCCGCCTCTTTGTCGGAAACCTGACTGTAGGAAGTGTCAGACATGGCGTGCCCCTTCCTTGAAGAGCCAGTAGATGTTGAAGCCCAAATTCTCCGCAGAGCTCTCCGCCGGGAGAGAGTGATTAGAGCGCGTTTGGACATTTTATCATGTCCTGATGATTTTCTGTGTGAACGTTACCGTTTTTCAGCACAATCGATAATTTATTTCAATAACATCCTCAGGCCTTATATTGCTCATGTGACACATCGCGACATTCTCTCAGTTCTGTACATATTATTTGTATTGCACTTCGTTTTTTGCAAACGGGAGCTTTCTGTATAATATTGGTGACGCTGAGCACGTTTCCAAGGCTACCGTCTGTCGGGCAGTCAGGAATGTTACAGTTGCACTGAAACGTCTCCTGTACTCGTTTGTGGTGTTCCCGGTCATAGACCCACAAGATTTATCAAAGAGGATTCCACAAAATTGCAGGTATCAGGATGAACAAAACTTAATTCATGATGTGGTGATACTTGAACTACTACTTAGATTTTACATTTATTTTCAGGGTTCCCAGGCGTGATTGGCTGTATAGATGGCACTCACATTCCATTCTGCTGCTTGAAGAGTTCCATTTCCAAAAGCATTTTTTATTTTCTTGATCAAACAGGTCTTGTACAGCTGCTTTACAGGGAGCTATTGAAACACAGAAAATAGCATTGACATTCATAGTACATGCCTACTTAGGTTGGTTGTAAATCAGTGCTGAACATACTGAGGAAAGGTTTGTTGGAGAAGTGGCTGGACCCTCTTCCTCTACATTTTTATATTTCATTTTTACTTGCTGCCAGGAACGTTTGGGGCCTGTTGGGTTGCACCTGCGCTCACATCACATCACAAAATAAAATGTATAAAATAAAAATAAATGAAATATAATAAAATAACGTGTTAAATGGGTGGAAATCCCTAGATCAATGTTTAAATTAACACTCACGCATTGACTCTGTCGGCTATGTTTTGCCATGCATGCTCCCTTTCTTTTGCAGCTGAGGCTGTGTTACTTTTTTAAAATTTGCATGTTATCGGCATATGCTGCCATCAGAATTTCGGCCTCAAGCGCTGTAAAATACATTGACCGCGCCTTCTTTCCCTCCGTCTCCATGGTGACTCGCTTAATCTGTGCTCCACTAATCAGGGCTTTATGCGCGCGCTTAACTTGGGGTTAAAGCAACTCCGCGTTGATTGAACTAATTGTTATCAGCCTTTCTGAAACCGAATATTCCGAGTTGGACAGTTCGGGGTTACTCAACCCTGAGTATCATTTTTAACTCTGAGTTTTCTAAACCGGCTTTCTGAAACAGGGCCCTGGTGGTGAAATCTGGAGGTTTTCCTATGCCGTGCCCCCACATGGCAGTTTCCTGTTTGTTCTCCAAGGTAATGAGACTGGGGGGGACACTTCCACTGACATGTCGTCGTCTCCCCTTCCCCTCTGTCTGAATCTTTCTCCATTTTGCAGGTAGTTGAGATGAAGATCAGAGAACTGGAAGATTAAATCCAGAGACTAGCAGAGGAGAAAGTAGGTGGAGAATATAGAATAAATGGCTTTCTTCCTTCCTCTGCAAGCAGAGATAAAATGGTTATAAACAGGGAAGGCTGAATGATTTGAGCGCTACCTCCTTTGTGCAAATATTTGTCTTTGGAATGAGCTGACATACTTTGTCATTAAATCCTGAGACATTTGGCTTCATTTTTAAAGGTTAATTCTTAGTTTGTAACTACTGAATAGGAGCATATGGTTTTCATTAGCACATCTTTAGTTAACAGATATTTTTTCACAGTCTGCAAGGCTGCAAAAACAGTACTTGAAATAAAATAGAAGCTGCATTCAGCTACATGTCTGCTTGAGATAATAGAGGTCTGTCTTTTTTTTTTTTTTTTTTTTTTTTTTTTTGCCTGGGTATCATTGCTGGTACACTGGGAGGTCAGAGAAGGGTTTCTTTCTCTCACATGTCTTCTCTTCCTTCTCCCTCTCAGAGCCAGTAAGATGAATGAGTCACTCCAACAAAAGAGCCCTTTAAACCGCTTGTTTGCATTGCGCCGGTCCATCTCTGTTTCTTTACTGTACGTCAGTCTGTCTGCATCCCATCTCCCCGCTCGCCGCAGTTTCTGTCTGCAGTTGTTTATTTTTTTGTGTGCTCGTTTCTGTGCCTGCCTGCCTTCGTCCTGTACCACTAATTACTTGCCTGCCTGCCTGTCAGTGGGTCCACATGCTTTTCCTCGTGCTTAGTCAACAGCATGACTCAATACCCACAACAACTCAACACACCATCTTCACGCTGCAGTTGTCCCCTGCCACTCTCCCACCTGAGCGCGCTCCGACATGCACGGCACACACCAGCTTATCATTTCCAAACATGTTGTTTTTATCCACTTTTAAATCAAAAGATGTCGAACACATTTTAAAAATTAGTTTAAGATAGTTATTTCATGTCTAAATTAAATGAGCACCCATTTTTTTTTTTTATTTATTTATTTTTTTTCCTTCTTTTTCATTCAACACCTCTGCTGTTAAATCTCAGTGGTGTATTATCTCCCTTTCTGATTACTATGCACAGCAGCACAGGTCTCGCATTCAGAGTCTGGAGTGGCCTGGCATGGTCTCTACTGCTGTAGCGTGTGTGTGTGTGTGTGTGTGTGTGTGTGTGTGTGTGTGTGTGTGTGTGTGTGTGTGTGTGTGTGTGTGTGTGTGTGTGTGTGTGTGTGTGTGTGTGTGTTTCTGGTTGGCGAGCAGATTGAGCCTCTTCGTCTCTTCCCATTTGGAGCAGCTTGTTAACGGCCTCTGAGCTGCTGCTGCAGAAGCAGAGCTGTTCTCCACATGTATGTTGGCTCATGGCTACATGCAGGAGTTTTATTTTCATCCATGTGCAATTTGGATTTTTGTGAATGTGTTTGTTTCAGAGCATTGTTTAACGTTTTGGTTCCTGACTTTGTTCCTTATATAGCTAGGGCTAATGCAACAGATCCCAGATGTGTAAGGCGTCAGGAAATAACACAGTAGGTGCTGTACATAGACTTGGTTTGCTTTAGTTTCCTGCTGACAGTAGTTGATGAAATTGTAGTGAAATAAAAAGCAGAATAGAATAAAAAAAACGGATGGAATATCCGACAAACATGGATCATAAAGATGGATTGGTGCATCTTGCATCCATCTGCATCTGTATTTTTGTATTCTTAAGGCTCCGTAATTGCACAACTGCAGCTTTTTTTCCCACAATTTCTAATTTGCCCTTTCTACCTGACAACGCATCAGGTATACAAGGCCGGTATTTTTCTCAGAGGTGTTTTTGTTTGTGTCGATGTGCGCTGTTTGTCTACCTGGAAAAATTGCACATGAGTACTGAGCAAGTAATATACAATCTTCAGGTTAATTGTCATGGCAACAGCATGTAATGAGCTCTTTTGCACATGTGCTCAGTTTAATAATTGCAGTTTTTCAAGGTGATGGTTTGTTTTTATGGAAGACTGTTAGTGACAAACACTCCATTGAGGCTACAGGGTGGATCTCACAGAGATGTAATAACACCATCTCTTGTTCAGCTTCCTCCTCCTCCAAGGTTGGCCTGAGCCACACATTTTTAACAAATCAACATTATTTGAATTCCATAGAAATTAGTACAGAGACCCACAGTCTTCTAAAAAAAAAGTGGTGTGCTGTTGCTCTTCAAGTGCCTTGTAGTTTTTTAGATTTGGCAGTGTCCTGTCCTGTTTGGCTTCATGTCCTTTGGCTTTTCCTGAAATTGCATTACTGTGTCTTGAGAAGAGACCACTAATTACATTAGCACATCCTTCTGAACGGAAGCCATCAAGTCATTAAATAGTATGCATCACAAACCCTGTTATTTCCCTCTCCGTTAATGAACTCCTGCCACACACATACATGTATTCTTTTCCATTCATGTCATCCTGCACTGCTCCTAACAAGGAATAATCATTTATTGGGTTATTTAAAAATACAAACGTTTGGTGGAGTCGTGTGTGAATACAAATATCTGTTCTGATGTATTTTTGTGTGTGGGTATTTAAATGCTAAACATTGTAATGACCTCGAATAAAACAACATTTTCCTTGTTCATTATACTGTGTTATTGTCCTTTTCTTGCACTCTTTAATTATTGGGAGTGCTGTTTTATAGCAGATAGGACGTGAAATAAAAATAAGCTTCATAAAAGCAATAAGAGGTAATTCCCATAAAACAAAATAATCTTGCAGGGTTGAACTCATTTAAGGTAATGTGCGCTGCATTGTGCTTACTGAAGGAGCAAAACAGCACACATACATGTGCGTTTTCTTAGTACAGCTGTGAATATGTCAGCTGCTGCTTCAGGAAGTAGTAGAAACAAACCCAAAAATAGAAGTAAAGAGGTATTTATTAAAGCTGTCAAATCTGAAACAAGTAAGATGTTAAGAAAGAACTGGATTTCTGATATTTTGGTTCACTTTGAAAACCATCAAGGCCCAGAATCTTAGATCCTGCTGGCCTTAACTGAGCCTCACGAGAGGAAAAATATAAAAGTAATCGACTTTTATGGTTCCAACTGGATTTTTATATTTTTAGTCAAGGCAGCTCTTTAGCTAATGCTACAGCGACACTAGGCAAAACACCGACCGGAGACACGATGACCAAAATTGTGACACGAACAATCTTGTTGCCTTTGAAAAATGAGATCAGGTTCATCGTTCATTGTGATTTAACCCTTTCATGCATGAATTTTTACAACCTCAATCAGGATTTTGTTCTTATGTATTTTTATTCATCTTTAGGCATAAAAAAAAAAAAAAAAAGATTTTTGAACTTCATTTTCTTTTAAACATGTACTTTTCAAAGAGTTTTTTTTACATGTCCACTTAGTCAGTCCATTGGCTGACAGGTATGGAGAGACACATCAGTGTCCAATGTAGTGGTTTATGTGCAAGTATACCATCAACACTGACACACATACAAGAAAACAGCCTTTGAATAGCCGTCCACTGTGGTGACCACTGTGTGTTAAAGGGTTAAACATTTAGTCTGCTATCGATCTGCTGTTAGTTTGGGATTGAATGGGGTCAAGTTGATAATTATAACGTATGTGATGGGACGGCGATTAACTGATAAACTGGCACAAGTTGCAAATTTGTTGCCATCGATTTTCACAGAAAAATTCACATTTACCTCATAATTTAAAACAGCAGTTTGTCTATAAAGATTCATGTAGTTCCAGGTTGGTGATTTAACTGAATGATGATAAAGGCGCTCGACAATCTTCGTTTTGTTGTTGTTGTTGTTGTTTTTAATAGCCACAACACAACCATTTAGCAACCAGCTGTCATGTCCCCTATCAAAAATGCAAAGATGAGTTGTGTTCATTGTTGCAGACTGACTCCATGAGTCTGCAATCATTTGCAAATCAGTCTGTCTGCAAGTGTTTGCAGTCAGTTCCAATCAGGCCGTGATTGTTTGGAGACAGGTTGCCTCCCACCCGCTGATCTGTGCAGTCACCGTGGGATCAGGTTGATTGTGTTGCATGATCAGTCTGTGGGAGACCAGTTGGTCGTTGCAACTATTTGCAGTATTTTAAGGTTTGGCACCAAAAAACTTTCTGCATCAGTGGGGATCCACTGATTATTATTTATTTATTTATTTTATTCCCATTTATGTTTGTTTACTTGCTTACTTATTCATTGGTTTCTTAGTTGCAACCTCATTAAAACTAGGAAAAACTCCACCCCAGTGTGAGCGAGCCATAAGTCAAACACTTCAAAGATTAATTGGACAAGACGATATCAGACTAATATAAATGTGTGTGCCCTGGTAGCCCAGCTGTTGAAGGAACAATTTAAGCTCCTTCCATCCGTTACACTAAAGGCTGAGAGAGAGCACACTGTCCCCTCATCTGGAAGCCTCCCACAGATGGTTCACTGAGATCAGAAGGAGGGGAAACTGGTCTGGGAAAGCCAGAGATTGAAAGAAGAGATTGCAGTTTGGCATCACAAAATGAAGCCGTCTGTACTTTGAAAGGGAAAAGGGTAAAGCTCGACATCAGTTAAGGGGAGGAGCTGTCTGTGTATGTGTGAGAAGTGTGCATGTTTCATTTGTGTCTGCTCTCTGCTTGCTCATTCTGTTTGTATTTTACAAACGACACATACGTATGTACTCACAGGGACATGAGTCCCACACAAACAGCATGATGGCTTCCACAGTCGCCCTGCTGAAGTATATGAAAGTAATAATACTTGTTGTATTTTGGTACTTTGTCGCTTCGCTGAAGGCCATCGATGGCTGTTTATGTTTAAGGTCCGTAGCGTGTTACCATAAGATAAAAGGATAAGAAAGCATTAAAAGCAAAATGGAAACCTTCCTGCTCTTGATCCACGATCTCAATGACCTTACTGATTAAAAGCCGATGTTTTCATATGAAAGCGTGCTCGTCGTGTGCATTTACTATTTCCATTTTGTGTGGCTATGTATTTCTGACCTGAACTAAACTCTTATTTTTGGCCTTGCCTTTATAGAAACAAGCACTTCTTTCCAACACCTGATCTACTCGTGTCTGTCAGAATTCACGACGCTCTTGGCATCATGAATATTCGTGTGTGTGTGTGTGTGTGTGTGTGTGTGTGTGTCTTTTCGTATATAAAGACAAATCATGTCCTTATGTGCAACATATGAAACTGCCTTTAGTCTTTCTGTATGTGTGCTGGTGCTGATTATTGGCAGCAGGATATTTATTTGAACTTTGACAGGCACCATTAATAGGATGCAAGGCTGAATATGTTAGCAGAATCAATGGGCGAGTATTTCTGGGCGAGACCGTCTGTGTCCTGGGGCCTTCTCGGATTGATTTCTCATTCTGATGCAAAATTAGTCGAGTGGAGAAATGAAATAAAAACATGGAAAAAAATGTAAACAAGGTGCAGGTATTCTCCTTTTTTCCCTGTGGGTCTGTGTTGTTGTTGTTGTTTGTGGACTCTAAGCTTTGGTGTGGTTTCCTGTTATCCAGCTTATGACACTTCTTGTGTGAGCAGAGGACTGTAGACATATCTACGCTCTTAATTTTTAGCAGGAGACTACAATGAATGATATTTGTCTTTTATTCATGAGTAGGGTCACTGGTGTTGAATTTGAGTACCAGAACACATCAAGGACAGGAGCATGATACCGTTTTGTGTGTGTGTGAAGTAGCATCAAGTTTCTGGTTGGAGACTTGTGTGTATCTGCATGTGGTATGAGGGGAAAAAATAGGTTGGTCCTTAGATTATGTGATGAGATCGCAACCAGACAACGGGGAGGAAGTATGAGAGTAAGGGAAACATTGGAGAAGAAATGGAGGACAACTGGGCCTTCATTTGGGGTAAGAAAGAGGTGCGAGCATTTGAGTTTGTTTAGCCTAATGTAACTAAATTAAACATGACTCGTTTCATAGACAGGAGGACTAAACTGGGACTAGGAGAAGACTAAATATTCAATTTTTAAAACTTGAAGCTGGACTAATGTGCTGGTCAACTGGCAGTTGTTCTGTTTTTGTGGAGTAATTCCTGAACAAACAGGATACTTTGTGCTTAAATTGGTAAAAAAGGCGAAAGTCCAGAAGTTTCATGTGAACAGTGTCTGCATTTCCTGTTTTGCACCTTTTGTCCTGCAGCTGTACCAAGCTGGACTTTAATACAGTCCACAGCGTAAATGCATTTTGTTCTAAGGCATTAACTTGCCTGAGCTTCCTCGAGGCCTAAACGCACCAGCACTGTAATCATTTGTTGTTTTTCAATGAGCGGCTCCATTAGAGCTTCAGGAGATGTGAGGTGATGTGTAGGTGAGATTATGACTGTAGAAGGCTTGTTTGGTATGACCCATGAATTACTGAGTAATTACCAACTCCAGCAGTAACTTAATGGCTGATTTTGTTCTCACCTTGTGAGTTTGTCTGCTTGATTTGATGTTTATTTGTCTGCGAGCATTTTGAGCTAGTAATTAAATTCCTGTTCTATGCATTAAAAGTCAGCAGCTGCTTTCTTGATGTTCGCTGTGCTCAGAAAACTTTGTTTTCATTCTTTTCTTTTTTTTTCTTTTTTCTTTTTTTTTTGACCTCGCATTGGTGCAACTAGTCACTAAATAACACATAAAACATTTTCTTTAATTTCCTGGGTAATAGATGACTCGTTCACTTAGCCTTTAACCCACACAACCATCAACTTCTAGTCACATCTTTGTTTCTGCATAGAATAATTAACCTTTTACTCTTTTCAGGATTGAAAAAACGTACCAGGAAGGCCTTTGGGATACGGAAGAAAGAGAAGGACAATGATTCCACGTAAGTCCTCTATTATGTTGTTTGATCCATGAACAGAGCTTATTAATGCTTCACTATGATGCTGTGAAGTGGAGCTAAAGGCTGACTGAACACTGGGGGGGGGGGGGGTGATATGTGACAGTAGGTTATGCATATTTATGGCAAAAGAATGAAGGAATTGTGGTCAGGAAGAACAATTACAGGATTAGTATTAAGTGCGGCTCTTGTCAAATACAAGAAATGCTAGACAGCAGCTTCCTTTAATCATCTACGGCTCAAGGGTCTTCCAGCCAATTACGAGTCACTGCTGAATACTGTATAGACTTTATAGACCACTTTATTGTATGTCGTGTTATTTAGGATCTCTAAAATAATACACAAGCTTAAAATACTTGGTGCTTGTTTTTTGTGTAAGATAAAGGGAAGAAATTTTCTAGATTTATGTAACTACGACCGTGTCATAATAAACAAAACTGTTGCCTTTGGCGTTTGTTTAGTCAGATCAATTTTTGAATTTTTGTAGCCATGTTCTAATCCTACACCAAACAGTCCAAGTGTTATGAACCTGCGTGTCTGTGGAAGTGTAGTGTGTGACTATGATTATGTGAAAACCTTTTTTGTATCTGGATTAATGAGCAAAACACTCATTTAAATAAAAACTTGTCTTAAGTAACTCTTTTCCTTTTTTTTTTGGTTTGCACAGGGGGTCTCCAGACAGAGATGGTGTAAGTAACAGAAACGATCTAGTATATAAACAGTTTTATGTATTTGTTAGTGTTAATTAATGCAAGCCTGTGTCATCAGAGAAGTTTGTGAGGCACATTGTTTTTGTGTTTTCTTTTTCTGTTCTTTTCACCTGCCAGGAACCTCGAGAGGTTGAATCGGTACTGAGCTCAGCTTTTTAGACTAGACCACACTCTAGAGAAGTGTAGTGTGTAGTGTGTAGAGTTTAGGCTGGTCATAGACATGTATGTTCTTTAACTCATCAATCTGATGCAAGTGCAGCTGTTCCCGCTATCTGTTCTTTAGCAGGCTCTCTGGGGAAGCTTTGTGGGGGTGTGGGGGGCGTTAGGGGAACAATCCTGGGTCATTTGGAGTTGTGAAGAAACTTCAGTCTTGAAATCTTGTTCAGCTCCATCGACTAACATTTTTAAAAAATGACAGCCAATTTGATGACTTGAGGAGCTGCTAACGTAACAGAGGGCCATACGCTGAACAAAGTAGCCTCAGAGTAAAAGCTTTGACTTAAATCTGGAGTGGAGGTTCAAGGTGTTTGGGTGAGATTAGTTGAAACGTAGTTCCACTGTGTAGGTGTGTAATGCAGTTGCAGATATGTTGTATCGTTTTTTTGTTGGGTGAGATTTTAGTCAAACGGTTTCTGTCTTCTTGCTCTCAGAAGAAGACAAACGGGGCCCCGAATGGCTTCTATGGAGATATCGACTGGGACAGATACGTAAGTAAAAACGCTGCTTTTGAGCAGTAAAATAGCTTTGTAGGCCCAAAATGACTTTCAAGACTGTTTGTTGGTTTCACTTTCATGTCCTAACTCTTCTGTGTTGATCTGTGTTTTTATAAAACCACAGATCAACAGCTTTACAGATAGATGGTCCCGTCGAGTCAGCGGGTTTACGTGTGTAGCTTACACGTTGGATGTGGGTTGTCTGTGTGGTGTTTTTTACTATGCGGTCTGTCACTATCATTCAGACTCATTGTGTCTTTCAGAACTCTCCTGAGGTGGATGATGAAGGCTACAGTATCAGACCTGAAGATGAATTAGAAGAGGAAGATATCCTCAGCACAGTTTTTAACACGTGGCAGTTTCTGCCAAGTTATTTGGCAGGCAAAAACTGGATTGCTTTCATTGTTTGTGTCGCATTTGCTGCACACTGTTGGGTCAATTTTTGTCGTGCATGTGATGGAAGACAAATGTGACTTGGCTCTCAAAACAGATCAATATGATTAGTGTTTTACTGAGAAATAGGATACAGATAATAAAATGGCTCAAGTTCTTTAAAAAGGTGTTTAGGCACCAGATTTAAGATACAGAAAAGTCCTATTACCTGACTTATGTTGTCAAATTGTCATTTTTATTATGTGGCTAATAAAAAAGTAATTAAAAACAAATTAAAAAAAGTGGGGCAGATGTCACAGAAAACAGACTTTTGTAAAGAAGAAAAGATTTAAGTACAGACACACAAAGTTTCACCAGGGAATGTGGTTGCTGGATTTCTCATCAACCTTAAGATGAAATGTAAACGTTTGTTTTCCTTGACATTTTTCTTTCACCTGCCACCAAAAAATCTCACTTCTTCTCTTCCGATGAGTCCGAGGAAGAAGAGGACCACAGGAAAAAATTCAAGATCAAGATCAAGCCCCTGCCGCCTGATCGTGTTGTGGAGGCACCCTCAGTCGATGAGCTCAAAGCCTCCATAGGCAACATAGCTCTGTCCCCATCTCCCATGGTGAGTAGATCTGGTTTCACTGGTCCGTCTCTGCTGGCTTTAAGTTAGCCGTGCATGCATGCATCATTTCTGTTGCTCTTCTTTTTGTGGTTTTAACTGTGCATAAGCCGTGTGCACGTGTTGCTCACGTATCGTCTTTTCTACTGTGTGTTAGGTACCGTATGTTGAGCTGCTACTGTGTTTCTCTACAATATAAATCTGCTTTAACCAGTAATGACCAACAGGGACATAAGGACACCACAAGGAGGACTGAAATCACATTTCATTCCTCTGTTATGATTTATAAAAGACCTCTAATTTCATATCATTGATTTCAAGTGCTTGTGACATAGTCTTGGTCAGACTTGGTCATAGTCGCTGACTTCAGTGTTTGGAGTCATTTAACACGAGGCAGATGTCCTACCACAACAGAAACCATCTGACTAAGCACTGCTGCAAAATAGCAGGGTGTGAAGCTCTTATTTGAAGCAATGCAGCTCAGTTGACGAGTCCAAATTCTAACTAGCCTCCTCTTCAGACAGCCCATAATTAGCGACGTCCCTGCCTTTCTAGCTGGGATCCATAACTTGAGTGTTTTCCAGTGAGGAGAGTTGGCTTAAGTATCTATCTTGAATTATTCAGGTAGGAAAGTGGGCACCTGTGTGTCAGTCTGCTGTGGTCATTTGAGCCTCTAGGCCTTAATAATTGAGTCCAACTTCAGTGTGCTCACCCACTGACTGTTAACCTGGTCAGGTGTGAATGATTTTTCACGCTGGTCACGTCTGTGTGAACGTGTATGAAGAGCTAATGCATGAGGAGGCCTGTGTTTTTGTTCAAAATGACAACTAGAACGTTCCACACCTACATTTCTTACCCTTTCTCAGTTTTTGATCATTTTAAAATGACTATTTCAGTGTGACAAGCACTATTTATAAGGCTTTGAACACTAATACTTGACATCTTATTGTGTGTTGTTTATCTTCCACTCCTAAATAAGATGAATGACATATTTCAGAGTGTTGGATGTTGAGGTGTTTCTGTTAATTTGGTTCAAATCTGACGTTTTCCTGGCCAGCGCTTTTTCTTCATACATGCACACAGTTATTTTATGGCAATAGATAAAATAATTAAAAAAAAGGAATAAAGGCCACGTGTTAACTGAAAGACTAAACACTGACTGTTACATGTATGTGTTTGTTGTTTCTGTAACCTCATTAAGAAATTTAGAGTAAGTTAATGTATACATGGAAGGACTGAATCCAGGGGAAACCCCTAACGCTATCCCGGCTTTATTCGCCCGTGTCTGTGGGTTTAGATGACTGCTTGCATTGTAGACAAAGAAACTGCTATGCCAGTGCTGATGTACCATTCCTTCTTTTTAATTTTTCTAATTCTCTCCCTGTGCCGTTTGATTTTGCTTTCTCTCCCATCTCATTGTTATTTGCTGCCCCCAAATGATGCTAAACTCTGTAGAGGAGTCCGGTAAGCCTTTGCTTTGTACCCCTCCACCCACTTAACCCTCCACCTTTTCATCTCTCTTGGCATTTACTACCTGCTGAAAATAGGCTAGCTACATTTAAAGCAAAATATTTATAGGGCCAGTGGCTGTTTTGTGATCTCTCTGTGGCTGTAGCCACTCTTCATTGCTGTGCCAGGTTATTCTCAGCATTTTCATGCCACACGCTCAATGATGTGGCTGCCAAAGTATTTGGAACATGTGAGCCGTCGTCTTTCAAGGTGTTTCTGCTGACTAAGATTTCTTAAATCTGGTTTTAATGAGTTTTTGAGTGTTAACCGCCCAGTCCTCAGTCCAAACAACTAGGTTGCAAGCAGCAGAGGCCAGCAAAAGGTCAAGGATGGAGTGAAAATGTTTGATAAATAAGAGATGACATTGTATTACAACTTTTATATTTTGGGCAGAAACAAAGAATGTCTCCCTACCCGAGCACCAAAAGCAAAGAAGCAATGTTTTCTTTGTAATTCTTTTACATTTTCACATTTCAAATAGAAAACATCGTATCTTTAAAGCCTAAAAGATCATAGCGTGAGAGTCGGAGCACTTCCTGCTGTGCTTCCTGTTTACATACAGCAAAGGAGCAGCTATTGGTTATGACAAGCAATACAGAGCTGTGTCCTTCACCAGTGTGTCCAATCAGAGGTCTCCTTTCTAGGAGCATTTCCCACCCACCGTTGCATCACTTTAATCACTCACGGCTCACTGCACAACTGGATCAGGCACAAGAGTGAGGGATGGAGGGAGAGATGGCTGATGCGAGGTGAACATGACAGACAGATGGAGAGATTTCAGTTCAAATTAAAGATACCAAGGGGGCAGATGGAGTCTACAAGGGAAAATAAAAGGAAACTCTAAAGGATTAGTTGACAAAAGGATGGTTTTTGCAGGAAAGTGATTAGAATAAAGATGAAGAGCGAGCGATTCTAGAGTGACTACATTTTGTGCTTGAACACTAACCTAGGATTAGTTTAAATAAGTCATTCTCACTTTTTCCTATTATCTATTTGACATCACACACAGAGCTGTTTGAGCTTATTTAAAATAAAAATCTGAGACAGATGAGCTCTTTTTTTTTTTAATGACTGCGTAACAACCACATCCCCAAATTCAACCAACCAGGCCAAAAATTCTTCTTATCCTGATGCATATGATGTCTCCTTTACTGATTTGTCACTCTCTGATCAGGTATCTCTTCTCTCTTCCTTTTTGCTGGTCACAGAGACGTAGCCCGGTAAGTGGCTTCTTCTTCCTTTTCCCTGGGGTTAGACTAAATGTACCGTGTGCCACATGTCTGCTTGTTCCTTTTCTCCTTGTCCTTGGGGTCAGTTGAATAAGGGAAAATATGTAAGGGTAAGCAGTTAAAACAGTCAATCAATATGTTTCAAAATTTCATTAACATTAAAAATATTTTTAGCTTTTCAAGATCAGCGATATACTTGTGTACCTGTTTTGGGGTTTCTGTTTTTGCCTTGAATGGCTTCATGCTGGGTCTCTACTGGGGACAAAATTTACACTTTCGACAGCTGGACCCACCATGTCTTACTTCAGTCACTCGCCATCGTGTCTTCTCATCTGCTCCCGTCTCCTCCCTGCCTTTTCCTCTCTCTTCATCTACCCTTTGCCTTTTGTTGGCCTCTCACATCCTGCTTGTGGTGAATTCATACACATGCTCACTTAGACTTTGGTGTTTAGGATCACAGCTGTCAAGTACTCAGGATGGCTTCTTACAGCTTCAACGGACGTTTGGAAAACCTTTAAAGACTTCTTGCTTTGACGCCATAAACCACTGCAAGCAGAATTAGTTTGCAAATATCCCACTTTCAGACAGATTTGATGTTAACAGTATTATTGTTGGGGAGATTTGTTGTAGCAGCTTTGCATCCATTAATTTTTTTTTTGTCTCGCTTAAAGCAGTTTTTTCTCCCTATTAAGGTTGGGCGATTGGGCGAATTTATCGACCACAGCGATAGGCTGAGCCTTTCACCGCTCGTTTTTACAAGAGCAATTTATTTATTTATTTGCCCATGAGTAAGTTAACTTTAATCACCAAAGTTAATCATGTTTGAGTCCTTTGCTGTGATTAAAATCTGATCAGATTTAGTCGCAGTTCATCCTCCGACCTTCACGTCTAAACAGCCGTCGTCTGTGCTCTGTTCAAACACACTGGGAAATTTCAGTTTCAGAAAGAAAAGAATAACACAGCTAAGAACATCTTTTTTGGTTTTATTAGAAATCCTCATATATGGATGGAATAATGTTGGATCCAATTATGATGACAATTTAAGGTTTCCTGTCTTTGACTTTTTACATTTCCATGTTTCTTTCCATGTTACAGGGTTTGAAAAGGAACACGTCCAGTAAGTATCAGCTTTATCACACCTCAGGCCAAGCTCGCTTTACAAAAGTGACAAATTAGGAGGATGTGATGTAAGATTAACGTGGGATAAATACATTTCGTTTTGGGAGCAGGTGAAGAGATTGCCAGACCGAGACGTGTCGTCCCTCCTGCACCCACTGTGGTCCCCACACCAGCTCCAGCACCACAGCCCCCCAGGTGTGCATCTCAGTGTCCTGACTGTTTGTATCGCTGCTCATCCTTTCTCCTGCCTTTGGATGACACTTCAGTCCTGAAAAGCTTTTATTTTAGCTTTTTGCTCGTTCCACAACACGGACACGTTCATTTAAATTATGCGGATTTTTTTAGACAGCTGTAGCTTTTCTTGATGTTTTAGTCAGGGGTGTCAGTAACAAGAAGCACAATCGCTGCATCATCATGCACAAAATGTCTACATTTGGAAACTGCATCATACGTTGGTGAGGTTTTTGTTATCTTCAATATTTTCTTTGCTTATTAACTGCATCCAGGCTTTAACTGTGGCGTGCCACATGAAAAATAGTGTAGTAAGGGGAACTGTCTTTGGGTGGCACTTTTTAATCTTTCCCATCTCGTTAAATAATTCCAGACAATAACTGTCCTCTAAAGCCAGACAGTCCTTTAGTGAATCTGCAGACCTGCCACTGTATCGACACAAAAACTCCACGCTGTGCAAACCTGGTACAGCAAGTTCTGCAAGAGGTTAAAATATGGTTTAGTGGTTTTCATATCTATTACACTAGAGAGAGAGAGAGACAAGCTCTTTTTATGTTTAAGTGCATGTTTTTTTTCGTTGTCGTTTGGCTCTGGTTTTTGGTGTGTTGGTTGCAGCCACGGTACAGTGAATATGATGCATTTGTATTTTCTGCAGATGCGATTGAGCTATTCTGTAATGCCAAAAGACAAATGGTAAAAGTCAGTTATTTTTATTCTGCCCAAAAATCATCCCAATAGCTTTTCTCGTTATTCTTCCTGTTGTTGTTTATGCTCCCCAGAAATCCTTTGGTTTTTAAGCATTGTGCCACACTTTGAAAATGACACATTTGTAATATTGTTGGGAAGATTTGAGCGGAAAGGGGAGCTGCAGCCTGATCAGACGACATAAGCTGCAACGAGACGATGCACTCTCTGACTGTTGTAGCTGTAACTGTTTGCTAAAATAACTGCTAACAGTTTCTTCTGTATTGTCCTGTTTTTCTGTCTCAGCACTCAGCAAACACCAGTCTCTGAAGACACCACAGCCTTATTTGGGCCTCCTTTGGAAACAGCCTTTGGAGAACAGAAAACTGAAGGTAACCTCCTCCCTCTGTGTCTTTGTCTGTATTGGCTCTTTGAATATGTTTCTGTTGATGCTTTGCTGTCAAAGTATGTTAGCAGTATGATGAAAAACACACAAACACACACTTGTTGTCTGTGTAAGGCTTCCAGCTAGTTTTGGATGTACTCCGCTTGTCTTTGTTGAGGTTATGGTTGACGGCAGTCCTCTGAGGTCGTGCTCTTTTGCACAGTGAAACTTGTTCGTATGCAGATTCTGCCGTCACCTGATCACATCCAGCCCTGCAGGATTTTATGATGCAGCCTGTGGATGAGCTCTTAGCTCTTACGCAACTGCCATGTCAGGCATAAGGAACATCAGCTTGACACAAATTCCCTTCACATTAATTCAGACAAGTAGAAAAGCTCTGCGTCTGGCACTTTGAACTGGTAATGTTTCACTTTCTTTCCAGTAAATACTAGTTTGATTAAGATCCTCTTAAGGTCAGTTAGAAATTCTCTGTGTAATGTGACGCAATTCAGTAACACCAGATATGCCGTTAAGTTAAATTGTCGTCTTTGTAAAACTGCTGAAGGAGTGTAGACGGGATTTGTTGCAGGTTTGTTACATCACAATGCATTCATCCTTTTTTAGCTTATTAGCTGTTATATTTTTTTCAGATGTCTTTTTTTATATGCAATTATAAAAGGGGCTATTATATAGTGGCACTGAATCGTGTGCGTGTTCACATGTTGACACATTGTGATTGCAGTTTGTCGCTAAGGCTGGAAGTCTGTTTTCTGTAGTTTAAGATTTTACTGACATTTTCATCTCACACCAACATCCCAAAGGATCACGAGCCCTAAGTGTTTCGCTGCTAACGCCCTTCTCGATGGCCTTTTCTGTCCCCTCCTGAACTTAGCGGTTCTATCTGAGTGTGACGTGTGGGGGACTCCTCTGTCAGAGCCCGAATCCACTTTGACAAGATCCTTTCCCACAGGAAGTAAGTTGTGCAATTCCCTCCATATTACGCCGCACTCCCCCGTCCCTGTGAAATTAACACACAGATGGATCAGCTCACCTCATCATCCCGAGAAATCTGCAGACTGACCTGATCAAACAGCTGTGTGCCAATAATGCTCTCCTCCCCGTTCTAAACAGCCATCGTACCCGTTTCATTTCATCAATCATTTCACGAGCATGTGATTCAGCGTCGGTTGTAACACGAGACGTTCGATACGTTTCCGTCATTGGGCACCAATCCCTGCCTCCCTCGCTGCTGCCTCACCCTTGCATTTGGCATGATGGGGACTGAATGTTCTGTGTTGCATGGTGGGTAATTTGGGACGATCCCCCCTCATGTTGTATTTGGAAAATGATGGTGGTGCCGGTCGTTTATAGAGCTAAACTTTCATCTTGTGTTGGCTTATTTTATTCATTCATCTTTCCTTTGTTGTTGATTGCGCCTTGAGTCAGATGTATGCAGCCCATCATCAGTTGCAGTAATGTGAAACAGGTATTTGTTCCATTCATTGTTAAACTTGCAATATACTTGCAGCTCCACCTCCACTTCCACCCAAGAATGTCCCAGCTTCTCCACCAAATACTAGCCCTCCGTCTCCAGATGATGCTGGTAAGAATCTGCCTCCCGTTTAATCGCCTCAAACGGAAACAAGCTTTTAAATTTGACCTCAGTCGTCTGTTTATCTTGATGTTCCAGTTATAACGTTGTCAGTCTGTCTCCTGTGATGTTTTATCTCCTTGCTCAGCACATCTGCAAACAACCCCTCCTTTTCTTCTTTAAATTGCTCACCCCTTATCTGTGTTTCAGAAGTGTCTGCAGGAGCAGACAGCTCAGCCAGGAAGCCTTCAATAGCCGACTTGGACAACATTTTTGGACCGGAGCAGGCTCCCCCTGCCTGCGAGGATACAGGTGACTCGTGGGTCTGCTTCAGCGAAGAAGCTCCGGACCAGCCGCCTCCACCAAAGGACCCTGCACCTCCCCTCCCCTCCTCCCCACCTCCTCCAGAAGAACCAGCACCTCCATTACCAGCCTCCTCTCCTCCACCTGTGCTTCATGCCCCACCTTTACCTACATCACCACCTCCTTCAGAAGACTTTGCACCACCTCTGCCTACTTCACCTCCCCCAAAAGATGACATTGTTCCCCCTCTACCAACTTCCCCACCTCCCTCAGAGGAACAAGTCGTACCTTCTGTCCATTCAGGTCCTCCCACTCCCCAAGACCAAAACCCTCCCACGCTCGCCACCTCTCCGTCTCCTGCAACAAAGGAGCTTTCATCTCCTCCTGTTTCCTCCCCTCCTCCGCTTAGTTCACCTCCAAGTGTCCCACCAGCACCCACCCCCAAAATAAGCACCCCTCCAGCGGTGACGCCTCCTTCCGAGGAGCCTGCGGCTCGCTCCGTCCCACCGCCTCTTGTCCTCTGTCAAGAAGAGAAGCCCAACAATACAAGCACCACCCATCCCAAAGAGGATGGAGGTGAAACTGTCACCTCACCCAAAGATGCAATCCAAGGCAGTAGAAGTACACCTCCGCCACCACCTCCTCCAACATACCGCGCAGTGGTTTCATCACCAGGTCCCACATCTGGGGCCGGCGGCACGAATAGCGGTGAGCGCGTCAAGATTCTCACTTAAATATATTTGTTGGATTAATAATATTCTAAAACTTAATTTAGAAGATGGTTTACAAAAAGTATTCTCACTAAAATGAAAAGAAAAAACCCACACGTCACCTGATCGCTCAGCTACTAATTTTAATGGTGTCATTGCAAACAGACACTGACAGTGTTGTGAGTTGAGAATATGCATTATGTCAGCAGTGCACCCTGCTCAGATTTTCTTTCAGCTGATTGCACCACTTTTGTTGAAACTTGCATCAAAGGAAGTTATTCTGCATGTTGTTCCTGGAAAAGAGGTGCAGAGCATTTTGCCCTAGAGCCTATTATGTTACCAGGGCCTTTTTCTTTTAAGTTCTATTTAAAATTAGACTTGACTTGCTTAGAATTTCTATACTTTTTGTTGCATTTGTAGTGCCTTTTTTTTGTTTGTTTTCTGGAGCTTTTTGCTTTTTGACCCATCCTTGAGCTGTCCAATATGTGGGAAACGTGGACAAAGACAGCAGTGTGGGGTGTTTTGTTTTGTTAGGTTAATTGTACTGAGCCGGTGTCCAAAAAAAGTGGATGTAACGATGTGGCGAAAAGGGAGATCTCCGAACGAGGAATAAAATTGGTCAAGTTTCCTCTGGAGTTTTCAAAATGAAATGTTTGAACATCTGAGCGAATCATTTTTCCAGTTTTGTCAATGTTAAGAGACCCGAGAGAAAGCACGTAGAAGGATGTGTTCCCCTAATGCTCTATGGAGGATATAGTGTGTGTAGTAGATAACGACAGCGATCCTGTGAAGTGAAAAATGAAAAGATACTTCTTAGTGAGTGCTTATGGTACTCTGTCCTTTTGTTCAGTATTTTCCAAACTGAATTTGTCATTTTAATGAATCCTGTTTGTGTTTTTTGCGCACCCTGTCAGGTTCCTCTTCACCTGTACGACCTGCCACACCGTCGTCCGTCAACCCCACCCCACCTCCGCCTCCACCTCGTCCCCCTTCACGACCCAAACTTCCTCCAGGGAAACCTAGTGTAGGCGATGCGGTAAGACCTTTTGTTGTTGTCTTTGTTTGAGCATTTTGTCACTCTTATATCTTTCAATTCTTTGGTTCTAATTTGGGGATTTAGGTATTATTTACTTGGCCTTTGACTTAAGGAAGAACTGGCAAAACCATAATCATTAAGTCGACTATATATCTTAATTTAACCTGATAATAAGAGTAAAAAGAGTTTATAGCAGCTGTGTACATGGTGTTTAAAATGCCGCATGCTAAACCGCTTCTTGTTTCCTTCCCGTCTCTTGTCTCGTCTCCTTTATATCTGTTCAGAATCGCCCATTCAGCCCACCGATTCACTCGGCCAGCCCTCCTCCCATTGCTCCGTTGGCGAGGGCTGAGAGCACCTCCTCCATCTCCTCCACCAACTCGATGAGTGCCGCCACCACTCCTACCGTGGGCAAGGAGCTCTCTGTGTCTGTAACAGGTGTGTGAACCATCCGCTGAACACTGCAGCTCGTCTGCTGATGGATGTGGAGGTCACAGAGGCCAGCAGTGGCATCTTCTCTCATTATATTAAAAGTTTTAGAAGCATTTTACGAACTGGCCCTGTCCTCCTTTGCATGTAGCGTTTGTGTGCATGAGTCATGCACCTGTGCATTTACTCATTTTATTTGTTTTGGTTCTTTTTTTCTGGAAATGGCAGCAGTTTCTCACCTTTGATGTTTTACAGCATCCAATTATCACAGAGCGAAACCTTCTACAAACATGTGATTGATCGTTTCTGTTTACGTTTCTATTTATTAATAATGAATTAATTACACCTAAAGATGAGAGTTCTGAACCACACACACACACACACACACACACACACACACACACACACACACACACACACACACACACACACACACACACACACACACATTAGTATTTGATTTAAGTTAACACGCAAACACGGGGAAATTCATTTTCATGCTCACGCATGCAGGATTTGAGTAGGAGGTGAGAATATAAAGCAGGGTGTTAATTTTAAAGTGCAAACCATCCTTTAATGAATTAGTGACACAAAACAATTTCTACTCCTTGATCTAACTTTAGAGTCGGTTTTAAAGGAACCCGCAGTGCAGCTTTTAGTGGATAATGGCAAATCTCAGTAGACTGTAACATAGCTGAGTCATAATACTAAAAAAATAATAAATACACATTCTGGAGGCAGCAGTTATGTAAAAGCAGAATCTAGTCCCTGATTGGAGGATGCTTTTTTCCTCTTTTAAACAAATTGCAGGGACAGACTGAACAAATGACGTTTTTACAGAGGTCTCTGTTACAGCCCCTTAATTTAATCTTTATTCTTTGTGCATGAAAACAGTCTCAAACTGCTTATTATGAAATATTCTAAATTGCTCCTTTAAAGTTTCACCACTTTTTTTTATTTTGTATTTTCATCAGCATATTTATTATAATTTAATATATTTATGTTTTTCTCCCATTTGAATTTAATGTGCATCACAGTTCGGATCATTTTTCGTTGTATTTCATAGTTTGATTTCTTTTTGTTTTTTTTGCTGTTTGTCTCTTTGGCTCCTCAGAGGATGATGTATATGTAGACAAACTTCCCACCTTTGACAGACACTTTGATTCGTTTGCAGGTAGGGTAAAGTACCCCCCCCTCCTCCTCCAAGTGGGGATGGGGGGCGGGTTAGGTAAGGGTTTGGTGAGTGCTTGTTTTGTGAGTTTTTGGATTTAAATGCTCTTTACCCAGAGCGCAAAGAAGGGTAAAGGTCATCAGTGAGTGTTTTGTGCCTTCTTTAGATGGAGGCCAGCAGGTTTTTAAGGCTCATGTCAGGCTTTAGAAGTGCAGTGCATACCAAATCATTTTTCTTACACCTCCTTTTTTCACTCATCTGCTTTATGATTTGTGCACAGATGTAGGGACGCATCAGCCATTCTTTTTTCTTTCTTTTCCTTTTGAATATGGCGTCATTTTTTTTCATTGAAGTTACCAATCTTCTCCATTGTTTTACTCCTCCCAGCTCATACCTTCCCATGCATTTCTCAGCCATTGAATGCATATAACAGTCTCTCTTTATCTGCATATCTTTGTCATTTCTTCCTTGTCTTCATCGCTCATTCTCTTGGATGTCACAGTGAAATCTGCCAGGAAAAAAAATGAAAGCTGTGGTGACACAAAAAGCTGAATCTACTGCATAGTACTCCAAAAAAAGTGCCCCGCACCCCCCGGCCCATCTGCCCGCTTCTAAGACTTTTCTCTCTGTTTTATGACTGTGCACCAGTGACTGTCTCGCCATGTTCCCATGGCAACCTCCTGTCTCGTCTCTCGGCGACACATATTGTGCGTGCAGTGCGGTTGCTCCCAGATACCTTTACTCTCAGTTTGCAGCACAAGAGTGTGTTTGAGTGTTTGTGTGCTGTTAGCATGTCTGAGGAGCTCTTTATCTTGTCGGCCCTCGAGATCCATATTGTCTGTCTTTTTCCTCTCACGCACTCAAACACACCAGCTCACTTGTACCGTCAGATCAGTGCTTCTGCTTAGAGTCATTTGAAGTCTGGCGTGAGATTTAGGCTGAATTAGACAGGCAGCACCTGCTTGGTATTCATGCCATCCTCAGTCTACAACAGGAGTGCACGACACGGCCTCGAGTTCAACCAATCTCTCAACCAGGCTGTAAAGCATCGGTCTGCTCCCACGCTTGACCTCTGACACTCACCTTTCACACCTGTCGCCCACGCTCTCTTCAACATAGAGACCAACATATTACAGGCCCCCCGCCTTCCCCATCTGAACACCTGCCCTTTTGTTCTTTTTCTGAAGCAGTCCGCCGCTCTCGTCGTTCCATCACCCGACACTCTTAGTCCTCCCAGACCTTTAGTCACATGGCCATAGCATGGAGAGGAACAAGCCTCCCCTGTTTTTGTGGAATATTTGCAAAGTTTACAGTGTCAGCGTGACAAAAAAAGCACACAAGTTTTCATCTGTCAGGTGTGTTGGAGTCACATTAGAGCTGGAGTGCAGATCATTAGAAAAATACTACTGCTCCAGTTTAACGTTTCTTATTCTTTTAAATGCATTTAGGGGGGAAAAAAGACCTATACCAGTGTTCAGGTTCATTACCATGTTGTTATTATATTATTAAAAGAAGTCAGAAAATGAGCTGAAATATGGTTTAATTTGGTTTAAGCCATTTATTTAGTTGTATGATGGTTACAAATGCTAATTGGGACTTTCTGAGTCCGTCCTCTTTTTTTTCCTGGTGTCCGTGAGGGCGGTTCAGGTGTCTTTGTAAAGCAAGTGGCACCTGAAATGTGGGGTGCAGCGTACCACAGTCTCGCCGCCTCCCTGCAATCGTCTGATCTCGGTGTCGTGGCTTCCCTCTGCAGACCGTCCTCATGCATAGCGGCCAGCTTCAGTCTGTTTCATAATTGAAGGCCTGTTGTGAGATCTGATCAGTTTTAACACTCGGGTAGCTGCTGCTGAAAGTTAGGGTCACTGAATTGGAACGTCAGCTTGTTTCTAATGTTTTTGCCCCCCTACACAAACAAAAAAAGACCACTGTGTATCACCCATCTTGTCACATCTCCTCGGCCCTTTGTCCTCTTTCACCCCCAGCCTCCACCTCCACGTTTCACCTCACTGTGACGTGTAATAGACCTGCCATGTGAGACTCACGCTACTGTCCTTCTCTCCTTGCCCCTCTCACCCCTCTTCACCCACTTCCCCACCTTTCATCCCTGTACCTCCTCCCTCCTCCTCTCCTGACCCCCCTCCCTCTACCCTCGAACCCTCACAGAGAATGACCAGCCATCCCTTGTATGGTTTGACAGAGGGAAGTTTTATTTAACCTTTGAAGGTAAGTTTTCTCTGCAACAGGGTAGCGCGCACACACGTTATTACGAGGCTCATTCGTGCAAGCTTTGGCCTTCTTCTCTCCTCCCCCTTTCCTCCTCCCCCTCTTGGCTCCTCCATCATCATCATCCCTTCATTACCCTAACCCTGACCATGCTATCTTCCTGACTGAGCCCCCTCACCTAGAGCCAGATATGCGGTGCAATATCTCCCTCTAACTTCTTTTTCTGATGTTCATTTTCATTATGTCTGCGCTGATTCATTCCCTAAAGACTCATCAGTCTTTGTCTACTTTACTAATCACTTTTCTCTGTACTGTCATCAATTTACCTGTTGGGTGTTTGATCTTGGGCTCTCTGATGATCTTTGATCTTGTCCACAAAAACACAAAAATTGTCAGCATGTCTGGAGTACGCATGCACATCTGTCTTTCTCTGTCTGCCTCTGTCTCTTTTTAAAAAAAAATCCAGCTGTGCTTATTCAGTTAAAAACAAATATCAACATATATAACACACTGTGTAGAAATGCATTAATCTGAGGGAGACATTGGAAGCAGTTCACAGTCAAAGAGCAGAGAGAAATGGGTATCATCCGTACATATAATGTGCTGTGCCTCCTTACTAACACCAGTATTTCTTTCATTTCATTTCATTACTCTTAATTTGTTCATGTTTCGTTCCTTATTTTATTCACACACAGTTTGATACAGAGAACGTAGAGTTTAAGAGTTGGAACACATCTATTTTTCATCTAGTGATTTCTGCTGACGTGTTTTTATTCAGGGCTGAAGTTTGGATATATTGATATCAAATTTAGGTTTAAGTTAGTTATAACTTGCATGTACTTGTGTCTCTGACAGTAACCTCAACAAATCAAACAGCAACAGTGGAGCACAGCATTTATTTTAATTACAAATGTGTACGTGTGGGTTGGTTACTCGTAGGCTGCTCTCGAGGGCCCAGTCCTCTCACCATGGGTGCTCAGGACACACTTCCTGTGGCGGCTGCGTTCACAGAGACGGTCAACGCCTTCTTTAAAGGAGCTGATCCCAACAAGTAGGTCTTCTTTACCTGTTACAGTAGAAAACCCTGGCCAGGCAGGCTATTTCAATTTATCTCTATTTTCTTTTGTGGATGATGAGTAAAAAGTGTATGTTTGACTACTTTTTACAGCAATATTAAAGGGATAATGGTCGACATGGTGACATTTTATTAAGTTTGTCCCAGTTCGCCATCTAAAGCAGCTTAAACACAGACTCTGTAATGTGGATTTAATGATGTTTGTTTGATGCTTTTGTATTTGTCAGAAATGACAGTTTGATTTATGAAGCATCTGATGAGCTCTGGACACACATGTATTTACAGTATTACAGTATATATGTTTGTAGTTAATATGGTCAAACATCCACAATCCTGTCACACAGTGTTTATAGTGAATATGTGTGAGAAAGTATACAGGTCCACTAATAAACACTTGGAAACTTGGTTGAACTATAGACATTGTAAATAAACACATAAGAACAGTGTTGGTAGATTTTGTTACAATGAATCCAGTTTCGTATGTTTTGTAATTGAATTTCCACCTGCAGAGTCATGTAAACAGGTACAGTTTGCTTTTGTTGCACTGCTCTGAGTTGTG
The DNA here is from genome assembly GCF_013358895.1 of Oreochromis aureus. NCBI lineage: Eukaryota > Metazoa > Chordata > Actinopteri > Cichliformes > Cichlidae > Oreochromis > Oreochromis aureus. The sequence goes on from NC_052958.1 coordinate 3,042,841, forward strand.
GATTAGGATGAACTGATGTGTTATTGATTTTGCTTCTGATCGGGGCTTTACTGTTGTAATAATGTGTGAGCTGTGATTGGCAGAGCTTTTAATGTAGTAATTCAGTCAATAGCAGAAACACATTAAGACTGTGTGTTTAGTTTTATCAAAAGGAAATAAAGTCATGTGTGATTTGTGTATTTGTGTGTGTCTCTGCAGTCTTTCATGCAGTGTTACTCTCTTCTCTTTCTCAGGTGTGCTGTGAAGATCATAGGTGAGATGGTTTTGTCGTTTCCGGCGGGAATCACGCGGCACTTTGCCAATAACCCGTCCCCCGCCGTGCTAACCTTCAGCATAACCAACTACAGTCGACTGGAGCATGTGCTGCCTAACCCCCAGCTCCTCTGCTGGTAATGACACCACCGTAAACTCGACATTTCAGTTTAAAAAAATAAAAATAAAATCTCAGCTTTTGCTGGAAGATGTGAAAAGATCGACCCCACCTTTCTGGGAATACATAACTTATTGTCCTCACAGCCATGATTCAAATCTAAATACATTATTGTCTAACTTTAGCGTTACACAGTAATACCTAACATGTTATATGTGGTCTCGTGTAACCAAACTTGATTAAAAGTAAATCAAATGTGTGTACTTGCTGCAAATTATGCATCACTTTAATTTCACTTACAGAGCATGTGCGATAATTAGTTTTAATAAGCATGCCACACTTGACATTAAATTTTAATATGACTTTTGTTATGCAAGTTACCTTATTATCTATGGTGACACAGCAAGTTTGACGTCACACATCAGGAGAGCAAATTAACATGTGACCAACAGAAAGGAGTAAACAGGTTTTTGAGGAGGTCGAGGTGATGGCGTGAATGTTTCCATGTTTGCAGCGCTGACATGTGCTAGTGAAGCTATTAGTGAACTGACTCATCAAACATCTACAATCCCTTGTGGTTTATTCAGGGTCTTTTAGCTCTGACCACTTAAGATGAGTAAATTTTGTGCGCTTATTTCCAAAATGAGCGCTGAGTAAGTGTGGAGTCATCATGAGGTCGTCTGAGTGTTCAGGCAGATAACCATGCTGCACTTGTTATGAAACGCCTGATAAACTGCCTGATGTGATCTTTAAAATTAAATATAAATTGCGCAAAATATCACACGTCATTATAGCATGAAGTCACGTGACCTCACAGTAGAATGAACATTGTTTTTATTTATGATTCATTCGTTTGTTAAATCTGTCGAATGTTGATGCTTTCCATCCTCCTTTGTGTTTCTTGTTTTTAGAAAAGCAACTTAAAGATAGTTTTTACTTCATTCTCAGCACCTGTACCGTCAGTGTGATCTAACGACCACCAACCAGATCAGGATCATTGTTGGGTCTCGCTGACTATGTGAGAAAGAGTCACGCTTTCCTCCCAAAAAACTTTTTTCTGGTTGAACAGTCGTTTCGTACCGGCACGCCGCTGAAGTCTAATGGCTGTTTCTAGTCACTTCAATAGAAAATCACCACAGTTCTGTGAAACGTCTGTATTCTGATCGGGCTTTTCACTGCGATTCCTCCACCAGCGACACCACCACGCAAGCCAAGGCTGACAGCAAGGACTTCTGGGTGAATATGCCAAACCTGATATCGCATTTAAAGAAGGTGGCAGAGCAGAAACCACAAGCAACATACTACAATGTGGACATGCTCAAGTATCAGGTAACCTTGGATTTGGGATTTTGAGAGTAGCTTTAATCCCAAACACTGAACTCTTTCAGTCTAAGGATGGAAGCTTGATTACGTAACCCGCTGAACATGTTCTGTTTATGGTGTTTCAGTGTGAACAGGCTTTTATCAAACCACGTGTTTGTCTCTGGCCAGGTGTCAACACAGGGCCTCCAGTCAACTCCTCTGAACCTGGCAGTGAGCTGGAGGTGTGAGCCCACCAGCACTGACTTGAGGATAGACTACAAATACAACGGGGAGGCCATGTCGACGCCGATGGCCCTCAACAACGTTCAATTCCTCATCCCCGTTGATGGAGGCGTGTCAAAGCTACTGGCTGTCTTGCCTCCTGCTGCATGGTACGGTCTTTCTAGACATGTAGTTATACAGTTTAAAGCTACACAGCTGAACAGATTGAGGGGGTAAAGAAGGCTGTTTGCTGCATTTATTGCTCTAAATGTTATTTAGACAAGAGATAAAATCCTGTGCCATATCTGGGAGTGCCGTGCATTTATTTGCTGCCAGGTATTTTATGGAGCAAAGTAAGGTTAACCTTCAATGACCTGTTTATGTTTCATCCTTTACTGGTTTTCTCTTATTCTTAATTCTGGTAGGAATGCAGACCAGCAACGAATACTGTGGAAGATCCCTGATATCTCCCACAAATCTGAAAATGGAGGTATTTCTTTTGAATAATGATTTAACCTGTTTCGTTAAATAACATAATTGTTGGGAGGACACGTGGTGCATGTGTGTGGTTGGTGTACAAATGCTGAAAATGGAACAACCGCAGATGAGGACGACAAGATGGAGAGAAAGTCTGGTGCATCATGCCCACAGTAAACACTGCCCCCTGTTGGACAGCAGTGGTACAGTTACTTCACCAAAGCTGATGTTTACAATGAGCTTTTATTTTTTAAATAGGATAAAGTAAACAAGTGCCCACTGTGCAGTTGTGGAGTATTTACACAGTTTCTTCTGACCAAGTTTAGTTTGATTTGTGCTCCAGATATCACAACCTGCCATCATTAGACCCACACTGTCATTTACAGGGCAAGGACACCCATCAGTGACCTGACGTCCAGGACGAAGACACGAGACTAGATTATGAATTCTTTTTAAGATGAGATCTGCAGTTGTAAAGATGCTGCCCGTTTTTCATTTGGTTACATATTTGCTTTTGGGGTTTCTAAATATTAGATATTTAACGTTTCTCATCCTCTCACTCTCCTCCCTCAGGTGTGGGCTCGTTGTTAGCACGCTTTCAACTAACAGAAGGTCCGAGTAAACCGGCTCCACTGGCGGTGCAGTTTACCAGTGAAGGCAGCACCCTGTCAGGCTGTGACATCGAGCTGGCTGGGCCAGGGTACCGCTTCTCGCTCATCAAGAAGAGGTTTGCTGCAGGTCAGTCAGATGGGGTTTTCAAAATAAAATATTATTCATCACTGCTACATGAAAGCTTAGCCAGCCAATCAGACTTGTGTGAATTTGCACTGATGTTTGAAATTGTTTGAATTCCAGAATGTTAACAAATTTATAAACTGGTTATTGAACATATAAAATCCATGTTTTATCTCTTTAAACTTTTTTTTTAACTGCTGATTGTAGTTCCTGGAAAAAACACTTACATGAATGCACACGGTAATAAGTCTGTTTTAGGATTATTTTAGTAACTCGGTAAAGCCTACCTGGGTAGAATAATATTGAGTCCTTTCATTGCAGCTACTTAATAAAATGTAAAACTAATGAAATATCGCATTTCATTTATACAGATAAGCACTTAGTTTTTAATTGGCGTCTTTCAGGAAAATACCTGGCTGATAACTGACCCATCGCTGAACAAAGTGAACGCAGTGGACTGAGGTCGACACAGAGGACAGAGGACAGACACCAGACAGACTCTGTGATCCTTTTCTGAACCCACACAACAGGTCTGCAGCCCGCCCAGCAGTATTGTATAACTTGCATATAACATTGTGGAACTGTTATAGGTCATGTAATTATTGTATTTGTATTCATTTCATAACATCTGTATTGCTGCACTTAGACACAAATGGGTTCTTTCCTCCTCTGTAGTCTGCGCCTCTGTCTCCGTCCTCCTCTGGTCAACGTGTGGTAGTGTTTTTAAAGTTTTTCACTGCAGCTGCCTGACCAAACAAGGAAGGAACAGATTTTAATTCTTGTTAATGTGAAAATTTTGGCCACTGAAAAAAAAAATATCCTCGTTGTGGTCAGACATGTGCATCAAATCTGAACACATCCGGAGTTGGACTGGGATGTAATGAAGTTAGTAAGTTAAACAGCCCAGTCCTCAACCTCTGGGATAAGAATACGAGCGGTGTACTCACTGTTTTGCACTGATCCATGTAACTGCTTCACATGACACACCATCAGCTGTCATAGGTAAAAGTGGGTCCTTCTTCTTGGTGCTTGTGTACGACCTGTATGAAACTAGATTTCCAAGCATCGCCTGCTGGTATTACATGACACATCCTGCTAATTACACCAGTTAGCCAGTCAAACCACTATTCTATTTCTCTGTTATATACACACACGCATGCGGGGAGGTTATATGGATGTTAGGCAGCTGCAATGATTAGTCAGTTTCACTGGTAAAATAAGGAAATACGTTTTCGTGTCAGAACAAAAGAAGTGTACAAAGTGTCATTTAAGTCGAAAATGTATATCTTAAAGGGCGTTTGGTGTTTTCCTCGTATCGTCAGATAGCCTTCCTGTTGTTCACAGGACAGCAGTGTTAGACTGCAGAGTACATGACAGCATTCTATTTTTATTTATTGATGACAATGACTTGTTGTATAAAACATGTGATTCTGTATATGAATAGAGTTTGAATGGTATCACACGACTCGAACCCTTAAAGGTATAAATATTTAAATTCCTTCTCATTTTTTGTTATCTGTGTAGTTGGGTAACCTGTGTACAGTATAAGGTCTAATTTTTTGAATTTATTTCAGATATAATTTTTTTAACTCAAGTGCAACAGAAGAATTGAGCTATATATGGGTGGGGGAGGGGTAATTTAAAGACAAAAGATAAATATCTTTCTGGATTCTGTGTAATGCTTTGTGAAAGCAGTGTTAATGTAGAGTTAGCTATTACATGGCCAAGATTCACACTTTGAGGAATAAGTTTGACATTTTTGGATGATGTGTGTGACATCTGCCAGGAAACTGCTAGCATGCTAAGAAGAGCGGGAAAGGCTTACCAGTTTGTGTCTGTCAGCACCTAGAAAGCTCCCTGATTAATATACTGTCATGTTTCTTCTTTAATACCAAGGTGTAAAAATACCCTGTGTATCTGTCATTAACAATTTTATTTAGCTTGAGAGTATTGCATGGGTCCGAAAATGCTAATGGCGTTCATCCAGACTAGGCGTTAATGTCTCTGTCAGGATGAAATGTAAGCATTTTAGTAACACCCTGTCCTTTTCTCTAGCGCCATCACCAGGTCAGACTTTTTATTAGTTCACTTCTTTAGTTTATTAAATAAATGTTCCCTCAACAGTTCCATTAGCTTTATTTGTGCTTGTTCTGGTGAGCTAATTTTAGCATGCTAATATGCTAAATCACCATGGATACTGTGGTGAACGTGCGCTCATCCCATTAGCATGCCAGTAAAACACATTGCTGTGCTGCAGTGCACACTCTCAAGAGAAGCAAGCATCAAACTGTAGACACTTTTATATTTTGGCGACGCTAGCTTAGCCGTTTCCCTCCCGTTTCAGTTTTTCTGCTAAGCTAACCAATATGGCTCCTGGCCAAGGTTAGTTTTTCCCCCCAAAATGTCAAACTCATCCTTCAAGGAAGACAAAAACAATAAAAATGGCTGCAGAGATGAAGTTTAGTGACCATGGTACTAGTATTGGAACAGGAATTGTTTACTGGGACCAGCTCATTTCCTTACTTCAAACTTAGCTGTAATAAAACAATAAGGAAACCCTGATAATCTAGCGTTCTCAGTTCTGTCATCTACCTTCAGTTGGCGGCGGATCACAAGAAAACCTTCCTTACTTCCTGTTTCCATTTACCTCACTGGTACCTAAACTCCCTCATATCATACCCTCATATCGTGAGCAAATCCCAGTCATCCAGCCAGCGCTTGAATCCATGGCTTTATTTTGCATAATTGTAATGGTCTCTGTGAGATGACATGATTTAAATGAGGTTGTGGAGCGAGGTTAAGTCGACCAAAATGCTTTCTTTTTCTTTTTTTTGTTTTACGTTTTGTTTTGTTTTTCGTATTTTATGTGTGTGTACCCCAGACAGTCAGTCCCTTGTTAAGGAGAATAAGCTGAATATTTTTAAAATGGATAAAAATGTAAAAAAATGTGTTGTTTTAATGTGAAAAACACTGTGCTGATGATGTTGAACTTCCTGAATGCTCCGACACTCAACGTGAAGAACAAAAAGTGTGCGTGAAGTGTAGCCGAAAAACCTCTGTACTGTACTCTGTGTTGGCAATCAACTAAATGTCACCAATCATGGTCCTCTCAGAGCTCTCAAGCATTTTCAGCTGATTTAGGAAGGTAACCTGACACCGATTCAGTGATGCAGTACTTCTGATTGGATACAGTTTTTGGGCCATGCAGTTAAAATGAGTCCTGTTCATTTGTACTTTCATCTTGTGCAGACCCAGGCTGAGTGAACGGCAAAGTTGCATTTTGTTGGCATGAGGAACGATGGATGATTGGTGCCGTTTAGTTCTTGATAATACTTTTGTTTGGTGCCGCATTTTTTCAGTCATGTCAGTCTTTCATCGAGCTCAGTGGAAGACTACGTGCCCGAGACAATGTTGCCATCTTCTTAAAGCTAATCAGTGTAACAGTCACTACAGCATTATCTACACAAACCCACCACACACGCCACCCACTGTGCATCAGTTTAGAATTACCCCGACACTTATGGTTACACGTCTCTCAGTTTGATCACAAACCTTTTTCACCGTATTTCTGAAAACAGCGTTTGAATTTTTCAGTGGATCAAAACACATTTTTCAAGAGCTTCATCTTCGTGGCGAATTCGTCCTGCAGTATTATTGGATGCAAAGCATGCGGTCAAACGGTGGGGCTTTTGTGATGGTAGTGCTGAAATGACGTGTTGTGCTGAGTGTCAGTTACCTTGTATTAATGTTGAGACGAAAGCAAGGAGTGTGTTTATGTGTGCTATAAGCAAGAATGCTTTTTGGTTCTTTACCATTAACCTCAAACACATGTGAAAGCTGTTTGTACAGTACATAACAACGCTAAGATGATCTGAGAAATTTAGTTTGCTTCTTTCCAAAACCAATAAAAGTTATAACTGGATGTTTGTGTTTGCTGTTTTCCTTCTATGAAGTAATATTGTGGGGTTTTATTTGTCCCATTCAACAGGTTGCTTTAGCGATGTTAGTCCAAACTTTTGACCCTGGCTGAAATATCCCCCCCCAAAAATATGAGATGGATTTTATTTAATTAATTTTGCCTTTAGAACTGCCTTCATTCTTCACTGCATAGATTCAACAGGTTGCTGAAAATATTCCTCAGATTTGGGTCCACGTTGACGTGATGGCATCACACAGTCATATTTGTCTGCTGCACATCCGTGATGTAACTCTCCTGGTCCACCAAACCAAAGTGCGCTGGCTTGAGATCTGGAGACTCTGCAGCCCATTTGAGTACAGTGAGGTCACTACATGTTCAAGAAATCATTTGAGATGATTTGAGCTTTGTGACATTGTGGCACTAAACAGCACCTACTGTGTTTTTCTGCTACTACATGATGGTTCAGAGATGCTCTTCTGCATACCTTCATTGTAACAAGTGGTTAAAACAAAGGTATGTAAACCTGTATCCAGTGGTAAACTGCTGCTCATGGCTAGAACTGAAGGTTATAAATTAATTATGTTTGCATTTGTACAAGTGGATGTTTAGTGTGATTTGCACATGATGGCAGCAGGATTACAATCTTCTGAATTTTGCTGTTGGGAGGAATCTTGACAACTATGGGATGGATTCCCATCCAATTTGGTCCAAACACACGTGCACCTCTGAGGATGAACCGCAGCAGCTTTGATGTTCCCTTAAACCTGTCTGCTCTGCCACCATCTCATTAAATGAGCTGAATTTTTAAAGCTTGAATGATTTCCATGTTTAAAATCGGTTTCATTCTTCCCGTCGGTCTAAGCTAGGACAGCTAACACTGTAAATATTGACTGTATGGTCATTTTGAGCCTAAAGCCTGACACGAGCTAGCCAGGCCAAAGATGCTATTGTTTCATATAAAATAATAGAAAATTATATAATGGAATCAACTTGAATTAATAAAATTACTAGAGAAAATAAACCCCAGGTTGTTGATGCTATTGTGCTTTCCTTTATTTCATAAAATGCAGACTGACTGAAGCTGGATTTGGAATAAGAGCACACAGGAATTGGTTGATTTGTTTGGTTAAGAGTGTAGTTTATTTTCTTGTTGCATGCTTACGTGAGAGGTGAAACCTGCTCTAAGTACCGCCCCTTGTAGGCGGGGCTGGGTTGTTGCCTAAGGCGTTTATATGTAAGTGGTGTGTGGGCGTTTGTGCACACCAGCTGGTTTAGTTATTCATGTACTTACTGACATATGTACTTGCTTACTTTTGCGTGGGGGGATCTTGGTGATACAGTTTGATGCGTTCACACGTTGTCCAGTTTTGGAGTAAAAAAAAAAAAAAAAAAAAACCTTTGCAGAATCGAATCCCGGTGTTATAATAGAATATTTATTTGACAAAATTAGCAAAAAATGACCAAATACAGGTGAAGGTTGCAAGAAAGACAACTGAATTAGAGCCAGAAACCTCACTTTTTAACAGTCATGCACCGTAAATAAAAAGCTTCTGATTTTGTGTTATTTTTAAACATTTATTTATGGTTGCACATGTACAGCTCGGGTTCAGGAACATGTTCAGAGATGCTCATCCAGATTCACTTCCACAAAGTTTAACAGTTGCACAGAGATCAGAACAGTTCGCCACGTGAGTCAGATTTGGTTCTTAGCAGGGTGAGATTGGTAGGGAAAACAGTCATTTTGGTCACTTTAACAACAACAACAAAAAGTGAGAGGATTGTCCTCAGCAGAAGTGGGCGAGGTCGGTCTTCCCGCAGCCCACCTGACAGCACATGTTGGCCAGGAAGATGTTATTATCCCGTTTGGTCATCTCTGAGCTCAGACTGCTGAACTTCTCCAAGCTGCTCTGCTCCCCTGTAGGCAGAACCGGATGAACAAAACACATTAATGAACACCGAGTGTGGAGGTTTTAGAATTAAAGCCTTTAACTTGGTCCTCGGCAAACGTCTGTCACATTCATAGTGCAACTTTACCCTTACAATCTGAATTTAACTGTGCGGGAAACTCTGTTCACCTTACTTTAAACAGGACTTCCAGTAAATGCTTTCTATAGCAGTTCATTTTAGCCGACAGTGTTTCACAGCAAGTGCAACTGATGAAGCACTGCTTTCAGACGCATCCTGTGTAATACGTCCATGTTCCCTTTAAATAAGGAAGCTGTAAATGACTGCACGGACGAGCTCGGTCTTATTTGTCTTCTTCAGTGTCACTTTACGCTTTCCGATCAGCACGGCTGACATGCTAACTGGGTTTATTTGTGTGGTATATTAGAGAGGACGCCCGGGGAACCGCCAGCTACAGCATTTGATCAATGAGATGCTGACTCCTCTGGCAGATTGTGCGTCGATGAGTTGGGAAACACCTGTCTGGAGCCCTGCGCTTCAGCCAGTGGATTAATAACATAACACATGAGGTGTAGCAAAAAATAAATAAATAAAATAAAAAAATGGCAGTCTGGTTAGAAAGCACAAACTTTAGCTTGAGTTTCATTTAAGCTACATAAGCAGATACAGAAGAAGTACTGTGCGGTATGGTGGCAAACTGTACTGAGATGGTAACTCAAAAAGGACTGACAACATGCCATTTTTTTTTAAACTGCTATAAATGACATTTCTATTTTTTTTCTTGAATGTGGTTACACCCTCACTGCAATGTAAATACAATAAATAAAAGGGAAACAAAGGGTAAATACACAGTTTGTTATTGACTTTTTCTGCATCGTTCTTTCTTGAAGAAAGTCTGAACCACAAAACTACAGAAAGAAATTCGGTTACTAAAAGCACAACGCTTCTGTCCCCGTCTGCTGTGCGAAATGATTAAAAGCAGAGTTTTCTCACCATCCACGTCTGGCTCGCTGAAGAACCTCCTCCAGCGGGACGCTCCACAGGTGTAGGAGATGGCATTGATTAACTGCTTACCGCACAGCTTCATTGCCGTCACATGCGCTCTCACCTGATCGACACACACCACTGCGCACAAAAGCAGAGGCAAAACCACCAGAGCGCGCATGCTGAATATCTGACTGTTGCTCTTCCAAGCCCACCACAGCTGTTCTCTGTTGTTTGGTTGTCTGTTATCCTGCCAGCTCTCTTGGTTATTGATCAGCCGCTCGCATCCTCCTTATATTAGATACAATCCACCTTTCACTTCATTGATGCCGAGTGTCTTTCCACCTCCCTCTAACCAGCCCTTAGCCCATCCCAGTCTCTCTCTCTCTCTCTCTCTCTCTCTCTCTCTCACACACACACACACACACACACACACACACACACACACAAACTTGTTGAGCTTCCGGTTATCTCCACCATCACCATTTTCAACCATCTAAATAAGAGTTATGAGCATGAGCCTTTTACAACTCGACCGGCAATCACATTAGCAATGGTGCAGCCCCCCTCAGCCCCCCCATGATTACCCATGATTGCACTGACCTTCACTGCTCTGCATGGCTAATTAAGGGATGCAAAGTGATTCCCCCTCGAGTCAAACAGATGTTTCTTATGTTTACGACGCTCTGATGGCCCGTCTGTCTTTGACTTTACAGCAGTTTGGGTCATACAAGAGGAAAAAAGTCAATGTTGACAGTCCATCATGCGGTCATTACGGCGCTGCTGATGGTGCAATGTGACATTTCAGCTCGATCATTAACAGCGGAGGATATGAAATTATGTTAGATGGGCATGATGCGTTGTTATAGCAGCAGAAAACAAAAACAAAAATTATTCAGACACATATAAATATTTTTCAAATAATAGAATCAAGCAGTATTTTCTAACCCTTAATCTTTCATCCAAACCAAACCAATGGTTCTGTCTGATGAGCAATTCCATAATAGCAAACTCGCCCCTTTATTGTTTTGCAGGATACATGGACATACAGTAACTATAATCGCAGGAAAAAACAAAAGTTTATACACGAAGTTGGTGTTTTGACCTTGTTCAAGAACTACTAACCTTTCTTTTTCCAACTCATTAGGCTGGTAACATCTTAGAGAGGCAGCGTTTCACCAATCTGCAAAAATGTGTGTCTACAAATTGCAGAACAATTAAAAACTGTGAAAACATTGAACACATCATCTTTCTACAGTACAAAAGATAATAAAAAGATTGAGAGAATCTGGAAAAAAACCAAAACAAAACAAGGCCGCAAATCACTATGTCATGGATTTGCTGTGTGGCAGGCAGGATGTGGACTCAAATGCAGGACTCAGCGCACACAGGGAGAACTCAGAGAGGAAGCTTTAATTGTGCTGTAGCAAAACTTGGACATTACAAAAGAGGGAAAAACAAAACCTAAGAAATAGGAACTCAGAATAAATAAACTAGAATGCTGGGAGTTACGAGGAGACACGGAGATCACTCACAGCACATGGAGTGGTGATGGTACAATGCGATAAAGAGCAAAGGAAAACACAGGGCTACAACACACAGGGGAGTATCGAGGGAATGGGAAACAGGAGGAGAGCACAGCTGGGAATAATCAAACACAATGACACAAAGGGGAAGCAAAACTTCAAAAAGCACAACAAAAAAAAGCGCTGAACACGAGACTATCAAAATAAAACAGGAAACTAGAGAGCACAATAAAGAGGACCAAAACCATGAATAACAACAATCAGAGAATATAAATTGACCAACAACAGAAAACCCTGGGTGACAGACCCAGTACCGTCACACACTATTGCGTGAGCCTTCAGGTTGCACTGCAGTAAAAATAGGCATGATTCTGTCATGGGAAGATGAAGCCACGTGTGAAGATGATCCATAAACCTGCCATCCTTGCTGGGTGAGGCAAATAGACTGTGGTAAAGTGAAAAACTGTTCTGTTGTCAGATCAATTGAAATATGAAATTGTTTTTAGAAAACATGGACGACACATCCTCTGCACCAAAGAGGAGAGGGACCATCTGGCTTTTCATCAGCACTCAGTTCGAAGTAGGTACGGTAAGGAGTGTGTTAATGCCCATGAAACAGTCAACCTGAACATCTGGAAAAGCAACATCAGTGCTAAAAGCTATGTACGGGTTTTAGAGCAACATGTGCTGCCATCCTTCAGGGAAGGCCTTGAATATTTCAGCAAGTATTCAAATTGAAGCATCTTGATATGTTTTTAGATTTGCACATCGCTGCATTCTGTTGATTTTCACATTTTACACAGCGCCCAACCGTTTTGGGAATCTCTTGTGGTTGTAACTATGGTTGTACAAAAAGTAATGAAACTGCAGCTTTACTGTCCCTGACATGTAAATCGGGATATTAAGAAACAAATGGCGATGTCATTTGTGTGCACGCGTCGTCACACTGATTACATAAGCTGGATTCTGTCTGTCACAGAGCGCTGAGATTTACTGCAAATCATAAAGGTCACCAGTGTATGTCGGGGTCAGGCAGCCTGCTTTGCTTTGTATATTCTTATTTATGAGGCTATTTATCTGTCTTCTCCATCTTACTTAGAATATGTTATTGTTGTTATATGTTATTCTATTCTATTCTCATCGATGATTGTACTGCTGTCTGTCTTATAAAAGGGATTTTGTTTTTAATCTTTAGAGTCACATTTTTCTGGTTGAATAAAGGCTTAAAAGAAAAACCAACTCTACGTGCTCAAAACATTGTGGACACAGTGTCCTTAAACTTTAAGACTGGGGCTGTTTTATATCACAATATATGATAATATTTCACACATTTCCAAGTTTGTGGCAGCAGTTGTGGAGAAGTCATTTCCTGTTGAGCCTTCAGAGATACTCGTGCCTGTAACATCAGCTGCTGATTTAACTGAAACTGCAACAATTGAGATGAAATGTCTGTCATCACCACCTATTGGAGATATTAAAAAATATATATGTCATAAAATTAAAAAATCTACATTTTTAATTAATATAATTTAATAACAAATATTGCTATGTGCAATATCTTTTGAAGGTTAATATATTTGCCTCTACATTTAACTCACAGCTGTAGTTGTAGGTGTGCAACTAACATTACGAGGTATCAGTGCACACATGTAAAGGACAGGTGGGGTTTGAACGTCCGTGCCTTTCTCTCCATCCAACCAATCAAAAGTTGCAGCCCCAGTAACACATGATCATCTAAAACTTTTCTGCTGTGCAACATTTTATTTTATTCTATTTTAACATTTTTTAACTTTTACTTTACTAATTGATCCCTGAATTGTTTCTAATGCAGCATTTTTTGGACGATTTGTGTATTTTACTTGGCATTTCTCAGAAACGCTGCACAGAATCTTTGTAACAATAAAAACATGACTTCTATGTTTACTTTAAAGCCCGAAAGGAAAATGTGATGTTTTCAGATTACATCTGATTTAATGGGATTGTTCATATCTCACGGAGACATTCAGTCGCCCTTTTCTCTGGGAACTAAATTTTACAAAGGGAGCCACTAGATAAGCGGATGAAGCAGACATAAACCTAATTGGCTCAGGGAGACTGCATCTTTGGTCTATATGAACCTGTCAGACAAAAAGCTGACCTCAGCAGTGTCCTGAAGGTAAAGCGCCCGGAGGGTGAATTCTAGTGTATTTGCTATGTGAGCCAACCATCAGTCGCTCGTGTCACTGACTGTAAAGGTTTACAATTGCTGAAAAAAAATGTTATAAGACCAGCACAAGTGCATTAACATACACCCGGGAGGCTGAGAGAGAGCTGTTAGTTTAAAAACTTTGTTTTCAACTCTTGTTCCTGAAAAGAAATATAGAAGACAAAGATTAATAATAAGGGCAAGTACAAACAAATAATTATTGTATTTCTGCACTCATAGCGTTTTCCAGTTTTCTGTTAAATTATCACAGAATAATCCTGGACAACCTCCCTCCTCTCTGAGCTGAACCATCATCTGTCCATGTTTGAACCTGCGCCCAGAGGACTGAGTCTCGCAACTTTAATTTGTTACATTTCATTGTTTAACAACATTATTTTTAAAATTAAACATTAACTTTTAACTTCATATGCATGTTCTCGTGTATTTTACACCTTTGACTGGAGCAGCGAGTGCTGCCTTCAGTTATCACTGATATGAAAAGGCCCACGTGGTTTATTATATGTTTACACGTCATGCAAATTATCAACGTCATATACAAAAAAATGCACAGTTTTACTTCTACATCCAAAAATGTGCTGATTTGGAAGAAGAGAAGAAGAAAAGAGGAAAGTCTTTGTGCTTCTGTGTAGAAGAACCGTTACAGTCTTCCCTCTCACACAGTCACCTGTTGGCCGTCCTGTACTGAAGCTGGAACTGCAAAAGTCTGTTTTCTCGGTTTTTTTAAATACATTTTTTATTGGTAAATTTTTATGTAACAGGTGAGTAAATATATAGCATGACTCAGTGAGGAAGAGAAGTAATGTCAATATGAAATGGCTCATTAAAAATGTTTTTTCCGGCCATTGAACCTTCACTCGTTTCCACTCGGGTGCCTCGGCCTTTTCATTTTACAGGAAAGATTTCCTGTTTTCAGCTCAGTAAAGTCTAAACTCAGAACTTACACAACATTTTCACATGTGAGGTAAAAATTTGTGAATGTAATGCAAAATTTAGCAGAAGAGTACATGCAGGACTTTTGACTGTTTCAGCTGTTTCAGTTGTTTTTAGTAAAAAAAAGAAAAAAGAAAAAAGAAAAAAGAGGAATGGATGACTTTCAGTTTAGGGTGAGGTCTGCAATAAACACCTGGATGCTCTTATGACTCAACGTGTATGCTCACCCACCGTGTCGTGTCTTTCTCAAATACATTTTTTTTATTTAGACGCAGCAAAAGCTCAAAAAATGGATTTTAGATTTTCCCTAAAAATCACCACAAAAACCTGTGATTTGGTCTCAGTGGGAAAAATCAAATGTACTTTCGCGTTTGTTTAGTGCGAGGTGAGAACACACTCGCTTTAAGTCGACATATTTTCTTTCAATTTTCTTTTTGCTTTAAACGTATTCATTGCTACAAGCATTCTTCTTAAAAATTGCACTTGCACATGAATAAAATCTCTCATACGTACTTCTTCCTGTTTGTCTCTACATGAGGGATGTGGAGGAACCCTGCAGCCAAAGCTAGCTCAGGGTTCGTTTGTTCTTTGAGTTTTTTCTGTTTTTCCAGGTTTTATGAGCACACAGAAACGTCCACCAAACCTTGTGACTGAGTCTGAATTATTTCTGTCAGAAATCTGATAATAACAGAAATGAATGAATTTTTACATAAAAATAGTGAATTGTCCTTCCTGTCAACAGCTGCCAAAGTGAACATACGAAACAAACAAAGAACAAAAAAGTAAAAACAACAAGTTAAATACAACTATTATTATTTATATATTAGTTTATTAGTTGATTATTAGTTATTATTTATCAGTTTTTAGTCACAAATAGTCATAAACTTGTACATTTTGATGCTGTTGTATGATCTTGTTCTCTTTGCATTAATAATGGCTCAGTATTTTACCCTCATTAATGTGTGGTTCATACAGAATTTTAGTTATGAGGATAAAAATTAAATATGTGTTGTATGTGTAAAAGCTGGATTAAGGTGAGCAGTTATAATCATAATACTGATTTTCAAGAACAAGGGTGACGTGCAGAGAAAGGTAAAGCTGATGACTCATCATGAGTTGTTGAAACTAGAAGCTAAGGAGAGATGTGATGTTCAGTGAGCAGCAGTGCAGCTTCATGCTGAGAAAGAGCACTACAGACGTGATGTTTCAGTGTTCTCCTGAGTTTGTCTGCTACCTCAGATTTATTCTTGCGTCTGTGTTCCCTTTATTGAAATTCATAAGAAGATGAAAATGATAACGTACTGTGACGATCACAAACATTTTGTCCCCAGAGCCTCATAGGTAGTTAGGATGGTTGTAAACTGACAGAAGTTCCTAATTTGAAAAGGTAAAGGAAAACATAAATGTTTCATTGGAGTGACTTTGACATTTATATTATAACGCAGCCATCTTTCTGTCGTTTTAGGCTAGAGTAGTAAAAAGTTCACGTCACAAAGACATATCAGACCAGTTTCACCATACAGTAAAATGAACTGGTCTTCAAGTTCATTTACTCAAAAGACAGGTTTTCCAGGCACTGAGTAGTCAAATAAGACCTCTCAAGCAGCCACATCACTGGAATAACCCAGAGAATCAAAAGTGAATATTACTGTCCAGAATTCACTCTCTGTTCACAGCGTTTTCTTTTTCTTCACACAGTTTTAAAGCAAAGCTTCTAACAAACACAGGTGAGAATTATACTTAGAAAAATTTGATGAATTTCAACTATAAAAAAAATGATTCAGTCCTTGTGAGTACAGCCAAAAGTCAGAAATATGTCAGAATCAGAATCAGAATCAGAAAGACTTTATTTATCCCCAAGGGGCAATTAAGATACAACAGAGCAGCATGATGATGAAGATAAGGACAGCGCATAAACAGGCAATAAGAGTGAGATAACAAATACACAGAATATACAGTATATACACAGTTTGACTGAATAAGTGAAGAAGTAACTATAAGTGAATAAAGTGTCAGCAGTATAAGAGTATAGAGTAGTTATAGTAGTTATGTAGTCATCATACATTAATTACTATTTTCTGTTCCTTTTTTTCTATGCATTGATCATTTTTACACTAAAAGATAAAAAAAATCGAAAATATTCACAGAATATGTGACATATTGCGTTCACATTAAAAAATTATTTACAACCTCGTCTTTTTAGAATTATTATGCAATTATTAAATAATTATTATCTACATATCCATGCTTAGATTTGATCACAAAACAGTTTGTACATTTCTCAATGTGCATGTTTGATGTATATTTTTTCATTGCAAAATATTAAACACATGTCAGTGTGCTACATACTGAACTTACATGACAGAAACAAAGTATCGATACTATCACTCTCATACTGGTGTCGATACTGTTGATATTTGGATAGACCCGCCCACCTCTACTCACTTAATCAAGTAACATTGTTATGTTGTTTGGATTTCATTCATGGCGATTGTTGTTAAAAGAGCCAGCTTTGTGACAAATCTCATCCATATTCTCTGAGTCAAAACTGCCCCCTGCTGCTGCAGTACTCCTCCGGCCCTCTAGGGGGCGTTCTCAGACAAGTGGCCTGTCGACATGTAGCTGAGGAAGAAACGCAGCATGTTGTAGTGTAGCAGGACCTTCAGTGTTTTTGCGAACTTAGTAAAAAAAAAAAATGTGGCTCTTCCTTCATTTAGTTATATAATTTACACAGGACAGTCAGACACTGGTTATCGGTCTCAAGGTGAGTCTTTCTTACTGCATACGTGATATCGCGTGCAAACTGAAGAAGGTCATTTTCACATTAGCTGCCAAGCTAACCTGCTAGCATCCATGTATCTGTCAGGGACATCAGCACTGTGAAACAGCTATCAGTCCTCTGTGTTTGTGTAATAACCCGTGGCTGTTTCGGCTGGATAAACCCTACAACCTGTATATAATTACTGGGGTTAAACAACTTGTTCTCGGATATGAAATAACCTGCTACCTAAAAAAGCATCTGTGCTGATGGTTCACCCCCTTCACTGAGGTTTAATAAGCAGCATAGCATGGAGGAAGTCCATTATAAGTGCGTGTAAAGTGTTACCACAATAAATATGAAAGAGTAAAAACTACAGTGTTCCGTGAACATATTTTCTTTTCTGTGAAAAGTATCATAAAATTGAAAAACTGGGAAATGTATTAAAAATATCTCCATGTAAACACACAGATTTTTCCTACAGTGGCCAGTAAAGAAGAACGAGTGCTCTGTGATGAGGATGTTTCTTCAGTGCTCGTTTTGTTTAACTAGCAGTCAAAAACTCTAAACTTAGCTGTCATATAAGCCATGAAAAAGGGAAAAAATCTCACATTTGAGGATTTTGCAGTTATTACGTGGCACTGTGTGCTAACTAGCGAGGTGAGGTCACTTATCCAGCTTCAAATGATTGTGCTATCATTTCTCTTTGAATAGCAGCACATCCTTATGTACCATGGAGCCTGTAATGCTTCAGCTTTGGCAGAGAGCCTTTCGCCGCCTCCACAGGACCCTGATCCTTCCGAAGAGGTTCGACTCAGGCTGTGCTGAGCAGGCAGCCGTCCCTGCTTCCGCGCCCTCCTGTGGTAGAAAGCCCGTACTTCTGGTGTCTCGTCTCTACCAGCCTTCGAACTTACGTGATGTGACGCAGGACAGCCGGTTGCCAGGGGAGATGAGCTGCAAGAGCCAGAGGCTCATGCAGCAGGCTGGGCTTATTCATCCATCCAGCCCAGGGTGCTACTACTACCTTCCTGCCACCATCCGCTCCATGGAGAAGCTGGTGAGAGTGATAATAATAATAATGATAAAGTAATATTATTGGCTGGTTTTGTTCTGCCAACTAACTGAACTGATAATAGTTTCTTTTTTTAAGAATTTTTTAATACTGTTTTCATTTTGTTAATTTATCCTGGGGTGTGCAAATGCTGTATGAATGTTCCTTTAGATCTTACAAATAATAACACGCTCAATAATTTGCTTTATGACAGGTTCAGAATGACAGTCATCCTCTTACATGGCGTCTATCAAAGCAGTAGTCTGTTGCCACAGGCTCCACATTAGTTTAGGTTGTGAACGTTGTCCAGACAGTCTCTTTTCCCTCTTAGATTATTGTGGATTATAAGATTATAAAACCTAATTAATCTAATCACATAGATTATATGATTATGTAATCGAATATATTAGATTAGATTATATGTTTATTGGGCTAAAATGATAAAGTCAAACAGTAGCTCTTGACTAAAGGGAAAAGGGTACAGAAATGCCTTTTTTTCTAGTTTCCTATCAATTTTTGCGTGATTGCTGATGTTTATCTTCCAACCTCCTGATTTGAACTGCTGTCTTTGATCAACAGGTGAGAATGATTGACCAGGAGATGCAGGGGATTGGAGGGCAGAAGCTGGACATGCCCAGTTTGTGCTCGGCCGACCTCTGGAAAACCAGTGAGCGCTGGGATTTGATGGGAAAGGAGCTGTTCCGCCTGAAAGACCGGCACGGCGCTGACTACTGCCTGGGTCCCACTCACGAGGAAGCAGTGACGACTCTCATTGCTCACCAGGCGACTCTCTCCTACAGACAGCTCCCACTGCTTCTTTACCAAGTAAGCATTCAGCCCGTTCTTACTGTCAGTGTTTTTGCTGCAACTAGCTGCAGTTTGTTTGTTTTTTCTGACATGATTTATTTTGGAAAAACCCAAAAAACAGATCACCCGCAAATTCAGAGACGAGCCAAAGCCGAAGTTTGGTCTTCTCCGAGGGAGGGAGTTTTACATGAAGGACATGTACTCCTTTGACGTGAGCGAAGAAGCCGCTCATCAGACGTACGAGTCTGTTTGCCAAGCGTATACTCGGCTCTTCGCCAGGTTGGGTCTGCGTTGCGTTCAGGTGCAGGCGGACACGGGAAACATCGGCGGTAAACTGTCCCATGAGTTCCAGCTGCCGGCGGACATCGGCGAGGATCGGCTTCTGGTCTGTGGGAGCTGCTCCTTCTCCGCCAATGTGGAGACCATGTCATCAGACCAGTCCAACTGTCCACAGTGTAAAACTGGGAAACTGGTAGAGTCAAAGGGTATAGAAGTAGGCCACACGTTTTACCTGGGTAAGAAGTACTCTCACATATTCAAAGCCACCTTCAGCAATGCCCAGAACAAGCCGGCTGTCGCTGAGATGGGCTGCTACGGCCTCGGGGTTACGCGAATTCTGGCGGCAGCCGTCGAGGTGATGTCAACGGAAGAGGGGATCCGCTGGCCGGGTCTTATCGCACCTTATCAGGTTTGCGTTTTACCCCCTAAGAAGGGCAGTAAGGTGGATGAGGCAACACTCCTAGCTGAGGAACTGGTCCAAGCTTTGGGAGAAACTCTGCCACAGCTGAGAGGTGAAGTTGTTTTGGATGACCGCACACAGATGACAATCGGAAAGAGGCTGAAGGACGCCAGCAAACTGGGTTATCCATATGTTATTGTAGTAGGACAGGGAGCTCTGGAGGAAACACCCAGGTTTGAGGTGATCTGTCAGCAGACAGGTGAGACAGTGTTCCTCAGTAGAGATGGACTGTTAGATCTACTGGGAAGAGTGGAAACTGTATGAGTAACAAGTTTGAATGTTAGAATAAATGTTTCAGTTTGTGGGTGTGAGGTGGTGGGCATAGATTATTCCATGTTTTCCAAAGCCTTTATCTACACATTGAATAAATGTTTTTTAAACAATAGCTCTGTTATGTACCTGACCTGCATTGTACACTACAACATAATGGAGTCCACAGCTTAATTTCTTTTTACAGTGAGTCATGTAATAATCCTAATAAAAATTTAATCTGTACCTGGACAAATCAGTGCTGGTTAGAACCAAATTATGAATGTCGCAAAAAAGTGAGACAGCAAAGAAAAGCAAAGTTGGTAAATATATTCCCATTGTTTAGTAGTATTTAGAGTGGTATCCTACAATGCAGATATCCCTTGTAAGTAGGCCAGTATACAGCATGAAGTACATGAGAATTTGTCACAACATGAATGTAATAAAACACTCAACCAGATTGGGAGTGAGATCAGTGTGTCACAGTAAACTTAACTTGTCTTAAGATAAGATAAGATGACCTTTATTAGTCCCACAGGTGGGAAACTTGTTTTGTTACAGCAAAGTGCAAAGTTATGTAGCAGAAATGAGAAAACACTGGAAAGCAATAAAATAAAATAAAATACCATATACAATAGAATAAAATAGAATAGAATAATATCTACAATAGAATAAAATGGAAATACAAATACTATATACAACTGAGTAGGAAAATACAAAAATACAACTTCGTCAGAAGAAGAATTGCACATATACTTGTGTAATAAAAGACCCTTTTCAGAGCTGACGTTTTATGGGACATTCGGCCGCATTCACACAGTTTCAGGTTCTCTCTTTTAATACGCATCTGATTATTTTATTTCACACAGGTCAGAGGACAAAGCAACAGTTGAAAATTATACATGCATATACATACACTGACATTAACGATGTCCATGGTCCCTGAAAAATTAAAATAAATGCAAGTTTATTTTTTAGCACAAAAATAGTTATCCCAGTGCATGTTATAAAGCAAGGACCTCAAAATGTGGACAAAAAGCCAAGAGTTACGCTACAGTGGGGGCAGTGTTAGCGTTGCTTTCCATGGTGCACACAAGTAAGGCTGAAATAATTAACGGGATAATTAGAAAAGAAACTGCCACCTATTTAATAATACTAAGTGTAACGGTGCTTTGAGAGCATTACTTCTGCCGTCGGAGCTTCGGAGCAACTTCGTACCACGAGGAGTGGAACGCTCTGCCGGAAGTGAGTTTCCACACGGATTTTTTCGCATGTGGCACCGCTGTTACACATGTGTAAACAAGGCAACTTGAGGAACGGTTAGCTGGACAGACTGCTGTCAGCGTTAATGTAAGATTTAAAAACAAGAAGCAGCTCTTCAAAGTATATTTTGATCCAAAATGGCGTCCACAGTACACAGTGACAGCGACGATGGCATGGACGCGTTCATGGACAAATTCAAGACCCAGCGGTATAAAAATGCCTTCAGTGAAAACGACTGGGAGGAGGTAACGTTGGCTTGCGGAGACTATGTGCACTAGATACAAAGCCACTTGAACCCGAATGAAATGTGTTAGCACGTCTTTGTTTTTATTGATGGTGGTTAGCAATAAGATGCTAACATGCTCAGTACCTCGTGAAGATATCAAAAGTAGAATCGGTACCAATGCTGGTATCGGATCGATACTAGCGCGATAGAATCGACACTTTGCTTCTATTCTCCACGTTCAGTTTGTAGCCCAATGAATTGTTTTAAATAAGTTATTTTTATTGGTAATGTAAAATATACCTCAAACATACACTATGAAAAATGTCTGAACCTTTCTGTGTTGACTGTCACATGTATTTTATTTATAGCCCACAGACACATTTAGGTTCGAGCTCCCCCCCAAAAAATTCAGTTTCAAAATACATGAAGCTGAAAGGTAAAAATCACAGTGATTATTAAAATGTGTTCAGAGTTTGCAAATTAATGATGGTTAATCTCCGACTCTGTATGCTGCCCTTAGAGGTTAAAAGTATTAAAGTGTCCATATTGGTAACGGCATTACTGGCCTTGGCTTTACTTGTATCAGATAATACCAAAATTTACTGCTGTCTCACGCAGGAGTTTAATAAAATACCCATGTTCATGAAAAACGCCCCTGAAGAGATCGACCCACAGAAATACCCAGAACTAGCCTGCCTCCAGTCCATTATCCACGACGAAGACCGGCCTCCTGAAGGTGTGCGAACCACAGCTTTCTCTCCTCCAAGCCTTTGAAGCTGCTCGGTATGTATTCGTTGAAAACAGTTGAATAAATGTGAGAAACACGTTCTTTTCCAGAGCAAGCAAAAAGCCTGAAAGATGAAGGCAATGCGTATTTCAAAGAGAAGAACTACCAAAAAGCGGTGGTGGCCTACACAGCGGGTTTGAAGAAGAAATGTGCAGACCAGGACCTCAATGCTGTCCTCCTCACCAACCGTGCAGCATCACACTTTTACCTTGGTAAAAAAAAAAAAAAAGCATCCAAATGTCCTTTCGCTCTCACAAAAGATGACATTGTTTAAAAAAAATATGTCTGTGTTTTTCTTTTTTCCATGACTTAGGAAATATGCGCTCTGCTTTGAATGATGCTGCAGCTGCAAAGAAGCTCAAGCCAGACCACCTGAAAGCCTTGATCAGAGGTGTGTAATGTTTTTAACATGTACTGCTATGATATGATGACATTGTGTTACTAGGCATGGAAATCTAGTACTGGTTTCAATAGAATAGAAGAATAGAATAGAATAATCCTTTAATTGTCCCACAAGGGGAAATTTGGTTGTGACAGCAGCCAAAAAGACACATATACAAACAAACAGTACACAGGACACAGAACAGAAACATACACAATTTTTCTTACATATTTACATTAAGGACAATGGTTACTATAAACAGAGTACTGTACAGTTATTAAATTAAATATAAATAACTACAGATAAGAGGCAAACCAGGTTGTAGTGCGAATCGGTTGATTAACTTATTGCAGTTACAGCGCAGATGTAAACATCTATGTTTGTTGGGAGCAGTTCTGATTGTACAGTCTGACAGCTGCAGGGAGGAAGGACCTGCGGAAACACTCCTCCATGCATCTAGGATGCAGCAGTCTGTCACTGAAGGAGCTCTGCAGTTCAGCAACATTTCCATGCATGGGGTGGGAGACTCTGTCCATCAGAGATGTTATTTTGGCCAGAGTCCTTCTGTCTCCCACCACCTGCACTGGGTCCAGGGTGCATCCCAGAACAGAGCTGGCCTTCCTGATGAGTTTATCCAACCTCTTCCTCTCAACTGCCGATAAACTGCTGCTCCAACATACCACACTGTAAAAAATGACAGATGCCATCACAGAGTCATAGAAGGTCTTTAAAAGCGCTCCCTGTACTCCAAATGACCTCAGCCGCCTCAGCAGGTAGAGTCTGCTCTGACCCTTCCTGTAAAGAGCATCAGTGTTGTGGCTCCAGTCCAGTTTATTATTCAGGTGAACACCCAGGTACCTATAAGAGTCCACTATCTCAATGTCCACTCCCTGGATGTTCACCGGTGTCAGTGTGGTGGGTCTGCGTCTCCGGAAGTCCACCACCAACTCCTTGGTTTTCCCGGCGTTGATCAGCAGGTGGTTCTGCTGACACCAGTCTACAAAGTCCAGAGTCCACTGTCTGTTCAGTTTAGAAGCTCCAGATTTCTGTCTGTTTATCTCTTAGAAAGCAAATGAATCCCATGTTTGTGCTTCTGCAGGCGCTCAGTGTTGTATAGAGCTGCGCCACTTTTCAGAGGCCATCCAGTGGTGTGACGAGGGGCTCAAGGTTCATCCTACTGACAAAAAGCTGCGGGAGCTGAGAGCAGTGGCAGATAAGCACAAAGTAACTACACTTCAGATGATCCTTGTCTTTTGATATATTATTTTTAGAAGTGGCGAAAGCTTTAAAGCGCTGAAATAAACCTTGATTTGTTTTTGGTATCTTAGAGAGCAGCAGAGAGAGATGCCAGGAAGGCCAAGGCTAAAGAAAAGAAGTTGCATGGTGAGAAAGAAGCTCTTCTAAATGCCATAAAGGTAAGCATTAGAGATGGAGCATCTAACGTCGCACGCGTCACACACATATTTGTATTTGACACTAATTGGCAGCTACCTGCCCCGGCCGCTGCTGCAGATTTGTAGTTAGAAATCACAAGTCCAGCTGCTGCCACAGCCCTGCTGGAGGCGCCTAGCTATCAAGTCCAAGCCCAGCCACAGGCTCGTAGTTATTGGGCCCGTCACCGGATGATGCGTTAGCAGCGCAGGTCTCGTCTTCACCCTTGGGCCAGGGCAACCGCCACAAACCATCCGATTCTGCAAGGGGCTTAAGTCAAGAGGCTGACCCTACATATTAGAAGATGCATCTTAAACTGCCTTCACTATCTAAGTGAAAAATGAACACAGAGAATGAAATTATATCAGTTATGATTTTGGCATCTATACACAGGATCGAGGCATCAAACTCGTGCAGCCTGTGAGGGCTCATCGGAGCGGTTCCGACAGTGAAGATGAGGATGAACGCTCTCCTGCGGCGATAGCGGAGCTCAGCCTGGATGGCCTCAGCTCTCAGGAGGTCACCGGGGCTCAGGTCTTCGTAGATGAGCAAGGCTCTCTGCAGTGGCCCGTTCTCTTTCTCTACCCCGAACATCAGCAGAGTGACTTCATCTCGGCTTTCTGTGAAAACAGCTGGTAAACGACTCCTGCCCTCAGTGACCAAGATTAAGCTAAATTTATATACAAATATCACTGATGATCGTTTTGATTATACATTCCTCCACTCTATGATCTGTGACCTGTTTCAGATATCTTTTGACCAAAGTAAGACACGAGATGTAACTTTTGCAGCATAAACGACAATAGCCAGTTTGTGTAATGTAAATGCCAACTGTGACCACTGGGAGTCACTGTTGAGCAAAAGGGACGCAAAATGTTTTTAAAAGGTGTTTAAAAAATGACACTTTTATGTAGGACAGTAAATTAAAGCAGTAAAGTGTGGAGAATATGATCTTGAATAGTCACTCTTGCATCTCTCAGCTTCACAGACCACCTGGCAGTCATGTTTGAAGAACTTCCACCTTGGGACGCGGACAGAAAATACCTCCCACAAAATCTGCAGGTCTGTATGCTGGGGTGGGGGTGCTATTTTACCAGAACAGAGATCAATTAAAGTAATGATCAAACTTGTATAAAGCCTTTTAGTGGCTCCAGATGGAGCCGAGTGAAGACTGGTAGGCTGTTTCAGATTGAAAATGGGGAAATGTTTTTGGCTTCAGTCATCAAAAATTTCCCACAAATAACTGATGTTGTCTTTTACAGGTTTACTTTGAGGACGAAGAGAAGGAGACGCTTTACCGAGTCGACCCAGAGATGTCACTTTTGAAAATACTGCAACACAAAAGGTAGATTTAATAATTTATTCTGCTGATGAGTCGCTTCAGTCTCATTTACACAATGGTCACTAAGAGCACTCTTCAAGACAAGTTCTCTTTGTAATGCTCCTTTTATTAGGTGCTGCTGTGAGTTCCTTGTTATAGATGACTTCCTTCCTTATGTCAGATTTAAATGTATACCTGAGGGGTTATTAACTGTTAGAGAATTTATTTGTACCATTGTTTTCCAGCATTCCTTGTTGTAACTTTCCTTCATGCTGGTTTCCTGATTGAATCTTTTCTGTTTTGCCAACAGGTATTTTGTGAAGGCAGGCACGCCCAGCTTCATCGTTTTAGTAAAAGGCTCTTCATATTGGAAGCAGTTTTTATCAGGAAGGAAAATACACGGACTGTAAGAAAAGGCAGAGCTTCAATTCACGGACATGAAATCCTCTGAAATTCTCAATAACTGACTCATCAAACATCACTGAAAATAAAACATGAAGTTTTGTAACAATTTTTTTTGTTTTTGAACAATATAACAGCTTAACATAATATAACACTACAAACTAGTGTTTAAAAAAAAATCAAAAAAAAAAATCATTTTTTTTATGGGTGTTATTTTTTATTTTTAGTCATTAGTCCTTTCAGTTTCCCGTCTCTCAGGGCTCTTAGCAGTCCAAGTGCTGATGTTCCGACTTCTGTCAGGCAGTTAGCAAGCTGCTCTTTGGTAGATGTCCATATGATGTGCTGAATAGTCCCCGAGTGCACAAGTTCTTTGATGCTACTGATGTCGAGCCGAAGCCTCTTCTCAGTTACAGATTTCGTGGACTTGACAGCATCAAGAAGGGAATGGTTGTCTGTTACACAGACGATTGGCAAGATGTTGTGCGTACCATCACCAGTGGTGAGCTCAGAATAGAGTGCAGCCAGAAAAACAGCCCTGTCGATCCCATCTCCAAGGGCCAAAGTCTGTCCTGCTAGTGTACTCCGTATCACCCTCCTGATCCGTTTCGACTGCCAACATATGGGCGAAATCTTTCCACCTTCTCCCATCAACATGATAAAATGTCCACCTTGTGTGCCTCCGTCTGAGAGATTTCCCATCGAGGAATCACTAAACACCACTAATTTGAGGGATTTGCTTTCACCCAAGAACTGAAACCTCAGCGTAACCTCTGATTTAAGTTTTCTGGTCAGTTTGTTTGTTTGTGCATTGTCTGAATAGTAGCATGTTTTGTGCTTGATGCCAGGATGGAAATGTCACACATGATGTCGGGTCTGCTCTGTCTTGCTACCCACAGTATCTGTCCAATCTTGGATTTTAACATGTCCATCTCTGTATCTGTTAAAGGAGCCTCCCACAGTGGTGCCCTGGTGGGATCAATAGGAATAGGCTGTAGGTTTTTTATGTACGTATCTTGTTGTACTTGTATTTCATTCTGAAGAGAGGGAACCTCCATCCCGATGTAGTTGAAGCTGTTATGTTCTTCTCGTCCAACTTGAAAAGCAGCTTTCAGTTTGGGGATGACTACTGTGGAGAACATGTCTGAACCACCCCACATAAAGTCATCTACATGACATGCAAGTACCCCTGTCACCTTACAGAGATCATCTTGCCAGTAGAAGACAGCTGGATCGACTTTTGACACTGTGCCCCCGAGCTTCTGCATGGTTTCTTTCACCTTGTTGTACCAGAATAATGAAGCATCTGCCAGGCCATAAACACATTTATTCAACTTCCTTATAGTTCCTTTGCTCTGTGCTTCCTCAGGTGGTCGGATGTACACATCTCGAGTTAAATCTTTACCTTGCAGAAAAGCTGCTTTAATGTCCATAGAGTTCAGTTTCCACTGATTTTGACATATGACTGCTATGACCATCTTCAGGGACTCAGAGGAACATGTTGGTGAGTCTTTGGAAAGTTCTTGAGTGTTTATTTCTTCAAAGCCTCTTGCAACCAGTCTAGCTTTGGGTGCAATGGCCCCTGGTGTTTCCTTGAATGTGCACACCCACCTTGTTGATATACATTTCTGACCTTTATCTTTCTCCACTTCAAACACATTGTTTCTTTTCCAGTTGTCAAGTTCAGTTTGTTTGGCTTGTGAGAAGATGTCTTCCTCCACCACTAATATTTCATCTCTGTTTTTATCTGTGCACAACTTGGCATCTTCAGACAGTGTCACTTGAAGGTTGTTTACTTGCTCCACATTAATGGAACCCATGGATCCAGCAATTTCCTCTGGCTCACTGTATTCCACGTTGTACCACTTTCTGTTTTTCCCAGTGGCTTTTCCTGCTCGACTGATTATTTTTCCAGCATATGTTTGACCTGTTTCTTTGTCTGTGTATTTAATTATTTGTCCAACTTTAAGTTTGATCCTTCTATATCTGTGGTTGAGTGAGACAGTGTGGGATCTCTTTCTCCAGGTTGTACTGGATCAGAGGACTCGCTGTTTTCTGCAGTACCGAGCGGTTCATTTTCTGCACTGCCAAGTGGTTCACTGTTTATTGGTGCCATCTCCCCATTTTCGTTTTCAAAATCGTGTTCCTCACCAAGTACTGCTGCTGGGGTCTTTTCATCTGTTTTAATCTGATTTTCCTCTTCGGTTTCTTCCATGTTCACTTGTGGTTCATCCACTTTTCTGAGCCTAGACTGGTGTACTCTGACATAGGTTCCTCCATGCCAGACAAATATTACTACACCATCTTGGCCAATGACCACACCTGGACCTTTCCACTCATGACAGTCTGTCTTTTTATAATAGACTTTGTCCCCGGTTTCATATTTGCCCTCAATGGATCACAGCTGTTTGCGAAGGGCTCTTCGTATCCTCTCAGAGCATTCAGCCTCTGTAAAAGCTCGTCTCATAGCATGTAACGTTGCAGTGTGCTGGGCTATCCATGCACTCACTTCAGTTTCCAAAGCTGGGGGTCTGTCAGTAAGGACTGAAGGCAGATTTGGATTTTGTCCAAAGACAGGTTGGTAGGGACTGTAGCCATGTACATTGTGCATACAGTTCTTTGCCATCAAAGCCCAGTGCAGAGCAGTTTTCCAGTCACACTCATTGTCTCTCTTTACCTTCAGTAACATTTCAGTGAGGACTTGATTGTGCCTTTCAAGCAAGCCATTGCTGCACGGACTGTACCCTGCAGTGGTTTTAACCTCAATGTTAAATTTCTCCGCCATGTCTCTTATTTCTTCATTGTTAAATTCACCGCCATTGTCACTGAATAGTTTGCGCGGTGGACCGTGAATGCTTATCCAGCAGTGGATAAAGTGCTTCACTATCTCCCTGGGTCTTTTTGTGGTGATGATACTTCCTGCACGGAATCTTGTGAAATGGTTAATGGCATGTAGATACCACAGTCCCAGCTCAAGCTCATGCAGGTCCACTGCAACAGTTTCATTGTATGTTGAAGCCATGGGTAAACCCACTACAGGCTTGTGTTTTGGTTTACCGTATCGGATGCATGTTTCACAGTTTTTTATAATATTCTTCAGGATTAAAATGGTAAATGGTAAATGGCCTGTATTTATATAGCGCCTTTACTAGTCCCTAAGGACCCCAAAGCGCTTTACATATCTAGTCATTCACCCAGTCACGCACACATTCACACACTGGTGATGGCAAGCTACGTTGTAGCCACAGCCACCCTGGGGCTCACTGACAGATGTTTTCAGCATCACTATTGCCTGAGCAAGACAGAAGTTTTTGCAGTCTGTCAACTGATGCATGTCCAAATTGTTTGTGTAGTTTAAGAAGGACTGTCTTTTTCTCCTTTGTTGTCATGTTTTCTGTCACAATGAGAATTTCATCTTCATCACTCGGTGTCTCACTTTTCTCTCGCTGGCTTTTATTAAGGTGGCTCTCATATCTCAAGTTTACACAATAGTGTCCAGAAGATGTCAGTTCAAGTTTTACAGGTTGATCAAACATGTTGCTTTGTCTTGAGCAATGTCCAAGACTGCACTTGCTCTCTTTAATGAAGTCTTGCTTAAAAGCATCGGTATATCTGCTGGAACAACATGTAGTTTGTCCTATTTTTGTTGGAATTGTCATTTTCCTTGTGGATTGAACAATTTTTCCATCACCAAAGCGGAACGGTCTTGTGCTCTTTTCATCTTTTATTTTTTGCAACTCTTTCTGAGGTAACTCACTTACATAATCTGCGAGCCATTTTTCTCCACACACAGTTCTTGTACAAGCAGTGTCAATTACGGCAGACCCTAAAGCTTCCATGATGAAGATTTGTGTATCAGAGGGTGATTTGTTTGAAAACGGAGTAATATTACATTCTTCAACATCACTCTTTGATCCCTCAGCTTTTGCTAACTTCACATGTTCTGTTTTGTTAGGGCAGTCTTTTACCCAGTGATAAGTGCTTTGGCATACTGCACATCTTGTTCTCCTCCCATATTTGACCGCGGTCAAGTGAGCCGCAGTCAAGCCAGCCGCCTCTTTTCAGTCGCATTTACGGCAGCGCCTTTTCTCCTTATTTGTTCAGAAGACGTTTTTGAGATTTAACTCATTTAAAGGAGTTTAGATTTTGCTCCCAGCTGTATAACCCTATTGTTACAGCCCTACCAGCCACAGCGCCGCCTCAGACCCTCAGGCAGGCTCTTTTAGCTTTACACGTTTTACTTATGTGAAGCATTCACTTAACAGTGTTTTTCACAATGGCTAAAATAATAAACTGGTGTTAAACAGTCTTTTCCAGCTTGGAAGCCACGCCTCCTGTGACACTGCTGTGTTACAGTAGATAAGTCGGCCATGCGTGAGATGCCTGAAGCTGTTTGCATTGTTAGTGTGATTTGATAAGCTCTTTATCTGCACACAGTTTCCAGGTCAAATTAAGCCTGTGGTTTCTGTCTTGTAGGACATCATGTTCAAACTGACAGAGATTCATTCATTCAAGAGGATCTTTGCATGCTTTGGATTTTGTGTTTGGCATAGATGAAGTTCACAAGCGGAAATGATGGGTAATAGTTAAACCTTAAAACTGGTTTCTTTTATTCAATCTTTAAGCTATTAAAAGAGTCAGATAGCTTAACTAAGCATAGACCTGCTGCTGGTCATTGTTTCTTTGTCATTTAAGTGATGCAAATATTCAATTCCTAATTTCATGACGTGACAACTATTGTTCCTTGTTAGTTTTCAGTTTTTAGAGCTGTTGGATTTGACTTGAAACAGTGATTTAAGTAAAACAGAACAAACAGGAACAACACAAAAGCTTCTCAGAGGATGCAAGATAAAACTGAAAATTTGGCCTTTATCGATTCAGTTCACCATTTTTAAACTCGTTTTGTTATCAGAACAGGAATAAAACCAAAAACAACTGACTACACAGCTCAGATAGGCCACATGCTAACTGGGTTACTCTCTATACTGAAGAGAGTTTTTTCTTGTAATGCTTTAACTCCAATTTCAATACATCTGAATCCAGGAGCAGCACACTACTTTGCAGTGACATTAGTCACATTTAAAGTTTGTGTCATGTAATTGCCAATTGTGACCACAGGGACAGTGTGACAATACTGCTTTGAAAAGATGACAAAGCAGTAAACTTTTCCTATTCTTCTTCTCTCATTCATTTACATAGATCACCTGGTGGTGATGTTTTAATGATCAGCAGAATGAATGGTTTTGTATTTCCCGCTTTTAAAGAATAACAGAGCGTGCAGGAATTTTTTTTTTTTTTTTTACATGTTATATTTTCTTTATCGTTAAACTTGTCAGTTTTTTGTGTTTGATGTTGTTTTATGAGAAAACAGATCTGTTTCTGACTCCAGTCTAAAAATAGTCAGATCACCCAAGAAGTTTACTTTTAATTCTTTTCCTGCTTTTACTTGTTAGGCAAGTCACAGCAAAGAACTCCTGATATTTTAATGTGATATCATCTTTCACCTTGTTGGTTGTTTGCCTGCTGTGAGCTGTATTCCTATATGCCCTCCTTCCTTATCCCAGATTTTTAATGTAAACCCAGAGAGTTATCAGCTGTTTAAGAATCTCATTGTTTGTATTTGTATCATTGTTTCGGTATTCCTTATAGACCTTCTCTACTGACTTTCCTCCATGCTGTGTAATCACTGAATCTTTTCAGATTTGTTTTTGCCAAGGCAGAAACTACTAGATTAGTTTTTTAAAGTAAAAGACGTCATACTGGAAGCAGTTTTTATCAGGACAGAAAAAACGGATCTTCAATACCTCGACACAAAATCCTTTTAAATCCTAAACAGCCAGCTTAGTTTTTGAATCTTGATCAGCATATAGAACAAACATCACTTTAAATGAGAATAAAGCACGAGATTTAGTAAGATAAACGTTTATGTTCTTTAATTCTATCTGTAAAAAAAGTAAACGTTCAAGTAGGTGAATTATTGAGAAGTCAGAAAAAAGGATGATTCATTAAACAGACAGAAAAACAAATCAACAACATGGGCGGGGATGTATGTGTTCATACGCAAAGATGAAAAGAACAAAAGACAGCAAACACGTTTAGCTTTTGATTATTATTTGTTAGTTTGCTTACTTGGTAGCCAGGGATCGGTCTGCCAGGACCTCCGCTCCTGGCCGCCGCCCAGCTCACATTGCGCCCGACCCCTACGGTGCCTCCTGTGGGAGGTGGGCCTGCAGGAAGATGGGCCCATGTCCCTTTTTCGGGCTGTGGCTTGCCACCAGATGCTCACCAAGGTAACACTTCACCCTCCCCAGGGCCTTGCTCCAGGGCGGGACCCCGGTAACCCTATCCCGGGCTGGGTGAACTGTTCCCTCGATGGTCTTTTCATAGGGGTCTTCTGAATCGCTCTTTGTCTGGTCCCTCACCCAGGACCAATTTGCCATGGGAGACCCTACCAGGGGCCAAAAGACCCCAGACAACATAGCCCCTGGGATCCCTGGGACACACAAACCCCTCCACCACGATAAGGTAGCGATTCGCGGAGGAGACATGGAATGTCACCTCTCTGGTGGGGAAGGAGCCTGAGCTAGTGCGTGAGGTTGAGAGGTACCAGCTAGATATAGTCGGGCTTACCTCAACGCATGGCCTGGGCTCTGGAACCAGCCTCCTGGAGAGGGGCTGGACTCTGTCTCAGTCTGGAGTTGCCACTGGTGAGAGGTGGCGGGCTGGGGTGGGACCCGTTCCCTGACCCGAAGGCGAAGGGAACGGGTCCTGACCGTCGTCTGCGCTTATGCGCCGAGTGGCAGTTCAGAGTACCTAGCCTTCTTGGAGTCCCTGGGTGGGGCACTGGAGGGTGCTCCTCCTGGGGACTCTGTTGTCCTGCTGGGAGACTTCAATGCTCACGTGGGCAATGACAGTGAGACCTGGAAGGGCGTGATTGGGAGAAATGGCCTCCCGGATCTGAACCCGAGCGGTGTTTTGTTATTGGACTTCTGTGCAAACCACAGTTTGGCCATAATGAACACCATGTTCGAACATAAGAATGTCCATCAGTGCACATGGCACCAGGACACTCTAGGCCGCAGGTCGATGATCGATTTTGTAATCGTATCACCAGACCTGAGGCCATATGTTTTGGACACTCTGGTAAAGAGAGGGGCTGAGCTGTCAACTGATCACCACAAGTAATGTACAAGTAATGAGTTGGATCAGGTGGCGAGGGAGGATGCTGGACAGACCTGGCGTGCCTACACGTACAGTGAGGGTGTGCTGGGAACGTTTAGCAGAGGCCCCGGTCCGCGAGATCTTCAACTCACACCTCCGGCAGAGCTTCAACAGCATTCCAAGGGAGACTGGGGACATTGAGTCCGAATGGACCATGTTCAGCAGCTCCATTGCCGAAGCCACTGCACTGACCTGCGGCCGCAAGGTAGTTGGTGCCTGTCGTGGTGGTAATCTCCGAACCAAATGGTGGACACCAGAGGTGAGGGGAGCCACCAAGCGGAAGAAAGAGTCCTACCGGACTTGGTTAGACTGTGGGACTCCGGAGGGAGCTGATAGGTACCAACAGGCCAGGCAGAATGCGGCGTGGGCGGTGGCAGAAGCAAAAACTCAGGTGTGGGAGGAGTTCGGAGAGGCCATGGAAAAAGACTTTTGGACTGCCTCGAAGAGATTCTGGCAATCTGTCAGGCGACTCAGGAGGGGAAAGCGGTGCTCTACCTGCACTGTGTATAGTGAGGGTGGAGTGCTGCTGACTTCGACTGCAAAAATTGTCGGGCAGTGGAAGGAATACTTTGAGGACCTCCTCAATCCCACTGGCACGTCTTACGTGGTGGAAGCAGAGTCTGGGGACGAAGGGGATGACCTGCCAATCTCTGGGAGCGAGGTCACTGAGGCAGATAAACAACTCCTTGGTGGCAGAGCCCCTGGGGTGGACGAGGTCCGCCCCGAGTTCCTGAAGGCTCTGGATGTTGTAGGGCTGTCTTGGTTGACACGTCTCTACAATGTTACGTGGAGATCAGGGGCAGTACCCCTGGACTAGCAGACCGGGTGGTGGTCCCCGTATTTAAAAAAGGGGACCAGAGGGTGTGTTCCAACTACAGGGGAATCGCACTCCTCAGCCTCCCTGGGAAAGTCTATGACAGGGTGCTGGAGAGGGAGTCCGTCCGTTAGTCGAACCTTGGATACAGGAGGAACAATGCAGTTTTCGTCCTGGTCGTGGAACACTGGATCAGCTCTTTATCCTCTCGAGGATACTTGAGGGTGCATGGGAGTTTGCCCAACCAGTCTACATGTGTTTTGTGGATTGGAGAAGGCATTCGACCATGTCCCTTGGGGGGTCCTGTGGAAAACTAGCTCGGGGGGTCCTCCAGCTCGCCTTGGAACAGTTCACAGCCGAGTGTGAAGCGGTGAGAATGAGAATCAGCACCTCCAAATCTGAGGCCATGATCCTCAGCCGGGAAAAGGTGGAGTGCCCACTCTGGGTCAGGGACGAGTTCCTGCCCCAAGTGGAGGAGTTTAAGTATCTCGTGGTCTTGTTCACGAGTGATGGGAGAAGGGAGCGGGAGATCGACAGACCGATTGGTGCAGTGTCCGATTCACTGCGGCCGCTGCACCAGTCTGTTGTGGTGAAGAGAGAGCTGAGTGTAAAGGCAAAGCTCTCAATTTACCGGTCGATCTACGCCCCTACCCTTACCTATGGTCACGAGCTATGGGTAGTGACCGAAAGAACGAGATCGCGAATACAAGCGGCAGAAATGGGCTTCCTCCGAAGGGTGGCTGGCCTCTCCCTTAGAGATAGGGTGAGAAGTTCGGCCATTTGGGAGGGGCTCAGAGTAGAGCCGCTGCTCCTCCACATCGAAAGGAGTCAGTTGAGGAGGTTCGAGCATCTCACAATGATGCCTCCTGGGCGCTGTTGGGATTTAAATATATATTCTTAATGCTTATTTTCTGATTATATTGTTTTATGTATTTTAATATGAGAAGCCTTTAGAAACTGAGCTCAGAGGAGACAAGACTAGGTTAAGGGTGACAAGTTGCCCTGGCAACAGACTTTAGAAAGAGGAAGTGCAAAGCTCCACCGGAAATTTGACACAAAGAAAAGAGGAACTTGTACCATATAAGGTTTTGTTTGAATAAAAAATAAAAAATGAAAAAAGCCACTGCAGGACTCCGGTTTTATCTTTATGGTGTCATGAAAGCTGTGCTGTGATGAGCACATCAGGTCTTCATCAATCTCACTTGTCTGTCATTTTGTAAACTGTAGACTGATCTGAAGCAGAGTTTGGTGAATCTAAAGTAGGATTGCAAAATGATCATAAATGTCTTGGATTTCATATTTTTATTGATGAAAAAACATTTGACATCAGTTTTAACATCAGAGCAGATCTAACACCACGTTTAGCTCTCTAAATGCAAGTATGTTTTTCTCTATAGCAGAAAAATTAATAGACTAAAATTCAGTCCTCTGTATTATTACTGAAGCTATGCAGTGACTAATCTAAAAAGGCGACTCATGCATTTAAACTAAATGTAATTTTTATGATTATTAGGAAGCTAGATAGAAATATTTAACTATACTCTCAATTCAAAATGACTTCATTGTCTCGTATCACTGATAGAAACATCAACACAAACTCGGATTTCGTCACTGTGAGACCACAGTGACTGCTGGTTGAGCCATATAAGCAGTTGGCACTTGTTGTACAGGCATCATCATCATGGGTGCCTGCATGACTGGAAAGGGCTGCATGTTCACAATGTTGTTATTCTGTATGTTGATGACAGTGGGGGCTTGCTTACGATGCTTTAACTCGCGATGCATCTGACACCAGGAGCACGGGGCGCAGCAAGTGGAAATTACAATATCGTTAAGGAGAGAGCCCTGCAGAGAGACAGTACAACCATTATTTCTTTCTTTCTCCTTTTCTGCTTCATGACATTGTCTCACTGTCACTGCTTCATACCTTGATGCCATATCTGTTTCGCATGGCAGCCCTTAAAGACAAAACTGCAGGAGGTGGAAAAGTAGGGATCCCATAGAATGAAGGAGGAAACATTAAATCACATAAAGGGAGAAGATTGTTCTCTCCAAACCTTCCTGCGACCGTGAGGGTGAGGCAGGGGCCGCACCAGAAACCATAGCAGCCTGAAAAACAGAAATGCATCACCAAAGTGGTAACATGTCTGAAGCGCCTAAGACCCCAGAAATGACAAGAAAAAGATCTTAAACTTCTTACAAGTACTCGCATCCTCAAAGCAATCCAAGAGCCCACTGTCCCAGTCTGTCAAGGGTTTTTCTGCCATTGTATGTTGAACTTCAGCCACAGACACTAAATAATTACTCTGTAAAAGTAGAATGAAGTAGAGAAAACCCAAATAAAATAATTGCAATGAAAGTCAGCTTTATACAACTTTGTCTTCTTTCAGCTGAGACAGAAGGCTAAAAAAAGAAAAATTCTGCCCAAAGATCACTTTAAAACCATAATCCGTGCCCTTTGTACAACTTGGTTGTATTACTGTAAACCTTTATATATTGGTGTTACCATTTTGCCCTGTGTCGTCTTCAGCTGCTGCAAGATGTTGGATCACAACTTTTAATTGGCTGCACAGTTAAAGTGCTTAAATGGTCTTCCCCGACCTTCCCTCTCTGAGCTGCACTTGCACTTGCCTTCCCACTAACACCAACTAACCGACTGCTCCTGGATGTGTCGAGGACACAGCGGAGGCTCAGACGGACTTTTGCCGTAGCGGGTCCCAAATTTTGAAATTCGTTACAATTTCACATTAGAGAGGTCTCTTCACCGCCAATTCTTTAATCCAGTCTAAAGATTCACGTGTTCTGCTTGATGTTTGACCCAGTTTAAAATGTTTATTATTCATTTAAAATTCTTTTACTCATGTTTATCTTGTATTGTAATGACATTTTTAAAAATTTTGAATTCTATTTTATATTTAATGTATTTATTAATAAGAACATCTCTAGGTTATCCCAAAATCTGACATGTGTTTGTGAAGCAGGACACGGACCTCATTAAGCCAGGTGACGTCTGGTCCCATTTGGCTTTAGTTACGTGTCTCTCCTTCATGCTCCATCGCTGGCTTGGGTAGCAATGCTTGTGTTTCACTTTGTTGATGTTTTTTACATTCTATTGTTAAATGTTTGGTCATGATTGTAAGTAGACTATTTTATCAAGATTACAGAATTGAATCTGTTTCCAGGAAATGGAGTAACATATAGGATGGAGGGAAACATGCAAACAACATGCAAATTATATAAAAATAGAGCACATGAAAACATGAAACGTGGACAAAGAAGTTGCTAGTTTTCCATGAATACTCTTGCAAAAAAATAGGAACATGTTGCACATGTTGTTTAGGGTACATTACTTGTGAATCGGGACATTGTTATATATAGCTCCTTTGACATAGTCCGATTGATTGCAAGGCTAATTTATGACGTTTTTATATTGCTGTTTAACCCTTTCATGCACAGTGTCACTACAGTGGACAGCTATTGATGGTATACTTCAACATAAACCACTACATTGGACACTGATGTGTAACTCCATACCCTGCCACCCACTGGTCAACCAGTTGTCCACCTAAGTGGACATGTTAAACTCTTTTGAAAAGTACATGTTTTAAAAAATGAAGATCAAAAATCTTTTTTTTTCCATGTCTAAAGATGAATAAAAATACTTAAGAAAAAAAAATCCAGATTGACACTGTCACTATTCATGCATGAAAGGGTTAAGTTTCTATTGTATATTCACCCTCCATCCATAATAAAGAATATCAGAGTCTCTGATAAATGAAATAACTGAACTGACAGCATCATTAACACCAAGCACTATAGAAAAAAAAGAGATGACACAACAAACTTTTCACTTACTTCTTCTTCTGCACTCTGATGTCTCTCCTCTCCAGCGTCAAACTCTGTTCTTCTTTATCAAAGGAGGTCATGACACACAGTTCCAGCGAAAATATTGGACATGTGAGCATGACTGGTACTGAATGTATTTGAATATTCAAACAAGTATTTTAAATTGGCTGCACAGAGGTTAAATGACTGAGAGTGAACTACTTAAAACAAAAGCAGTGGTTTGATGTAAACAGAGCAGAGCAACGCTCTAATACATATAAATAAAGACTGAATGAATAACTGAATAAATGTATAAATGACTGCTGGATTTTAGCCTTTTAGTAAAACTATGTAACCACTGAGAGAACTCTGGGTTCAGGATGAAGGCTACGAGATCAAGCCTGTCATCATCACTAAAAGCAGCTTGTTAAAAACACTTTTAAATTTAGTTTCAGCATGAAAACTATTGCAGTTTGTAATTCTCCCAGTCAGCAGACAGACACTGTTGTGCTTATTTGTGGTCATAGAGCAACAAAGTCAGGAAAGTGAAAGTGATGGAGGAAGAGAGCCAAGAGTTGTGGCTATGGAGAGTTTGCGGAGTTTTCATGGAAAAACAGAGATGGGAAAGTTGACCTGTGGTTATGCTTGTTCCTAGTAGAGGTGTTAGGGTTTAGTTTACCTCCAGGGACACACCCGTCAGTGTGCTTACTATCTTTATCTCTTTTAACCACAGTCAATTAAGTATCTTTTGTTGTGTGTGGAGAATGCCTACAAACACCCAAATATAATACATTTAGAGACTGTGTAGTAGTTTGCTGGGGTAGTGTTTCAGTTTCAAGCAGTCTTTGGGTGAATTTGATATTTAAAATGAGCAGAACCTTTGTCTACGTAGCAACAATGTTTGCATGTTTGAAAGAAGGTGTGCCAAACTATGAGTAGGTGTCTGTTGCATGGATTCTATTTCCTTGATTCTCCAGATATCACTTCGTTGTTCAACTAAAATGATAACATTGCAAACTAGTACATTTAAAGGATTACATTTAGATTCCCAAAGCTTCATTATTTTATTTGAACTTATACTATATCCATTTGCAGATATGCACACAAGTATGGTTTTAAGAGAAATTCAGAAGTATGAGTGTGCTGGTTTGGGTCAAAAATGTCATCTACCTACCAACAAGCAGAGGGTAAACAGAAATCCTGTCCATAGGCTTGATTTCTTGCATTTGCGTAATATCTCTGTTTTAGAAATCACATGACTATCCAGCATTGCAACCAGGAATGAGCTGCAGTCTTACACACCTCGTACTGATTTTGTATAGTGGACAGTACAATGTGGAATAAAAGGAGCAAATAGTACAGAAGTGCATCTCATGTGTTTATTGTTGCATGTCATCTGTGTCCTGTCTGTTTAGCCTGCCGCGGCCGTTGGTTGGAGGAGCTGCAACATCTTGTCAACAGAAGACTTTGTAGGTTTTATTGGATTATTTATATATAGATTAGTTTTATTGGTGGCAGTTTTATGGTTTGCTGTTGCTGTTGTCCACGCAGCCTTTAGAGTAAGCCTGTGGCTTCACACAACAGATTTCTTTCAGGAGTTTTATTCCCCTGTTAGGTTTCAGCAGTACAGCTGCATTAGGCGTTGTACTGATTTGCTTTCTAGTTATTGTGCATCAGGCGGCTGAAGCTATTGACTCGGGAGTACCACCGCAGTTTGTTTAAGACAGTTTGCCTTCCTCACACCTGACGGTATGGTACAAAAATATCCACCGCTAGTATGCACAGAAGACTAGGCTGAGTGAGTTAGTTTTAATAGGCAGATTAGTGGGGGATATTGCTCCTGTTAATTGTGTGTCCAAGGTTTATTGCCTGACCAACGCATTTCGGCTTGTGGCCTTCATCAGGGTGACCCTGATGAAGGCCACAAGCCGAAATGCGGTTTTATTGTTTTTGCTACCAAGGCGTGACATTCAGTTCTTTGATGGTGATCTGTTGCAATACCAAACCTTTATGAGAGCTTTTGAACACATGGTGGAGAGTCAAGCTCACAGTGCTAAGGATTGTTTATATTTTCTCAAGCAATACACCAGAGGCCATCCAAGAGAAATGGTGAGAAGCTGTCAGTATATGCCTGCTGAATATGGATATGCTAAAGCTAAATCTTTGCTCCAGGAAACCTCTGGCAATTCGCTGAAAATTGCTGCTGCCTACATTGAAAGGGTCAGTAAATGGCCTCCTTTAAAATCGGAGGATGTGAAGGCTTTGCAGGAATATGGGTTTTTATTAAGGCAATGTTGTAATGCAATGGGAGATGTTGAGTCCTTGCATGAGTTGGATGTCTCTGCTAACATGCAAGCAGTTATAAAAAGGTTGCCTTATAAACTCAGGGATAAATGGAGGAATGTTGTGTGCAATCTGCAGGAGAGGTTTCACTCTAAAGTGATTTTCAGTGATGATGCTGAGTTTGTCGAAAGGCAAGTGAAGATCGCAAGTGACTGGGGACGGTGAGCAAAATAGTGCTCTGTCCATAATACCAGTTAGAGTGAAGTCCAACAAAGGACAATCAGTCACTGATAACCTATGCTTTTCTAGATCCTGGGAGTTCAGCTTCATTTTGTACTGAAGGGCTCATGAATTGGCCGAAACTTTCAGGAAGGAAAACTAGCATTCTTTTATGTACAATCAGGAGAAGATGGTCAGTAGTTATGTTGTTTCAGATATGGAAGTAGCGGGCTTGGATTTAAATCACTACTGTGACTTGCCTGAATTATTTACACAGAAAAGCATGCCTGTCAATCAATGCAATATTGCCTGATGGCCACATTTGCGTCATATTAAGATATTGGAGAAAAATTCTGGGGTAGACCTGTTGATTGGAACAAATGTGCCCAAGGCTTTAGAGCCATGGGATGCTGTTAGAAGTCAGGATGGAGGTCCCCTATGTAGTAAAAACTATGCTGGGTTGGACGGTGAATGGTCCTTTCAGAGAAGATTGTAAGACTGACATTTTTGGTGTGAGTGTCAATAGGATTTCAATAGTAAGACTGGATGAGCTGTGCGAACGTCAAATGAAGGCTGATTTTCCAGAATGCATTCAGGATGAGCACTTTGCTTTGTCTAGAGAAGATCAGCAGTTTATGAAGTCAGTGATGGACTCTGTTAAGTTGGTTAATGGTCATTGTAGGAGCCATTTTTGGGTTAATACCTTATGTTGCCGCTAGAGGTCACCTGTTTCTGTTTTCGTATGGTTGGTTCACATAAAGGTATTTAAGGTAGACGCACGTAATTGGCGTCAGGTGTGTCGTTAATTGTAAGAAGGCAAACAGTTTGTGACTGCTGCGCTGTTATGTTAAGATGGTATTGGAATAAAGACCAAAAAGGACAAGATAAGAACTGCTGGAGTTATTGGACTGTTTAATTAATTCATGCATCGCGACATCGCGTCACAGTGGCTTCAAGCGTAGGCTTAGCCTCTACATTTAGAGTCAGAAACTTGCTTTTCTTTGGGGAAAAGTTTGTGCCAACTGCGCCGCGGTGTTTTAGGGACTCGGCGCAAACTGGACAATTAAAGTCGATCACCGTGGAGAGGTGAACTCCCTTTTGGAAATGTTACCGTGGAGCAGGGGTGGGCACCGAGGGCCGGTGTCCCTGCAGGTTTTACATGTGTCCTTGAACCAACACAGCTGATTTAAATGGCTAAATTATCTCCTCAACATGTCCTGATGTTCTCCAGAGGCCTGGTAACGAACTAATCATGTGATTCAGGTGTGTTGACCCAAGGTGAGATCTAAAACCTGCAGGGACACCGGCCCTCGGGGCCTGGAATTGCCCACCCCTGCCGTGGAGGGTTCACGAGGAGCGGACAGCTGGAGTATTGGTCTGTCATCTGCCGATGTGGGATTCCCAGCGACTGTTCCGTGGATGTTGGGGAGGACTCAGAATTCTTCATCAGAATCAGCACGGCACCCAACGCAAGGTATGAGTAGTGCTACTAATAAATGGCCATTTTGCATATGCGCATAAACCCTCAATACTTGGTAAATATTTCAGTTTTGGAACACTTGAACTATGGGCACAAGCGAAGCTGTTGACAGGCCCTCTGAGCCTGCTGCAGAATCAGCTGTGCAGAGTAGCAACGCCAGCAAGGCTGGGATGCATTCAGAAAAGGAAAAAAGAGTGGTGAAATTGACTGCTAAGGCACTTGCAGAGAAACTGGACAGACTGCAACGTGATAGAAAAGCTAAATTAAATAAAGCTAATAATTTAAAAGAGTATTAGGGTCTCAATGAAAAAAAAAAAAAGAAACTTCTATGGTTCAAGCATCATTCAATGATTTTGTTGGTTTGTGTAATGAAGCAAAAACAGTTCATGGTTCATTGATGTGTTTGTTACCAGACGATGAAAAAGAAAAGCATGAAACATGGTTTTAACCAAAAACAATGCATTATGATGAGTTTGCTTATGAAGTGAAAGAATGGTTATCGGGTTGCGAACATTTACATTTAAAGGGTGATCATGGTGTTGATGATGGTGTTAAGCCAGAGGACAGTGTTTCAAATGTCATTGATAAATCTTCAGTCACTAAAAGTTCATCTAGTGGTAAAGTAAGTGCAACTTCTGCCAGAATAAAAGCAAAAGCAGTAAAAGCCACGTTACTTGGTCGCATGGCAGTCCTAAAGGAGAAGCATGCTTTGGAGGAGCAAGAACTAAAGTTGAGGAAACGTGAACAGCTTGAGCTTGAAGCTTGGCTTTCTGCCTCTTCTGCAAAGTTAGCTGTTCTCCAAGCTGCTGAAGTTCAAAGTATATCTAACACATCGTCCAATGCTATGAATTCATATTCAATTCCTACAGCGGGAGAAAAACAGTCAGACATTTGTACCATTTTACAAAGACAAAATGAAATAACTGCAACCCTTGTTCAGCATCAGCGTTCATCGTCATTACCATCCAAGAAAATACCTGTATTCGATGGTGATCCTCTTCAGTACATCTCTTTCATTAATGCGTTTGAACAAGGAGTGGAAGAAAAGGCCAATATGAGGGACTGCTTGTATTATTTGGAGCAGTTTACAACAGGACAGCCGAGAGAGCTGGTACGCAGTTGTCAACATATGGCTGCAGGACAATTTCAATTCAATTCAATTTTATTTATATAGCGCCAAATCACAACAAAAGTCGCCACAAGGCTATATACAAGCAAAGCAACTGCTCAAAGAACACTTTGCAAATGAATATAAAGTTGTAACTGCTTACATTGAAAAGGCATTATCTTTGCCTGCAATTAAAAATGAAGATGTGAAATCATTGCAAGCATATTCTCTTTTCTTACGTGGGAATTGTAATGT
Organism: Oreochromis aureus; assembly: GCF_013358895.1. Classification (NCBI taxonomy): domain Eukaryota; kingdom Metazoa; phylum Chordata; class Actinopteri; order Cichliformes; family Cichlidae; genus Oreochromis; species Oreochromis aureus. The sequence continues at coordinate 3,086,035 of NC_052958.1, forward strand.
CATGAAAACATTGCAATATATGCAGGAACTGGACATGCCAATGAACATGAAAATCATTTTGTGCAAATTGCCATATAAAATGAGAGAGAAATGGAGAACCTTTGCATATGATATATTGGAAACTTCTAAACACAGAGCTCGGTTTCAAGATTTGGTTGCATTTATTGAAAAGCAGGTGAAAATTCTTTCAGATCCTTTATTTGGGGACATTCAGAATGTAACGGTGAAGATCCCTGTCTCAAAGGCTGACAACAGACTGAAGTCACAACCAATCAAACAAATTAAAGGGAACAGCTTTGCTGCTACAGTCACACCCATGAACATGGATAAAACCTACAGCACGGAAAGGCTGATTACCACAACAAGCCATGACTTTACAGTAAAGCCATCTTGTGTCTGCTGTACTCAACGACACACACTGGAGGAGTGTCAACAGTTTCAGCGGAAGAAGCACAGAGACAAAATGCTCTTTCTAAAGGAGAAAGGGCTGTGCTTTGGTTGCTTAGGTGCTGGGCACATAAGTAAGGACTGTGCTAAGCGTTTGACATGTAGGACATGTGGTAAAGGCCATCCCACTGTCCTCCATATTGATAACAATGGTTTAAGTCCAGAATCCTCTGGAGAGCCCTCCTCTTCAAAGAATGTAACTCCTATGAAAACTTGTGGTCATACAGGGGCCGGTTCAAATAAAGTCGGTTAGAGGTAGTCATGTCATACAGACATATGCTTTTTTAGATCCTGGCAGTTCAGCTAGCTTCTGTTCAAAGCACCTCATGCAAAAGCTAAATCTTGTGGGCAAAAGAACTCCCTTTCTGTTACAAACGATGGGCCAAGAAAAGGTTGTCTCTGCCCAATCATTTACTGGTCTTGAAGTTTCTGGTTTGGGCAGGGATGCCTTCTATGATAGGGTGACCAACCGTCCTCTTTTCCCTAGGCATGTCCACTTTTCACGTTCTGTCCGGGGCGTCCGGGGGGATTTTCGAGATTGATAAAAATGTCCGGGTTTTCTTATATTCCGACAGAGGACCTGTGTGTGAGACTTCATCCCCGAACTGCTGTTTTGTGAGCGCTTGTTCTGCGCTCACAGGACAGACAGCGTGCAGCAATGCGCCTAATGATGTTTAAAAGATCTCAAAGCACAAGTGCATCTTTTCAGGCGAACTGCAAAAGAAATTTCCCTTGTACCGACCATAGCTGGACTGGCCATCGGGCATGCCCGGTATGCCCGATGGTGATTTTTCGTTTTTATGGGCCGATGGTTTTGTTGTTGTTGTTTTTGTAACCGTATAAACAATGAAAGGTGGTGGATTGGCCAGATGCTGGCCGATGTGTAAAAATAACTCCGCCACAGGTGGTGGCTGTGGCGGAGCTTCCACAGAGGCCAGCAGGTGGATGAGGGAAAGGGGAGGCAGGAGGAGGAGAGACCCGAGGCAGCCACCGGTCTGAATGTCAGGTAATCTGAACTTCAGGTAAGAAGTTATGACCTGCAGTCTGTCTGGGTCAGATATAAACCAAGTTTAGGTGGAGTTTATTTTTGTTGTGCTGACTTTTTACAGTCAGTTACAATACCTCGTACTGCGTAGTAGCTAGCATGACGGAGTTTCTATACAGCTGGACGGGTGCTATTTTGTTACTGATAGTAATATGATATTGGTTTGGATATGTGGTGAGAGGGAAACATGAAGATGAAACCAGGGGCGTTTATCAGTATGCGTACTTGTGCGTACTTGCGTTCTCGTGTACTCGTGATACGTCATCAGTCGGAGACCAAGTACTGTTCGAATTCAAGGTACGCATCAAGCTGAGAACGCGAAAAAGTCCCGGATGTGTTCTCGCTCCGCCCGTTTTATCGAGCATGCATCGGTGTGGACTTGGTACAGCTAAATATCCCAGAATGCATTTCGTCCAAAACTCAACAGCGGACTCCGGCACATCGTTTTCAACCCCCCTCCGCTCGCGGTCTTCTCACTACTCAGGTTAAAGAAACTCCAGCAGCTGTCTATAGTATTGAGTGTCCAGTAAAATAGAAATAAAAGCGTTCTAACATCTCACCTGCTTGTTTTTATTAAGGTATGTACACGTATGTACATGTACACTATTTTGATTACTAGAGGTTTCACTACTGAGGTTAAAAATGATATATAAGTCACTTAGATCACTTCTAAATGTTAATGTTTGGTTTATTTCAGTGTTTTATTTGTTCCTGAGTAAACCGGTTTGGCTGTGATTAAAGTTAAGCTTCATAACATGTTACTCACAGTTAAATTAGGAGGGGACGGCAGTAAAAACTCCGGACCTGTGACATCATCACGTACGCAGGTGTTCCAATTGTACATATCGCGAGTCCGTGCTCGCGTTCTCGGCGGGTACATACTCACCGAGAACGCGAGTACGTACTTGAGAATTGAGAAACGGCCCAGGAGACGTCCTTACTGAATCATCAGAGCTGAACAGGTGATGGAGAAACAGGGTTACTTTTAAGGTGGCATGAATGAGTTGAAGGGAAGTTATGAACTGTTTCTGAGAGACAAATAACACCAGGATCCTTTTCTAAGTAGCTGACAGCTGGTAACTGTGCAGGGGTGAGTCTAGCAAAGTTTTGCCAGGGGGCCAGGTAGGGCATTAACAGGGAGGGGGGCACAGAGAAATACTTTTCTTTCTTATTCTCATTTAAAATGTCTAGCTTTTAATAAATAATCATCTGAATCTTACAACCAGTTTTTATCTGATGTAAAATGTATAGAAATCATACATATACCAACAAGACAGTTTATATCACTGTCACAACAGCATTTGTTTTCATTCAAAGGCTTTATGGCTTTTCCTATAATACCTGGTGTGCCGGTTTCTAGTCAAAATGCCCTGGTCAATTTTTTTTGTCCCAGTCCAGCCCTCATACCGACCCAGTACTGGTAAAAAAAAAAATTTATGCAGATGAGGCATTATTTCTGTACCATTATTTAATTTCAGAGGTTTTTAAGTTATGTTTTTTGCACTTGTTGACTTGTAAAAGCCTATAGGACATATTTCATAATTCATTAACCGCACAGAGAAGGCATCGTTTAAATATGTTTCTTTAAACAAGTTCTTCATGACTGAGCTAAGTGTCCTCTTTTTTGGAAATCAAAATATGGTCACCCTATTCTATGAACTTCCAGAAATCCTAACACAGGAAAGGATGCCTGTCACCACAGATAACCTTGTAAAGGAAGAAGATCTGGTCAGGTGGCCATATCTGTCAAAGGTTCAAATTCCCCACATAATGGCTAACGTGGACCTGTTGATTGGATGCAACGCTCCCAAGTTACTGGAACCATGGGAGGTCATTCATAGCCAGAGGAATGGCCCATATGCTATAAGAACGGCATTGGGTTGGGTCATAAATGGGCCCATGGAAGATGGTAAAAGCAACTTGGACAGCAAGCACCCACCAACAGTTGTAAATAGGATATCTGTTTTTAACATTTCCTCCAGCTTACAAAGTCAATGTAACTATGACTTTAATGAAAAGGTTACAGAGGAAAAGGGTTTGTCAAGGGAGGACCTCAAGTTCATGAAGATCATGGAAGAATCTGCAACAATGGAAGATGGACACTACTGTTTGGCATCTTTGTTGTTCTTTTTAAAAGGTAACTTCAAACAATTTCTCCATAGTTAAACAAAGATTGCAAAGTCTAAAATGAAAACTTCTCAACAATGAACAGTTGCATAAAGAATATAAAAACTTCATGGACGAGTTGATAAGTAACGGATATGCAGAGCAAATACCTTCACAGCAGCTGTCTTGCGAAAATGGAAAGAAGTGGTACATTGCTCATCACGCAGTCTACCATCCCAGAAAACGATCTATAGGAATTGTATTTGACTGTGGGGCATCATTCCAGGGGACATCATTAAACAAGCAGCTCTTACAGGGTCCTAATCTCACAAGCACATTGCTTGGGATTTTGCTTAGATTTCGACAGGATCCAGTCGCATTTATGGGTGACATAAAGGCAATGTTTTATCAATTTAAAGTTGCCAAATAGGACAGAGACTTTCTGCGTTTTTTGTGGTGGCCAGATGGAGATCTGAGCAAGGACATAACTGAGTTTCGCATGACTGTTCATCTGTTCGGTGCAATATCTTCCCCGAGCTGCGCCAGTTTTGCTTTGAGAAAAATGGCTGAGGACAATCAAACTGAATTCCTAGATAAGGTATGTGAAACGGTAAAAGAACTTCTATGTGGACGACTGTTTGAAGAGTGTGGCCTCCACCTCAGATGCTATTGATTTGGTCAAAGATCTTTCAGCACTTTGTCAAAGGGGAGGATTTACACTGACAGTAACAGTGGGTCAGTAACAAACGCACCCTGTTGCAAAGTATCCCAGAGGAGCAAAGGGCTAAAGACTTGAAAGAATTAAATCTTGACAGAGACAAACTTCCTGTAGAAAGAGCTCTGGGCATGCAGTGGTGTGTGGAAACTGATACATTCAACTTTAAAATGGATGTTCCTCAAAAATCCTGTACTAGACGTGGAATGTTGTCAATATCAAGCTCTATTTACGATCCATTGGGATTTCTTGCAACTGTCCTGCTGCCTGCCAAAAGAATGGAGCAGGAGCTTTGCAAAAGGAAATTGGGATGGGATGAACCAATACCCCAAACCATGTTGCAAAAGTGGAAAAGTTGGCTCAGTGATTTGCAAATGCTATCCCATTTCAAGGTTAAAAGGTGTATACAACCAAGAGAGTTTGGACCTCTCTCACATGCACAGCCACACCATTTTTCAGATGCCGGTGAATCTGGATATGGAACTGTGTCATATCTGTGCATGCAAGACAGTAGGAAATCCATCCATGTAGCATTCTTGATGGGCAAGGCAAGGGTTACACCTCTAAAACCTGTCACTATTCCACATCTGGAACTTACAGCTGCTGTCCACTCGGATAGCTGTAAGCTGACCTGGGGTCTGAACAGAAGGAAGCACTGCTGGAGCTGCTCAAGATACAAAGACACCCACAGATCCCTGCAGAGATCCGCAGGGAACTGCAGAACTCGGAGTCGAGGGACATTGAAATTGGGCTCCCTGTTACAGTTGAAATGGGCTCAGTTGAGAATGAAACTCGAGCAATCTGTATTTTGGACAGATAGTACATCTGTACTCGAATACATAATGAATGAGGATAAACGATTCCTTACCTTTTGTGGCAAACGGTCTCATTCACTGCAACTAAACGATTACAATGGAGATATGTAAGCTCAAAGGAAAATCCAGCAGATCATGCTACAAGAGGGCTCAAGGCTGGGAACATTGTTCATAGCAGCCGCTGGATCAAAGGACCAAGCTTTCTGCAGAAGCCAGAAAGTGATTGGCCGACCAATTTACAGATTAGATCCTTTTCTTGATGATGAAGGCCTCTTAAGAGTTGGGGGACGACTGACAAAGGGCTCCTTGCCAGAAGAAAAGAAGCATCCCTTTGTTCTTGCAAAAGATCAACATGTACCAGGTCTCATCCTAAAGCACATTCATCAACAGCTTGGTCATAGTGGTTGTAACCACACCTTATCCACACTAAGGAGAAAATACTGGATCACAAAGGCCAACTCAGCTGTAAGGAAGGTTATCGCAGAATGTCATTTTTGCAGAAAATATTATGGAAAAGCCTTGGAGCAAAAGATGGCAGATTTACCCAAGGAAAGAATTTTGCCAGATAACCCACCATTCACCAACGTCGGAGTTGATTACTTCAGACCTACTGAAGTGAAAAGAGGACTAAACATTATGGAGTCATTTTCACCTGTTTAGCCAGCCGAGCAGTGCACTTGGAAGTGGCTAGCTCTCTAAGCACAGATGCCTGCATTAATGCTTTGCGCCGTTTTCTGAGTCGAAGAGGTCAAGTTGCTCACATCCAATCGGACAATGGAACCAACTTTGTTGGAGCAGAGTTAAGGGAGGCTCTTGAATAGGGATGGGTACCGGTATCCGGTGCCATTATGGCACCGGTTCTGACATAAACGGTAGTAAACAGACCGAAAAGCAGCGCACATTTCGGTGCTTTTTTTTTTTTTTTTTTTTTTTTTTTCATGAGATGTCATACACTTTGGATTCTAGCCAATCATTTTACCTTTACAAGGATAGTAGGCGGGCCCAGGTACGTACGTTCTTTTAGAGCAGAGCTACAGATTAAAAATGCCGAAGGCGAAGTGGTCAGAAGTCTTGCTGTACTTCACAGCAAAAGATGCAAACTCAGCAGCCTGCAACAAGTGCTTTAAGCCCCATGCCCCCGGTACCGGGAGCAAAAAGGAGGAGATCACGTTTAATCGGTTATAACACAGGGTGAGAAATATAAGTCCAGACATGTGTGGTATCCATAGAAACCTCTGAATCTCAGCTAAAATCTCATATAAACCATTTCTACAATCACCAAACTCAATGAAAACAAGCCATGATTAAACGAGCAGTTATGTAAATGCGCACAAGTCAGCTAAACAAACAAGGCGAACCAGAAATTCTCCAGACTTCATGTAACCAGCTAAAAATAGGCTGGTTATCTTCCAGAGCTATCACCAATTCCAAACACCAAGTTTCACCACACTCTGACCAAAATTCACTGAATGAGCCGCAAAAGAAGACCACAAAAACACACAGCGGCGCAAATGCGCTAAGACAGAAATTGGCTTACCGTCCAGATTTCCACCGTTATTTTCGCTTGATTATCAGCAGTTACCACGCCTACCTAGCCGCATCAGAGCCGTTTTCCATTAACAACCTCCATTTTAGACCCACCTACAGACACGTGACTGGACAGACGTCACATGCAGTAAATTTGGGCCCACGTGGGTTTTGGCCTTGGAACGTCTGATTGGTTGAAGTAACGTGAACGTGGCATCATTACTGTGATTCTATTGGCTCAAACAATTAAAAAAGAGGTGTCAATCATGCAAACTGACCAAAAGAAACCAAAGTTACAGCCCCTCAGAATTTAAAGGGCCAGAGGCCAATTAAGCGCTCCATGCGCACGGCAGAAAAGGCCCATTACCATGTAAATGTGTGGTTAATTCTTCAGTTCAGTTCAGTTCAGTTCAGTTCATTTTTATTTCAAACATTTCAAACATGTGTCTTCACAATCATTACAAAATATCATTTCATTATTTGTTTGAAAAGGAGTAGGCAGAAGTATTTACTTATTTGTCCCTACCCCCTCAAAATGTATTTTTAAAAAAAGCACTTTTAGGCATGTTAATAAAATTAATTTCTGCTCTTAAATACCTAAAAAATTCAACTGGCATGGTGTCCAATTGTGTGCCAAAATTGGACATTTTTGTACAACGTCTGGATATTCATATATTGACAGTGCTGTAATTTTTCACTGTTTCACTTTAAAAACATAAACCTTTGCACAGGTGATGTTTATATGTTGGTTACTGAATTTCTGCAATGAAATGTGAACTGAGGCATATTTTTAAAAGGCTTATGTGCTAAAATTAAAAAAAAAAAAAAAAAAAAAAAAAAGGCGATAATAAAATCTACTTACTTTTTCTGTGTTCCAGTCTCAGTAACTTTGACACAGTAATATCTGCTTCAATATTTACACATCTGATGAAATTTCACAAGTGTTAGCTTTATTTTGATACCAAGATTGTAAGCACAGAGTTTGTAATTGCAGAGAAATAATCAATTAATTTGGCCATTGCATTTTCGAGCAGGAAGCTCAGAAACCCCTTTGGCGCTTAAGAGGTTAAGGTGATACTGTGCAAAGGAAGTAACACCTCAAATCTGATGAAACATCTGGCGATGCATTGTGTGTGTTTTTTCTTTCTTTTTTTTTTTTAAAGCCGAGAAATGCACCGTATTTGATAGCTTGCTGCAAGACCTCACACCGAGCACATCTACTGTGGGTGTAGTAAATCTCCTTTAGTGAGTTAGCGCGGATCGCCCCGTGCGTGGGGCTGGACGGTTCTTATCATTTTGCAGAAAAAAAGAGACTGCTAAAAATAAAAACATAAGAGGTTTTTGGACAAAGTTTGTGTTCTCCATTCTTTAAGCACTGGCACTGTTTCAAAAGTACCGATTTGGCACCGGTATCGGATAAAACCTAATCGATACCCATCCCTACTCTTGAATCGCTGAAACATACCCAAATAGCAGATGCTTTGCGACACATTGGAATAAAATGGCGTTTTAATCTGCCTGGAGCATCACATCATGGTGGAATTTGGGAAAGGATAATTCGTATGGTCAGAAAGATTCTGAGATCCGTTCTTCAGCAACAACAGTTGGACGACGATGGATTAAATACAGTTCTGTGTGAAATTGAAGCAATTTTGAAGCTTTCTGATGATCCAAAAGACCTAGAGCCACTTACACCAAATCACATCCTCCTGATGAAAGGAAAACCATCTTCACCACCCGGACTATTTGACCCTCAGGATATGTATCTAAAGACAAGATGGAAACAGGCTCAGTACATCTCAGATCTCTTTTGGAAACGATGAATACACGAATACCTGCCTTTGTTACAGGAGAGACAAAAATGGAACCAAAAGAAGAAAAATCTAAAACCAGGAGATAGTCATTATAATGGATTCTTCTGCACCACGTGGTTCCTGGCCACTTGGAAGAGTTCTGGAAACCATTCACGACAAAAATGTACGTTTAAAAACAAAGACTAACATTGTTGAAAGACCTGTAACTAAACTTTGCCTGTTACATGAGACTGTAGTGTAAAAGTGTATTTAAATGCTCTGTTTACTTGTGTTTATTTATGTGAATGTATATGTCTAAAGTAGACTGTATTAGTGGCTCCTTATTTTCTTTGTGATTAGAATTGCCATGTCTGATAGCCATTGCAATTGGGGGCCAGGGTGTAGGAGCCATTTTTGGGTTAATACCTTATGTTGCCGCTAGAGGTCACCTTTTTCTGTTTTCGTATGGTTGGTTTACGTAAAGTCACCCCCGTTAACAACCACCTCAGTGGCTTCAAGTGTAGGTTTAGCCTCTACAGTCATTATACCATTGGTTTACCTTTCAGGTGCAATCAGGTAAAAATGCCAAATAATAAGAAGGCTGTAGAACAGCGAGCTATGAGCCTTAAACGGAAGTTTATCACGGATGGTTCATTTCATGTCAGTTACACCAGTTTTATGACTGGTATTATTTCCAAAGGGTATGCAGAGAAGGTTCCAGCTTCTGCAAGGCCCAGTTCTTACTAGCTTGCTAGTTGGGGTCATAAGTACGTTCCGTAAAGAACCTGTTGTGCTAATGGCAGATATTGAATCCATGTTTTATCAGGTCAGAGTACAAAGAGAAGACGCAGATCTGTTAAGGTTTCTGTGGTGGCCAGACGGAGATCATAGTCAGGATCTGGTGGAATACAGAATGAAAGTACACCTGAGGAGCCACCTCATCTCAAAGTTGTGCGAGTTTTGCCTTGAGGAAATGTGCAGAGGATAACAGAGATCAGTTCAGACTAGAAGTTGTCAATAATATTCTACATCATTTTTATGTGGATGATTGCCTTACCTCTGTTGGGTCTGAAGCAGAGGCAGTGTTGCTCCATCAAGAACTTGTTGCTCTTTGTGCTAAAGGAGGCTTTAAGGTCACCAAATGGATTAGCAACAGAAGAGCAGTACTCGCTGCCATACTTCAGCAGGAACAATCCAAGGAGGCTAAGGATTTGGATTTGGATAGTGACGTCTTGCCAGTAGATTCAATTCAATTTTATTTATATAGCGCCACAACACAACAAATCACAACAACAGTCGCCTCGAGAGACAAAAAGAGAGAGCACTAGGTGTACAGTGGTGTAGCCAATCGGATACATTCAAGTTTAAGATAACACTTAAAAACAAACCTCTCACAAGGAGAGGGATATTGTGCCTTGTGAGCTTGATCTATGACCCTTTGGGGTTTTTGGCACCTGTTGTGTTGTCTGCTAAGTTAATCCTTCAGAAACTGTGCAGAAATCATTGGGGCTGGGATGATGTGTTGCCAGTCACTATTGGAAAGGAATGGACAGTTTGGCTGAATGATCTTTGCCTTCTTGCAGATTTTATGTCACAAACAAGGATGCAGTGGACTCAAGAGCAGACTCAATTGCTCAAACTATGTACAATTTTTTTGAAAGGAAAAGGAACTTAAACAAGACTGGGTCTAACAGAAATTATTCGCAGGAACTGAGGGAGGCCCGAGGGCAGCGAAACGGACGTTGACGTCGATTCAGTTCACCATTTTTAAACTCGTTTTGTTATCAGAACGGGAATAAAACCAAAAACAACTGACTACACAGCTCAGATAGGCCACATGCTAACTGGGTTACTCTCTATACTGAAGACGTTTTTTCTTGTAATGCTTTAACTCCAATTTCAATACATCTGAATCCAGGAGCAGCACACTACTTTGCAGTGACATTAGTCACATTTAGTTTGTGTCATGTAATTGCCAATTGTGACCACAGGGAGGCAGAGTGTGACAATACTGCTTTGAAAAGATGACAAAGCAGTAAACTTTTCCTATTCTTCTTCTCTCATTCAGTTACATAGATCAGCTGGTCGTGATGTTTAAGGATCACTGGGGGAACATGGAGAGAAAATACCTCCAACAGGTATTTTGAGCAGTGCGGTTAAAGAGCAGGACAAATGGTTTTGTATGTCTTACTTTTAAGGAATAACACAGCACACAGGAATGCTACTCTTTATCAAACTTGTCAGTTTTAACACCTGCAAAAAGAAAAATGCTGCAAAAAGAAAAAAAAACCACAATGAAAATGTTTCTGGGAGACAATAACCCGACGGACCAGTTGCACGAACCAAAACATGCTAACAAGTGCGCTGGGACTGGGAGACACTTCAAAGAAGTGGAGGAGAGGTAAATGTGTTGTAATAATACTACAGATATCTGGAATATACATACATGTTTTGGTTCGTGCAAGTAGTTTGTCGGGTTATTGTCTCCCCAGAAACATTTCCGTTGTTTTGTGTGCTTTTGCAACGTTTTTCTTTTTACAGCATTTTTCTTTTTGCAGGTGTTTTCTGAAGTTGCAGTCAGTTTGGCCTCTCAGGGCCACCAAAGAAAACAGATCTGTTTCTGACTCCAGTCTAAAAAACCCAAGAAGTTTACTTTTAAAACTTTTCCTGCTTTTACTTGTTAGGTAAGGCACAGCAAAGAACTCCTAATATTTTAATGTGATATCATGTTTCACCTTGTTGGCTGTTTGTCTGCTGTGAGCTGTATTCCTATATGTCCTCCTTCCTTATCCCAGATTTAATGTAAACCCAGAGAGTTATCAGCTGTTTAAGAATCTCATTGTTTGTATTTGTATCATTGTTTCAGTATTCCTTATAGACCTTCTTTACTGTCCTTCCTCTGTGCTGTGTAATCACTGAATCTTTTCTGATTTGTTTGTGCCAAGGCAGAAGCTCCTAGATTAAATCTTTTAAAAAAATAGAAAACGTCATACTGGAAGCAGTTTTTATCAGGACAGAAAAAACATGGACTGTAAGGAAAACCACATCTTCAATTCCTCGACACAAAATCCTCTTAAATCCTGTTTGAGTCTGTTGTTCACCTCCTGTCACTATTAGTTACTGTTGTGTCTGTGCTCCATATTCTGTTTCTGTGCCTGTCATGTGTTTCCTGTTTTTATTTTGATAGTCCCTGTCCTGTGTGCAGTGTGTCTGATTTTGCTTCCTCGTCGTCTCGTTAGGTTTGATTTGTCCCGGCTGTGTCACCACCTGTTCCCCATTTTCTTGTTGTCCTGTTTGTGTATTTCAGTCCTGTGTTTCTCTCTTTTAGTTTTTGCGTCGTAAACTCACTGTCCTGTGTTTTCGCCTCTGTGCTTATGGTAGTGTTAGCCAAATGAAGCTTTCTGAAGCACTGAAGCTTGTATTGAAAAACGGTTCATTACTCGAAGCTTTTCAACACAGTCCTCTCCGGTAACATCTGGTGGCGAAAATTATGAAGAGCAGCTTGAATCTGCAAAATAAAACGGACTGCTTAATTATCACTGCTCACTCCACAGAGTGGACTTCATTGGGCCACCGTTGCGTTGCTTTGAACATGTAATTTTTTTTCCTCGATTGGGGGGCTGAAAAATTTGTAATGCTTATTTGCTTAATACATCTTGATCAATAAACTTTCCATATGTAAACATGCACCATGGTGTGGCCTTTCTTTGCTTATGACTCCTTGATGTTGGTAAATACAATAAGTGAGCAATATATATATAATATACATATGATAATGTACAGCACATTATGGAGTATGCTCCTGCTGTGAAGTCCTGCCTCCATCTACTTGCGCATTTAATCACTGGACAGCTGGACAGGTATGTTCATACAAAATATTAGATTAGGCCAATTGTCCTATAAATATTTTTGACCTAGGGGTAGGATTGATTGTGAACTGGAAAGGGGAAAATGCTTAGGGGGCTGAGTACAGCTGGGTATCGTCACTGATGTGTAGAATCATTTTGATTCGATACAGGATCCGATTCAATTTGATTGGAATCTGTAAAGTTTTGCCTCAGTCAGAAATATTACAATTCTGATCATTTATCAGTATATATCCATATTTTTGGATCTATTAAAAGAAAGCTGACACTTGTGAGACTTAATTAGAGATGTAAACGGAGAGTTATGAAACCTGCAGCTTCAGAAGCCAGCGAAAAAAAAGAAACACAGCGCGGACCCGCCGACACATCAAATTTTGATTCTGACGCGTCGGGTCCGCGCTCTGTGTTTACGTTTGTATGTTTTAGCTGTTTGGTGTTTGACGAAATTTTGTGAGGTTTAACCTGAGATGCTGGCGCTTCAGGCAAAATAACGTGTAATTTACAAATCGACTCAGGATTTTAATCAATCAATATCACTTTATTCAGTTTAGAATGGATTGTAATCAGAAAAGCGATAATCAAAACTCACCCCTAACCATGAACTTGCAAAGTAAAAACATGATCTATGTAAGGTAGCCCTTTTGTTATTTTCATTGAAAAAGAGGATTAGTTTTACTGTGCGCTGGCCGAGTCTGTTTCTTTTCTTAGAAATAATTTCTCCTGCCCAAGAGAAAATCCTCTCGCATGGAACAGAAGAGGCTGTGGAGTGCAGGAACTACACTGCAAGTTGGTAGATATGCAGGTATGCGGTCTTATGGGTCCTGCAGACTATCACCTAAAAACAATAAACAAAATGATTTTCTAAAATGTGCAGCAATGTAATTTACGTATAATGTGAAATACATTTTTTTAGTCTTTATTAGCTTTAATTCACATGGAAGTATTTCTAAAGTCATATGCTGTAATGATATTTACATTATGAAAAGATGATTTTGGACATTTCACGTTTTTCACTTCTGCAGATAAAATAAATTGAGCAAAATCAACTCAAAATCCCGCGAATGATTCACTTCCTTATAAACCACTGAATCACTTGTGTTCTAAATGAAGCTTCGGACGTCACTGATCACGTGACTCTGGCCAAACCACACAGTGCTTCTGCAGTGTGTTGTTTTTGGTACGCACTGGAGCGCCAGCTTCAAGCGGGCATTAGTCTAATGGATAGATTTAATCAATAAACCGTTCTTATGTAAACATGCACCATGGTGTGGTATTTCTTTGCCTGTCACTTCTTGATGTTGGTAAATAAAATAGATGCAAAATACATATAACATACAAAACATTATGGCGCATGCCTCTGCTGTGAGGTCCTGCCTCCAGGTACTTAGCAATTAACCACTGGAGATATAGATATAGATAGATAGATAGATAGATAGATAGATAGATAGATAGATAGATAGATAGATATAATATATATAAGATATAATATATAATATATATATAATACAAATTGTATGTGTGTGTATATGTATGTGTGTGTATATGTATGTATGTGTGTATATGTATGTGTGTGTATATGTATGTATGTATGTGTGTGTATATATATATATGTATGTATGTATGTATATCTATATCTATATGTATGTATATCTATATCTATATGTATGTATATATCTATATCTATATGTGGAATGATCACCTCTTCGCTATCTGTCACCATCAACACACTCCACAAATCCCGTGAATGATTCACTTCCTCATATCCATTTGAATCAGGTACCGAAGCAGTTACGTGCGTAATGAACTTTCGGACGTCACTGGTCACGTGACTTTTGCCAAACGAAGCAAGCCTCGACACAGTGCTTGTGAACCACTGTGTTGTTTTTTTCGACACACGCTCCGGAGCGTCAGCTTCACGCGGGCCATCACTAGCTTATGGTAACATCTTAGTTCTCTGTTCCTGGTTTTCCAGTTAGAGCTTCATGCTTTGAGTTATCTTGAGTTTTTCCAGCAAATAAAGCTGTGCTTTGAGTTTAATTTTTCCTACTGATAGTCCTGCATTTGGGTCCTTCCTCCTGCCTGCCACACAGCACACATTATGACACATTTTAAGAAAGACAAATTAATGAGGAGTGAAATAAAAAATGAAAAAAGCCACTGAGAGACTCCGGTTTTTATCTTTATGGTGTCATGAAAGCTGTGCTGTGATGAGCACATCAGGTCTTCATCAATCTCACTTCTGTCATTTTGTAAACTGTAAACTGATCTGAAGCAGAGTTTGGTGAATCTAAAGTAGGATTGCAAAATGATCATAAATGTCTTGGATTTCATATTTTTATTGATAAAAAAACACTTTACATCAGTTTTAACATCAGAGCAGATCTAACACCACGTTTAGCTCTAAATGCAAGTATGTTTTTCTCATTAGCAGAAAAATTAATAGACTAAAATTCAGTCCTCTGTATTATTACTGAAGCTATGCAGTGACTAATCTAAAAAGGCGACTCATGCATTTAAACTAAATGTAATTTTTATGATTATTAGGAAGCTGATAGAAATATTTAACTATACTCTCAATTCAAAATGACTTCATTGTCTCGTATCACTGATAGAAACATCAACACAAACTCGGATTTCGTCACTGTGAGACCACAGTGACTCCTGGTTGAGCCATATAAGCAGCTGGCACTGGTTGTGAAGGCATCATCATGGGTGCCTGCATGACTGGAAAAGGCTGCATGTTCACAATGTTGTTATTCTGTATGTTGACCACAGTGGGGGCTTGCTTACGATGCTTTAACTCGCGATGCATCTGACACCAGGAGCACGTACAGCAGCAACAGGAAATTGCAATATCCTTACAGAGAGAGCCCTGCAGAGAGACAGTACAACCATTATTTCTTTCTTTCTCCTTTTCTGCTTCATGACATTGTCTCACTGTCACTGCTTCATACCTTGATGCCATATCTGTTTCGCATGGCAGCCCTTAAAGACAAGACTGCAGGGGGTGGAAGAATAGGAACGCAAAAGTATCTTGATGTAATAAAACAGCATATATCACATAAGGGAAGACAGTTGTTCTCTCCAAACCTTCCTGCAACGGTGCAGGCGAGGCAGGGGCCGCACCAGAAACCATAGCAGCCTGAAAAACAGAAATACATCACCAAAGTGGTAACATGTCTGAAGCGCCTAAGACCCCAGAAATGACAAGAAAAAGATCTTAAACTTCTTACAAGTACTCGCATCCTCAAAGCAATCCAAGAGACCACTGTCCCAGTCTGTCAAGGGTTTTTCTGCCATTGTATGTTGAACTTCAGCCACAGACACTAAATAATTACTCTGTAAAAGTAGAATGAAGTAGAGAAAACCCAAATAAAACAACTGCAATTAAAGTCAGCTTTATACAACTTTGTCTTCTTTCAGCTGAGACAGAAGGCTAAAGAAACAGTAATCCGTGCCCTTTGTACAACTTGGTTGTATTACTGTAAAGCTTTATATATTGGTGTTACCATTTTGCCCTGTGTCGTCTCCAGCTGCTGCAAAATGTTGGATCACAACTTTTAACTGGCTGCACAGTTAAAGTGCTTAAATGGTCTTCCCCAACCTTCCCTCTCTGAGCTGCACTTGCACTTGCCTTCCCACTCACATCAACTAACCGACTGCTCCTGGATGTGTCGAGGACACAGCGGAGGCTCAGACGAACTTTTGCCGTAGCGGGTCCCAAATTTTGAAATTCGTTACCATTGCACATTAGAGAGGTCTCTTCACCGCCAATTCTTTAATCCAGTCTAAAGATCCACGTCTTCTGCTTGATGTTTGACCCAGTTTAAAATGTTTATTTATTTAAAATTCTTTTACTCATGTTTATCTTGTATTGTAATGACATTTTTAAAAATTTTGAATTCTATTTCATATTTGTATTTATTAACAGTGCTGGCAATAACGGCGTTACAAGTAACGGCGTTACTTTTTTCAGTAACGAGTAATCTAACTAATTACTATTCCTATCGTTACAACGCCGTTACAGTTACTAACAAGAAAATGCGGTCCGTTACTATTTTTCAACAAACAGACGGTTGAAGCTGTGTTCAGCTTACCGCATCTTATATCAGCTGCACGGAAGTAGCTGTAAGTAATCTGGACGCTACAGCTTTAAGCAGCTGCGCGCTCCCGCGGACGGTAATCACGATCACTGTCTAGCACAACACCTGGAGCTCAGGGGGCAAAACAATCGCATGAGTGCTGCTGTTTGACTGAGGAAGAATAAAGTAGTCCTGGTAAGCCAATCACATGACCACTTAAAGACAAAGCAACACTGTGACATATACCTTTTTATAAATTGTGTTGATAGGCCACGTAAAACCAGAGTCATGATAAACAAGATATACGCGGCGTTTTTTCCTCAATAGTTTCGTCATGTTAGCGCTAGCAAGCACTCTCTGCTTATGAGCAAAAAACCAAAAGAAAACAGAACAGGGGAAGTTTTAGGAGTGACGGCGAGAGAGAGAGAGCAGAAAAAGAGAGAGAGCGAGTTTTGAGATGTGAGAGATTTGTGACGTTTAGCGTGTTTGGAGTGTGTAGTTAATGTGTTGTCTTGTGTAGTTAGTGTGTAGTGTTGTGGATAGTTTTGTGTTGTGTGTCAGAATAATGAGGCGACTGTTGTCTCCAGGTAGAAACAGCAGTGATACACCTGCTGCTGTCAGACCTGCAGGTATCAGGCTGTGATGTTCTCCTTTATAGTGGACAGAAATTGGTTTTTTTTGGAGTGGCACAAATAATTTGTGGCATCTTATTGAAGAACAGCTGATTGTTCTGTAAATAGTTTGAAATGGTTATTTTAAAAAAAAGGGTAAAAGGTAAATGGATGCAAATAACTTTGTTTGTGTCATGGTCCTGGGTCGGTGACCCAGCGCTTTAAGTTTATTATTATCATCATTTCTCTAGTTTATTCTGATTTTGTATTTGTTCTTTGGGTTTGAGTTGTGTGTTTCTATCATCCCTACCTG
Organism: Oreochromis aureus; assembly: GCF_013358895.1. Taxonomy (NCBI): domain Eukaryota; kingdom Metazoa; phylum Chordata; class Actinopteri; order Cichliformes; family Cichlidae; genus Oreochromis; species Oreochromis aureus. Next base: position 3,103,355 of record NC_052958.1, read on the forward strand.
TGTCTCTCCTCTGTGTTCTGTTCGTGTCCCCAGTTGGTTGTGTAAAACAGTCTGTGAGTTTCCTGTTTTACTTTGTAGGTTGTCTCGTTATGTCCATTAGTTCCAGCTGTGTCCCCGCCTGTCTGCCATTTCCTAATTACCTGGTGTGTGTATTTATACTGCGTGTCTGCCTGTGCTCCGCATCGTGTCGTCTGTGTTCATTCCCTATGTTTCTGTACGTCTCCCTGTTCTGCCGTCCTCATCTGCCATCTCTGAGTTTCTCCCGCTGACCTTATGTTCCAGGTTTGTTTGTTAGTTTCACCCAGTTTAGGTTTATGTTCAGTCCTGCCCTCACTTCTGTTATTTTCACTGTAAATAAACCTCCACTCGCACCTCCATCACCGTCTGCATCTTGGGTCCTCATTTATTCATCACACGACTGCTGCCCCAGTCGTGACAGTTTGCAAAACTTGTGCATAGGATTTTAAAATTGACAATTAATATTTGCATTTAAAGTTATGAAATATGATTTATTAAAGATGTTTGTGGTTGTTACAATAAAAAACAACCTTTTCTACTCTGATTTTATGGTTTTTGTCTGATTTTAGATCAATTGTGTTAATATAGTATGTCAAAATGAAAACATGACTGTAAATTCAGGCACGTGAGGTTGTGCTGAAAAGAATGATACCAAACAAGGCAAAGTAAACAGTTTTTAAAGGTAAAATGTGGAGGGAAAATCAAAAGTAGTTAAAAATGGCCAATTATACCCTGGACCCCAGAGGGTTAAACTTTTTTTTTTTTGTTTTTTTTAAAGGAACGCAATAGTTACTTTTCAAGTAATTAATTACTTTTAGAATATTGTAACTCAGTTACTAACTTAGTTACTTTTTTGAAGATGTAACTAGTAACTATAATTGAATTACTTTTTCAAAGTAACTTGCCCAACACTGTTTATTAATAAGAACATCTCTAGGTTATCCCAAAATCTGACATGTGTTTGTGAACCAGGACACGGACCTCATTAAGCCAGGTGACGTCTGGTCCCATTTGGCTTTAGTTACGTGTCTCTCCTTCATGCTCCATCGCAGGCTTGGGTAGCAATGCTTGCGTCTCACTTTGTTGATGTTTTTAACATTCTACTGTTAAATGTTTGGTCACGATTATAAGTAGACTATTTCATCAAAATTAGAGAATTGAATCTGTTTCCAGGAAATGGAGTAACATATAGGATGGAGGGAAACATGCAAACAACTTGCAAATGATATAAAAATAGAGCACATGAAAACATGAAACGTGGAAGCTTTGAGTTTTCCATGAATACTCTTGCAAAAAAAATAGGAACATGTTACAAGTTATGAGTTTTGTTTAGGGTACATATCTTGTGAATCGGGACATTGTCATATATAGCTACTTTGACATAATCCGATTGATTGCAAGGCTAATTTATGACGTTTTTATATTTCTATACCCTGCCACCAGTTGTCCAAATAATTGGACATGTTAAAAACTCTTGTGGTGCAGGGGCTTTGTTGCCAGTACAACAGCAAAGCTGCTTAGAGAGATTCAATTCAATTAAATTTTATTTATATAGCACCAAATCACAACAAAAGTTGCCTCAAGGTGCTTCATAATGAAAGACATGCTGTGGAAGAGAGACAGAGATTAATAACAGATGATTCGATGCAGAGAGGTCTGTTAACACATAGTGAGTGAGAAAGGTGACTGGAAAGGAAAAACTCAATGCATCATGGGAATCCCCAGCAGCCTACATCTATTGCAGCATAACTAAGGGAGGATTCAGGGTCACCTGGTCCAGCCCTAACTATATGCTTTAGCAAAAAGGAAAGTTTTAAGCCTAATCTTGAAAGTAGAGATAGTGTCTGTCTCCTGAATCCAAACTGGAAGCTGGTTCCACAGAAGAGGGGCCTGAAAACTGAAGGCTCTGCCTCCCATTCTACTTTTAAATACTCTAGGAACAACAAGTAGGCCTGCAGTGTGAGAGCGAAGTGCTCTAATAGGGTGATATGGTACTACAAGGTCATTAAGATAAGATGGGGCCTGATTATTTAAGACCTTGTATGTGAGGAGCAGGATTTTGAATTCAATTCTGGATTTAACAGGGAGCCAATGAAGGGAAGCCAAAACAGGAGAAATCTGCTCTCTCTTTCTAGTCCCTGTCAGGACTCTTGCTGCAGCATTTTGGATCAGCTGAAGGCTTTTCAGCGAGTTTTTAGGACATCCTGATAATAAAGAATTACAGTAGTCCAGCCTGGAAGTAATAAATGCATGAACTAGTTTTTCAGCGTGACTAAGAGACAGGATGTTTCTAATTTTAGAGATGTTGCACAAATGGGAGAAACCAGTCTTACATATTTGTTTAATATGTGCGTTGAAGGACATCCTGGTCAAAAATGACTCCAAGGTTCCTCACAGTGTTACTGGAGGCCAAGGTAATGCCATCCAGAGTAAGAATCTGGTTAGATACCATATTTCTAAGATTTTCAGGGCCGAGTACAATAACCTCAGTTTGATCTGAATTAAGAAGCAGAAAGTTAGCGGCCATCCAGGTCTTTATGTCTGAGAGATTGGGATCAGAGGACAGGGACAACGGCAGGCTATAAGAGAATTAGCTAACGCTGCTGAGAGGACCAGTCACTGGCTGTGGCTAAAAAGGGCTGACATCACTTGGGCAGCTAAGGCAGTCAGCTAACACATGCCAAGAATTGATCGACCCGTGGTGGGCCTGGCTCAACAGGGTGCGTTGAAAGGGTAAAACATAACATTAGAAGTTTTGCTGGTTGACTGATACAGCTGTCTCAGGGCCTCCTGGGGACTGTGCAGTTAACCTCATGGTAGCAAAACTAAAAAGAAGAATGAAAAATGTTCCGCTCTTCTCCCCTCTGCTCTTCTTCCCTTTTCTGGGAGGCAGTGGGGAGATAGAGCGTACAGCCCGATCCAGCAGGGAGGTGTGGGAAGCCAGATCAGGCGCCCCCCCCTTCCAGCTCTCCTCTCTGGTCTCTCCTATCTTATCTTACCTTACTTGTCTTACTCCTCTCTGTCACTGTTTTTGTCCCTTTGAAGAAATGAGGCTCCATAAATGCTAAAGAAGTAAGTATTTCTCAGTTGCAGTGAATAGATAGAATAAACTGTAGAAAATTAAACATGAGAAAAAAGAAGAGAAAAACAATTTTAACATAAACCAGTGACACACTCCGGGGCCTGATCAACCCCGGCAGGGCCTCCTTGGATGAGGGTGTCTAGTGATAATGGCCGAAACACCCGATGAATTAAAAGCAATGCATTGTCCGTGATTGTAACATCTAGTCCTTTACTGAATTTTTGAAAAGTACATGTTTTAAAACATGAAGATCAAAAATCTTTTTTTTTTCCATGTCTAAAGATGAATAAAAATACTTAAGAAAAAAAAAATCCAGATTGACACTGTCAGTATTCATGCATGAAAGGGTTAAGTTTCTATTGTATATTCACCCTCCATCCATAATAAAGAAAACTAAACCAGTGAAATATCAGAATCTCTGATAAATGAAATAACTGAACTGACAGCATCATTAACACCAAGCACTAAAGAAAAAAAAAGAGATGACACAACGAACTTTTCACTTACTTCTTATTCTGCACTCTGATGTCTCTCCTCTCCAGCACTCAGTCACACTGTTCTTCTTTATCAAAGGAGGTCATGACAAACAGTCCCAGTGAAAACTTTGGACATGTGAGCATGACTGGTACTGAATATTTGAATATTCAAACAAGTATTTTAAATTATCTGCACAGAGGTTAAATGACTGAGAGTGAACTACTGAAAGCAAAACCCGTGGTTTGATGTAAACATTGGCTACTGCTATCACAAATAACACTTAAAGAGCAACGCTCTAATACACATGAGTAAAAAGAGCAAGGGACTGAATGAATAACTGAATAAATGTATAAATGACTGCTGGATTGTAGCCTTTTAGTAAAACTATGTAACCACTGAGAGAACTCTGGGTTCAGGATGAAGGCTACGAGATCAAGCCTGACATCATCACTAAAAGCAGCTTGTTAAAAACACTTTTAAATTTAGAGTTTCAGCATGAATAGTAGAGCAATTTGTAATTCTCCCAGTCAGCAGACAGACACTGTTGTGCTTATTTGTGGTCATAGAGCAACAAAGTCAGGAAAGTGAAAGTGATGGAGGAAGAGAGCCAAGAGTTGTGGCTATGGAGAGTTTGCGGAGTTTTCATGGAAAAACAGAGATGGGAAAGTTGACCTGTGGTTATGCTTGTTCCTAGTAGAGGTGTTAGGGTTTAGTTTACCTCCAGGGACACACCCGTCAGTGTGCTTACTATCTTTGTCTCTTTTAACCACAGTCAATTAAGTATCTTTTGTTGTGTGTGGAGAATGCCTACAAATACCCAAATATAATACATTTAGAGACTGTGTAGTAGTTTGCTGGGGCAGTGTTTCAGTTTCAAGCAGTCTTTGGGTGAATTTGATATTTAAAATGAGCAGAACCTTTGTCTACGTAGCAACAATGTTTGCATGTTTGAAAGAAGGTGTGCCAAACTATGAGTAGGTGTCTGTTGCATGGATTCTATTTCCTTGATTCTCCAGATATCACTTCGTTGTTCAACTAAAATGATAACAGTGTAAACTAGTACATTTAAAGGATTACATTTAGATTCCCAAAGCTTCATTATACTGTATCCATTTGCAGATATGCACACAAGTATGGTTTTAAGACAAATTCATGACTGTGTTTGTTTGGGACTAAAATGTCATCTACCTACCAACAAGCAGAGGGTAAATAGAAATCCTGTCCATAGGCTTGATTTCTTGCATTTGCGCAATATCTTTGTTTTAGAAATCACATGACTATCCAGCATTGCAACCAGGAAAGAGTTGCAGCAAGGGCGTCGATTTGGCATGGACGGAGGGGACATGTCCCCACCAATATCCAGCGATTATTGAATTGTCCCCACCAATAATTTGATCTCTGCGAGTAAAGAAATACAAACCCGATAGAAAGAAAAAATCGATCTGTCAGCGTCTCAGTCACCCAGCGGTGCAGAAAGAGTTAAATTACGTTCTCTACTGGAGTCCTACCTCATGTGACAAATATGGCCAATGTGATTGGCTGTGCCTTTCAGCAAGGGCGTAGATTTGGTTTTAGCATTGGTGGGGACGGATGATCCAACCACCGAACCCTGCGCTGTTTCTTTTTTTTTTTCCTTTTTGTCTTTGCTTCTTAATAAAATAAAAAGGAGAAATATACTTGCCTACATATGCTATTCTACATGCTTTTAAACCATTTAAAATTACAATTCATAGTTTTATATGTGAATTATATAATGTTAAATTAATATTAAACAAATGACTAAGTATTTTAGACTTTAGTTTACTTCAGCCATATTCCATATAAATCAGGTATCATACAAAAATAAAAATAGCTTCAAATAGAGTCATGACAATAAAAGAATATGACTTTAAGGACTTAACAACATTACTTCAGTTATAGTACACCAACATCTCTTATACATTAGCACTAAGGGAACACTGACTGGCCTGGTGGGTTTTGTCCATAAAATCACTCATCTAAGATTACCACAAAGTAAAAGATCTCTCAGCAAAATTATGCAACATTTTAGGCACTATTGCCCCGATCAAATCAGTGAGCTGGGACTTTTTATTCTAAACATGAACTACTGTTACAGCAACAGACATGGACTACTGGTGCCCCACACAACAACTCAATGTCCACTATGTGAAGGAGTCTATACTATACTGTCTATACTATACTGTCCTGGTGGACATGGCAACACTTTTTTCATGGTTACATACAGTTTTAGACTGATGTGGGCCAAAGCCTAGCACATACTTGCCAACCTTGAGACCTCAGAATTAGGGAGACATTCAAAGGGGTTTTACAGTGTTTACTTATCGGAAAAAATAAGTTAAATGTCACCGGCCTGTTCCGGGGTGTCCAAATTCAGAGGGTGCGTCCACCTGATGACCCGGCCTTCGCGGTCTAAGTGGGCCGGGTCCTCCGAAAGCCGGGTAGACCGGAAATGAGCGACTGTGAAATTTGGGGTCTAGCCTTCATAATTACGTCACCTCTGCCGTCTGCTCCTTGCTGTCTAAATAAGATAAAATATAACCGGACGCTTGCGTAGATTCTCGACCATCTCACACTTCTGTTTAATCAGTTTTCTGTTCGACATTTATTCAGCTGTGTGAAAACCCCGGAGGAACCCTCCCGAGGATTAATAAAGTTTTATTTAATCTAATCTAATGTAATAACTTTAATCTCAGCCAAAGTAACAAGAGTAATATTAATACTAAGTAGCTGCAGTAGTAGCAGCTATTGTTGAAACTGGAATTGGCTGGGCCAATCTAGGATATGGTTTTTAAATTTTGTTGTCCGGGTGGAAAATCGAGAGAAACTGGGGAGAATGGTGGCTCCGGGAGCTTTTCGGGAGGGGCACTGAAATTCGGGATTCTCCCGGAAAAATCGGGAGGGTTGGCATGTATGGCCTGGTATTGCCTGTAACGTTATTATGACGGACACATTTTATGAGTGAACTTGACTTTAAGTGTCTTACAGGTTTCTTTGAAAAATACTTTCTTATATCCAGGTTCTTCCTTTTTGCTGCCGTCCTCCTCTCCTCCTCGCAGCGCAGGCTTGCCGCTGCTAAAACTAAACAGAGCTCGCTGAAAGACACAGCCAATCACTTTGGCCATATTTGTCACATGAGGTAGGACTCCAGTAGAGAACGTAATTTAACTCTTTCTGCACCGCTAGGTGAATGAGACGTTGACAGATCGTTTTTTTCTTTCTATCGGGTTTGTATTTCTTTACTCGAAGAGATCAAATTATTGGTGGGGACAATTCAATAATCGCTGGATATTGGTGGGGACACGTCCCCTCCGTCCATGCCAAATCGACGCCCTTGCCTTTCAGGGAGCTCTGTTTAGTTTTAGCAGCGGCAAACCTGCGCTGCGAGGAGGACAGGACGGTAGCAAAGAGGAAGAACGTGCATATAAGAAAGTATTTTTCAAAGAAACCTGTAAGTCACTTAAAGTCAAGTTCACTCATAAAATGTGTCCGTCATAATAACGTTACAGGCAATACCAGGCCATACATGCCAACCCTCCCGATTTTTCCAGGAGAATCCCGAATTTCAGTGCCCTCCCGAAAAGCTCCCGGAGCCACCATTCTCCCAATTTCTCCCGATTTTCCACAACAAAATTGAAAACCATATCCTAGATTGGCCCAGCCAATTCCAGTTTCAACAATAGCTGCTACTGCAGCTACTTAGTATTAATATTACTCTCATTACTCTTTCTGGGTCGCGAAATAAACTTTTAACATGTTTTCAGGCGAGAATGTAGCTGTGTAAACTTCAAATAACTTAAACATGTTATTGTTTGGCCTTTTTCAGTGTTTTATTTGTTCATGAGTAAATCGGTTTGGCTGAGAATAAAGTTATTAGATTAGATTAAATAAAACTTTATTAATCCCTCGGGAGGGTTCCTCTGGGGTTTTCACACAGCTGAATAAATGTCAAACAGAAAACTGATTAAACAGAAGTGTGAGATGGTCGAGAATCTACGCAAGCGTCCGGTTATATTTTATTTTATTTAGACAGCAAGGAGCAGACGGCAGAGGTGACGTAATTATGAAGGCTAGACCCCCGAATTTCACGGTCGCTCATTTCCGGTCTACCCGGCTTTCGGAGGACCCGGCCCACTTAGCCTGCAAAGGCCGGGTCCTCAGTTGGACGCAGCCTCTGAATTTGGACACCCCCGGAACAGGCCGGTGACATTTAACTTATTTTTTTTCCGATAAGTAAACACTGTAAAAAAAAAAAAAAAAAAAAAAAAAACCCTTTGAATGTCTCCCTAATTCTGAGGTCTCAAGGTTGGCAAGTATGTGCTAGGCTTTGGCCCACATCAGTCTAAAACTGTATGTAACCATGAAAAAAGTGTTGCCATGTCCACCACGACAGTATAGTATAGACAGTATAGTATAGACTCCTTCACATAGTGGACATTGAGTTGTTGTGTGGGGCACCAGTAGTCCATGTCTGTTGCTGTAACAGTAGTTCATGTTTAGAATAAAAAGTCCCAGCTCACTGATTTGATCGGGGCAATAGTGCCTAAAAGGTTGCATAATTTTGCTGAGAGATCTTTTACTTTGTGGTAATCTTAGATGAGTAGTTTTATGGACAAAAACCATCAGGTCATTCAGTGTTCCCTTAGTGCTAATGTGTAAGAGATGTTGGTGCACTATAACTGAAGTAATGTCCTTAAAGTCATATTCTTTTATTGTCATGACTCTATTTGAAGCTTTTTTTTATTTTTGTATGATACCTGATTTATATGGAATATGGCTGAAGTAAACTAAAGTCTAAAATCAGTCATTTATTTAATAGTAATTTAACATTATATAATTCACATATAAAACTATGAATTGTAATTTTAAATGGTTTAAAAGCATGTAGAATAGCATATGTAAGCAAGTATATTTCTCCCTTTTTTTTTCTTTTTTTTTAATGAAGAAGCAAAGACAAAAAGGAAAAAAAAAAAAAAAAAAAAGAAACAGCGCAGGGTTCGGTGGTTGAATCATCCGTCCCCACCAATGCCAAAACCAAATCTACGCCCTTGAGCTGCAGTCTTACGCACCTCTCTGCAGCTTCTCTCCTCCTGTTATGACCCCAAACCCCATCACCATAGAAACTGTGTCTGCTCACAGACCAACGAACCGATCAAAAATGACTTAAGCATAAAACAATCACAAAGAAAGAACAATACAGTTTCCTCAGTTCCATCAATATGTCTGCTATACCCCATTCCTAGAAGAATGCTTAAAGACGTCCTACCATTAGTTAATGATTCAATATAAAATATTGTGGAGGTAAACACAGACGACATGAGAGGTCTCGATTAACACTTCTGGGGTCCGTTCTTCGTACCTCGCTAAGTAAGTTAGCCGGATTTGATTGTTGACGATTTCGCGTGATCTTGGATCGTTCGGGGGCCTGTTCTTCGTACCTCGCTTACTACATCCAAGATCAAATGACACATCCAAGATCAAATCATCGCGCTAACTTTGAGCTCGCTAATCCGGTTCTCCGAACACACCTGTTGTTGACGATTAGTATAGCTGGATGAAGTAATCTGAGATCACTGGGTGGCTTAAAAGGGGCTACGCATCGATAGTAGAAACATTGATCGGCAACCCTGTGATTGGTCGGCGAAGATGTCGAAGGAGCGCTCAGTATTTCACGGCAGCAGACCAAGAACTCTTGATTGAGGGATATCAGGAGTTTCAGAGTTTAATTAAAACGCAGGGGAACACTGCAAAGGCTGCAAAAGCAAGGAGAGAGGGCTGGCAGAAAGTTGCTGACAAATTAAACTCGTAAGTGATCCATGATATTACATTATATCATGTGATATTATTTTATTCCACATTATATTATATTACATCATATCCTCTTTCACATTAGAGCCACAACAGGACCCACTAGAACATGGGAACAAGTAAAAGTGAAATATAAAAATATTCCACAGAATGGTAATATTTATCACTTATATTGCTTTTAGTCTATGACAAGAGACCCTGGAATAATCTGTTTGTTTGTTTATAACAGCAACCAAGAAAAGGGCAGAGCAAATAAAGACAGGTGGTGGTCCTGCACCCCTCGTCACACCCCTTTTGTACTGTGACATTTATTGACATTGTGGGTTTTTTTGTGTGTAGTTTGACATAACACTCCATCACTTTTACCTGTTCCCATGCAAGGGGTGACTGAAGCATGCACAGTAAGTCGGGAGTAAGTATATACAGTACAGTAAGTATATATATATATATATATATATATATATATATATATATATATATATATATATATATATATATATATATATATATATATATATATATATATATATATATATATATATGTATAGAGAGAGAGAGAGAGAGAGAGAGAGAGAGAGAGAGAGAGAGAGAAAGTAAATAATACCCTCACGGGAGAATCGATATCTCTCTATGAGCACACCGTCGCGCCGAGCTAAAGGATCCCGTCTATCCCGCAATCTACGCTGAATTCTGTAAACTCTCCTTATCAATCTTGCACCTTCCTTGCTCGCGTACAAACGGACAGGACATGGCTGCGACAGACTTCCCAAATCCACCTTCGCTTTTTTAGCCGTGGTCTGTCATCTTGATTACACGTAGTAATTTACTATTACTACTCTAAAATATGAATTACATCTGACATGATCTACTACATGTAATAGAATGATTAATAGTACTGTGGCATGCAGAGGAATCTCAACAAAGAAGCTCTCAGAGATATTGCAGTTCAACCCCAAACTGGTAGGGGGAGCTCTTTATTAAACACACACGGTACCACACTGTGCTTCAGAGGGTCAATAACCACAAGCCTGATCTCACTCATGGTACGACATTCTTCCATCAACAATACTGTCATTGAACTCACTACAGCATAAACACAACATTCAATGTAACAGCCAAAAGAAACGTAAACATAAACAACAAAACAAGAACATTAACAGCAGCACATGTCCCAAGGCATGATGGGAGAGAACAGCCGCTCCCCCAACATGCCACACAGCCCCCACCTGAGTGGTTAGCTGTCCCCAGCAACCGGCATGTCCAAAGCAAAGTCTCTGAGGTGTTGGGGAAGGCGACGGTGTCGTTGAGGACGTTCCGTGGGTCCCCCAGCCGCCTCTGAGGACAGGTTGGGGGCCTGCGGTTGAAGCTGGGGCCCTGGCTCCTCCCTGGGTGGACTTAAGGGCTGATAGGGTGCCAGGCGATCACGATGGAGTACGACCACCCTGTTCCGTTTGACCAGCCGCACCCTGTAGACCACGTCGGACAGCCTCTCGAGAACAGTGCAGGGTCCAACCCACTGGCTCATCAGTTTGGGGAAAGCCCTTTCTTCCTCTCCGGCTGTAGACCCACACATGCTGACCTGGCAAGAGTCTTTCACCCTTGCAGCGGGTATCATAAGCTCGCTTCTGCCGGGAGCCTGCATCTCGGAGAGCCTGCCTGGTCAACTGGTGCACCTCCCGTAGCCGGGCGAGGAGGTTGTGGAGGTAGCCCAACCCGGGGTCCCCGCACACTTCCTGCTCGGGGGGGGATCCAAACACCAAGTCCACTGGGGTACGAAGCTCATGACCGAACATCAAGGCCGCTGGAGTGCACTTAGTAGATTCCTGGACTGCAGAACGGTAGGCCATTAGGACCAGGGGAAGGTGTTGATCCCAGTCACGCTGCTGGCGGGAGGTCAGGATGGCAAGCTGGGTGGCCAGGGTGTGGTTGAAGCGTTCCACCAACCCATCACTTTGGGGGTGCAGTGGCGTCGTCTGGGTCTTCCTGATACCCAGCCGCTGACAGACCTCCTTGAACACCGCAGCCTCAAAATTCCGGCCCTGGTCGCTGTGCAGTTCCTCTGGTACCCCGAACCGGCAGAACATCTCGTTGACCAGACGCTCAGCGGTGGTAACAGCACTTTGGTCAGGGACTGCATAGGCCTCAGGCCACTTAGTGAAGTAGTCCATGGCAACCAGGACATAGCGGTTCCCCTGGTCTGTGGTGGGGAAGGGTCCCAGGATGTCCACACCAACCCGCTCCATGGGAGCCCCCACCTGATACTGCTGCAAGGGGGCATGAGAGCGTTGGGAAGGCCCTTTCTTAGCCGTGCAGGCATCGCACCGATGGACATGGAGTTCTACGTCCTGGCGACACCCAGGCCAGTAGAACCGAGACCGAAGTCGCCGCAGAGTCTTGGTTACTCCAAAGTGACCTGCCCCCGCCGCCCCATGGACCAGCTGGAGGACCCTGGACCGCAACTGTTGAGGCACCAAGAGCTGGAAGACCTCACGGTGACCCCCGGGAGCCTGCCAGCGGCGATAGAGGAGGCCGTTTCGGCTTGTGAGGTTGGCCCATTGGGAGTAGAGAGCCTTGGTCTCGAGGTCCAGTGCAGATACTTCTGGCCATGATGGTCTCTGACCGGCCCCAATCCAACACTGAACCCGGGAAAGGGCAGGGTCTTGGTTCTGGTCGTGTTGCAGCCGTTGGGGATCCATGGCCTCCAGACCCTCGGTATCCCCTGCGGTGGACTGGGCCTGAAGACTGCTACAATGCCCACCCGGAACAGAGTCATTCTCATGGCCGCCCTGTGGTGACGCGATCACTGAAATCATGCCCTCCCGGTCCTCCAAGCGTTGGCAGTACCTGCACTGGTTTTCCTCACAAGGGCGTCGGGAGAGGGCATCTGCATTGGTGTGGAGACGCCCCGCCCGGTGACGAACCTCAAAGTGGTAATCTTGCAACGTCTCCAACCACCGGGCTAGCTGTCCCTCCGGTTCTTTAAAGCTGAGCAGCCAAGTGAGGGACGCATGGTCTGTGCGCAGGAGGAACTTCTTCCCGTAGAGGTAGGGTCTGAAATGGCGGAGACCCAGAATGATGGCCAGCAGCTCTCGACGGGTGACACAATAGTTCCTCTCTGGTCTGCTGAGGGAACGGCTGTAGTAGGAGATGACCCGCTCCCCTCAGGGCCTTCCTGCGACAGTACAGCCCCCACACCCGTGTTGCTGGCATCGGTGTCCACGACAAAAGGAAGCTGCAGGTCTGGGTAGGCCAGCACCGGTGCCTCAACCAGTGCAGATCGGAGCCGATCAAATGCCACGGCACAGTCCTCACTCCAGTGGAACTCCCGGCCCTTCTGTGTGAGCTGGTGCAGGGGGCTTGCAATGGTAGCAAAGTCCTTGACGAACCGCCGGTAGTATGATGCCAGGCCGAGGAAGCTCCGCAACTCAGCAGGGTTGCCCGGAATGGGCCAGTCCTTCACAGCAGCCACCTTTGCGGGGTCGGTGGAAACCCCTGCTCCGCTGACAACGTGACCCAAGAAGGTTGTCTCCTTCCGGAAGAGGTGGCACTTTTTGGGGTGGAGACGAAGGCCAGCCTGGCGGATAGCATGGAAAACTGCAGTCAGGTTAGCCAAGGCTTTCTCGAAGTCTGTCGCGTGGACGAGGAGGTCATCCAGGTAGACCACACAGCGGTCGCGGGGAATGTCAGCCAGAACCCTCTCCATTAGGCGCTCGAATGTGGCTGGGGCATTGCAGAGGCCGAAGGGCATCACCTTAAACTGCCACAGTCCCTGGCCAATGGAGAAAGCAGTCTTTGGGCGGGCCTCTGGCGTCAGCTCCACCTGCCAGTAGCCACTGCGCAAATCGAGGGAGCTGAACCAGCAGGACCCAGCAATGTCGTCCAGGGCATCGTCAATCCGGGGCAACGGGTAGGAGTCCTTGCGTGTGATGCTGTTGAGTAGACGATAGTCGACACAAAACCGCCAGGTACCATCCTTTTTCCGAACCAGTACGGCTGGGGCCGCCCAGGGGCTGTTTGAGGGTTCTATGATGCCTGCCTCTGCCATTTCCCTGACCTTCTGCTCTGCTGCGGCACGCTTGGCAAGGGAAGGCGACGAGGCGGAGGCGGATGGGCCGTGCATCCCCAGTGTCAATGTCGTGTTGTACCAGGCTGGTTTGCATGCAGTCCTCATCCTTGGCTGCAAAGATGTCGGCAAACAAGTCGAGTATCTCCCGCAGCTGCCGTTGCTGATCAGCCTGGAGACCCTCGCAGCTCCTCTGGTATAGGTCCTCGACAGCTAGCTTGGTCTCTGTGGACAGTTGCTGTGCCGCTGGTGAAAGAGAGGCCCCTTCCACCGCCGGCGGTGACAGGTCCTCAGGCTTCCTGACGCTGGCTGAAAAAGTGGAGGCAGGCAGCGGGCCTTCCTTGGTGGTGTGGAGCTTCACAGCCTCCGTGCCCAGGTAAAGGATTGCTCGGGACACGTCCACTGTGGCCTCCCACTTGGCTAACAGGTCTAGACCAATGATGCATCGGTCCTGGATGCTGGCTAGCCAGAATTGGTGGTCAACAGTGCGGTTAGCCACAGTCACCGGGAGGGATCTTTCCCCCTTAACCTTGGCACGCTCCCCTGTGACTGTGGTGATGTGGAGTTGAGTAGGCTGCCAACCCTGCGGTCTTGGGCCGTCAGTACCAGGGAGGACTCCGGCCTGTACCAAGGAAAGCGTGGATCCAGTGTCTATCAGGGCTCTACAGGTGGTGCCGGCAAGGTCACAGTCCAGATACAGTCTCGTGCCTGGCCGAGCCGGCCAACCCGCAAGTGTGATTTGGAGGGCAGAGTGGTTGCAGGGGCAGTCCTCCGTTGTGCCACCCCGCCTTAGTTTAACGGCAGCTGGGGTGCCAGGCTTTGTGGGCTTGGTGCTGGACAGTAGCGTGCGATGTGGCCTGGTTCTCCGCACCGATGGCAGTTACCCCTGGATTGGCCTCCTGCTCGTCTATTCCCTCGCCGAGATCGCCAAGGTGGTATGTCGGTGGTTTGGCGGGCCTCCTCCTCCTGGTCACTCCTTTCGTAGTCTGTTTGGCGCACTTGGTGACTTACACAAGGGCTGCGTGCACCTGGGCTGAGCACATGCTCCACTCTTTCGGCCTCAGTTAGAGCTGCCGCCAGGGTTTCTGGTGCATGCAGACGGATGTGCTCTTGTAGTCGTTTTGGCTGGAGACCCCGGACAAAAGCCTGGAGAGCAAGCTCTTCTTGCGCTGCAGCATCAAAAGCAGGGTACCCTCTACGTGCATAAAGACGTAGGTCAGCAGCATAGGCACCCAGACTCTCCTCTTGTCTCCGTGGGCGGCTAGCAAGTTTATCTCGGGCATCATCCGCATGTGTACGGAGGCCAAACCTGCTCTGCATTGCTCTGGCAACAGCAGGCCAACTTAAACGTTCTTCTGGCTGAAGATCTGTGAGGATCTGCAGTGCCCTGCCTTCCAAGGCGAGGGCGACTTGAACAGCTGTCTCCTCCGTTGACCATCCATTTAGCTGAGCAGCCAGCTGTACCTGGATAAGGTAGGTCTCTGGAGGTGCTTCCCCATTATAGCGTGGCAGCTTCATGCTCCCCCGGACAGGAGCCCCTGATGGCAGCCGTGGCTGTACTGGGTCCTGGAGACAGTTGGCGTTGTTCCCCTTGGCTGCCAGCAGTGAGGGTGTGCTGCTCCCCGGCACCACCATGAGCGAAGGCTGGCTGGCTGCTTGTGGTCCTGGAGCCTGCAGCATGCCTTGGCGGCTCCGACAGCTTCCCAGTGGGCGGGGCTGTGAGGTTCCATCTGGTAAGCCCCACAGATCTTCCACTGGCTGGCTTGCTGCTGCCCGGAGCTCCCCCTGCTTCTTCGGTCGGGCCCCATTCATCGCTTCCAGGCAAGTGATAAGCTCCTCAATCTTCCTCAGCTCCTCTTCCTCTTTCAGAATAGTGGCCATGCTCTTGGAATCCCACTTCTGACACCAATGTGGCATGCAGAGGAATCTCAACAAAGAAGCTCTCAGAGATATTGCAGTTCAACCCCAAACTGGTAGGGGGAGCTCTTTATTAAACACACACGGTACCACACTGTGCTTCAGAGGGTCAATAACCACAAGCCTGATCTCACTCATGGTACGACATTCTTCCATCAACAATACTGTCATTGAACTCACTACAGCATAAACACAACATTCAATGTAACAGCCAAAAGAAACGTAAACATAAACAACAAAACAAGAACATTAACAGCAGCACATGTCCCAAGGCATGATGGGAGAGAACAGCCGCTCCCCCAACATGCCACAGTACATTTCCCTTTTTTTCGGAAATGACCTGTATGTATCTGTATGAAATCAATAAAAGAATCAAATACATTATCTTTAGTTACATTGCTAATATTTATTTATGGTAAAACAGTGGCGAAATATCGCTCTTGCTTTCATATAACTGCAGCGGACATACCTGAGAGGCGCGATCTAATCCTGTTTACATAAAGTAAACCTGCTCCCGAGCAGGTTTACGCCACGGATCTGTTGCTATGACAGCAAGTCCCAGATGAGCTTCGGAGAACCGAACGATCCAAGATCACGCGAAATCGTCAACATTCAAATCCGGCTAACTTACTTAGCGAGGTACGAAGAACAGGCCCCAGGCCCCGGTTCTCCGAAGCTCATCCGGGACTTGCTGTCATAGCAACAGATCCGTAAGCGTAAACCTGCTCGGGAGCAGGTTTACTTTATGTAAACAGGATTAGATCGCGGCCACTCAGGTATGTCCACTTCATTTATACGAAAGCAACAGCGATATTTCTCCACTGTTTTTCCATAAATAAATATTATCAATGTAACTAAAGATAACGCAGTATTTGATTCCTTTATTGATTTCATACAGATACATACAGGTCATTTCCTAAAAAAAGGGAAATGTACTATTAATCATTCTATTTCATGTATTTGATTATTTCAGATGTAATTCATATTTTAGAGTAGTAATAAAAATTACTTCGTGTAATCAAGATGAGAGACCACGGCTATAAAAGCGAAGGTGGATTTGGGAAGTCGCAGCCATGTCCTGTCCGTTTGTACGCGAGCAAGGAAGGTGCAAGATTGATAAGGAGAGTTTTCAGAATTCAGCGGATATTGCGGGATAGACAGGATCCTTTAGCTCAGCGCGACAGTGTGCTCATAGAGAGATATCGATCTTCCCGTGAGGGTATTATTTACTTAACACTCTCTCTCTCTCTCTCCATATACATATATATATATATATATATATATATATATATATATATATATATATATATATATATATATATATATATATATATATATATATATATATATATATATATATATATATATATATGTATATATATATGTATATGTATATATATATATATATATCCCAACTTACTGTGCATGCTTCAGTCACCCCTTGCATGGGAACAGGTAAAAGTGATGGAGTGTTATGTAAAACTACACACAAAAAACCCACAATGTCAATAAATATCACAGTACAAAAAGCCGGGTGTGACGAGGGGTGCAGGACCACCACCTGTCTTTATTTGCTCTGCCCTTTTCTTGGTTGCTGTTATAAACAAACAAACAGATTATTCCAGGGTCTCTTGTCATAGACTAAAAGCAATATAAGTGATAAATATTACCATTCTGTGGAATATTCTTATATTTCACTTTTACTTGTCCCCATGTTCTAGTGGGTCCTGTTGTGGCGCTAATGTGAAAGAGGATATAATGTAATATAATATAATAAATTACTTACGAGTTTAATTTGTCAGCAACTTTCTGCCAGCCCTCTCTCCTTGCTTTTGCAGCCTTTGCAGTGTTCCCTTGCGTTTTAATTAAACTCTGAAACTCCTGAAATCCCTCAATCAAGAGTTCTTGGTCTGCTGCCGTGAAATACTGAGCGTGCTCCTTCGACATCTTCGCCGACCAATCAAAGGGTTGCCGATCAATGTTTCTACTATCGATGCGTAGCCCCTTTTAAGCCACCCAGTGATCTCAGATTACTTCATCCAGCTATACTAATCGTCAACAACAGGTGTGTTCGGAGAACCGGATTAGCGAGCTCAAAGTTGGCGCGATGATTTGATCTTGGATGTGTCATTTGATCTTGGATGTAGTAAGCGAGGTACGAAGAACGGGCCCCTGGTTTATTGCTCATCACCACACAGCTGAATACTTTTCGCTCCAAAACACAGAAACAACATTTCCTGGAAACTGGGTGTGAGTGGAGCCCTCCTGTGGTCCACCACAATATCATCAACTATCTCTATTAGTGGGGTACGTACAAAGGGCCTTTAAGCTGACAGTGATTAAACCGTTATTTAAAAAACGTCACTTTGTTTTCTCTGTATTATTCTAGTATCTAGTATCACCAGTGTGTGAATGTGTGTGTGAATGGGTGAATGACTGGATATGTAAAGCGCTTTGGGGTCCTTAGGGACTAGAAAGGCGCTATATAAATACAGGCCATTTACCATTTTTTATCTCTACCTTATAATATAAAGCACTTTGAGGTGACCACTGCTGTGATTTGGCACTATATAAATAAAATTGAACTGAATTGAGTGTCTCTGCAGGTCAGTGGATGCCAATAAGGCCATGCAAAAGTGTCAATGAAATGATCCGAGCCTTTATCATCCTTTAATCAAGTTGGTTCCACCTTAAGTGTGTTTATCTAGCAATTGGAAGAGAAAAGAGTCACTCATTTTCTTTTAAAAATCTTTGTCAGTAATGAAATCACTAGTTTTATTACATATAGTTCAATTCTACCCAGGGTTGCTTTGTTTATGAATTGTGACTTATTGTGTCACCTACAACTCAGAAGAGAGCTGCTAAACCAAGGTATTTACAAAATGTGGAGTATCCTCACGCCACATCGCGGTTCACTTACTGAGAGTGTAGAAAGGATTTTTAAGAGTGTGGGGAGGGTTTTTATGGCTTAAAATACATAAAAATAATATAATAAACATGTGGTTTCTGCTTGGTGGATTCTCACCGATCACGAGGGGTGTCGGACCGTAACACCTGCGATAATTAGGGATGTAGGAGCCATATGAGTCGTTCCTTTTTTGGATTAAGAGGGTTGGTTTAAATGCACGCACTGTATTGGTGCACGGGTGTGGGGTGTGACTCATGGGTGTGTTAGGTGATAAAGGTGGTTGCACTCACCTGTTCACCGCACCTGATGTTGATGAGCAGAAAGGTAGGGTGAGCATGAGGGGAAACCTTCTGTTGACCACAGCTTGATTCATTTCGATGCATTTCTGCATGCAGCCTGAGTTTAGTTTAGTGCACTAATTGATCCCATAGGCTGATGTTGTAGTTTGGCATAGCAATTGGTGTAATGTTTGCGAGTTGCATTCATGTTTGTTTGTGCAGTCTGTGCATTTATATCATGTTTGATCCCATGTACTGATTTTGTATAGTGGACAGTACAACGTGGAATTAAAGGAGCAAATGGTACAGTAGTGGATCTCATGTGTTTATTGTTGTGTGTCATCTGTGTCCTCATGTTTCGCCTGCTGCGGCCGTTGGTTGGAGGAGTCGCAACAAGGGATCTTGGTTCAAGCCCTGGCTGGATCCCTTCATTGTAAAGTTAGGTTGGTCTCCCTGTGGCTGCGTGAGTTTCCTCTGAATACCGCAGCTTCCTCCCACACTCAGCTGAGTAATACGTTTTTGAGATTTAACTCATTTAAAGGAGTTTAGATTTTGCTCCCAGCTGTATAACCCTATTGTTACAGCCCTACCAGCCACAGCGCCGCCTCAGACCCTCAGGCAGGCTCTTTTAGCTTTACACGTTTTACTTATGTGAAGCATTCACTTAACAGTGTTTTTCACAATGGCTAAAATAATAAACTGGTGTTAAACAGTCTTTTCCAGCTTGGAAGCCACGCCTCCTGTGACACTGCTGTGTTACAGTAGATAAGTCGGCCATGCGTGAGATCTCTGAAGCTGTTTGCATTGTTAGTGTGATTTGATAAGCTCTTTATCTGCACACAGTTTCCAGGTCAAATTAAGCCCGTGGTTTCTGTTTTGTAGGACATCACGTTCAAACCGACAGAGATTCATTCATTCAAGAGGATCTTTGCATGCTTTGGATTTTGTGTTTGGCATAGATGAAGTTCACAAGCGGTCGAATTGATTTACCACTGAAGAAATGATAGGAAATAGTTAAACCTTAAAACTGGTTTCTTTTATTCAATCTTTAAGCTATTAAAAGAGTCAGATAACTAAGCATAGACCTGCTGCTGGTCATTGTTTCTTTGTCATTTAAGTGACGCAAATATTCAATTCCTAATTTCATGACAGGCTATTGTTCCTTGTTAGTTTTCAGTTTTTAGAGCTGTTGGATTCGACTTGAAACAGTGATTTAAATAAAACAAACAGCAACAACACAAAACCTTCTCAGAGGATGCAAGATAAAACTGAAAACAGGGCCTGAACTCTTTATCGATTCAGTTCACCATTTTTAAACTCGTCTTGTTATCAGAACAGGAATAAAACCAAAAACAACTGACTACACAGCTCAGATAGGCCACATGCTAACTGGGTTACTCTCTATACTGAAGAGAGTTTTTTCTTGTAATGCTTTAACTCCAATTTCAATACATCTGAATCCAGGAGCAGCACACTACTTTGCAGTGACATTAGTCACATTTAGTGTGTCATGTAATTGCCAATTGTGACCACAGGGAGGCAGAGTGTGACAAAACTGCTTTGAAAAAATGACAAAGCAGTAAACTTTTCATATCCTTCTTCTCACTTGTTGTTTTATGAGAAAACAGATCTGTTTCTGACTCCAGTCTAAAAATAGTCAGATCACCCAAGAAGTTTACTTTTAAAACTTTTCCTGCTTTTACTTGTTAGGCAAGTCACAGCAAAGAACTCCTGATATTTTAATGTGATATCATCTTTCACCTTGTTGGCTGTTTGCCTGCTGTGAGCTGTATTCCTATATGCCCTCCTTCCTTATCCCAGATTTTTAATGTAAACCCAGAGAGTTATCAGCTGTTTAAGAATCTCATTGTTTGTATTTGTATCATTGTTTCAGTATTCCTCACAGACCTTCTTTACGGTCTTTCCTCCATGCTGTGTAATCACTGAATCTTTTCAGATTTGTTTTTGCCAAGGCAGAAACTAGATTAACTAGATTAGATTAATTTTTAAAAAAAGATAAAAGACGTCATACTGGAAGCAGTTTTTATCAGGACAGAAAAAACCTGGTCTGTAAGAAAAAACGGATCTTCAATACCTTGACACAAAATCCTTTTAAATCCTAAACAGCCAGCTTAGTTTCTGAATCTTGAGCTGCATATAGAACAAATATCACTGTAAATGAGAATAAAGCAGGAGATTTAGTAACATAAACGTTTATGTTCTTTAATTCTATCTGTAAAAAAAGTAAACGTTCATGTAGGTGAATTATTGAGAAGTCAGAAAAAAGGATTCATTAAACGGAGAGAAAAACAAATGAACAACATGGGCGGGGATGTTAGTGTTCATACACAAAGATTAAAAGAACAAAAGGCAGCAAAGACGTTTGGCTTTTGATTATTATTTGTTAGTTTGCTTACATGTAAATTTGAGGTAAAACACTGATTTGTCTTCAGCACGACACCAAGCATCATTGTAAGTACATATAAAATGTGAGTTTTTAATTTACTCCATTTGGATTCTGTGTTTCTATTTATAAAAGACATTTTGTCACAAAGACCCAGTATTTGTGTTTCAGTCTTTGTAATTATGTTCGTTGATTATTGTTGTTCATGTTTTGGGGTTTCTTTAGCTCTCAGTGATCTTAGTCGCGTCACCTCAGCCTGTGTTTGAGTCTGTGTGTTGTTCACCTCCTGTCACTGTTAGTTACTGTTGTCTCTGTGCTCCATGTTCTGTTTCTGTGCCTGTCATGTGTTTCCTGTTTTATTTTGATAGTCCCTGTCCTTTGTGCAGTGTGTCTGATTTTGCTTCCTCGTCGTCTCATTATTTTTCCCGGCTGTGTCACCACCTGTTCCCCATTCTCTCGTTGTCCTGCTTGAATATTTCAGTCCTGTCTTTCTCTGTTAGTTTTTGCGTCGTAGACTCGCTGTGCTGTGTTTTGACCTCTGTGCTCATGGTAACATCTTAGTTCTCTGTTCCCGGTTTTCCAGTTAGAGCTTCGTGCTTTGAGTTTCTAGTTTGAGTTATCTTGAGCTTTTCCAGCAAATAAAGCTGCGCTTTGAATTTAATTTTTCCTACTGATAGTCCTGCATTTGGGTCCTTCCTCCTGCCTGCCACACAGCACACACCATGACACATTTTAAGAAAGACAAATTAATGAGTGGAATAACAAAAAACGAAAAAAGCCACTGAGAGACTCCTGTTTTATCTTGATGGTGTCATGAAAGCTGTGCTGTGATGAGCACATCAGGTCTTCATCAATCTCACTTCTCTGTCATTTTGTAAACTGTAAACTGATCTGAAGCAGAGTTTGGTGAATCTAAAGTAGGATTGCAAAATGATCATAAATGTCTTGGATTTCATATTTTTATTGATGAAAAAACACTTTACATCAGTTTTAACATCAGAGCAGATCTAACACCACGTTTAGCTCTAAATGCAAGTATGTTTTTCTCATTAGCAGAAAAATTAATAGACTAAAATTCAGTCCTCTGTATTATTACTGAAGCTATGCAGTGACTAATCTAAAAAGGCGACTCATGCATTTAAACGAAATGTAATTTTTATGATTATTAGGAAGCTGATAGAAATATTTAACTATACTCTCAATTCAAAATGACTTCATTGTCTCGTATCACTGATAGAAACATCAACACAAACTCTGATTTCGTCACTGTGAGACCGCGGCGACTCCTGGTTGAGCCATATAAGCAGCTGGAACTGGTTGTGAAGGCATCATCATGGGTGCCTGCATGACTGGAAAAGGCTGCACGTTCACAATGTTGTTATTCTGTATGTTGACCACAGTGGGGCTTGCTTACGATGCTTTAACTCGCGATGCATCTGACACCAGGAGCACGGGCGCAGCAATAGGAAATTGCAATATCCTTACAGAGAGAGCCCTGCAGAGAGACGGTACAACCATTATTTCTTTCTTTCTCCTTTTCTGCTTCATGACATTGTCTCACTGTCACTGCTTCATACCTTGATGCCATATCTGTTTCGCATGGCAGCCCTTACAGACAAGACTGCAGGAGGAACACAAACAGGTATCCCACAGGCTGCTAATCCACCAGAGCAACATGTATCACATAAAGGGAGACAGCTGTTCTCTCCAAACCTTCCTGCAACGGTGCTGGCGAGGCAGGGGCCGCACCAGAAACCATAGCAGCCTGAAAAAAACAGAAATGCATCACCAAAGTGGTAACATGTCTGAAGCGCCTAAGACCCCAGAAATGACAAGAAAAAGATCTTAAACTTCTTACAAGTACTCGCATCCTCAAAGCAATCCAAGAGACCACTGTCCCAGTCTGTCAAGGGTTTTTCTGCCATTGTATGTTGAACTTCAGCCACAGACACTAAATAATTACTCTGTAAAAGTAGAATGAAGTAGAGAAACCCAAATAAAACAATTGCAATGAAAGTCAGCTTTGTCTTCACATTTGTCTTCTTTCAGCTGAGACAGAAGGCTAAAAAAGAAAAATTCTGCCCAAAGATCACTTTAAAACCATAATCCGTGCCCTTTGTACAACTTGGTTGTATTACTGTAAAGCTTAGTATATTGGTGTTACCATTTTGCCCTGTGTCGTCTTCAGCTGCTGTAAAATGTTGGATCACAACTTTTAACTGGCTGCACAGTTAAAGTGCTTAAATGGTCTTCCCGACGTTCCCTCTGAGCTGCACTTGCACTTGCCTTCCCACTCACATCAACTGACCGACTGCTCCTGGATGTGTCGAGGACACAGCGGAGGCTCAGACGGACTTTTGCCGTAGCGGGTCCCAACTTTGGAATTTGTTACCATTTCACATTAGAGAGGTCTCTTCACTGCCAGTTCTTAAATCAGACCAGGAGTGACATGTTTAGCCGCATGTTCTCCTTAAATTGCTGGCTGTCTGAGTGGTGTCCCAGAAACGATGTGGGCTTCATAGATAATTGGCAAACCTTCTGGAGGAAACCTGGTCTTGTTAGGGAGAGGCATCCATCCCACTTTGGATGGAGCAGCTCTCATTTCTAGAAATATGGACAAATTTATTAAACCCCCAAAATATGACTATCCAGAGTTGGGACCAGGAAGCAGAGTTGCAGTCTTACACACCTCTCTGCAGCTTCTCTCCTCCTGCTACCCCCAAAAACCCATCTCCATTGAGACTGTGTCAGCTCCCAAAAGACAAAAAACAAACTAAAACCAGCAATAAACAACTTAAACATAAAAAATCACAAAGAAAGAACAATACAGTATCCACATCTGAACCAAAGAGTAAAACAGTGAAATGTGGATTATTAAATATTAGGTCTCTCTCCTCCAAGTCTCTGTTAGTACATGACTTAATAATTGATCAACAAATCGATTTACTCTGCCTTACAGAAACCTGGTTGCAGCAGGATGATTATGTTAGTTTAAATGAATCAACACCCCGAGTCATTCTAACTACCAGAAACCTCGAAGCACAGGCCGAGGGGCGGTGGCAGCAATTTTTCACACCATTCTATTAATTAACGAAAGACCAAGACAGACTTTTAATTCATTTGAAAGCCTGATGCTTAGCCTTGTCCACCCCAGCTGTAAAACTCAGAAACCAGTCTTACTTGTTATCATCTATCGTCCACCTGGGCCTTACACAGAGTTTCTCTCTGATTTCTCAGACTTTTATCTGATTTAGTGCTCAGCTCAGATAAAATAATTATTGTGGGTGATTTTAACATCCATGTAGATGCTAAAAATGACAGCCTCAACATCGCATTTAATCTGTTATTAGACTCAATTGGCTTCTCTCAAAATGTAAAAGAACCCACCCACCACTTTAATCACACTCTAGATCTTGTTTTAACATATGGCATAGAAACTGAACATTTAACAGTGTTTCCTGAAAACCCTCTGCTGTCTGATCATTTCCTGATAACATTTACATTTACAATAATTGATTACACAGCAGTGGAGAGTAGACTTTATCACAGTAGATGTCTTTCTGAAAGCGCTGTAACTAAGTTTAAGAATATAATCCACCCACTGTTATCATCTTCAATGCCCTGTACCAACATAGAGCAGAGCAGCTATCTGAACGCTACTCCAACAGAGGTCGATTATCTTGTTAATAATTTTACCAATATCAGCCAGGATACGTTAAAGTTTATTATTTTAAAAGAAAACACAAAGGGTTCGCAATAGGCCTAAAACATCACAATAAAAAGGTCACTAACGACCACAATATAGTCTTGTTGGTGCAACCTGCCAGCAATGCAACTATCACCTGAGGGCTTGCTCTCCCCCGGCGGCCCCAGATGCTCGTTGCTTTAAAAGAAACAAATCCACCCCAAATAAATACGAGCCCAACAGAACACTTATCGCATGCACTAAGTGTTTTAGTTCAGGCAATAATTGGTGGCACTAAAATCCCTCTTAATAAAATTTATTCACAGCAAATCCACACGGAGCACCTCTGTGAGACCTAATCTCCCTAAGGTAAGAGCCCAGCTCGGGGATTGCACCAGCCCAGTGAAGATAAAAACAAACCCTGAATAAAAAAAAAAATCAGTTTTAAAAGGTGGCCCTACTCTAAAACCAACTTGGGAGGCAAACGTAACGAAAAGGAGAAGGAGGAAAAAACAGTGACAAATTCACATGTGCAGCCTGTCCTCCAGCTGACTACTATGTTTGCTGCACAACTCGTTTGTGGTCTTCTAAAATCACTACTTCTCATAACCATTGTTCACAGCTGCTTGTCAGTGAAAATGAGAGAAGAAGAGCACCTGCTGCTACTTCCTCTTTTATACCCTCCCTTGGGTCCCCTGGGTCCTAATGCCTTCCCCATTACATATATAGCTACTTTGACATAGTCCGATTGATTGCAAGGCTAATTTATGATGACGTTTTTATATTTCTATTTAACCCTTTCATGCACAGTGTCACTACACTGGACAGCTATTGATGGTATACTTCAACATAAACCACTACATTGGACACTGATGTGTAACTCCATACCCTGCCACCCACTGGTCAGCCAGTTGTCCACCTAAGTGGACATGTTAAAAACTATTTTGAAAAGTACATGTTTTAAAAAATGAAAATCAAAAATCTTTTTTTTTCATGTCTAAAGATGAATAAAAATACTTAAGAAAAGAAATCCAGATTGACATTGTCAGTATTCATGCATGAAAGGGTTAAGTTTCTATTGTAAGATAAGATAAGATAAGATAAGATAACCTTTATTAGTCCCACGCGTGGGAAATTTGTTTTGTTACAGCAGTGGACAGTGCAAAGTTGCATAGAAAAATTAGAAGAAAAAACACTGGAATAATATATCCATAAGATACTGTACACAATAGAATAGAATAAAATAAAATAAAAATAAAATAAAATACTATATACAATCAAATAAAATAGAATACAAATGCTATATAAAATATGATAATACAACGACGCCAGAAAGAGTATTGCACTTAGTGTTATTGCTATTGCACATTATATATTCATTATATATTCACATGTATATTCACCCTCCATCCATAATAAAGAAAACTAAACCAATGAAATATCAGAATCTCTGATAAATGAAATAACTGAACTGACAGCATCATTAACACCAAGCACTAAAGAAAAAAAAGAGATGACACAACAAACGTTTCACTTACTTCTTATTCTGCACTCTGTCTCTCCTCTCCAGCACTCAGTCACACTCTGTTCTTCTTTATCAAAGGAGGTCATGACAAACAGTCCCAGTGAAAACTTTGGACATGTGAGCATGACTGGTACTGAATGTGTTTGAATATTCAGACAAGTAGTTTAAATTGGCTGCACAGAGGTTAAATGACTGAGAGTGAACTACTGAAAACAAAACCAGTGGTTTGATGTAAACATTGGCTACTGCTATCACAAATAACACTTAAAGAGCAACGCTCTAATACACATGAGTAAAAAGAGCAAGGGACTGAATGAATAACTTGTGGTGGACCACTAGAGGGCTCCACTCACACCCAGTGAGTAGGAAGTGTGTTCCTGTGTTTTGTGGCGCGATATGTGCAGTTGTTGTTGGAGAGGAATAAAGAAGGAGTGAGACCTGAGAGCTCACGTACCCTCACCGTGCTGTGTTTTTGCCTCTGTGCTTATGGTAACATCTTAGTTCCCTGTTCTCCAGTTAGAGCTTCATGCTTTGAGTTTCTAGTTTGAGTTATCTTGAGCTTTTCCAGCAAATAAAGCTGCGTATTGAGTTTAATTTTTCTGTCTGATAGTCCTGCATTTGGGTCCTTCCTCCTGCCTGCCACACAGCACACACCATGACACATTTTAAGAAAGACAAATTAATGAGTGGAATAACAAAAAACGAAAAAAGCCACTGAGAGACTCCTGTTTGATCTTGATGGTGTCATGAAAGCTGTGCTGTGATGAGCACATCAGGTCTTCATCAATCTCACTTCTCTGTCATTTTGTAAACTGTAAACTGATATGAAGCAGAGTTTGGTGAATCTAAAGTAGGATTGCAAAATGATCATAAATGTCTTGGATTTCATATTTTTATTGATAAAAAAAAAACACTTTACATCAGTTTTAACATCAGAGCAGATCTAACACCACGTTTAGCTCTAAATGCAAGTATGTTTTTCTCATTAGCAGAAAAATTAATAGACTAAAATTCAGTCCTCTGTATTATTACTGAAGCTATGCAGTGACTAATCTAAAAAGGCGACTCATGCATTTAAACTAAATGTAATTTTTATGATTATTAGGAAGCTGATAGAAATATTTAACTATACTCTCAATTCAAAATGACTTCATTGTCTCGTATCACTGATAGAAACATCAACACAAACTCGGATTTCGTCACTGTGAGACCGCGGCGACTCCTGGTTGAGCCATATAAGCAGCTGGAACTGGTTGTGAAGGCATCATCATGGGTGCCTGCATGACTGGAAAAGGCTGCACGTTCACAATGTTGTTATTCTGTATGTTGACCACAGTGGGGGCTTGCTTACGATGCTTTAACTCGCGATGCATCTGACACCAGGAGCACGGGGCGCAGCAATAGGAAATTGCAATATCCTTACAGAGAGAGCCCTGCAGAGAGACGGTACAACCATTATTTCTTTCTTTCTCCTTTTCTGCTTCATGACATTGTCTCACTGTCACTGCTTCATACCTTGATGCCATATCTGTTTCGCATGGCAGCCCTTACAGACAAGACTGCAGGAGGAACACAAACAGGTATCCCACAGGCTGCTAATCCACCAGAGCAACATGTATCACATAAAGGGAGACAGCTGTTCTCTCCAAACCTTCCTGCAACGGTGCTGGCGAGGCAGGGGCCGCACCAGAAACCATAGCAGCCTGAAAAACAGAAATGCATCACCAAAGTGGTAACATGTCTGAAGCGCCTAAGACCCCAGAAATGACAAGAAAAAGATCTTAAACTTCTTACAAGTACTCGCATCCTCAAAGCAATCCAAGAGACCACTGTCCCAGTCTGTCAAGGGTTTTTCTGCCATTGTATGTTGAACTTCAGCCACAGACACTAAATAATTACTCTGTAAAAGTAGAATGAAGTAGAGAAAACCCAAATAAAACAATTGCAATGAAAGTCAGCTTTGTCTTCACATTTGTCTTCTTTCAGCTGAGACAGAAGGCTAAAAAAAAGAAAAATTCTGCCCAAAGATCACTTTAAAACCATAATCCGTGCCCTTTGTACAACTTGGTTGTATTACTGTAAAGCTTAGTATATTGGTGTTACCATTTTGCCCTGTGTCGTCTTCAGCTGCTGTAAAATGTTGGATCACAACTTTTAACTGGCTGCACAGTTAAAGTGCTTAAATGGTCTTCCCCGACGTTCCCTCTCTGAGCTGCACTTGCACTTGCCTTCCCACTCACATCAACTGACCGACTGCTCCTGGATGTGTCGAGGACACAGCGGAGGCTCAGACGGACTTTTGCCGTAGCGGGTCCCAAATTTTGAAATTCGTTACAATTTCACATTAGAGAGGTCTCTTCACTGCCAGTTCTTAAATCAGACCAGGAGTGACATGTTTAGCCGCATGTTCTCCTTAAATTGCTGGCTGTCTGAGTGGTGTCCCAGAAACGATGTGGGCTTCATAGATAATTGGCAAACCTTCTGGAGGAAACCTGGTCTTGTTAGGAGAGACGGCATCCATCCCACTTTGGATGGAGCAGCTCTCATTTCTAGAAATATGGACCAATTTATTAAACCCCCCAAAATATGACTATCCAGAGTTGGGACCAGGAAGCAGAGTTGCAGTCTTACACGCCTCTCTGCAGCTTCTCTCCTCCTGCTACCCCCCAAAACCCATCTCCATTGAGACTGTGTCAGCTCCCAAAAAGACAAAAACAAACTAAAACCAGCAATAAACAACTTAAACATAAAAAAATCACAAAGAAAGAACAATACAGTATCCACATCTGAACCAAAGAGTAAAACAGTGAAATGTGGATTATTAAATATTAGGTCTCTCTCCTCCAAGTCTCTGTTAGTACATGATTTAATAATTGATCAACAAATCGATTTACTCTGCCTTACAGAAACCTGGTTGCAGCAGGATGAGTATGTTAGTTTAAATGAATCAACACCCCGAGTCATTCTAACTACCAGAAACCTCGAAGCACAGGCCGAGGGGGCGGTGTGGCAGCAATTTTTCACACCAGTCTATTAATTAACGAAAGACCAAGACAGACTTTTAATTCATTTGAAAGCCTGATGCTTAGCCTTGTCCAACCCAGCTGTAAAACTCAGAAACCAGTCTTACTTGTTATCATCTATCGTCCACCTGGGCCTTACACAGAGTTTCTCTCTGATTTCTCAGACTTTTATCTGATTTAGTGCTCAGCTCAGATAAAATAATTATTGTGGGTGATTTTAACATCCATGTAGATGCTAAAATGACAGCCTCAACATGGCATTTAATCTGTTATTAGACTCAATTGGCTTCTCTCAAAATGTAAAAGAACCCACCCACCACTTTAATCACACTCTAGATCTTGTTTTAACATATGGCATAGAAACTGAACATTTAACAGTGTTTCCTGAAAACCCTCTGCTGTCTGATCATTTCCTGATAACATTTACATTTACAATAATTGATTACACAGCAGTGGAGAGTAGACTTTATCACAGTAGATGTCTTTCTGAAAGTGCTGTAACTAAGTTTAAGAATATAATCCACCCACTGTTATCATCTTCAATGCCCTGTACCAACATAGAGCAGAGCAGCTATCTGAACGCTACTCCAACAGAGGTCGATTATCTAGTTAATAATTTTACCTCCTCACTACGCATGCGACTCTGGATACTGTAGCTCCTGTGAAAACTAAGGCCTCAAATCCGAAGTACCTGACTCCGTGGTATAATTCTCAAACACGTAGGCTAAAGCAGATAACTCGTAAGCTGGAGAGGAAATGGTGTGTCACAAATTTAGAGGATCATCATTTAGCCTGGAGAAATAGTTTGCTGCTTTATAAGAAAGCCCTCCGCAAAGCCAGAACATCTTACTATTCGTCACTGATTGAAGAAAATAAGAACAACCCCAGGTTTCTCTTCAGCACTGTAGCCAGGCTGACAAACAGTCAGAGCTCTACTGAGCCAACAATCCCTTTAACGTTAACTAGTAATGACTTCATGAACTTCTTCACAAATAAAATTTTTATCATTAGAGAAAAAATTACCAATAATCATCCCACAGATGTAATATTATCTACAGCTACTCTTAGTACCATCGATGTTAAGTTAGACTCTTTTTCTCCAATTGATCTTTCTGAGTTAACTTCAATAATTACTTCCTCCAAACCATCAACGTGTCTTTTAGACCCCATTCCTACAAAACTGCTCAAAGAAGTCCTGCCATTAATTAATGCTTCAATCTTAAATATGATCAACCTATCTCTAATAATCGGCTATGTACCACAGGCCTTCAAGGTGGCTGTAGTTAAACCTTTACTTAAAAAGCCATCTCTTGACCCAGCTGTCTTAGCTAATTATAGGCCAATCTCCAACCTTCCTTTCATATCAAACATCCTTGAAAGAGTAGTTGTCAAACAGCTAACAGATCATCTGCAGAGGAATGGCTTATTTGAAGAGTTTCAGTCAGGTTTCAGAGCTCAGCACAGCACAGAAACAGCTTTAGTGAAGGTTACAAATGATCTTCTTATGGCCTCTGACAGTGGACTCATCTCTGTGCTTGTCCTGCTAGACCTCAGTGCAGCGTTCGATACTGTCGACCATAATATCCTATTAGAGCGATTAGAACATGCTGTAGGTATTACAGGTACTGCACTGCAGTGGTTTGTATCATATCTATCTAATAGACTCCAATTTGTACATGTAAATGGAGAGTCCTCTTCACCCACTGAGGTTAATTCTGGAGATCCACAGGGTTCAGTGCTAGGACCAATTCTGTTTACATTATACATGCTTCCCTTAGGCAGCATCATTAGAAGACATAGCATAAATTTTCACTGCTATGCAGATGACACCCAACTCTATCTATCCATGAAGCCAGGTAACACACACCAATTAGTTAAACTGCAGGAATGTCTTAAAGACATAAAGACCTGGATGGCCGCTAACTTTCTGCTTCTTAATTCAGATCAAACTGAGGTTATTGTACTCGGCCCTGAAAATCTTAGAAATATGGTATCTAAGCAGATTCTTACTCTGGATGGCATTACCTTGGCCTCCAGTAATGCTGTGAGGAACCTTGGAGTCATTTTTGACCAGGACATGTCCTTCAACACACATATTAAACAAATATGTAAGACTGCTTTCTTCCATTTGTGCAACATCTCTAAAGTTAGAAATATCCTGTCTCAGAGTGAGGCTGAAAAACTAGTTCATGCATTTATTACTTCCAGGCTGGACTACTGTAATTCATTATTATCAGGATGTCCTAAAAACTCCCTGAAAAGTCTTCAGTTAATCCAAAATGCTGCAGCAAGAGTCCTGACAGGGACTAGAAAGAGAGAGTATATTTCTCCTGTTTTGGCTTCCCTTCATTGGCTTCCTGTTAAATCCAGAACTGAATTCAAAATCCTGCTCCTCACATACAAGGTCTTAAATAATCAGGCCCCATCTTATCTTAATGACCTTGTAGTACCATATCACCCTATTAGAGCACTTCGCTCTCGCACTGCAGGCCTACTTGTTGTTCCTAGAGTATTTAAAAGTAGAATGGGAGGCAGAGCCTTCAGTTTTCAGGCCCCTCTTCTGTGGAACCAGCTTCCAGTTTGGATTCGGGAGACAGACACTATCTCTACTTTCAAGATTAGGCTTAAAACTTTCCTTTTTGCTAAAGCATATAGTTAGGGCTGGACCAGGTGACCCTGAATCCTCCCTTAGTTATGCTGCAATAGACGTGAGGCTGCCGGGATTCCCATGATGCATTGAGTTTTTCCTTTCCAGTCACCTTTCTCACTCACTATGTGTTAATAGACCTCTCTGCATCGAATCATATCTGTTATTAACCTCTGTCTCTCTTCCACAGCATGTCTTTATCCTGTTTTCCTTCTCTCACCCCAACCGGTTGCAGCAGATGGCCCCGCCCCTCCCTGAGCCTGGTTCTGCTGGAGGTTTCTTCCTGTTAAAAGGGAGTTTTTCCTTCCCACTGTCGCCAAAGTGCTTGCTCATAGGGGGTCATATGATTGTTGGGGTTTTCTCTGTACCTATGAAGCGCCTTGAGGCGACTTTTGTTGTGATTTGGCGCTATATAAATAAAACTGAATTGAATTGAATTGAATTAAATCCAGTCTAAAGATCCACGTCTTCTGCTTGGTGTTTGACCCAGTTTGAGATATTTATCATTCATTTAAAATTCTTTTACTCATGTTTATCTTGTATTGTAATGACATTTTGAAAGTTTTGAATTCTATTTTATATTTAATTTAATAAGAACATCTCTAGAATATCCCAAAATCTGACATGTGTTTGTGAACCAGGACACGGACCTCATTAAGCCAGGTGACGTCTGGTCCCATTTGGCTTTAGTTACGTGTCTCTCCTTCATGTTCCATTGCAGGCTTGGGTATCGGTGCAGAACTACATACGTGGATTTCTTGCATTTCACTTTGTTCATGTTTTTAACATTCTGTTGTTAAATGTTTGGTCACGATTATAGGTACGCTATTTTATCCAGATTACAGAATTTAATTTGTTTCCAGGAAATGGAGTAACATATAGGATGGAGGGAAACATGCAAACAACTTGCAAAAAAAGAAAGCACATGAAAACATGAAATGTGGAAGTTTTGAGTTTTCCATGAATACTCTTGCAAAAAATAGGAACATGTTACAAGTTATGAGTTTTGTTTAGGGTACATTACTTGTGAATCAGGACATTGTTATATATGTAGCGAGGAAAAGCTACTGAGTAACCGCTAGGGGCCTCTATACTACTCGTGCAAACTTTCAGGCCCAAAGCTCTTGCAGGAACGAGCCCAGAATAAACGGGACAAGAGGGTCAATATCAGCCAGGATACGTTAAAGTTTATTATTTTAAAAGAAAACACAAAGGGTTCGCAATAGGCCTAAAACATCACAATAAAAAGGTCACTAACGACCACAATATAGTCTTGTTGGTGCAACCTGCCAGCAATGCAACTATCACCTGAGGGCTTGCTCTCCCCCGGCGGCCCCAGATGCTCATTGCTTTAAAAGAAACAAATCAACCCCAAATAAATACGAGCCCAAAAGTGTTTTAGTTCAGGCAATAATTGGTGGCACTAAAATCCCTCTTAATAAAACTTATTCACAGCAAATCCACACGGAGCACCTCTGTGAGACCTAATCTCCCTAAGGTAAGAGCCCAGCTCGGGGATTGCACCAGCCCAGTGAAGATAAAAACAAACCCTGAATAAAAAAAAAAATCAGTTTTAAAAGGTGGCCCTACTCTAAAACCAACTTGGGAGGCAAACGTAACGAAAAGGAGAAGGAGGAAAAAACAGTGACAAATTCACATGTGCAGCCTGTCCTCCAGCTGACTACTATGTTTGCTGCACAACTCGTTTGTGGTCTTCTAAAATCACTACTTCTCATAACCATTGTTCACAGCTGCTTGTCAGTGAAAATGAGAGAAGAAGAGCACCTGCTGCTACTTCCTCTTTTATACCCTCCCTTGGGTCCCCTGGGTCCTAATGCCTTCCCCATTACATATATAGCTACTTTGACATAGTCCGATTGATTGCAAGGCTAATTTATGATGACGTTTTTATATTTCTATTTAACCCTTTCATGCACAGTGTCACTACACTGGACAGCTATTGATGGTATACTTCAACATAAACCACTACATTGGACACTGATGTGTAACTCCATACCCTGCCACCCACTGGTCAGCCAGTTGTCCACCTAAGTGGACATGTTAAAAACGCTTTTGAAAAGTACATGTTTTAAAAAATGAAAATCAAAAATCTTGTTTTTTTTCATGTCTAAAGATGAATAAAAATACTTAAGAAAAGAAATCCAGATTGACATTATCAGTATTCATGCATGAAAGGGTTAAGTTTCTATTATAAGATAAGATAAGATAAGATAAGATAACCTTTATTAGTCCCACGCGTGGGAAATTTGTTTTGTTACAGCAGTGGACAGTGCAAAGTTGCATAGAAAAATTAGAAGAAAAAACACTGGAATAATATATCCATAAGATACTGTACACAATAGAATAGAATAAAATAAAATAAAAATAAAATAAAATACTATATACAATCAAATAAAATAGAATACAAATGCTATATACAATATGATAATACAACGACGCCAGAAAGAGTATTGCACTTAGTGTTATTGCTATTGCACATTATATATTCATTATATATTCACATAATAAAGAAAACTAAACCAATGAAATATCAGAATCTCTGATAAATGAAATAACTGAACTGACAGCATCATTAACACCAAGCACTAAAGAAAAAAAAGAGATGACACAACAAACGTTTCACTTACTTCTTATTCTGCACTCTGATGTCTCTCCTCTCCAGCACTCAGTCACACTCTGTTCTTCTTTATCAAAGGAGGTCATGACAAACAGTCCCAGTGAAAACTTTGGACATGTGAGCATGACTGGTACTGAATGTGTTTGAATATTCAGACAAGTAGTTTAAATTGGCTGCACAGAGGTTAAATGACTGAGAGTGAACTACTGAAAACAAAACCAGTGGTTTGATGTAAACATTGGCTACTGCTATCACAAATAACACTTAAAGAGCAACGCCTAATACACATGAGTAAAAAGAGCAAGGGACTGAATGAATAACTTGTGGTGGACCACTAGAGGGCTCCACTCACACCCAGTGAGTAGGAAGTGTGTTCCTGTGTTTTGTGGCGCGATATGTGCAGTTGTTGTTGGAGAGGAATAAAGAAGGAGTGAGACCTGAGAGCTCACGTACCCTCACCGTGCTGTGTTTTTGCCTCTGTGCTTATGGTAACATCTTAGTTCCCTGTTCTCCAGTTAGAGCTTCATGCTTTGAGTTTCTAGTTTGAGTTATCTTGAGCTTTTCCAGCAAATAAAGCTGCGTATTGAGTTTAATTTTTCTGTCTGATAGTCCTGCATTTGGGTCCTTCCTCCTGCCTGCCACACAGCACACACCATGACACATTTTAAGAAAGACAAATTAATGAGTGGAATAACAAAAAAACGAAAAAGCCACTGAGAGACTCCTGTTTGATCTTGATGGTGTCATGAAAGCTGTGCTGTGATGAGCACATCAGGTCTTCATCAATCTCACTTCTCTGTCATTTTGTAAACTGTAAACTGATATGAAGCAGAGTTTGGTGAATCTAAAGTAGGATTGCAAAATGATCATAAATGTCTTGGATTTCATATTTTATTGATAAAAAAAAACACTTTACATCAGTTTTAACATCAGAGCAGATCTAACACCACGTTTAGCTCTAAATGCAAGTATGTTTTTCTCATTAGCAGAAAAATTAATAGACTAAAATTCAGTCCTCTGTATTATTACTGAAGCTATGCAGTGACTAATCTAAAAAGGCGACTCATGCATTTAAACTAAATGTAATTTTATGATTATTAGGAAGCTGATAGAAATATTTAACTATACTCTCAATTCAAAATGACTTCATTGTCTCGTATCACTGATAGAAACATCAACACAAACTCGGATTTCGTCACTGTGAGACCACAGTGACTCCTGGTTGAGCCATATAAGCAGCTGGAACTGGTTGTGAAGGCATCATCATGGGTGCCTGCATGACTGGAAAAGGCTGCATGTTCACAATGTTGTTATTCTGTATGTTGACCACAGTGGGGCTTGCTTACGATGCTTTAACTCGCGATGCATCTGACACCAGGAGCACGGGCGCAGCAATAGGAAATTGCAATATCCTTACAGAGAGAGCCCTGCAGAGAGACAGTACAACCATTATTTCTTTCTTTCTCCTTTTCTGCTTCATGACATTGTCTCACTGTCACTGCTTCATACCTTGATGCCATATCTGTTTCGCATGGCAGCCCTTACAGACAAGACTGCAGGAGGAACACAAACAGGTATCCCACAGGCTGCTAATCCACCAGAGCAACATGTATCACATAAGGGAGACAGCTGTTCTCTCCAAACCTTCCTGCAACGGTGCTGGCGAGGCAGGGGCCGCACCAGAAACCATAGCAGCCTGAAAAACAGAAATGCATCACCAAAGTGGTAACATGTCTGAAGCGCCTAAGACCCCAGAAATGACAAGAAAAAGATCTTAAACTTCTTACAAGTACTCGCATCCTCAAAGCAATCCAAGAGCCCACTGTCCCAGTCTGTCAAGGGTTTTTCTGCCATTGTATGTTGAACTTCAGCCACAGACACTAAATAATTACTCTGTAAAAGTAGAATGAAGTAGAGAAAACCCAAATAAAACAATTGCAATGAAAGTCAGCTTTGTCTTCACATTTGTCTTCTTTCAGCTGAGACAGAAGGCTAAAAAAAAGAAAAATTCTGCCCAAAGATCACTTTAAAACCATAATCCGTGCCCTTTGTACAACTTGGTTGTATTACTGTAAACCTTTATATATTGGTGTTACCATTTTGCCCTGTGTCGTCTCCAGCTGCTGTAAAATGTTGGATCACAACTTTTAACTGGCTGCACAGTTAAAGTGCTTAAATGGTCTTCCCCAACCTTCCCTCTCTGAGCTGCACTTGCACTTGCCTTCCCACTCACACCAACTAACCGACTGCTCCTGGATGTGTCGAGGACACAGCGGAGGCTCAGACGGACTTTTGCCGTAGCGGGTCCCAAATTTTGAAATTCGTTACAATTTCACATTAGAGAGGTCTCTTCACTGCCAGTTCTTAAATCCAGTCTAAAGATTCACGTGTTCTGCTTGATGTTTGACCCAGTTTAAAATGTTTATTATTCATTTAAAATTCTTTTACTCATGTTTATCTTGTATTGTAATGACATTTTTAAAAATTTTGAATTCTATTTTATATTTAATGTATTTATTAATAAGAATATCTCTACATTATCCCAAAATCTGACATGTGTTTGTGAGCCAGGACACAGACCTCATTAAGCCAGGTGACGTCTGGTCCCATTTGCCTTTAGTTACGTAGTTAGGAACATGTTACAAGTTTTGAGGTTTTTTTTAGGGTACATTACTTGTGAATCGGGACATTGTTATATATAGCTACTTTGACATAGTCCGATTGATTGCAAGGCTAATTTATGACGTTTTTATATTTCTATTTAACCCTTTCATGCACAGTGTCACTACACTGGACAGCTATTGATGGTACACTCAAAAAAATGAAATTAGTTCGTTGTTACATGTACAAGATTCAAACTTGTAATTTGAACTAAATAATTTCATGTTTCTATGGTGAACATATTTAAATAATGTAGCATTTGCATGAAATTCAGCAACTTAATTTATTCTTAGTTAGTTTAAAAAAGTTAGTTGCCTGGACTGGTTCGTTGTCTCTATGAAATCATCAACCCCCATTGGTTCACTAAGCAAGCCTAGCAGTATTTGCCTTGATTAACAAAGTATTTGTTCAAACAACAAGATTTCATTGTGTTTTCCTAAAGTTTTTAACTTATGCAGAATGAATTAAAACAAATTTCACTTCACATACTTCAATAAATCACTTCAAGCCAATGCAAGTATACTACGTTGATCCAACATAATTTGATTACATTAAACCATCAAATGCCAAATGTGTTGGTTTGACATGGTCAAAATTGGGTTATTGTACATGGTTAAATCATGTGGAAAAAGGTGCCATGATTAAATTGTGTTAATCCAACAACAGATTTTTTTGAGTGTATACTTCAACATAAACCACTACATTGGACACTGATGTGTAACTCCATACCCTGCCACCCACTGGTCAGCCAGTT
Source organism: Oreochromis aureus (assembly GCF_013358895.1). NCBI lineage: Eukaryota > Metazoa > Chordata > Actinopteri > Cichliformes > Cichlidae > Oreochromis > Oreochromis aureus. Next base: position 3,141,261 of record NC_052958.1, read on the forward strand.
GTCCACCTAAGTGGACATGTTAAAAACTATTTTGAAAAGTACATGTTTTAAAAAATGAAGATCAAAAATCTTTTTTTTTTCATGTCTAAAGATGAATAAAAATACTTAAGAAAAAAAATCCAGATTGACATTGTCAGTATTCATGCATGAAAGGGTTAAGTTTCTATTCTATACTCACCCTCCATCCATAATAAAGAAAACTAAACCAGTGAAATATCAGAATCTCTGATAAATGAAATAACTGAAATGACAGCATCATTAACACCAAGCACTAAAGAAAAAAAAGAGATGACACAACAAACGTTTCACTTACTTCTTATTCTGCACTCTGATGTCTCTCCTCTCCAGCACTCAGTCACACTCTGTTCTTCTTTATCAAAGGAGGTCATGACACACAGTTCCAGTGAAAACTTTGGACATGTGAGCATGACTGGTACTGAATATTTGAATATTCAAACATGTAGTTTAAATTGGCTGCACAGAGGTTAAATAACTGAGAGTGAACTACTGAAAGCAGTGGTTTGATCTAAACATTGGCTACTGCTATCACAATAATAACACTTAAAGAGCAACGCTCTAATACACATGAGTGAAAAGAGGAAGGGACTAAACGAATAACTGAATAAATGTATAAATGACTGCTGGATTTTAGCCTTTTAGTAAAACTATGTAACCACTGAGAGAACTCTGGGTTCAGGATGAAGGCTACAAGATCAAGCCTGACATCATCACTAAAAGCAGCTTGTTAAAAACACTTTTAATAGTTTCAGCATGAAAACTATTGCGGTTTGTAACTCTCCGAGTCAGCAGACAGACAGTATTGTGCTTATTTGTGGTCATAGATCAACAAAGTCAGAAAAGTGAAAGCGATGGAGGAAGAGAGCCAAGAGTTGTGGCTATGGAGAGTTTGCTGAGTTTTCATGGAAAAACAGAGATGGGAAAGTTGACCTGGTGTTATGCTTGTAGAGGTGTTAGGGTTTAGTTTACCTCCAGGGACACACCCGTCAGTGTGCTTACTGTCTTTGTATCTTTTGTTGTGTGTGGAGAATGCCTACAAACACAAGTATGGTTTTAAGACAAATTCAGAAGTATGACTGTGCTGGTTTGGGACAAAAATGTCAACTACCTACCAAGAAGCAGAGGGTAAATAGAAATCCTGTCCATAGGCTTGATTTCTTGCATTTGCGCAATATCTCTGTTTTAGAAATCACATGACTATCCAGCATTGCAACCAGGAAAGAGCTGCAGTCTTACACACCTCTCTGCAGCTTCTCTCCTCCTGCTATGACCCCAAACCCCATCACCATAGAAACTGTGTCTGCTCACAGACCAACAAACCAACCAAAAATGATCAAAATGACATAAAACAATCACAAAGAAAGAACAATATAGTTTCCTCAGCTCCATCAACATGTCTGTTATACCCCATTCCTAGAAGAATGCTTAAAGACGTCCTACCATTAGTTAATGATTTAATATAAATTATCATCATTTATCTCTATTATTGGGGTACGTACAAAGGGCCTTTAAGCTGGCAGTGATTAAACCACTATTTAAAAAACATCACTTTGTTTTCTCTGTATTATTCTAGTATCTCTACCTTATAATATAAAGCACTTTGAGGTGACCACTGCTGTGATTTGGCACTATATAAATAAAATTGAACTGAACTGAATGTCTCTGTAGGTCAGTGTATGTAAATGAGGCCATGCAAAGGTGTCAATGAAATGATCTGAGCCTTTATCATCCTTTAATCAAGGTGGTTGCACCTTAAGTGTGTTTATGTAGCAATTGGAAGTGAAAAGAGTCAGTCATTTTCTTTTAAAAATCTTTGTCAGAGAAGACGACCAGCAAGCAACTACAAAATGTAATGAAATCACTATTTTTATTACATATAGTTCAAGTCTACCCAGTGTTGCTTGGTTTACGAATTGTGACGTAAATACCCCCTTAAGGTCGATTTCTTACAGCTCAGAAGAGAGCTGCTAAACCAAGGTATTTACAAAATATAGAGTATCCTCACGCCACATTATAAGAGTGTGGGGAGGGTTTTTATGGCTTAAAATATATAAAAATAATATAATAAACATGTGGTTTCTACTTGGTGGATTCTCACCGATCACGAGGGGTGCCGGAACGTAACCCCTGCAATAATCAGGGATCTGGGTTCGAGCCCTGACTAGAGCCTCCCACACTCAGCTGACATGCATGTCAGGTTATCTGGTTAAGTGGAAAAACTTGCTGTAGGTGGCAGGTAGACAAAGTCCCCAAAGCACATAAAATAAGTCCAAGTTTATCAAAAATTAAATTTGACACCAGCCTTTAATATGCTTTAAGGAAGTTAGTTGGACCTTAACAGTGTGCTTATGTAATAAAAAGCAGAGATTCTGCAATTCTGCCTCATCTGTTGAGGCTAATGCTGAATGTTCAGTTTCATTTCTGCTTAACTGTAACTTAACATTTTTATGTCACACGGCTTTACAAAAAACACACATTTGCAGGAATTACAGGATGTAAATTCTTGATGTCACATTTTTGGTCTGTTAGTCATAAAATGCCTGTTGGACTAAACCAGCATTTCTTACTGAATTATTATTAACTGGTAATGATGGTTCAGTTTCTGTTCTCCTAAAACAACCTTATAGTATAAAATATGAACTTCAAACCAGTTTTTCCAGCTTGCAAGGCACGCTTCTTCTAATGCTGCTATGTTGTGACACAGGACAATAGATAAATTAGCCAGGTGCAGTCTCCTCTTTGTCCGTGTGATTCATCGAACTCATTATTAGGATGCACTTGTCAGGTCATATCAGGCCTTAAACCCTGAGCCTCACTTGTCCATAGAGATTCATTTGTTCAGAGGCTCTTTTCATATTTGGATGTTCTCTTTGATGTTGATGAAATTCACAAATGTACAGGCTTCCTACAGAAGTAAAGTTAGTTAATTTTTAAAATAAATTATATAAATGCATCTGGGTCCTCTTTATTTGATGATCTTGAAGCTAAGCAATTAAAGTAACCAAAGAAGTTAATTTTTAAAACCCTTTCCTGCTGTTGGCTGTCAAGGAGGAGACTGTTTTTCCTTCGCCAGTACTTGGTCTTCAGTTCCTTGTGATTCTCTCGTTGTTCAGCTGTGTACTTACTTCATTTCCTTGTGCCTACAGCTTGCATTGTTTCAACTTTCAACCTGTCAACAGCTGAAAGCAGGCTCGTGCCGGGTACTCATCCGCCTTCACCCTGTTTCACCGCTTCACCTTTAGAAATTAGATCTTCCCCCACCTCACCTGCCTGTCCTCCTGCCTACTGCCCGTTCCAGAGTTTCATCTACCTAAAGTTGGAAAAGAAACACAAGTGATCATTCTGCCGCTCACTCGGCCTCCTGCCCTCGCCGAAGTTTGAATGAGTCGTGAGATGTTTCAGTCTCCCTCTTTCAGACGCTCAGTTCCCCTGTCTCTCACTGATCCAGCTCCTCCTGTGTTTTGCAGCCTTACGCCTCAGCGAACCCCCGTTTTGGAAACCCTGTGTCCAACTATTGCTAAGTTGACTGTGTTTTGCCTTTGTGTTGATAAAGACCGTGATTGTGATCACTGTTTGAGTTTGGGGTCTGTTCATCTCCTGCATCGGCCTCTGGGCCTTGTGACACTGAGTCTTTCCTTGTATGTTAACATTTTTTTCTCCCTTTGTCAAGGAGGGATACCAAGCATCATAGTTATAATAAATGGCTCTTTATATTGAAAACACCATGAGGAGACGAACATACTGCATGACACAAAGCATCAGTGTAAAGTCTGAAACAAATGCTTCATGGTGGATTTTTGCAGTTTTTACAGTTGAAACACTCATTCGATAAACTCTGAAAAAGTAAGATAAGACTACAAAAATGGTGTCCAGCTCTCTGAATGTTTTTATTGAGTCAGTAAAATATTATTATTAAATATTGTTATTACTATATTACTATATTATATTATTACTTATATAATTGTTACATATCTACATACGCAACTAAGATTCAAAAGGGTGAATCATCATTCCCTTCATTTTTGTTAACTCTTAACACAGATACTTTTCTTGATAACTAGGAAATCATGAAAATTAATTTAACATAGTCTAGTTTCAAAATGATTACATTACACTCTTTCACTGATAAATATGTCAGAACACACTCTGACACTCTGTATTTTCAGATTTCTCAGTTTCACTTTTAGTAAATGACCACTCCTGGTTGAGTCATGTAACCAGTTGCAACTGGTTGCGCAGGCATCATTATCACTCCTGGCTGGACAGTTGGAATAAGCTGCATGTTGATGACAGTGTTATTGTGTAAGTTGATGACAGTTGGTGTTTTCTTGCGATGCTTTAACTTGCGATGCATCTGACAGGTTTTCCCAGTTTAGGTTCTGTTAGCTCCACGCCAGTCATTTCCTGTTTCTGTTTGTATGTCACCACGTGTAGATAAAAGCTCACTCTCAGTGAGCCTGCACTTGGGTCCTTTCTCTCATCACTCCACACGTCTGTGGTTGCAGCCGTGACAGAAATAGTCAAGTCACTTTGGGTATGTCATTTTCCAACAGGAACCTCAGAAAAAAAAAAAACCCTGGGGCTTAATAAGTTAAATAAAAGTGCAATATTGTAACTGCTTTTATTTAATCTGTTCTTAATTTGGAAATATATTTAATTTACAAGTTTTAGAGAGTTCTTTCGACAGTACATATCCAAGATATATGATCACAATTATAATATTTCCGACTATAATATTTCCAACTTACACAGTATTCGAGGGAGTACTGTAGTTACTTTCAGGTGGACCCTTGCCACAAGGGTTTGCCAGAGCAGGTAGCTGTGCATGTTTGATTTGGCAGAGTTTATGCTGGATGCTCTTTCTGACACAACTCCAAATATAGAATTTGTGTCTCCACCTGGAATCAGATCAGCAACCTTTCACTTGGCAAGTACAAGGGCAAGCAACTACATTATGCAGACCACAAAATAAAAAGGCACTTATTTGATAATAAAAAGCATCACTTTAGCTTAAGTCAGCTTCCTCAGGATGTTATTTTCTGGGTCAGGAATCCATATATGCCTGACTCTTGGTTCAAGCCCTGACTGAAGCCTTTCAAAGTAGAGTTTCGCTGTTCTCCCTGTGCCTGCGTGGGTTTCCTCTGCATGCCTCAGCTTCCTCTCACACTCAGCTGACATGTATGTCAGGTTATCTGGTTAAGTGGAAAAACTTGCTGTAGGTGGCAGGTAGACAAAGTTCCCAAAGCATATAAAATAAGTCCAAGTTTGTCAAAAATCAAATCTTACACCAGCCTATAGTATGCTTTAAGGAAGTTAGTTGTGCTTATGTAATAAGAAGCAGAGATTCTGAAATTCTGCCTGATCCGTTGAGGCTAATGCTGAATGTAAGGTTTCAATTCTGTTTAACCTTGACTTAGCATTTTTATGTCACACGGCTTTACAAAAACACACAAACTACTCTGCGTCTCTGAATCTGTTACAGTCTGTGAAAAATCTCAATCACTATTTTCCTTCAAGAAAATAAGAAAGCCTTCTGACACAAGAGAACTGTGATTTATATGTTTTATAGATGTGATATAGAATTTGCAGCAATGAAAGGACATTCTTGATGCCACATTTCTGGTCTGTTAGTCATTAGATGCCTCTGGGACTAAACCAGCTTTTCTTACTGATCTATTATTAACTGCTGATGGTGGTTCAGTTTTTGTTCTGGTTGAACTAACCTTATAGTGTTTGTCATAATCACTAACTACTAATTCCATTACTTCACTTTGCAAAGTGGTTAGCCTCAGAGAAAACAGGCTTAGACTGCTTTAGATCATACTTGTTAAACAGAAAACTGCTAATGCTTCGTCATCAGGAGCCTCTATGGGCTCTGTGCCTGGCGCCAATTCCTGATTTACATGCCTTCATCAAGACTGCCATGTGGATGACACCTAGATCTATGTCCCTTTAAACAGACAGAAAAACAAAAAACCTCCCTTTCTCTAGTTAAAAGAGAATAAAATTGAATATAATTTGGTTTGTCGTTCTAAAATTCACAATAAAGAAGAGCCTTGGTTCTCCATCCAAAAATTGAAGTATGCCATGTGACCTAAACGGTTTTTAGACAAATAAGTATTTAATTACTGGATTACTACAAGCCTACCAGCCAGATACTGTAGTGCTGTTGTAAGAGTGCTAAAATATGAACCTCTAATCAAACCAGATTTTCCAGCTTGCAAGGCACGTTTCTTCTAATGCTGCTATGCTATAGGACAGTGGGCCCCACTCACACCCAAGCTTGGAGGAGGGGTTCTGTTGTGTTTGGGCGCGATATGCTCAGTTGATGTCTGGAGGTGAATAAAGTTGGAGTGGAAAACTAGAGCTCCTGTGTCGTGTCTTCCATGGCTCCATAACAGTGCAACAGATAAATCAGCCAAGTGGAATCTCCCTTAAGCTATGTTTGTCTTAAGCTCTTTGTCAGTGTGATTCATTAAACTCATTATCTGGATGCACTTACCAGGTCAATTTGTTCAATAGGCTCTTTTCATAGTTTTGTGTTGATGAAATTCACAAATGTGCAGGTTTCCTACAGAGGTAAAGTTAGTTAATTTCTAAAATAATATCAATACATCTGGGTCCTCTTTAATTGATAATCTTGAAGCTAAATAAACTAACCAAAGAAATTAATTTTTAAAACCATTTCCTGCTGTTGGCTGTCAAGCAGGAGACAACAAACCACTGTTTTAAATGCAGAAAATGCTAGCCTGTGTTGGCAGGTTACGGGGAGCTTGACATCTGAGCCTTTGTTCCTTGTTATTGTTAGTTTGTCAGTGTGGACTGTATATCTATGGGGTTCAAATGTACCATTTGCATTTTGCCTTCTGTAGTTTTCCTGTAAAAGTCTTTGCAGTTTTTAGAATTTGATTTTTAGAATTGAATCACTCATTTGAGAAGAAAAGTCTCAGAAAAGTAGGATAAGACTACAAAAATGGCGTCCAGATCTCTGATTGTTTTTATTGAGTCAGTAAAATATTGTTATTATGTAAACAATAACGTACATCTACATTTGTAACCAAACTTCAAATGGGCGAATTATCATTTCCATCATTTCTTGATAAGTAGGAAGTCAATAGTAAGGATTTAGCATACTAAATGATTACATTCTCTGCTTTTACAAGTACATACCCTGAGTAACATCAGATTTCTCAGTTTCACTTTTAGTGAATGATCACTTCTGGTTGAGTCATGAAACCAGTTGCAACTGGTTGTGCAGGCATCATCATTACTCCTGGCTGGACAGTTGGAATAGGCTGCATGTTGACAACAGTGTTATTCTGTATGTTGACAACAGTTGGAGTTTTCTTGCGATGCTTTAACTCGCGATGCATCTGACACCAGGAGCACGTGCAGCAGCAACAGGAAATTGCAATGTCCTTACAGAGAGAGCCCTGCAGAAAGACAATACAAGCATTACAGATGTGGTGTAATTCAGGTGGAAGAGCAGGTCATCTACCAACCAGAAGTTTGGTAGATCAGTCCCTGGCTCTGCTGGTCCACATGTCACAATATCCTTGCAGCAGATACTGAGTATGTGTGTGAATGTTTGACAAAAAACATTTAATCATAGTTGAAATCAAATATGGATGTTTTTGATTTAGTGAATGAGACTTGTAATTCCCACTTAAGTCCAGCTTTGAATTCATGTCTTCGTCTCATGGTTCATACCTTGATGCCATATCTGTTTCGCATGGCAGCTCTTAAAGACAAAACTGCAGGAGGAACACAAACAGGTATCCCAAAGGCTGCTAATACTCCAGGGCCGATTATATCACATAAAGGGAGACAGTTGTCCTCTCCAAATCTTCCTGAAACAGTGCAGGCGAGACAGGGGCAGCACCAGAATCCATAGCAGCCTGAAAAACACAGAAACACATCAACAAAGTGATAACAAGTCTCAAAAGACAAATGAGAAAAAACCTGTAATCCTGAAAATAGAAATATAATTTAGGAGACAATCAAATTTTACTGGCTTCTTACAAGTATTTGTATCCTCAAAGCAGTCAAGGAGACCACTGTCCCAGTCTGTCAAGGGTTTTTCTGCCATTGTAAGTTGAACTTCACCAACACACTGAACGATCGCTCTGTGAAAGTTGAGAAGCAGAAAAAGTCAAAGTGAAAATTATACGTACAAATTAAATGTAAGTCCAAATTTTGGAGGACTATATGCTGTCGATCTTTTCTGTTTGCAAAGATTACTTTTGTAAGGACAACCCTATTAGAGTGCTTTTTCTCAGAGTAATGAAAAATGTATTCGGTTGAATAAACAATATACTGAAGAAACTAAAACTGTGGACACATGCACATAGAAATGAAACCAAAGAGCCTGTTAAGGATATTGTGGTCATTTTTAATTCTTCAATTAAGCTTGATTAATATATCCATAATTCACAAGACATTTTATATAACAAGGTAAAAATTCTGCAGCATAATAGAGAGAAACACCCAAACATCTACAATGAACAAGCATTTGGGGATGTAGGAAGAACAAGCTTTCTACACACATCCAAGTGACTTTCAAACAAACAGCAATACATGGTTGACATATCTCAAAAAGATGGCTTGCGTAATTTGAAACACGAGTACAGTAATGCGTGGGTAAACAACTCTCTCCTGAACAGAATATGTAGACTGGTTTGGAAGTGAAAGTCTGTTACGCTTACAGTTCAGACAGTTTAATATACTTTAACTGTCTCTCAGTCATCCAGGTCATCATGGTCTAAGGAGCCTGGGAAGAAAAGCGTCTGGACTTAAGTTTCTTGAGGACGTTTCACCTCTGAAACATCAGTTCAGACAGTTTAACTTTAACTGCCCTCTAGAACAGACAGCTTAGAATTTGGAGTTCGGCATGTGGTTTGCCTTTCAGAATAATAATTAAAAAACAAAACTCTATAAAGTATACCGCTCTCTTTGTAAGAACTTCTATACTGTTAAATACATTTGAGTCTTTTTTGTTTCAGTTTAAATAAACCTTAGCGTTTTACAGTCACACCCTCATGATGGCCTCTGTTTCTCCGAAGAGGACTAATATACAAAACACACTGCCTGAACACACATGTAATCCAAGAATTTAAAAAGTGAAAGGTTTTTCTGTACAAACTGCCTCTAGTGTCATGGTACAAACGACTGAGTACTAATCACTAAGTTGATGTGAAATGAGTTGTAGAAAACTGGAAGGTCTTACCTGCTCGTGCTGGACACCCTCTGCGCACCTCTTAATGACTGAACGGATGCTCTTTGGATTGAGTTTCATTCAGCTGAGTCAACACAAATAACACTGCAAAGCCTGAAGCATGGAAACGGAAAAATGAAACTCAAAGTCCATTCAACAATGTCCTTCATGGCCATTGTGTTTTAACCTTTGAGTACAAGCGCACTCACCCACACAGCTGTACAAGCAGGTACTCACAGACTCACGCTACCTCGGTTGGCTACTGCCTCTAGATGTATCTGGCATTGTTAGTACTGTGTGCTGTTCATTAACATGTATTTATTATTATTATTATTATTTACTGTCTGTGAAGGTTCTCAGTCATCCAGGTCACTGTAGTCTAAGGAGCTTGGAAAGAAAGTACCTTAATTTCTTTAAGTTGCTTGAAGATGTTTCACCTCGTATCCGAGAAGCTTCTTCAGTTCTATAGTCAAATGGTGGAGAGTCCGAGATTTGGACAGGACAGGACAGGAAAGGACAGGGGAAAAGGAAATAAAACCCCAAACTGAACCTGAACAAGGGCGGAAACAATCAAATAATAGAAGCACAGTAGCAGAAGAATCAAAGGAATTTGTTATCTGGACGCTGACGATGATCTGACCTCACTAGTTACAGAAATGGAGGCTGTTAGTCTCTATTAGCTAAGTCAAATTTACAGCTACACAAAACTGCTTCAAATCAGAAGCAAGATGATGGCTGCATCACAGCTTGAGTAGGACTTAGACACTGGGACAGACTCTTGACCTCTTCAACATGGCCTTGGACTAAGCTGGATCCTTGAATATGATGCCTTCATCTTCCAGGCTTCTAAGTAAGAGGGATCTTTCACTCAGTGAAGCATACCCAGACCTTATTAGGGCCCGAGCACCGAGAGTGCGAAGGCCCTATTGTATCTGCTCCGTTTCTTCTTCTTCTTCTTCTTCTTCTTCTTATTATTAGGGCCCGAGCACTGACTGTGCGAAGGCCCTATTGTATCTGCTCTGTTTCTTATTATTATTATTATTATTATTATTATTATTATTCAGGCAAAAGAAGGGCCTTTTTGAGGGCTTTAACATGCTCGAAAACTCATGAAATTTTGCACACGCGTCAGGTCTGGTGAAAAATTTTGTATTTTAATGGTTTTACATATGAGCACTGGGAAATGGCTCTGTAGCGCCACCTATGCCTTGTTAAATGCAGCCCTACGAACACATCGTTTTAGCTACATGTATGAAATTTGGCACAGATGTGTATCATGCCAAGACGAACAAAAAAGTCAGTGGGACCATTGACGCAAACCCAACAGGAAGTCCGCCATTTGGAAGTGAAGGTGACAATTTGGCTCTAATTTTGCCATTTCCACGCCTCGAACTTTTGCGAACTCCTCATTGGAATTTCATCGGACAAGCTTCATATTTGGTCAGTGTCAACTACACACCTGGGCCATGTTAAATTGCAGAGCTTTTGAGTTTTCGGGTTACGGTGAGGCTGTGGCGCCACGGCGAATTTCGATGACTCGCCATGAAAATCTTATTGCCTCTCGTTCTGTCATACATTGTCCGACCTTGACCAAAGTGGACACATATGATAAGGCTCCACCCCTGAACATATTTCAACTGCCATATTTGACATCAGGGACAGCGCGACCTAGTGGGAACAGGAAATGTCATGTTTTACACTTTGGGGTACAGTATTGTAATGGGTGACATCTGCAGCCTCAAATTTCTCCAGGAAAGCCTTAAGGAGTTGGTCTTGGGTTACAGAGAAAACTGTGAGTTTTCGCTGAAGGGTGTGACCCCAGCAGCATGGCGAACATTGAGGTCTCGCCATGAAGAAACAAATTAGTGTAACTCAATGAAATCCAATGTGATCAGTACCAGATTTTACAGGGATGATGTCAGACCCGCCCTGAACAGATTGATATGCCCATTGTCAGGAATACGTAGAGCGCCACCTAGTGGCACCAGGAAATGTCATGTCTTTCATTTTGTTGTACTGATTTTCACAGGTTCATCGTGGCCACCTCAAAAGCGGTGAATATCACCATCAGTCCCTCTTGATGCTTCAGTGAGAAAATTGTGACTATAAACTGAACGGCGCACCCTGGTGGCAACGCAGTTCACCATGAAAGATGAAGTGGCTTTTGAGGGGCTTGAAAAGTTTAAAAGTCTTGAAATTTGGCGCACACCTCTAATGTGATGAGGGATTTCTTTTTATATGTTCATTTTCCTTGAAGAGCGCAAAATGGCTCCACAGCGCCCCTACAAAATTTCAAAACAACAGCCCCTGCTCTGTGTTTTATGTATGAGTTTGAAACCTGGCAAGCTTATTGGAGATATCAAGATGTACAAAAAAGTCTCTTGGAGCAATATCCCAAATCCAACAGGAAGTCAGCCATTTTAAAATTAATGTGTAAATTTGGCGACATTTTCCCTCTTTTCAGGCCTCATACTTTGACGAACTCCTCCAAGGGATTTCATTAGATTTACGCGATCTCCTGTGTGTGGAATCTAAAGACCTTTGTGATGTTAAATTGCGAAGCTTTTACGTTCAGGGAACGGGGTGGTCATGGCGGCACGTGGAGTTTCAATCACTCGCCAAAAGCAGTAACCTGCTGTCGCTCAAAAACACAATGTCCAATCTCTCCCAAAGGTCGCAGGCGTGATGAGACTCGAGCTCGGAAATGTTTGTTATGCCATTTGTCAGTAATGGTTAGAGCGCCACCTAGTGGGACGACTATAATAATGGTTGAATGAGATGAAATGTTAGCTGGTGGTTAAATGCATGAATTCCATCAATGTGACATCAGATCGGAAGCGCTGGTTTTAGGTGTTGGGCTTGGCTCGACCGCCCGGGTGCGAGGGCCCTCATATCGCTGCTTGCAGCTTTAATTATTATTATTATTATTATTAGGGCCCGAGCACTGAGAGTGCGAAGGCCCTATTGTATCTGCTCCGTTTCTTATTATTATTATTATTATTATTATTATTATTATTCAGGCAAAAGAAGGGCCTTTTGAGGGCTTTAACATGCTCGAAAACTCTTGGAATTTTGCACACATGCCAGGTCTGGTGAAAAATTTTGTATTTTAATGGTTTTACATATGAGCACTGGGAAATGGCTCTGTAGCGCCACCTATGCCTTGTTAAATGCAGCCCTACAAACACATCGTTTTAGCTACATGTATGAAATTTGGCACACATGTGTATCATGCCAAGACGAACAAAAAGTCTGTGGGACCATTGACGCAAACCCAACAGGAAGTCCGCCATTTGGAAGTGAACGTGACATTTTGGCTCTAATTTTGCCATTTCCATGCCTCGAACTTTTGCGAACTCCTCATTGGAATTTCATCGTACAAGCTTCATATTTGGTCAGTGTCAACTACACACCTGGGCCATGTTAAATTGCGGAGCTTTTGAGTTTTCGGGATACGGTGAGGCCGTGGCGCCACGGCGAATTTCGATGACTCGCCATGAAAATCTTGTTGCCTCTCTTTCTGTCATACATTGTCCGACCTTGACCAAAGTGGACACATATGATAAGGCTCCACCCCTGAACATATTTCAACTGCCATATTTGACATCAGGAGAGCGCCACCTAGTGGGAACAGGAAATGTCATGTTTTACACTTTGGGGTACAGTATTGTAATGGGTGACATCTGCAGCCTCAAATTTCTCCAGGAAAGCCTTAAGGAGTTGGTCTTGGGTTACAGAGAAAACTGTGAGTTTTCGCTGAAGGGTGTGACCCCAGCAGCATGGCGAACATTGAGGTCTCGCCATGAAGAAACAAATTAGTGTAAGTCAATGAAATCCAATCTGATCAGTACCAGATTTTACAGACATGATGTCAGACCCGCCCTGAACAGATTGATGTGCCCATTGTCAGGAATACGTAGAGCGCCACCTAGTGGCACCAGGAAATGTCATGTCTTTCATTTTGTTGTACTGATTTTCACAGGTTCATCGTGGCCACCTGAAAAGCGGTGAGTATCACCATCAGTCCTTCATGATGCTTCTGTGCGAAAATTGTTACTTTAAACTGAACGGCGCACCCTGGTGGCAACGCGGTTCACCATGAAAGACGAAGTGGCTTTTGAGGGGCTTGGAAATTTTAAAAGTCTTGGAATTTGGCCCAAACCTCCAATGTGATGAGGGCTTTGTTGTTATGTGATCATTTTCCTTGAATAGTGCAAAATGGCTCCACAGCGCCCCCTACAAAATTTCAAAACATCAGCCCCTGCTCTGTGTTTTATTTATAAGTCTGAAACCTGGTAAGCTTATGGAGGATATCAAGATGTACAAAAAAGTCTCTTGGAGCAATATCCCAAATCCAACAGGAAGTCAGCCATTTTTAAATTAAGGTGTAATTTTAGCCACTTTTTCGCCTCTTTTCAGGCCTCATACTTTGACGAACTCCTCCAAGGGATTTCATCAGATTAACCCGATCTCCTGTGTGTGGAATCTAAAGACCTTTGTGATGTTAAATTGCGAAGCTTTTACGTTCAGGGAAGCGGGGTGGCCATGGCGGCACGTGGAGTTTCAATCCTCGCCAAAAAGCAGTAATCTGCTGTCACTCAAAAACACAATGTCCAATCTCTCCCAAAGTTCGCAGGCGTGATGATGAGACTCAAGGTCGGAAATGTTTGTTATCCCATTTGTCAGTAATGGTTAGAGCGCCACCTAGTGGGACGACTATAATAATGATTGAATCAGATGAATCGTTAGCTGGTGGTTCTAGGCATGAATTCCATCAATGTGACATCAGATCGGACGTGCTGGTTGTAGGAGTTGGGTGTGGCCCGACGTGCCGGGGTGCGAGGGCCCTCATAACGCTGCTTGCAGCTTTAATTAGGGCCCGAGCACAAAAGTGCGAAGGCCCTATTGTATCTGCTCTGTTTCTTATTATTATTATTATTATTATTATTATTATTATTATTATTATTATTAGGGCCCGAGCACTGAGAGTGCGAAGGCCGTATTGTATCTGCTCCGTTTCTTATTATTATTATTATTATTATTATTATTATTATTCAGGCAAAAGAAGGGCCTTTTTGAGGGCTTTAACATGTTCGAAAACTCTTGGAATTTTGCACACATGCCAGGTTTGGTGAAAAATTTTGTATTTTAATGGTTTTACATATGAGCACTGGGAAATGGCTCTGTAGCGCCACCTATGCCTTGTTAAATGCAGCCCTACGAACACATCGTTTTAGCTACATGTATGAAATTTGGCACACATGTGTATCATGCCAAGACGAACAAAAAGTCTGTGGGACCATTGACGCAAACCCAACAGGAAGTCCGCCATTTGGAAGTGAAGGTGACATTTTGGCTCTAATTTTGCCATTTCCATGCCTCGAACTTTTGCGAACTCCTCATTGTAATTTCATCGTACAAGCTTCATATTTGGTCAGTGTCAACTACACACCTGGGCCATGTTAAATTGCGGAGCTTTTGAGTTTTCGGGATACGGTGAGGCCGTGTGCGCCACGGCGAATTTCGATGACTCGCCATGAAAATCTTATTGCCTCTCGTTCTGTCATACATTGTCCGACCTTGACCAAAGTGGACACATATGATAAGGCTCCACCCCTGAACATATTTCAACTGCCATATTTGACATCAGGGACAGCGCCACCTAGTGGGAACAGGAAATGTCATGTTTTACACTTTGGGGTACAGTATTGTAATGGGTGACATCTGCAGCCTCAAATTTCTCCAGGAAAGCCTTAAGGAGTTGGTCTTGGGTTACAGAGAAAACTGTGAGTTTTCGCTGAAGGGTGTGACCCCAGCAGCATGGCGAACATTGAGGTCTCGCCATGAAGAAACAAATTAGTGTAACTCAATGAAATCCAATCTGATCAGTACCAGATTTTACAGGGATGATGTCAGACCCGCCCTGAACAGATTGATATGCCCATTGTCAGGAATACGTAGAGCGCCACCTAGTGGCACCAGGAAATGTCATGTCTTTCATTTTGTTGTACTGATTTTCACAGGTTCATCGTGGCCACCTCAAAAGCGGTGAATATCACCATCAGTCCCTCTTGATGCTTCAGTGAGAAAATTGTGACTATAAACTGAACAGGCGCACCCTGGTGGCAACGCAGTTCACCATGAAAGATGAAGTGGCTTTTGAGGGGCTTGAAAAGTTTAAAAGTCTTGAAATTTGGCGCACACCTCTAATGTGATGAGGGATTTCTTTTATATGTTCATTTTCCTTGAACAGCGCAAAATGGCTCCACAGCGCCCCCTACAAAATTTCAAAACAACAGCCCCTGCTCTGTGTTTTATGTATGAGTTTGAAACCTGGCAAGCTTATTGGAGATATCAAGATGTACAAAAAGTCTCTTGGAGCAATATCCCAAATCCAACAGGAAGTCAGCCATTTTAAAATTAATGTGTAAATTTGGCGACATTTTCCCCTCTTTTCAGGCCTCATACTTTGACGAACTCCTCCAAGGGATTTCATTAGATTTACGCGATCTCCTGTGTGTGGAATCTAAAGACCTTTGTGATGTTAAATTGCGAAGCTTTTACGTTCAGGGAAACGGGGTGGTCATGGCGGCACGTGGAGTTTCAATCACTCGCCAAAAAGCAGTAACCTGCTGTCGCTCAAAAACACAATGTCCAATCTCTCCCAAAGGTCGCAGGCGTGATGAGACTCGAGCTCGGAAATGTTTGTTATGCCATTTGTCAGTAATGGTTAGAGCGCCACCTAGTGGGACGACTATAATAATGGTTGAATGAGATGAAATTTTAGCTGGTGGTTAAATGCATGAATTCCATCAATGTGACATCAGATCGGAAGCGCTGGTTTTAGGTGTTGGGCTTGGCTCGACGCGCCGGGGTGCGAGGGCCCTCATATCGCTGCTTGCAGCTTTAATTATTATTATTATTATTATTATTATTATTATTATTATTATTTCGGCAAATGAATCGGCCTTTGAGGGCCTAAACATGCTCGAAAACTCATGAAATTTTGCAGACGCGTCAGGTCTGGTGAAAATTTACGTATTTTAATGTCCGTGAGACATGTCCAGGGAAAATTGGCTCAGTAGCGCCACCTAGAAAAATGAGAAACGCGAGCCCCGAGATGGGTATGACCTACATGTATAAAACTCGAACACATATCTAACGTTCGGAGACGCACATAAAAGTCTATTATGGCCATGTCCTAAACCCAACAGGAAGTCCGCCATTTGGAAGTGAAGGTGACATTTTGGCTCTAATTTTGCCATTTCCATGCCTCGAACTTTTGCGAACTCCTCATTGGAATTTCATCGTACAAGCTTCATATTTGGTCAGTGTCAACTACACACCTGGGCCATGTTAAATTGCGGAGCTTTTGAGTTTTCGGGTTACTGTGAGGCCGTGGCGCCACGGCGAATTTCGATGACTCGCCATGAAAATCTTATTGCCTCTCGTTCTGTCATACATTGTCCGACCTTGACCAAAGTGGACACATATGATAAGGCTCCACCCCTGAACATATTTCAACTGTCATATTTGACACCAGGGACAGCGCCACCTAGTGGGAACAGGAAATGTCATGTTTTACACTTTGGGGTACAGTATTGTAATGGGTGACATCTGCAGCCTCAAATTTCTCCAGGAAAGCCTTAAGGAGTTGGTCTTGGGTTACAGAGAAAACTGTGAGTTTTCGCTGAAGGGTGTGACCCCAGCAGCATGGCGAACATTGAGGTCTCGCCATGAAGAAACAAATTAGTGTAACTCAATGAAATCCAATCTGATCAGTACCAGATTTTACAGGGATGATGTCAGACCCGCCCTGAACAGATTGATATGCCCATTGTCAGGAATACGTAGAGCGCCACCTAGTGGCACCAGGAAATGTCATGTCTTTCATTTTGTTGTACTGATTTTCACAGGTTCATCGTGGCCACCTCAAAAGCGGTGAATATCACCATCAGTCCCTCTTGATGCTTCAGTGAGAAAATTGTGACTATAAACTGAACGGCGCACCCTGGTGGCAGCGCAGTTCACCATGAAAGATGAAGTGGCTTTTGAGGGGCTTGAAAAGTTTAAAAGTCTTGAAATTTGGCGCACACCTCTAATGTGATGAGGATTTCTTTTTATATGTTCATTTTCCTTGAACAGCGCAAAATGGCTCCACAGCGCCCCCTACAAAATTTCAAAACAACAGCCCCTGCTCTGTGTTTTATGTATGAGTTTGAAACCTGGCAAGCTTATTGGAGATATCAAGATGTACAAAAAGTCTCTTGGAGCAATATCCCAAATCCAACAGGAAATCAGCCATTTTAAAATTAATGTGTAAATTTGGCGACATTTTCCCCTCTTTTCAGGCCTCATACTTTGACGAACTCCTCCAAGGGATTTCATTAGATTTACGCGATCTCCTGTGTGTGGAATCTAAAGACCTTTGTGATGTTAAATTGCGAAGCTTTTACGTTCAGGGAAACGGGGTGGTCATGGCGGCACGTGGAGTTTCAATCACTCGCCAAAAAGCAGTAACCTGCTGTCACTCAAAAACACAATGTCCAATCTCTCCCAAAGGTCGCAGGCGTTATGAGACTTGACCTCGGAAATGTTTGTTATGCCATTTGTCAATAATGATTAGAGCGCCACCTAGTGGGACGACTATAACAATGGTTGAATGAGATGAAATGTTAGCTGGTGGTTAAATGCATGAATTCCATCAATGTGACATCAGATCGGAAGCGCTGGTTTTAGGTGTTGGGCTTGGCTCGACGTGCCGGGGTGCGAGGGCCCTCATATCGCTGCTTGCAGCTTTAATTATTATTATTATTATTATTATTATTATTATTATTTCGGCAAATGAATCGGCCTTTTGAGGGCCTAAACATGCTCAAAAACTCATGAAATTTTGCACACGCGTCAGGTCTGGTGAAAATTTACGTATTTTAATGTCCATAGACATGTCCAGGGAAAATTGGCTCAGTAGCGCCACCTAGAAAATGAGAAACGCGAGCCCCGAGATGGGTATGACCTACATGTTTAAAACTCGAACACATATCGAACGTTCGGGAGACGCACAAAAAAAGTCTATTATGGCCATGTCCTAAACCCAACAGGAAGTCCGCCATTTGGAAGTGAAGGTGACATTTTGGCTCTAATTTTGCCATTTCCATGCCTCGAACTTTTTCGAACTCCTCATTGGAATTTAATTGTACAAGCTTCATATTTGGTCAGTGTCAACTACACACCTGGGCCATGTTAAATTGCGGAGCTTTTGAGTTTTCGGGATACGGTGAGGCCGTGGCGCCACGGCGAATTTCGATGACTCGCCATGAAAATCTTATTGCCTCTCGTTCTGTCATACATTGTCCGACCTTGACCAAAGTGGACACATATGATAAGGCTCCACCCTGAACATATTTCAACTGCCATATTTGACATCAGGGACAGCGCCACCTAGTGGGAACAGGAAATGTCATGTTTTACACTTTGGGGTACAGTATTGTAATGGGTGACATCTGAAGCCTCAAATTTCTCCAGGAAAGCCTTAAGGAGTTGGTCTTGGGTTACAGAGAAAACTGTGAGTTTTCGCTGAAGGGTGTGACCCCAGCAGCATGGCGAACATTGAGGTCTCGCCATGAAGAAACAAATTAGTGTAACTCAATGAAATCCAATCTGACCAGAACCACATTTTACAGCGATGATGTCAGACCCGCTCTGAACAGATTGATATGCCCATTGTCAGGAATACGTAGAGCGCCACCTAGTGGCACCAGGAAATGTCATGTCTTTCATTTTGTTGTACTGATTTTCACAGGTTCATCGTGGCCACCTCAAAAGCGGTGAATATCACCATCAGTCCCTCTTGATGCTTCAGTGAGAAAATTGTGACTATAAACTGAACGGCGCACCCTGGTGGCAACGCAGTTCACCATGAAAGATGAAGTGGCTTTTGAGGGGCTTGAAAAGTTTAAAAAGTCTTGAAATTTGGCGCACACCTCTAATGTGATGAGGGATTTTTATATGTTCATTTTCCTTGAACAGCGCAAAATGGCTCCACAGCGCCCCTACAAAATTTCAAAACAACAGCCCCTGCTCTGTGTTTTATGTATGAGTTTGAAACCTGGCAAGCTTATTGGAGATATCAAGATGTACAAAAAGTCTCTTGGAGCAATATCCCAAATCCAACAGGAAGTCAGCCATTTTAAAATTAATGTGTAAATTTGGCGACATTTTCCCCTCTTTTCAGGCCTCATACTTTGACGAACTCCTCCAAGGGATTTCATTAGATTTACGCGATCTCCTGTGTGTGGAATCTAAAGACCTTTGTGATGTTAAATTGCGAAGCTTTTTACGTTCAGGGAAGCGGGGTGGTCATGGCGGCACGTGGAGTTTCAATCCTCGCCAAAAGCAGTAACCTGCTGTCGCTCAAAAACACAATGTCCAATCTCTCCCAAAGGTCGCAGGCGTGATGAGACTCGAGCTCAGAAATGTTTGTTATGCCATTTGTCAGAAATCATTAGAGCGCCACCTAGTGGGACGACTATAATAATGGTTGAATGAGATGAAATTTTAGCTGGTGGTTAAATGCATGAATTCCATCAATGTGACATCAGATCGGAAGCGCTGGTTTTAGGTGTTGGGCTTGGCTCGACGCTGCGCCGAAAGTGCGAGGGCCCTCATATCGCTGCTTGCAGCTTTAATTATTATTAGGGCCCGAGCACAAAAGTGCGAAGGCCCTATTGTATCTGCTCTGTTTCTTATTATTATTATTATTATTATTATTATTATTATTATTATTATTATTATTATTATTATTTTTGCAAATGAATCGGCCTTTTGAGGGCCTAAACATGCTCGAAAACTCATGAAATTTTGCACACGCGTCAGGTCTGGTGAAAATTTACGTATTTTAATGTCTGTAGACATGTCCAGGGAAAATTGGCTCAGTAGCGCCACCTAGAAAAATGAGAAGCGCGAGCCCCGAGATGGGTATGACCTACATGTATAAAACTCGAACACATATCTAACGTTCGGAGACGCACGTAAAAGTCTATTATGGCCATGTCCTAAACCCAACAGGAAGTCCGCCATTTGGAAGTGAAGGTGACATTTTGGCTCTAATTTTGCCATTTCCATGCCTCGAACTTTTGCGAACTCCTCATTGGAATTTCATCGTACAAGCTTCATATTTGGTCAGTGTCAACTACACCCCTGGGCCATGTTAAATTGCGGAGCTTTTGAGTTTTCGGGTTACTGTGAGGCCGTGGCGCCACGGCGAATTTCGATGACTCGCCATGAAAATCTTATTGCCTCTCGTTCTGTCATACATTGTCCGACCTTGACCAAAGTGGACACATATGATAAGGCTCCACCCCTGAACATATTTCAACTGCCATATTTGACACCAGGGACAGCGCCACCTAGTGGGAACAGGAAATGTCATGTTTTACACTTTGGGGTACAGTATTGTAATGGGTGACATCTGCAGCCTCAAATTTCTCCAGGAAAGCCTTAAGGAGTTGGTCTTGGGTTACAGAGAAAACTGTGAGTTTTCGCTGAAGGGTGTGACCCCAGCAGCATGGCGAACATTGAGGTCTCGCCATGAAGAAACAAATTAGTGTAACTCAATGAAATCCAATGTGATCAGTACCAGATTTTACAGGGATGATGTCAGACCCGCCCTGAACAGATTGATATGCCCATTGTCAGGAATACGTAGAGCGCCACCTAGTGGCACCAGGAAATGTCATGTCTTTCATTTTGTTGTACTGATTTTCACAGGTTCATCGTGGCCACCTCAAAAGCGGTGAATATCACCATCAGTCCCTCTTGATGCTTCAGTGAGAAAATTGTGACTATAAACTGAACGGCGCACCCTGGTGGCAACACAGTTCACCATGAAAGATGAAGTGGCTTTTGAGGGGCTTGAAAAGTTTAAAAGTCTTGAAATTTGGCGCACACCTCTAATGTGATGAGGGATTTCTTTTTATATGTTCATTTTCCTTGAACAGCGCAAAATGGCTCCACAGCGCCCCCTACAAAATTTCAAAACAACAGCCCCTGCTCTGTGTTTTATGTATGAGTTTGAAACCTGGCAAGCTTATTGGAGATATCAAGATGTACAAAAAAAAGTCTCTTGGAGCAATATCCCAAATCCAACAGGAAGTCAGCCATTTTAAAATTAATGTGTAAATTTGGCGACATTTTCCCTCTTTTCAGGCCTCATACTTTGACGAACTCCTCCAAGGGATTTCATTAGATTTACGCGATCTCCTGTGTGTGGAATCTAAAGACCTTTGTGATGTTAAATTGCGAAGCTTTTACGTTCAGGGAAGCGGGGGTGGTCATGGCGGCACGTGGAGTTTCAATCACTCGCCAAAAGCAGTAACCTGCTGTCGCTCAAAAAACACAATGTCCAATCTCTCCCAAAGGTCGCAGGCGTGATGAGACTCGAGCTCGAAATGTTTGTTATGCCATTTGTCAGTAATGGTTAGAGCGCCACCTAGTGGGACGACTATAATAATGGTTGAATGAGATGAAATTTTAGCTGGTGGTTAAATGCATGAATTCCATCAATGTGACATCAGATCGGAAGCGCTGGTTTTAGGTGTTGGGCTTGGCTCGACGCGCCGGGGGTGCGAGGGCCCTCATATCGCTGCTTGCAGCTTTAATTATTATTATTATTATTATTCAGGCAAAACAAGGGCCTTTTTGAGGGCCTAAACATGCTCAAAAACTCTTGAAATTTTGCACACATGCCAGGTCTGGTGAAAAATTTTGTATTTTAATGGTTTTAAATATGAGCACTGGGAAATGGCTCTGTAGCGCCACCTATGCCTTGTTAAATGCAGCCCTACAAACACATTGTTTTAGCTACATGTATGAAATTTGGCACACATGTGTATCATGCCAAGACGAACAAAAAAGTCAGTGGGACCATTGACGCAAACCCAACAGGAAGTCCGCCATTTGGAAGTGAAGGTGACATTTTGGCTCTAATTTTGCCATTTCCATGCCTCGAACTTTTGCGAACTCCTCATTGGAATTTCATCGTTACAAGCTTCATATTTGGTCAGTGTCAACTACACACCTGGGCCATGTTAAATTGCGGAGCTTTTGAGTTTTCGCGATACGGTGAGGCCGTGGCGCCACGGCGAATTTCGATGACTCGCCATGAAAATCTTATTGCCTCTCGTTCTGTCATACATTGTCCGACCTTGACCAAAGTGGACACATATGATAAGGCTCCACCCTGAACATATTTCAACTGCCATATTTGACATCAGGTACAGCGCCACCTAGTGGGAACAGGAAATGTCATGTTTTACACTTTGGGGTACAGTATTGTAATGGGTGACATCTGCAGCCTGAAATTTCTCCAGGAAAGCCTTAAGGAGTTGGTCTTGGGTTACAGAGAAAACTGTGAGTTTTCGCTGAAGGGTGTGACCCCAGCAGCATGGCGAACATTGAGGTCTCGCCATGAAGAAACAAATTAGTGTAACTCAATGAAATCCAATCTGATCAGTACCAGATTTTACAGGGATGATGTCAGACCCGCCCTGAACAGATTGATATGCCCATTGTCAGGAATACGTAGAGCGCCACCTAGTGGCACCAGGAAATGTCATGTCTTTCATTTTGTTGTACTGATTTTCACAGGTTCATCGTGGCCACCTCAAAAGCGGTGAGTATCACCATCAGTCCCTCATGATGCTTCAGTGAGAAAATTGTGACTTTAAACTGAACGGCGCACCCTGGTTCATGGTTCACCATGAAAGATGAAGTGGCTTTTGAGGGGCTTGGAAATTTTAAAAGTCTTGGAATTTGGCCCAAACCTCCAATGTGATGAGTGCTTTGTTGTTATGTGATCATTTTCCTTGAATAGTGCAAAATGGCTCCACAGCGCCCCTACAAAATTTCAAAACATCAGCCCCTGCTCTGTGTTTCATTTACAAGTCTGAAACCTGGTAAGCTTATGGAGGATATCAAGATGTACAAAAAAGTCTCTTGGAGCAATATCCCAAATCCAACAGGAAGTCAGCCATTTTAAAATTAAGGTGTAATTTTAGCCACTTTTTCGCCTCTTTTCAGGCCTCATACTTTGACGAACTCCTCCAAGGGATTTCATCAGATTAACCCGATCTCCAGTGTGTGGAATCTAAAGACCTTTGTGATGTTAAATTGCGAAGCTTTTTACGTTCAGGGAAACGGGGTGGCCATGGCGGCACGTGGAGTTTCAGTCCCTCGCCAAAAAGCAGTAATCTGCTGTCACTCAAAAACACAATGTTCAATCTCTCCCAAAGTTCGCAGGCGTGATGAGACTCAAGGTCGGAAATGTTTGTTATCCCATTGGTCAGTAATGGTTAGAGCGCCACCTAGTGGGACGACTATAATAATGATTGAATGAGATGAATCGTTAGCTGGTGGTTCTAGGCATGAATTCCATCAATGTGACATCAGATCGGACGTGCTGGTTGTAGGTGTTGGGCGTGGCCCGACGTGCCGGGGTGCGAGGGCCCTCATAACGCTGCTTGCAGCTTTAATTATTATTATCATTATTATTATTTCGGCAAATGAATCGGCCTTTTGAGGGCCTAAACATGCTCAAAAACTCATGAAATTTTGCACACGCGTCAGGTCTGGTGAAAATTTACGTATTTTAATGTCCGTAGACATGTCCAGGGAAAATTGGCTCAGTAGCGCCACCTAGAAAAATGAGAAACGCGAGCCCCGAGATGGGTATGACCTACATGTATAAAACTCGGAACACATATCTAACGTTCGGAGACGCACAAAAAAAGTCTATTATGGCCATGTCCTAAACCCAACAGGAAGTCCGCCATTTGGAAGTGAAGGTGACATTTTGGCTCTAATTTTGCCATTTCCATGCCTCGAACTTTTGCGAACTCCTCATTGGAATCTCATCGTACAAGCTTCATATTTGGTCAGTGTCAACTACACACCTGGGCCATGTTAAATTGCGGAGCTTTTGAGTTTTCGGGATACGGTGAGGCCGTGGCGCCACGGCGAATTTCGATGACTCGCCATGAAAATCTTATTGCCTCTCGTTCTGTCATACATTGTCCGACCTTGACCAAAGTGGACACATATGATAAGGCTCCACCCCTGAACATATTTCAACTGCCATATTTGACATCAGGGACAGCGCCACCTAGTGGGAACAGGAAATGTCATGTTTTACACTTTGGGGTACAGTATTGTAATGGGTGACATCTGCAGCCTGAAATTTCTCCAGGAAAGCCTTAAGGAGTTGGTCTTGGGTTACAGAGAAAACTGTGAGTTTTCGCTGAAGGGTGTGACCCCAGCAGCATGGCGAACATTGAGGTCTCGCCATGAAGAAAGAAATTAGTGTAACTCAATGAAATCCAATGTGATCAGTACCAGACTTTACAGGGATGATGTCAGACCCGCCCTGAACAGATTGATATGCCCATTGTCAGGAATACGTAGAGCGCCACCTAGTGGCACCAGGAAATGTCATGTCTTTCATTTTGTTGTACTGATTTTCACAGGTTCATCGTGGCCACCTCAAAAGCGGTGAATATCACCATCAGTCCCTCATGATGCTTCAGTGAGAAAATTGTGACTATAAACTGAACGGCGCACCCTGGTGGCAACGCAGTTCACCATGAAAGATGAAGTGGCTTTTGAGGGGCTTGAAAAGTTTAAAAGTCTTGAAATTTGGCGCACACCTCTAATGTGATGAGGATTTCTTTTTATATGTTCATTTTCCTTGAACAGCGCAAAATGGCTCCACAGCGCCCCCTACAAAATTTCAAAACAACAGCCCCTGCTCTGTGTCTTATGTATGAGTCTGAAACCTGGTAAGCTTATAGGAGATATCAAGATGTACAAAAAAGTCTCTTGGAGCAATATCCCAAATCCAACAGGAAGTCAGCCATTTTAAAATTAATGTGTAAATTTGGCGACATTTTCCCCTCTTTTCAGGCCTCATACTTTGACGAACTCCTCCAAGGGATTTCATTAGATTTACGCGATCTCCTGTGTGGAATCTAAAGACCTTTGTGATGTTAAATTGCGAAGCTTTTACGTTCAGGGAAACGGGGTGGTCATGGCGGCACGTGGAGTTTCAATCACTCGCCAAAAAGCAGTAATCTGCTGTCACTCAAAAACACAATGTCCAATCTCTCCCAAAGGTCGCAGGCGTGATGAGACTCGAGCTCGGAAATGTTTGTTATGCCATTTGTCAGTAATGGTTAGAGCGCCACCTAGTGGGACGACTATAATAATGGTTGAACGAGATGAAATTTTAGCTGGTGGTTAAATGCATGAATTCCATCAATGTGACATCAGATCGGAAGCGCTGGTTTTAGGTGTTGGGCTTGGCTCGACGCGCCGGGGGTGCGAGGGCCCTCATATTGCTGCTTGCAGCTTTAATGTCTTGTTGCCTCTGTTCTCAATGCAGCACCAACAGCATTGTTTCTTCTCAGATGAGCCGTTGATTGAAACCACAGCTGTCATTAACACTGCCAAATGTATTTATTACTCATTCGAATGACAAATATTACTATGCATTTATAAAATGTTTGCTTGTTTTTCTGTTACAATAACATACATCTAGTCTAATTTGTCAAGTTAAGAAACCCACATTACTCCACTGCTCAACAAACTGTTTAAGTAAAAAATAAAGAAAAATATTTAAACAAGTTATTATAACTTATCAAAATTGTTTGGTCTCAATTGAGAGGGTCAGAATAACATACAACCATCAACAGTGAGCTACAAAGAACATGTGACAGATGTAGAATTTTACAAAAACAAAAGGCTGCCCACAGCCTTCAGGAGTAAACATTTGTCTGCATAAACCTGTAAACAACAAAAACATTGTTGCACATAAAGTAATATAATATAACTCAAAATAACAAATAAACATTGTCTCAGCTCACAACTATGAGTTCAAAATGATAAGGACATGCTGCCTGTCCTTGAACACATCAAGTGGATCCGCTCCCCAACCTCCTCATCTATTGATCATGTTCTGAAAACAACTGACGAGCCCAGTTGTAAGTAAGCTATTAAGACTCGACTGTATGCTGTGTTCGTGTTTTCCTCCGAAACAATAAGTTCTGTTGGAGCAGCCTTTCAACGCCTCTCTCTGTCTCTTGCAAGCAAAGTTGACCCAGATAACAAAGTAAAGCTATTTTTCAGCTACCAGCCCGACACGGAACCCACCGTATTAGCCAGAGGTCCCTTTACTACAGTTCGGAGCCGCGGACCTTCAGTAATAGTAAAAAATCACAGCAATAGTACATTCACGTAGTTGTAAAAAGCATGATAATATGTTAAGTAATCCAAAGTATTCAGAATACGTTACTCTCATTGAGTAACGTAACGGAATACATTACAGAATACATTTTGGGGCATGTATTCAGTATTCTGTAATGGAATACATTTTAAAAGTAACCTTCCCAACACTGCAACCACACACATACTGCATGACACAAAACATCAGTGTAGAATCTGAAACAGATGCTTCATGGTGGATTTTTGCAGTTTTTAGAATTGAATCACTCATTTGAGAAGAAAAGTCTCAGAAAGTAGGATAAGTCAACAAAAAATGGCGTCCAGATCTCTGATTTCATGTTTTTATTTAGTCAGTAAAATATTATTATTACTTAAACAACAAAGTACATCTACATTTGTAACTAAACTTCAAATGGGCAGTCATCATTCCCTTCATTTATGTTAACTCTCTTAATCTTCTTGATAGCTAGGAAATCAATTGTAAGGATTTAACATACTAAATGATTACATTCCTATTTTTTTACGAGTAAATACGTGAGAACACACTCTGAGCAGCATCAGATTTCTACGAGTCTCACTTTGTTTGAATGACCACTGTTGGTTGAGTCATGAAACCAGTTGCAACTGGTTGTGCAGGCATCATCATCATTACTCCTGGCTGGACAGTTGGAATAGGCTGCATGTTGACAACAGTGTTATTCTGTATGTTGACAACAGTCGGGGTTTTCTTGCGATGCCTTAACTCGCGATGCATCTGACACCAGGAGCACCACTCACAGAAACAGGAAATTGCAATGTCCTTACAGAGAGAGCCCTGCAGAAAGACAATACAAGCATTACAGATGTGGTGTAATTCAGGTGGAAGAGCAGGTCATCTACCAACCACAATGTCTCGATGCATGCTCAATCATCCAGGTAAGTAAATCTGTTCAGATGAACAGAATCAACCTTTGGGAGTACCAGCCAAAAGTTCAATAGATCAGTCCCTGGCTCTTCTGATCAACATGTCACAATATCCTTGCAGCAGATACTGAGTATGTGTGTGAATGTTTGACAAAAAACATTTAATCATAGTTGAAATCAAATATGGATGTTTTTGATTTAGTGAATGAGACTTGTAATTCCCACTTAAGTCCAGCTTTGAGTTCATGTCTTCGTCTCATGGTTCATACCTTGATGCCATATCTGTTTCGCATGGCAGCTCTTACAGACAAAACTGCAGGAGGAACACAAACAGGTATCCCAAAGGCTGCGAATACACCAGGGCCGATTATATCACATAAAGGGAGACAGTTGTTCTCTCCAAATCTTCCTGAAACAGTGCAGGCGAGACAGGGGCAGCACCAGAATCCATAGCAGCCTGAAAAACACAGAAACACATCAACAAAGTGGTAACAAGTCTCAAAAGACAAAGAAAAAAGTCCTGTAGTTCTGAAAATGAAAATATAATTTCTGAGTCATTCAAATTTAACTGGCTTCTTACAAGTACGTGTATCCTCAAAGCAGTCAAGGAGACCACTGTCCCAGTCTGTCAAGGGTTTTTCTGCCATTGTATGTTGAACTTCACCCACAGACACTGAACGATCGCTCTGTGAAAGTCGAGAAGCAGAAAAAGTCAAATAAAATGAAAGTCAAAATGTTAATTTTGGAGTACTTTCTATCAAACTTATTTACGAGACCTGAGACATTGAAATATTTGTAGCAATGGGAGAATTTAAGTAGAGAAAGAAATTGAAACCAAAGTGTGTGTTAAGGATATTGTGGTCATTTTTTAATTCTTCAATTAAGCTCTATTAATATATCCATAATTCACAATAGATTTTATATAACAAGGTAAAAATTCTACAGCATTATAGAGAGAAACACCCAAACATCTACAATGAACAAGCATTTGGGGATGTAGGAAGAACAAGCTTTCTACACACATCCAAGTGACTTTCAAACAAACAGCAATACATGGTTGACATATCTCAAAAAGATGACTTGTGTAACTTGAAACACGAGTACAGTAATGCGTGGGTAAACAACTCTCTCCTGAACAGAATATGTAGACTGGTTTGGAAGTGAAAGTCTGTTACGCTTACAGTTCAGACAGTTTAATCCACTTTATCTGCCCTCTACAACAGACAGCTTAGAATTTGGAGTTTGGGATGTTTGCCTTCGGGAATACTAATAACAACCCCCCCCCAAAACTCTAGAAACACAGGGTATTAAAAATGTATACCTCTCTATACTGCTCAATACATTTTAGTCTTTTTTGTTTCAGTTTAAATAAACTTCAGCTTTTTACAGTCACACCGTCATGATGGCCTCTGTTTCTCCGAAGAGGACTAATATACAAAATGCACTGTGTGTACACACATTTTTATTTATCCACTTGTTAATTTCTTGGAAATACATACATTTTCTTTACAAAATGTCTCTAGTATCATGGTACAAATAACTAAGTACTGATCACTAAGTTGATGTAAAATGACTCGTAGAAAACTGGAAGGTCTTACCTGCTCTTGCTGGACACTGTTTGCGCACCTCTGACACTTAATGAATGAAAGGATCCTTGGCTCTTTGGATAAGGAGTGTCAGTGGCATTTGAGCCAACACAAACAATGCTGCAAAACCTGAAACTCTGGAAATGGAAACATGAAACTAAAAGTGAATGTCCATTATGTGGTAATAAATGCATCCTAGGTGATTTTCTAATCGGGTGATTTTCTACCACCTGAGCCACAGCCACCCCATGGGTTGCCGTGGGTGGTAGAGCAGATCAGCT
Source organism: Oreochromis aureus (assembly GCF_013358895.1). Classification (NCBI taxonomy): domain Eukaryota; kingdom Metazoa; phylum Chordata; class Actinopteri; order Cichliformes; family Cichlidae; genus Oreochromis; species Oreochromis aureus. The sequence continues at coordinate 3,170,537 of NC_052958.1, forward strand.
ACTGATTGGAAGGTTGGTGATTCAATCCTTGGCTTCCCCAGTCTGCATGCAAAGTATCCTTGGGCAAGATGCTAACCCCAAGTGCTCTCCGATACTTTCATTGGAGTGTGAATGTGTGTGAATGTTGGTTAGATTGCACTAGAGTTTAATTCAATTCAATTCAATTCAATTCAATTTTATTTATATAGCGCCAAATCACAACAAAAGTCGCCTCAAGGCGCTTTATATTGTACAATAGATCGCACAATAATAAATACAGAGAAAACTCCAACAATCATATCATATGACCCCCTATGAGCAAGCACTTTGGCGACAGTGGGAAGGAAAAACTCCCTTTTAACAGGAAGAAACCTCCGACAGAACCAGGCTCAGGGAGGGGCGGCCATCTGCTGCGACCGGTTGGGGTGAAGAAGGAAAACAGGATGAAAGACATGCTATGGTTTAGAATGTGCTTATATGAGTGGGTGTGAAAGGGATGAATGATGCATGTTGTATGCAGCGTTTTGAGTACTCCGGGAGAGTAGAAAAGCACTGTATAAGAATCAGTCCATTTTGTGCCCACACCATGCCAGTGTTACACACGTGGGGAATTGATAAGAATTTAGCGATTCCGATTCCAATATCGATATCCCTCATCGATTCGATTTCTTATTGATTCTCATTTGCTCCACTTTGAGAGTCACCACCATCTCTAAGTAGCATATCAACGACATTACATTAATGGAAAGCAATTACATGGTGCATGGTCTAATGTTTGTGAATGTTGGAGGTATTTCCCCTCTTTGTTGTGTTCAGTGCTGGGGTCATAACTCCAAAAAAGCAAGTTGTTACAGATATTACACAGAACACTTTTCTTATAAGTAGTGCACTATATTACTTATTACACCCAGGAGAAAGACATTTGTCATACTACTCATTATGTTACTTTCATGTTACTCTGTAAAATGATCTGAAACACACTGTGTCATGATCGCCAATTAAGAATATAAACCTGTGGCTACAGCCCAACACACCAACAAAAATCCCTGTCTTAATGAGGACACACATCCTCTTTCTCTTAGGATTTAGGTATGAACACAAAGCCAACAACACAAAGCAAAGATGAAAACCACCGCAAAGAGATTTCAAAGCAATGATTCTACTTTAGAAACAGGATGATGAATGTTGGATAGAAAGCATTTAAGCAGAAAGAGCTTAGAAAGAAAGTGCTTGTGTGAAACGGTGAATGAGGCAAGTTGCATGAAGTGCTTTGAGTTTTTAGATGCAGTACAAAAGCGGTATATAAGAACCAGTCCAATTACCGCTTACCATAACTGTCCCGCAACCTGGTCAATGAATGGGTTCAGCCTCAACAAAGAACTTATTTTCAAGACTAGTTCCCCTCTTCCAGCTGTTTAACTTTATCCTTGAATGCTAACCGTTAAACATAGTGGATTACCTGAAATTTTGCAGTGTTTTAAGGGGATTTTAAGGGTTTTCACTTGAAGCCTTGGACTTCCTTGCCACACTGATGAGCTTTGTCATTCCTCGTATCGAGGCCTTCCATAAGGAGAACTATTCTAATCAATGTGGAAAAAGAAGTCTGTCAACAAGTTTAGTTGTGAAAACACTGAACTTTGGGCAGATCTCTGCATCATGTTCTGGTTTGACCAGATTAAACGTACTTCATGTCTCAGATGTAAATAGCTGTTGTTAGAACTTCAAGAACCAAAGATGGGTGAACAAACTTCTCTTGGTGCTGTTGTTAGCCCTGTCGCAATGTTAGCTAAATGGTGATCCTTTGAAACATGGTGCCACTGAGTCTCTGTAGTGGACATACTAATTCTTTAGACTTTTTTGGGTACATACATTTAAAACCTTTGTGAAGAGTTATGGATTTATCCTAAGACAATCTTTCCATCGGTGCAATACTGTAAAGCATTCAACTCAAGCCTCAAGGCACTAGCTTGGCTTTTACCATGATGTATCCAATGTAGCACTGTCCGTCTTCATTGAGAGTAAAGGCAATGTTAATGACGGCTGTAATTTCAATCAACATCTTCTCTGAGAAGAAACGATGCTGTTGGTGCTGCATTGAGAACAGAGGCAACGAGACATAAGGTCTGGGTATGTACGGGAGTTCGACCTCTCAAAGGGAGCCTTTCTGTGCATTCCATTTCTTTTCTTTGGCAGTTACATGGATCAGTGGTAAGGTCTTGGATGAGGGCCTTGCACTGAACAGTGATGCACAGCTATAGAGGATATGCCTGATAAATGAAGGATCGTTCTTGCTTAGAAGCCTGGAAAATTAAGGTCTCATATTTAAGGATCCAGCATAGTCCAAGGCCACGTTGACAAGGTCAAGAGTCTGTCCCTATGTCTGTGTGTGAAGACCTTTGCCAGGTTATTAGCTGGCAGTTCAGTGTAACTGAAAATCTGATTTAGCTTCTCTTCTATCTTATCTTTCTTTAAAAGACTGACAGCCTCCATTTCTGTCAGGAGTGAGGTCAGATCATCGTCAGCATAAAGATTCCAGAAAACAAATTCCTTTTCTTAACCCATAGTTGCCCAATTGTTTGATGGTTTCCACTCTTGTTCATGGTTTAGTTGTTGTTTAGTTGTTTAGTGTTAATTGTAGCTTGAACAGTTTCTTGTGTGCAGAGGTGTTAAAGAACCACATTCCTGATGTACAGATGGTAACTGAAAGTTTGACTTTTGAAAAATGCCTGTTTCATTACTTGTGTTGGTCCACCATGACGTGGTGTCTTTAAGAACTGTTTTTAATATATTTTTGCATTCTTAGCACAATTAGGATAATGCAACTCCTTAACAGGACTGTAGTGTGGCTGTAGCTCAGGGTTGGGTTAGAGCGACAGCTCTAAGGTTGGTGGTTGGTGGTTCGATCTCCGTCTGCTCCAGTCTGCATGCCACATGCCATTGACAAGATCCCAAGTTGCTCTCCGATGCGTCCATCAGAATGCACAGTCACACTGAAAATACAACTCAGACCAACTTACATTAACAAAACATTCAGTGATTTAGTATTACTTCCATACAAGTTAGGACACACTTGTTTATATACACACCAAAATAGTATGTTTAGGATAGAACAGACAAGTAAGTGTTTTATAGACCCGCAGTTCATCTAAAGAAAAAGCAGCTTTCAGTTACACCATACATGCATCACAGCGGAAATATTAAAGTTATAACATAGCATGGCAAGTTGAAGGCATACATGAGCCAGGAATTCACCACTGCACCCCTGACTGAGCAGTGAACTGAATGAGCTATAGAAGAGGCTTCCAGAATACCAACTGTGACCACGAGAGGGCACCAAAGCACAGGAACACTAGGTGAATGTTACACATTTAAACAATCCCGACACAGGATGACAAACTTAGTGGAAAGATGACTAAGTTTTGCTCTGTTCTTTAATGCTACAAAGTATACATAGTAAGATATACTGATGTATTAGAGAAAGATGTGTGCACGCCTCCTCCTGGAGAATTTATCTTAGTTTTTTATTATTATTAATTTTTAGGGACGAAGTTGTAGTTTAGCTTTTCAATTGAAATGTGTGCTGAATCAAGAAGGTGTATGGGCTTGTTCTACCCTAACCCCGCGGTTAGGGTTAGGGGCTGGGGGCTAGGGTAGCATACATTAGAATCAAAATAGATTTGATTCTTTTTTTAATAATTAAATAACCTACAAAATTGAATGTAAAATACATAGATGATGTAAAAATGACTGTCGAAAGCTAGAAGGTCTTACCTGGTCTTGCTGGACACCCTGTGTGCACCTGTGAAAAGGAATAAATAGGAGTAGGAGGGCACAGAGTTGGCATATGCTCAACACAAAAAATGCTGCAAAACCTGAAACTGAGGAACGGAGTAAGGAAATCAAAAGTGCTCTCCAAGAAGATCAAGAAAAAATATGTTTGTGGTTTTTTTTAATAGAGAGAGAAGTCTTAATCTTATGTTTTTATTGCATCCAAGTTCCTTTTAAACATACAAACAAATGCACGATTGACCTGACCCATCAAGGATGTTTTTTTAAAAGCATTTAAACATAAAAGCAAATATGTATTACATAAAAAAGTTTTATGTCAGATTGTTTCACAGGTTTCATTTTATTGTTGTTCTATTGATGTGTTAAAATAGAGAAACAGCTAAATGTTCTTCATTTATTGTTTGAAACAGAAGCTAATGATAGTCATCATTATGTTTGTCTGTTATCTGAAGGATCCTCGAAGTCTCAGGGTGTGACCCTGAACTAGATGTGACTGTTAATGAGATACAACAGACATGCTGTACAGGTCGGTTTAGTTTTCTTAGACTTAAAGTCATCAAAAGTGCAACTTCTTCCTTCTTAAAGCAGCTGTGAAGAAAATTAAAAAATTAAAGGAAGCTCACTTTGTATGAAAAGTATGAATAAAAGACATTTGGAAGACATTTCAAAAGCACTGCAACTTTTCTTATTTTGTTATATTGTATTTGAATCTTTTGATTTGTTTTTTAAATCATGGGAGAATAATGATATTACTCATGTACATTTATAGTTGTTTATTACTATTATTGGCTGTAATTTTATGTAATACTAGACTAAACCCTGTGACAGAGTGGTGACCTGTTCAGCTTGTACTCTGCCCCTCTCTGTCAGGGTCAGAACTTTGAGTTTATTCTGTATTTTTGATTTCTTATGTTATATTGCAAATATGTTAAGCTCTTGTCTTGTTGTTATTAGTTAGGGTTTAGTTGAGTTTTAGTGTAGTTTATGTTTCATCTATGTCTCTGTGTTTGCGGGTCTTTTCCTGTCTTCTGTGTTAGTCTGTCTTGTTCTCTTTGTTTAATGTTTAGTTATGCCCGTGCTTTCGTCTCCCTTATCTGTTTTCATGCGTCTCTCCTTCTGTTCCATGTCTGTCATGTGTTTCATGTCGTCAAGCTTGTTTTATCATGTCTACGTCTCTCCATGGTTCCTGTTTTATTTTGAAATTCTTGTTTCCATGTTCAGTGGATTTACCTAACGCCCCTGTGGCGTTAGGTAAATTTGTGTTTCCCCAGTGTTTCTGCTTCCCTCATTACCCTTCTGTGTATTTAAGTCCTCTGTCTCCCTTTGTTTCAAGGATACTTGACATGCAGACTGGAGGAGCCAGGGATCGAACCACCAACCTTCTGATCAGTAGGTGACCTGCTCTACAGCATCTGGAACTAGATTTTATTTGCTTTCACCTCCTGTAAATAAAGCTCACTCCCATCACAGCCAGTGCCTGCATCTTGGGTCATTCTTCATAACTCCACACAGCTTGCTTCACAAACTGTGACAGGTTTTGTTTTTTGCTATCAGCCTAAATAAATAGGTCGCTTTTTGTTATACTTTGTTTTCTCTCTCATGTCTGCTTTTGGTTCTGCACTGCAAACACATCGGCCATCTTGGCCTTAACACTTGCCCTATAGACCCTATACCATTGGCTCCTGCTTTGCTTGGATTTTAATCAAATATATTTAAATACTGACTAAGAACAACTCCTTACATCCATCTCTCTCTCTCCCTCTCCCTTGCATTGCATGCTGGGTGAGTATGAGTGGAGTTCAAGTCTGTCTTTCCTGTCATTTTATTTTGTTTTCTTATATTCTTTGGTTTCTGCATTGCTTGGGTAAATTTTGTCTCCTTTCTTGATAGATGCTGTTTTTTGACTGTGGTGCTGAGAAAAGTGTCTGCTGACACGCCGTCCTTTGTCCATTCAATGTAGGGCAAGGCATGTACATTGATAGAGCTTACAATGAAAGCCCTAGGAGGAGTTATTGTGGGTGGCAGTGCTGTCTACCAGTTATACTGGTGTTCCTCCTATCATTTTAAAGGAATTCTTGGAAAGACAACTGCTAAAGGACTGCAAGGAAAATTTGCTAGTGGGTTGAAGACGGTTGGTTTTGGCTAAAGCATGTGGTGTCACTCAGGTGCCAAACGTGTATGTTTTTGGAATCACCTGGGCAGTGTTTTTCACAGTTAGGAATGGAGATAGGTACTGCTGGGTGCAAGTTCTGGACAAATGAAATATTTTAATGTGGAGACAACAGACCAAATAAATCCTATGCCCACACACACTTGCACAATCTACTCCATGCTCTCGCTACTCAGTTGTGGGCGTTTGTGGTGCAGATCCCAGGAATAGCAGTCACTGATAATGTTAAAATATGATTTTGTAGAGCACGACAGTTTGTGGCACGCTGGGAGAGACAAGTGTGTGTCTATTGAGAGCAGAGCACCGGCTCTTTGTTTCCAGTGCAGAAACATCAAATGAAGCAGGGCCTTCATCAAGTGATCAGGTAAGAAGCGATTTTGTCTCAAACAATGATCTTTACTCTTTAGATGAAATGAATGTTGCAGAAATTAGTTAGCTATGAGCTCGAGTGAGAAAAAGCAGTTCAGACTGAAAAAGCATGTTACTGAAGGAGCAGCTTCCAGAGACATTTCAAAAAGATAAGTTATTTTCAAATATATTCTGACTTTCTCATTTCTTTTCCAGTGGCAGGTTTCCGAGTTGGTAATTTAAATATAAATCAGGGAAGAAACAGACTGAAGAGGGCTTTTTTTATTGAAGTATTTCAGCAAAAGAAACAAGACATGATGTTTTATTGTGTTTGAATTTTTGGTTCATTTATTTTTGGCATTGGAAACTTGACCACCTTCTGCAACACTTATTAGACAGGAAGCAGAGTATTGTCTCTAACAAACTGTTTTCCCACATGTGGGATAAGTAAAAGACTTTGTATCCTGTCATAAAGATTTTACTTTAAAAATCCTTTTCCTGCAGCTAGCTACCATGTTTTTGTCTTTCAAGAGGCAGCAAAGAACTACTTACAGGTGGCAGCTTACCTGATATAAGCAGGAACCCCCCCCCCAAACATGCTTATACTTTTGCCATAGCTGGCTACAAAAATGAGGCCCACATCTCTGATTTCATCTTTGTATCTGATTTCGTCAGTTAACTATTTTTTACTAAATTAATCTCAGAACTATAGTGAATCACCAGTTCTCACTATCATCATCATCATTTCTCATCATTTAACTATTAAACAAAAAAATGTGCAGGATTATTAGCAAAATAATACAAATAATTGATCATACATTGTATTTAAAAATGATTAGAGGCTCTGATTTCACCAATAAATACATTAAAGCAAACTCAGAGCAGTGTCACTGTGAGCACATAATACCTCCTGGGTTAAGCAACAAAACCAGCTGCGGGTGGCTGTGCAGACGCCATCACCACTGGTGGCTGGGCAACTGGAATGGGCTGCATGTTGTAAACAGTGTTGTTCTCTATGTTGATGACAGTCGGGGTTTTCTTGCGATGCTTTAACTCACGATGCATCTGACACCAGGAGCATGAGGCACAGAAACAGGAAACTGCAATGTCCTTACAGAGAGAGCCCTGCAGAAAGACAATACAAGCATTAATTTGCTTTTTCTTTTTAGTTCAGAGTATGTCATCGTCTCATGGTTCATACCTTGATACCATATCTGTTTCGCATGGCAGCCCTTACAGACAAAACTGCAGGAGGAACACAGAGGGGCATCCCACAGGCTGCTAATGCAGCAGAACCAAATATGTCACATAAGGGGAGACAGTTGTTCTCTCCAAATCTTCCTGAAACAGTGCAGGCGAGGCAGGGGCCGCACCAGAAACCATAGCAGCCTGAAAAACACAGAAACAAATCAACTTGGCTGTCACGTCAAAAACTCTCAATAGACTAAGGCCCAACAAATGAGAAAGACATGCCTTTAATGCTTAAAATGCAAATGTATCAGAGTTTGCGTCTTACAAGTATTGACTTCCTCAAAGCAGTCAAAGAGACCAGCATCCCAGTCCATCAAGGTTTTTTCTGCCATTGTGTGCCAAGATGCTATAGGATTACTCTGTGAAAGTAGAGGAGCGGGTAAACCAAAGTTAAAGAAATGCATCTGCAGAAGGAACTGTCTGTTGCGTAGGACATCTAGGCAGTAGATGATCAGATTAGATTTTGGGCACCTTGTAGCAAATCTTGTTCATCAGACACCTCAAAGATTTGTTCCAGCGATAGCTAAGATTTCATAGCGCCTTTGATTAGAAGCAGCAGCTTTTTATGGTTGAATAAACACAAACAAACTGAAACTCAAAGTATAGATTCAGAGAAATGAAATGAAAAGTGCATTGTCTATAGTTGTTCAGTTAAATCAGATTCATGGATCCTTAATTCCAAAGATTAAGGCTGAGCGGTAAAGACGAAACACTGTCAGACAAAAAAATACCAGAAATACCAAGAGGTAAAACACTGACTTTCCTAAAACATCCAAGTTCATTTAAAACAGTCGCTGGGACATGGTTGACAGTTCAGTTCAATATAAAATGGCCTCTGCATAAGACAACTTACAATCTGCAGCCTTGCATGTAATTTACCTTTGCAGAAAAACAGTTACCAATACAGAGGGTCAATAATAAAAAGGAAAAAGGAAAGAAAACACTCATCTCTTTCTGAGAATATATCAATTTACATAAACTTACATACATTTTTTACAGTCCCTCTGTCATCACATCTCCTACAGTGTTATACATCCAGTATTATACAGCACACTACAAAGAAATCACACTAAACTGTAAATGATGTAAAATTCATTGTAGAAAAGTGGAAAGCCTTACCTGGTCTTGCTGGACTCCCTGTGTGCACCTGTGATACAGAATATAGGAAAGGATGCACCTTGGAATGGGAGTGGCTTAGAGTTGCCATTGGCTTGACACAAAAATGCTGCAAAACCTGAAGCTATAGAAACAGAGAAAGGAAATCAAAAGATCGTGCGCAGAAGACCATCTGTATTGTGTATTGTGTTTTGCTTGTCTTCTCTTCTTTTTCTCTCAACAGGTGATCCAGGAGATTTTTTTTTTCTTTCTCTTTGTCTTTGTAAGTGCCCTTTCTCACTGTCCCTTTTCCCTTCTGTTTTTCTTTTCCTTCCTCTCTTTCTTTCTCCCTTTCCTATCCCCCAGTCATGTCTGTCCCATCTGTAACAACTGAAAATAAAATAAATAATAACAACAAAGTTTGATCAAATGGACCAATACGGCAATGCCATGATGATCCATTTGGCAAAATAAATCCATTTGGTATCCTTGTTGGTCTTCAGACAACAATTCTGACGGCTTAAGAACCAAATGGGACAGACAAAAAAAAAAAAAAAGGCCATCTGTATTTTTAATGAACGTGTTTTGCTTTGTATTTTAATTGCATTCAAGTTAATTTAAACATACAAACAAATGCAACATCTATATGTCTGTTAAAGGTAAATGTCAAAAAACATACACATAGAAATTTATTTTTAAAAAAGTTTCATTTTATTGTTGTTGTACTGACACGTTAAAAAACACAATCAGAAACTACGGATAATAGTCATGATCATGTTCAAGTCTCAGGGTGTGACTTTGGCCTAGATGTGTCTGTTAACCTACACAGGTCAGTTGAGTTTTTTCAGACTTTTTTTTGAGGGGGGGGCTGAGAGTTTGAATAAAGACATTTCACTGTCATATCAAAAGTAGCGTCAGCTTTGTAATTCAGGTAGAGAATAAACAGTTTCTTTTTTCATTCATGTATTTATTTATTTTTAAAGTTAGCGCCTGCTATTCCTACCTAGTTGTTTTATTGTGTTTGAATCTCTTGGTTCAAGAGATCCCAAAAATCTGTATTGAAATAAATTGAAAAGTGCTACAGTGACACCTTGTGACAAAATGGGGAATTGCTGCCTTGCGCACAGTTAATAGAGACAACAGCTGTAGTGGGTCAAAAATTCAGTTAGTGACGCAAATAGTCATGCACTCCATATTTTTCACTGTGCCATTATGAGCAGATTGTGATTATTGAATTTTGTATAGATATTTTTTTTTATTTACTTTATGTAAGTTCGAATATTTTGAGAATTAATGTAACAGCTAAGAGGTCTACCTACTTTTCCATCATCAAGTGTGAGGTGCAGCATGTCCATGGTTTTAAGGTCCAATCTTAGGGATTACTTACAAGTAGCAAACTGTTTTTAATATCAGGTTTCGGAGATTATATACAGGTGGGTTTTTGTGTGTGCCAGCGACCATAGAATTCTCTGCCAAAACTTCACTGCAGTCACCTTCTGCTGCTCAGTTGTGGGTCTCTCTGCATTCAGTTTTGTATTTATTAATGAGAAACCTGTAAGACCCCCCCACCACTCATTTCTGTACATTGTTACCTGTATATTCGTACTTCAGTTGCTGATGTATATAGGACCACTTTTTGTCTTCCTTCTAAATTTTATATTCCTCCTGCTATAAGAGCTGTGTAACACCGAAATTTATCATTCATGGGACAATAAAGGTTTATTCTATTCTATTCTATTCTATTCTATTCTATTCTATTCTATTCTATTACAAGAGTGGCTATGCCTCCATTACCACAAGAGGGAGTATATCCTAAAAAGCTGATCAAGTAGGAGTAAAGAGGCCAGGCCATTCAGTGTAATACAGTATGCCTGGCAAAAGTCTAGAGATTGTGTACAGAATGTGTAACAATGCATGATCTCTGTATGTTTGCAGGTAAGCAAGCATAAAATAGTCAAGTTGACCTTGGTGTAAGGTTACGTCCACAGGGTGTTTATAGTGCATTTATTGGCATCAGTGTAGATTAGCCATGGTGATAATTGTCAGTTGGTAAAGTTAATTCCCCAGTCATTTTACCCACCTTGTGGCTGTGGTAGTTTTATTTGTGTACCTAGCTGCAATCACAGTGATACAAGACTGGGAATCACAGTAATCTAGCTGTTATCAGTATTTTGTTCTGCTTTAAGTGTTTGTTTTTCTGAGTTTGAAACCGGTCGGGTCACTCACTGTCATGCAGTCTACATAACAACACTCTAGAGACTGTTTACAAAATGGTTAATGATGCATTTTGTCTGTATATTTGCAGATTGTACTGTAATTGTGGACTCATTTTAATCCAACATGGCTGTTGTTCTCCTCTGAAGATCTGCTCTCAGCCCACCAAGTCATCCATGTTCGTGGGTCCATCTGTGACTTTTTACAGAAAGACAAGTACAGATGGCTGCCAATATCTGCTATATTATCAAAAAATTGACTACCAGCTGACAAGCTGACAGTGACAAGCAAGGAAGCATTGCAAGCATTACTTGTTCTCACATTATGCCACTAATAGAACCATATGGTGGGATTAAACAGATCTCAAGTAATCATGAAAATCAGCATCACGGACACATCGATATTCATGACCTCTTAGAAAAAGTATTGAAACAAAACATTTCCATTTAGGTATTTTTAGCATCACAACATTACCTGTGACTGTGGGCCGATCTTGTCTGCAGCATGTTTTGTTTTTCATGTAACAGGACGTTTGGGTAAGATGGATGAATTTATTCAGAATTTAGTTTGAGCTACTTTTCCATATACAAAATCAGTTTGTCTAAAAAGTAACAGATTCACACAGAGATTTAAGAACTTAGTAGAGTTCACTTTTGTTTTTGTAGATGTGTTTGATGAGTCAGGAGAGTCATTGATCTCTCAGTTTCTAACACATTATAAACATGATCATCAATATTGTTGCATTAAAATAATCAACTTACATTTCACGAGCAAGCTCAGAGAGGCAATGAAAACCATGCACACATAAAACATACTATGCTTCTCTTGCGTGTATCACAGCAGAAATCTTATTAGCTCCTTACAGGAGAAAATAGGTCAAAAGCAAGACAGTCATAACCAAATATCAGTTAGTTTGGTGACGCCAAACATAACTGATCTCAGTTCAGTCACATTGCTTTTAGAAGACAGATCACACCAATGAGGAGCAACCTCAGCACGGAGCCATAACAAACTCTCAATTTTTCCCAGTGGATGTAGGCTGCATGTTGACGACATGGGTGCCTTGTTTGCGAATTTTTAACTCGCGATGCATCTGGCACCAGGTGCACCACATACAGACACAGGAAGTGGCGATGTCCTTACAGATAGAACCCTGTAGAGAAATATTCTGTAACTACACACATTTCACAACTTTTACCATTTCTTAGTTACAGTTATTTACCAGTGGGAACCTAAAAAATAGATGACTGTCATAAACTTCTGATAAGATTTTTTAAAATAAGTTCTGTAGGTTATACCTGGATGCCATATTTGCGTCGAACGCCAACCCTCAGACCCAAAGCAGCAGGAGGCACAAACAGTGGTATCCCAAAGGCTGATAACACAGCAGGGCTGCAGATGTCACATAATGGGAGACAGCGGTTCTCTTCAGACATTCCTGCAACGGTACAGGCGAGGCAAGGGCAACACCAGAAACCATAGCAGCCTGGAAACAAAGGCAGGTTTTTTTTTAATGTTGTAGTACATTATCTAAATGGCAACATATGATGATAAAAGGCAAATATAAATAAAACATTTTTTTTGGTTGCTTACAAGATTTAATGTCGTCACAACAGCCAAAGAGGCCAGTATTCCAGTTGGCTGCCATTGTTGTTGACTGGTTACTATTCCTGTTAATACATAGAATTCAGTACCGAGGAAGAACACCTAAATAGCAAAACCTTCACCTTTAGCACATGTTCCTCATTAAGAGGCTGATTCAAATGTGGAGCATTGATTTGAATGCTATTCAATCTACATGTCCCGTGTAAACACAGTTTGTTTGTTTTTTTTAACATAATTGTGACTTCCCTCACCCCCAACCAGCAGATAGCTACCCCACCCTGAGCCTCAGTCTGCTGGAGATAAAAGGGAGTTTTTCCTGTGCATTGTTGCCTTGCTCAAAGGAGGTCTTTAGATTGTGTCTGTATATGATTGTAGGGTCTTCACCTTGCAATATAAAGCACCTTGGACCAACTGCTGTTGCTGTATAAATAAAATTGGATTGAAATGAACTGAACTTCACAAGGTGTCTAGTGTAAGTGAATATGCTTGGAGTAGGAGTAGGAAGAATACAAGAATGATTGGAATGGCACTGAACCGTAGGCAGTGTTTCCAGATTATTGGTAAATACCTTGGTGGAGCTGCTCTCTTTGCACTGTAAGAAATCTCCATAAAAAGTCTCTAAATCCCAGCTTGACAGCTATTTCATTTGACTGATTTATTATGACCTAACACATGCATACAACAAATGCACTTTTGAAGGACTGTTGCGAGTGATACTCATTAAATGCATTTTGATCGTTAACAGCAACATTGGGTAGTGTTAAACTGCGTGTATCAAATTTTTTTATTGTGTTGTTAACCACACCCAAGCAATGCATGTAGCTGGAAGCCACTATCACAGACTCGTGTCAAACAAAGGGCGAGGTAGCTCAGTGTGGGAAAAGTATATGACATGATTGTGCAATCCTACTTGGAGCCACACACAGAAGTAGGTTTTCTGACCGATTTACAGAACAAAATGTGAATTTTATGCACTTTCAAATGAATACTAGGCTCTACTTTTTCTAATGATAGACACACCCTGATATAGTAAACTTTTAATTTGTATGAACAATGTAATGCAGTATAATTTCCCTTTTACAGCGGAGGTAAGCAAAAGTCCAGGTCAAATGTTGAGGCAGAAAAAAGACAGACAAAGCTGACAAAGTTACAAAACATCAGTCAGATATATCAAACATGTTTAAAAAAAATATCAGTGACTGGAAATGTTTTAAAAAGATCAGAATCTTTACATCCTACATTACTTCAGATCATTTGAATGTCAAATGTCGCCTTCCAAATGCACCTTTTTACAACTATGAACTTAAAATATTTACAAAAATACAATAACAAATAATATCTTATCTATTATAGATATTTGATACAATCTTACGCCTCTCACTATTTTAATTAAAAATTTTCATTTTTACTAACAAAAAATATATAAATCTTACCTGTTGAAGCTGGAAGTCTTGCTGTGGAGTCAGGAAGCTTTAAATGAACATGCTGTGTGTGCCTTGTGCATTAGTAAGATACTTGGCAAAAAAAAAAAAAATGCAGCAGAACCAGAACTATTGAACATAAAAAAGGTTAAAGCAACACCTACATGAAGCCATTTACTTGGCTTCACGAAGGTGTGGCAAACCTGTTGACCAGGTCACTGTAAAACACAATCAGTGTGCTTCATTTTCAGAGGAAAAATATAACAGATGTGTTGTAGAAACCAGCAGAAACCAATGCCATGAACAGACTTCCTTCTAACTTCCTGAAAAATAAACATCTGCAAATGGATGAAAGTTAGTTATAAAGAAATTCAGACTTCAGAATTGTGAATTTAGTCTATTAAAATTTTAGAGCAATATTACAGGGAGTGCAGAATTATTAGGCAAATGAGTATTTTGTCCACATCATCCTCTTCATGCATGTTGTCTTACTCCAAGCTGTATAGGTTCGAAAGCCTACTACCAATTAAGCATATTAGGTGATGTGCATCTCTGTAATGAGAAGGGGTGTGGTCTAATGACATCAACACCCTATATCAGGTGTGCATAATTATTAGGCAACTTCCTTTCCTTTGGCAAAATGGGTCAAAAGAAGGACTTGACAGGCTCAGAAAAGTCAAAAATAGTGAGATATCTTGCAGAGGGATGCAGCAGTCTTAAAATTGCAAAGCTTCTGAAGCGTGATCATCGAACAATCAAGCGTTTCATTCAAAATAGTCAACAGGGTCGCAAGAAGCGTGTGGAAAAACCAAGGTGCAAAATAACTGCCCATGAACTGAGAAAAGTCCAGCGTGCAGCTGCCAAGATGCCACTTGCCACCAGTTTGGCCATATTTCAGAGCTGCAACATCACTGGAGTGCCCAAAAGCACAAGGTGTGCAATACTCAGAGACATGGCCAAGGTAAGAAAGGCTGAAAGACGACCACCACTGAACAAGACACACAAGCTGAAACGTCAAGACTGGGCCAAGAAATATCTCAAGACTGATTTTTCTAAGGTTTTATGGACTGATGAAATGAGAGTGAGTCTTGATGGGCCAGATGGATGGGCCCGTGGCTGGATTGGTAAAGGGCAGAGAGCTCCAGTCCCACTCAGACGCCAGCAAGGTGGAGGTGGAGTACTGGTTTGGGCTGGTATCATCAAAGATGAGCTTGTGGGGCCTTTTCGGGTTGAGGATGGAGCCAAGCTCAACTCCCAGTCCTACTGCCAGTTTCTGGAAGACACCTTCTTCAAGCAGTGGTACAGGAAGAAGTCTGCATCCTTCAAGAAAAACATGATTTTCATGCAGGACAATGCTCCATCACACGCGTCCAAGTACTCCACAGCGTGGCTGGCAAGAAAGGGTATAAAAGAAGAAAAACTAATGACATGGCCTCCTTGTTCACCTGATCTGAACCCCATTGAGAACCTGTGGTCCATCATCAAATGTGAGATTTACAAGGAGGGAAAACAGTACACCTCTCTGAACAGTGTCTGGGAGGCTGTGGTTGCTGCTGCACGCAATGTTGATGGTGAACAGATCAAAACACTGACAGAATCCATGGATGGCAGGCTTTTGAGTGTCCTTGCAAAGAAAGGTGGCTATATTGGTCGCTGATTTGTTTTTTTGTTTTGTTTTGAATGTCAGAAATGTATATTTGTGAATGTGGAGATGTTATATTGGTTTCACTGGTAAAATAAATAATTGAAATGGGTATATATTTGTTTTTGTTAAGTTGCCTAATAATTATGCACAGTAATAGTCACCTGCACACACAGATATCCCCTAAAATAGCTAAAACTAAAACAAACTAAAAACTACTTCCAAAAACATTCAGCTTTGATATTAATGTGTTTTTTGGGTTCATTGAGAACATGGTTGTTGTTCAATAATAAAATTATTCCTCAAATACAACTTGCCTAATAATTCTGCACTCCCTGTATGTGTCATGGCTTTTCATATTGTAAAGACCCTACAATATGAAATAGACAATTGAAATGATCAAACAACTCCTTAAACACAAGCACTTGGCCATAGTGGGAAGGAGAAACTCCCAATTAGCAGGAAGAGACATGTATCTTGACTGGTTTATGGGAAATGGAAAGCATGGAGAGATCCTGGATAAAACAACACAACTGTGGGATGGAGCAGACCAGCAGTAGTGCCTAAATAAATGAATGGGGAAGACATTCTCAGTGCATCATGGGTGTCCGCATGCAGCTAGAGATACCAGTATAACTAAAGGATGGTTCGGGGTCATCTGATCAAGCCCTATAACTATAAGGTTTATCAACAGGGAAACGTTTGGGATTTTTGTCTGCTGAATCCAAATTGGGAGCTGGTTCCAGAGGAGCTGGAGTCTCTGCTTCTCTTTCTGTTTCTGAAAGCTCTGAGAGGAAACTGAGACTTTGTTATTGGGATAACAAAGTACTATGATGGCGACTATAAAGACTATGATAGTCAGATGATTCAGGACTTCTCCTGCATGTGGAAAGAGGTCATTTTAAATTCAAATCTTGATAAAACAGACAGCCAATGAAGAGAAGCTAGTATAGTTGAAACATGAAATATGATCTCTCTTTGCTTGACTTGTTAGCACTCTTTCTGCCATTGTCAGTGTTTACAAATTATTAAATTATTAGAAAAATAATTACAATAAGAATTAAAAGTACTAACTGACAAGCGGTTTCTAATTCTGGCAACACCTTGCAGGTAAATGTGGGCTGTACTGGAGATTTAGTTATTGTGAGAAAAGGAAGCACACGCCTTCTTCCAAACACACGCAAAGAGGGTTGCCATGTAGACGAGTAGAGTGCCCAGAGCAGCAGCTCTTTGTAAATGTCCAGCAAACACTCTGAATGCTTGAAAGTGAAGAGCTCATACTGGATCAGTGCACTACAAACTCCACAGTCTCTAAATATGATGAAAACGAGTTCTTGAATGCTTGAAGCCAAGCAAAAAGCAAAAGCAGAAGAATGTAATAACATCTTTAAAACATGTAACAGACTTATGTCAAAATACAAAATTTGTCCGTCTGTCTACTGTCCACAGTTTTCAAACTGTCATGTTCACATTTTGTGTGATAGTAGATACCAATGAGAGCTCCATCTGATTTAATTTTGGTTTAAATCCAGTCCAGGTAGACCCTGACCTTCAAACTGGCAGCACCTGAAGCAGACAGATGTGAGATCAGAGATCTTTCTTACTGAACTTATGCACAAGGTTCATTTTAAATCTCAACACAAATTCTCAAGATTTCAGCCAATTCTGCTCCATTTCAGTATGTAATTGTGACAATGTGGCCGGGTCTGCCATGTGTGTTCTACAGTGGTGCCAAAACTCAGGATCGTGGCATGGCGTAACCGCGACCGGGCCAGCCAGGGGAGCTGCGGGCCCAAATGCTGGCCGAGCTCGTGACGATGCAGTGGGACCAAGCGACGGTGTTTCGCCACTAGTGGGAACAACTGCAGGACTGGCAGCATTAAAACCTTATATGTAAATAAAGCTTTGTTATCACATTTAAATCAGTACCTCCATCTTTATCTGTGTTTGGTCCTCACTCCTGGCCTGGCCGGTGTGTGATGCACTTGTACAGATAATGGATGCAGTTTTATATTAGGCTTAGCACTCCACCCTTTCACCAAATGTAGTATGGCTCCAGGAAAACCAGCATAGTGGTAGCCAAAACACCCCACCTCACATTTTGAAGCCTCAAAATGTGGGGTGGGGATGACAGAAGGATAGCAGCAAGAGTGAAAAGGAAGCCTTACAAGATGGGATGGTAGCAGGACAGCGGAGACAGTGGTACTGACAAAAAGACAGGAGGCGGACCTTGAGGTGGTAGAGCTAAAGATGTTGAGATGTTTGTTGTTAGTGACGAGGAGGGACAAGATTAGAAATAGATTTATCAGAGGGACAGAGTCAGGTTGATCAACTATAAGCAGTTTGGAGAAGCAGGAGGAGCAGCTGGTTTGGCCTGTTGTCTGTTCTGCTTACAGGACATCATGCAAATTAGATTTTACAGGATGACATTTGAATCACTGGTCACTAATAATACATCTATATTTGTGTTTGCAGCATGGGACGAAGCTCAGAGCTACTGTAGAGAAAGATATAAAGACCTGACTACAGCGCCTAACATGAAATCTATGGAGAGACTGTACACAGATTCTACAGAGAATCAGCCTGGATTGTACAACATCTCAGGAAGAGAAAACAGGACTTTTCACACACTTTTATTTCCAGTTGTTGTAATTTACACACACCGCCACAACAATTACAACAGGACGCAGTACAGACTTTTATACAGGGGAGGCGTGGTAAGCTGAATGAGCTGAGGTGTATCAGCCTCCCCCGCAGCGACGCCACGAACCACGCCTGCCACACATAAATCTTTATGCTTCAATAATGAGAATGTGTGGATATAGTTGTACTGACTTTGATTCAACATATCTTGTCTAAAATGCCAAATAATGGTGCAGGAATACTGACGGACTAAAAAGAGAGTTTATTTCTCCCACGCTTCCTTATTTTTGTCACGGTCCTGGATCAGTGACCCAGTGCTTTGGTTTGTTTCATCATCATCATCATCATCATTATTATTATTATTATTATTAATAATAATAATAATTGTTGGTTTCATCTTGGTTTATTACTACCAGTTTTTTGGTTTCTGCTTTGTATTTTGAGCTCCCTCTGTTGTGTCCAGTTTGTCTCTGTGTCTGTCGTTTGCTTCCTGTTTTACTTTGAAAGTCTGTGTCAGTGTTTCTGGTTTTGCTTCCCTTGTCTCGTTAAGTCTGATTTCTCCCAGCTGTGTTTCCCTCCTGTCTCCCATTCCCTGATTACTCCAGTGTGTATTTAAGCCGTGTGTTGTGTTGTTCCTTCTGTGTGTGTTTTGTGCGTTACTCCTGCTGTGTTTCGAGGCTGTGTTTAGTTTCCAGTGCCAGTTTAGTTTAGGTTTGAGGTTTTGGGTTTTTTTTTTTTTGCAAATGTTGATTTCCATGAAAAGTTTTTCCAGCAATAAAGCTGCGTTTTGAGTTTAAGTCCCGTCTCTGAGAGTCCGGTGTTTGGGTCCTATCCTGCCTGCCATGACAATCTTTATTGGTTCCCACACAGCAAAATCTCCAGTGTTAATTCAACTCCTAGAGTGTTAAAGTTAACACTTTTCCAGTGTTTATATAATTCTCACTGGTTTAGAGTTAAAGTAACACTTTGCAAAGTGTTATTATTTTAACTCCATTGTAGTGTTAAAAATATAACACCCATAGTGTTAAAATTTCACTCTGTATGGTGTGAAGTGTCTTCACTCAGAGTGTAACTACCTAACATTTATAGTGTTGTTTTAGGACACTGATAAGTGTTCACTTTTACACTGGCTTGGGTTAACTCTTTTCACTGAGGGTGTTACTACACAACAACTATGGTGTTATTTATGACACTTTTAAGTGTTTATTTTCACACTGGATTGTGTTGACTGTTTTCACTTAGAGTGTTATTCTGTAACTTTTACAGTGTTATTTTGGCACTTTAAAGTGACATATATGAGCTTTTAAATACTAGTCTGTATTAATTGTCTGAATACAAAAATGCATTAAAGTGCAATTACTGTATGACTACTGTGTTACATTCAGTGAAAATCCTTGTTAAGTCCCTTTACAGGATAAAAGGAGAAAACATAAAATTGGTCACATAAGCATTTTAATAAATATTAAATTCCAAGCACCATACAGCATACGTTCACAACAAAAATAATGGCACAATGTACAGACCATCATCATCACCATAAGCACTTTGCAAATCAAAGGGCTTGTATATTTCAATACAGTCTGCTTTAACAACATCTTGTAATCTGTCAAAATCAGCTTGAAATGACTCTGAGGGTTCTGCATCACCACTTTGACAACAATCTTCATCATGAACACTATTTAAATGTTTTTTTAAACCAGAATATGTAGTGAACTGACGGCTGCAACCATCTTGTGAACAAGCCAACTTAAATTTGGTGCTTGGATAAAAACTGTGACCTAGTCACAAATGACTTATCAAAGCCTGACTGGTGCTATGCAGAGTTTGACAGATAAAACATTTAAACATGGTTCTCATTCAACATTTTGGCACGCAACTCACGAACACGTGGTGACTCATCTGTTGAGGTGGCATCAATGTTGAATATGGTGGTCTGCACAAAACTGTAGAGATGAACCAGTGACTCGTCGTAAGATAAGTTGAACACGTAGTGGGATTTGAAAAGTTCATCAAAAGCACTGAGTGAGCTGGTGGCTTGGCAGGGGATGAGCTGTTTGTCCACTGCGATGTAGAAGGTGTCAATGCTGTTCTGGGTTCGACCAACAGCGAGGATGTATGGTTGTTTACCATCTCTTGCTTGCAAGTGTTCATCAATGCTGCAGCATGACTAAAAACAAATGAGATATTGACATATAGGCCTAGCTTATACTTGCTGAGTATGAACCATTCATTCAGTTTGACATTATGTGCCTTGCTAACTTATTACAAAATACTAAGACACATACTTCATGGAGAGGAAAACTAAAAAGTGCAAAAACTGAAAAAGTGTTTTGTAGGATTTTAAAAGTGAGACAACATATTTACCTTGTGAAAGTGCACCATTTTGTGTGCTGCATCAGTTGGACTTATTTTGGTTCTCCTCTTTCGTCCAGCTGTGGGTGGCAAAAGTTGAAGGAGTAGCAGCAGAGAGGCCATGTCACTGTCCCAGTCTGTGTATGGTTGAATTTATAAAACAATTTCAAAATGACAGGTAAAAATAAATATTATTAAAATCAAACAAGCATGGTGCGACGCCTACCATTTGCATCACTCTCTGTTGGTTTCTCAGCAGCTTTTATCAAACGACACAGGTCAGTTGACTGAGTCAGCTGTTTGGCTTCTTTAATAACCTTTGGCTTGAATGACATGTCCCACTTCTCAAGCAACTTGGTGGCTGTTTCAGCACCAAACAGCAGCAGGAAGTCTTGATTGACCTGTTCATCATACACACAGGACATAAAGACAGTGCTCAACATTGTTTACATTGCAATGTGATTTTGACCAATATGGGATATAGCCTGACTGGGATGACCAATGATCACATCTTTTACTGTTGCCATCCACATCAGCAAAACAAAAAAAAAAGGATTAACAGTTGAAAATATCAAGTGATTTGACTTACTAGTCCTTTGACATCCAAAAAGCGTGGAAATGTTTTGAAGACATCTGCAGTTCTTTGTGGATCATGCACCAGATCCTGGCGATGTTGGAACGTCATTTTCATCTTCTGAAATACACTTGCTTCATCAGGAGAGTGAACAAGAAATGAGATGGCCTCCTTGCAGGCATCTCCATCAAGTTGCTGAGGCAATGTGGTTGCTAATCTTCTGCGCTTAGGCCCTTGTTCTTGATGCACTGGGACTTCCTTCACTGGCCGTTTGGTTGTAGACCTGGACATGGTTTTGAGGCGCCACGCTACATATCCAGTGCCTTTCACTCCGTCGTAGAAATGCTCCTGTCACATTTAAACATAGATGAAAAATAAACATCAAATGCGATCTTACAGACTTTGCAGATTCAGCAAAAAGAAACCCAAGGACTATTATCATGTAACAGGTGCAATACATGTTAAACAACATCCACAATTTCAATACAGTTTTATGACAATAGTTATTACGAAAGAGGAATTAAGATTTTTCTTTTAAATCATTTAGCTGATGTAATTATTCCATGATGAAAACTAAATAATGTGCTGTTTTACAATCACTGCATGACTTACATAGCCGTTTGGAGAAAATGGATCCTTCAATGAGGGAAAGAGTGTAATTATTCCAAGGGCATATTTCTCCTTTTGCTTACGGGAGGGAATTCTGCTATAGAGGAAATACAATTGACAATGTTAAATCAGAAGTATGTGTCTTTACTGCAGTATACATTACAAGAATATTCCATATGGCCCATCTTTACTTTTTTATTAGGTACTATTACTCTTACCCATGTCTCTCAGTCATATCACTTGCCAATATGTTAACAAGCTGCCGCCGGGTGCGGTGGCTCAGTGAATTTTCGGCATTGTATTCTTCAAGAATTTCCTCTCCACCAGGTTTCCTAGTCAAGGCATTTTTAACCATCTGCTCATATAAAAGGGAAAATAATAACAATAAAAACTTGTTTGTCAGTAAAGGTGAAAGTTTAGAGGAATGTCAACAAACCTGTGAAAGACATATCTAGCAAGAAGCACTAACTTCTACTATCATTTTTTCATACAGGGCAAGTTGGGAACCACCATGTTTTGAATTTCAATTTGTATAACAATCTACAGTATAAATGGTGTCAACTCAAAAATACAAAAGACATTTTCTGTTCTCAATTACCTCTTTTGCAGCCTCTGACACAGAAACATTTGGTGCAGAACTGTCTTTGCTGGATCTACTGCGGCCTGCAGGAATGCCCTTTTCCCTGAGGTCACTGTCACTTGATGAAAGTGATATAGTGTCCGTGAGGGAAGATAATGTATCCGAGGAGGATGGTGTGGAATGAGCTAAAGGACAAAAATCTTTGGGAGAGATGATTTGGTTAACTTTCTTTAGGCTACTCCACAATGCCATTAATAACACAATTTCAATGTTCATGTTCAGACAACATTCTATACAAATATAACCCAGCCCTGTCCACTGTCATGTATATTGCATGAAGACAGGTCAATGTCATCTGCATCAAGAGCAAAAGAACTTGGCTCTACATTGAGTGGGCTATACTCTGAAAATTTAAGTTATGATAACATTTACCTTCATCTGAAATCTTTTCACGTATTGTCAGGCATAGGTCTGGTTGGGCCTCCAGTAACTCCAGAAAAATGTCTTCTTCGACAGCTGTGTCAGTTTCATCGAAAATATCAAGGTCAGCAGCATCCGGAAGTCCAAACTTGGTTTTGGCTTTACAAAAAGATAAGCATAATGTCACCTAAAACGCCTGAAAAACTTTTTTAAAAACTAATTTTGACTTTTTTATTTAGCTAATATTTATTAACAGCTGTTTTACCTGTCTTTAAAATGGTTAAATTAGACAAGTCTGCAGCAACAATATAGGCCTAGGCCTACTGCTCTGTACTGTTGTTTTAATGTCACACATTAAAATAAAATGTGTTAACATTTAATTCGTTTTTAAATAGATGAGATGCAAACATGATGAATTGATACATGTGCAACAAATTTTGTTCTGCCAGGTTATCTTACCTTCACTGATGAATTCTAGATAAGTGAATCCTGCGTGCAATTTAATGTACTTCTTTACATTGAGGTATTTCACTTTCAGCAACATGTCTTACAACAGCACCTGGTGGAGAGAAGGGGGCACAGAATATTTTTTACCATATATTTAAACCATAGCTTAAGTGGCAACAAATCCGGACAACTTTAAGAAAATATTAGGCTATACATTGTGTGATGATCTGTGAAGGGGTGACAGACCACTTCAACCTCAGGAACATAATTTGGCTTCCCCCTGCGCACTAAAATAGCTGAACTTGGGTACACAGAAATAGCATCCAATGAATTATCCACCCATCCACATGTTTATAAGACGACAACGGCGATCTTCTCGTCTGCACGCAGGCTAGATACTTAGTTCTGCTATGTTGCGAGTAAATCGCTGTAGCCTACTTGGGGAAAAGCATCTCTGTTTAAACCATGTCAGGATGATAATCCACATAAAATTTCCTGTTGAACGCACACCTGCCTTCATCACGCTTTCACTTATGACAACAAATATCCCTTATACTGTAAATTAATGAGTGCAAGTCTTACATTTATATCGGGAGTTTCTGACACATGCACAGCCGTCTGGCTAGTTGCTACTTTGTGGTGGTTGTTTTGTGACACGACATGCTAGGATTATCAGTGGAGGCGACGTCAACGACCCTCAGTCGTTATACCGCTTTGTCTTAAACACTGGATGGTAGCCTATTTCACTAAAACTGTAGAAAAGGGGAAAATGTTCCCTTAGATTAGGCCTACTACAACATGTATGATATATCCTAACCGTTAGCAAGCAATCCATGCACAAACGCAGCGCGCCTTGCTTGGTCACTAACATCTAACAGAATTCCATAACCCCCTGCCACTTCAAAGATTTGTAGGCTAGGCTACTGCTAAACTCGCTGGTAGCACGTGTAATTAGCCTATCTTGACGCTTTCCAAAACTTGACTTGAACGTCTCCATGTGATTGTTTAGTTCACTTTTAAATAGGATATTTCTGAGGCGAATGTTCGCTTCCCTTAAAAGCAGTGGGCTAAACGCATTTGTCTTAGCTGCCAGCTAGGCTACCACAAATTCAAATTTTAACATTACATTTAACATATCCAGAGGATAGCTAACTCCTCCCTCGTTTCATTTAATAAGCATTGAACACTGGAAAGCATTTCTCTTATGACATTAGAACTAACTAGAATTGAGAATTATATTAAGCACGCATTTATTTTCGCTGCAATATTAACTTGTTATAGAGGATAGTTTAGCTACCTAAGCTAACGAATCCCATCTCTTACCGCAGATGAATACACTCCACATTAGGAAAATATTGCATGCTTCTGATAAATAATGTTATAGGCTAGTTAGTTACAATATTTAATAATGATAAAATAACATAGGTCTTGTTGTATAGTTCTTACCTGAACAACCTCCTCGATCTTGACAGCAAACTTCTGGCGGACTCCTCATGCCCATGAGCGCGAAAAACCCGGATGTGGAAATCAACTCCAAATGAGTGTTATAGTATTGACTCTTTGAAATAACTCCGGCTACAGAGCTTTTTCAGCACCGTTAGTGTTACTGTAACTCTCAAACCAACACTTTTCAACTCGAAATTTTTAACACCAGTAATTTTAACTCACATCAACACTTCGGATTTTGCTGTGCAGTTAAATTAAATTTAAAATTCTGCATATACTCACCTATAAGGTCTTTAATAATCAGGCCCAATCTTATCTTAAAGACCTCACAGTACCATAACACCCCAATAGTGCACTTAGCTCTCAGACTAGTGGTTTATAGCAGCTCCTAAGGTATTTAAAAGTAGAATGGGAGGCAGAGCCTTCCGCTTTCAGTAGACTTGTAGTCAAGATCACCTAAACCAAGACCAAGACAATACCAAGACCAGAGGGTATCGAGACCGAGTCAAGACCAAGACCAAGACAAAGTCGAGACGAGACCGAGACAAAAAAGCCTTTAAACTGCAGGCAGATGCTGCTTTGTTTATGGGTGTCAGGCATATTTATGTGTTTTTGCGATGCACTCGCACAGCCCTCTTCACCACTGTCTACTGTCTGACTCACTTACTGAGAGGACAGACGCACGCTCCACTTGACTGTCGCGTCTCTCACCCTCTCTGTTTTTCACATAATGATATTATCCTATATCCTAGCATGTGATTGGCCACAATATGGAGGGATTGGAGCATAGCTGAGCCACTGTGTGAGAGCTGAGCAGCAAAAGGAAATTAAGTGAGGAGCCGGCTCTCGCTCAATGGGAGTCGACTCTTCTGATTCACTACAAAGCACTCTCTAAGCTCGGCTCTTAGAGCTGATGCTTTTGCACATGACACATTATCGAATGTTACGTTGTGTGTCCAGTGTTGGGAAGGTTACTTTTAAAATGTATTCCACTACAGAATACTGAATACATGCCCCAAAATGTATTCTGTAACGTATTCCGTTACGTTACTCAATGAGAGTAACGTATTCTGAATACTTTGGAATACTTAATATATTATCATGCTGTTTACAACTACATGAATGTCCTATTGCTGTGATTTATTACTGTTACTGAAGGTCCGCGGCTCAAACGTAGTAAAGGGACCTCTGGCTAATACGTCGGGTTCGTGTCGGGCTGGTAGCCGAAAACTAGCTTTACTTTGTTGTCTGGGTCAACTTTGCTTGCGGGAGACAGAGAGAGGCGTTGAAAGGCTTCTCCAATGGAACTTATTTTTTCCGGAGGAAAACACGAACACGGTGTACAGATGAGTCTTAATAGCTTACTTACAGCTGGGCTCGTCAGGCACTCTTCTTGGCTGCTGTGGTTATTATTATATTTACATGCTTCCAGCTCCCGTTTTTGCTCCGTGACAGCTCGGACTTTTCCTTTCTCTCCCTCCCTCGCTCACAGACACATAACGGGTATGGTAGTCCATTCTCCCTGCAGCACGGACTACACTGCCCATCAGGCTACATGCTTTAGAGCTATGCCTGTAGCATTCTGCCTTTTAGCTTAGCACAACAACAACAACAAAAAAGCGCTCTCTCACCAAGGAAACACGCAGAGAGAGAGCGCGTCACCCTGTAACCATGGCAACCGTAACGCTGCCGCCTGGAACAACAGAACATAGCTGTCAAACAAACCCAAACAATCCTGACCCGCGACAATATGAAACAGGGAAGTACCGCAGTGTAATCCATTTATTTCAACAAAGTAACTGTATTCTGAATACCACCTTTTTAAACGGTAACTGTAACGGAATACAGTTACTCATATTTTGTATTCTGAATACGTAACGGCGGTACATGTATTCCGTTACTCCCCAACACTGTGTGTGTCATGGATACTGTTGACTCCAAATCTCCCGACCACTATGTCGATCTGAGACCGAGACAGCGAGACCAAGACAAGACCGAGACCATGTAAAAGTGGTCTCGAGACATCCAACTCTAGCTTTCAGGCCTCTATTCTGAGGAACCAGCTGCAGTTTATAAACTAAGAATTTGCCATATTCAACATATTCAAATTAAGAAAGCAAAGCAAATAAAAGAAAATTAAGAAAAGTAAAGAAGATAATGTTAAACATAAAGCTAATAAATTAACTCCAGTTGCCTAAGTGATATTTTTATGTAAACCTTTTTCTTCTGTTCTTACTGAAGCCCGATGTCCTCAGATTCAACCAAACATCTGTGTTTGCTCATGGCAGAAATGTTGATCCTGATCAAAGAAAGCAAATAACGGGATGAGGCCTGAAGTTACTGCAGAGTTCACCTTTGACCTGGTATCCATCACAAACCTGGAACAGCAGGAACTGGTGAAGGAGGCAGCCAAGAATGCCAACACATTCCACATCTGGCTGGGACTGTGCTACAGCTGTGCTCTTGATCTGGGGTTCTGGGTCAATGACCGGCTTTGTCTGCTATGAGAACTGGGCCAGTGAGACAGAGACTGGACAGTTTGACATGTCTGTGGAAGCAAGGAGGAGAAGACGAGCGGTTCAAGCAATGGAGAAAGAAAAACATGTGCCAATCACAACCTAAAAATACTGTTAAAAGTACAGTTTCTCTGTTTTCAGGCTAGAAGCAAGCAACATATAATGTTTATTCTTCTTTCGGAGTTTATTTCTTTGTATTCTGTTACATATTTGTTACAAAATAGGAATCTGTTCTAGCTCAAAAATTCTTTACTTGTTATATAACGTAAGGTGATGGCTTTGTAGTGTATACAGCATTTATAAGCTTATAATATCTAATATGTAAATAACTGTCTCAAACCTCCAAATATGAAATTATCTAAATTTAAGGACTTATGTAAAATGCTTCTTTTTTTTTCTGACCCTGTTTAACAACGTTGTCAGATTTTCCTGGGAACTGGGAACACTGGTATAACTGATAATGAAATTTGAGACAAAAATATTAAACATTAAACAAATATTTTTATCACAGGTGTCAGTAAGAAATTTGTATTGTTCAGGATGTTTTTTTAAGTAATTAGGAGAACACTAGATGGCGCACATGAGCCAACAATTTCACAGCAATTAAACATGTTCACATTTCACATACAGTACTGTGCAAAAGTGTTGAACCACCCCTCATTTCTTTACATTCTGCTTGGAAAATGGAAAATGGATGCAGTGATGTATTGAAAGATTTACAAATAAAAATGGAAATGCAGCAGGTGAGGCAAAAAAAAAAGAGTTTGTGCAGTTTTATAAGTTTTAAACCAGCACTTTGATTCTTCAGAACTAGACATGATAGTCAAGACAAATTAAAAATTTTGTGTATATTTTTATTCACAGATCATCATTTTTCATTTACTATAATACAATATTTAGTATATTTTTTTCATTTCCCAAAAAATAAATTATTTAGCACAATATAGTGGGCTACATACTGAACTCAGAGGATGGAAACAAAGTATCACACTAGTATTAATCCGATATTATTGGTATCATTACTATACACATCCTGGTTCTTGTGCCAAATCATTGTTTTTTCTGATTTCTTAAAGACGTGACCTTCACTTACTTTGTATCTGCTGTAGTTGTTGTAGCTCTCCTCAAATTTGTTGAGGGCACTTTTGGGATGTTTTGCACAGATTCAACTAAAGACATGAGAACAAATGCCTCCCTCTGTGCTCTTATGAAAGATCACAGAGGGAGGGATTTGTTTTGGAAAAAACTGTATATTTGTCCAACATCTGCAAAGCAGTGGGTGTGATATATTCTGCCTCCAGCTTTCTGTTTGACTTTGCTCTTTTATTTAATCTCTTAGTGTTTCTGTGCAATGAGCAAAACAACAAGAACAGCAGCAGCAGCGATGAAGTTTCATGCTTTTGTTTTCATTCTTCTCTTCGTCTGCACGTACCTGAGTCTGGCACAAGGTAAGTGAAACAGAATGGAGTGGATGCAGATCACAGCTGTGACATTTCCACTTAAGTATTTATTTTTAACAGAATTCACAGGAATGTAACCATGCTGTTCTTTACAGTATCTCGAAACCATTTACTGTAGAAAGTGAATTCCTAAAAATATGCACCCATCTTTTGGTGCGCCGAGTGCTTCTTTTTATGCCTCATCTTGGGTTAACCACAGTTCCAAAGCCACATTCCTTTGTCTTCGTTCCTGAACATCTGTGATACTGTTAGTGAGGGGAAGTGGGAATAACACTGGACAGCACTGACTGGCAGAAGTCCAAAATTTTTTCAAGCAGGATGATTTATGTCTCTATTACTCTTTAACTTTCTCTCCAGGCCCGTATGGCAAGTGCTGCATCAGCTATGTTAACGACATAAAAAAGAAGAGAAACATCGTCAGTTACACTATGCAGGAACCAGACGGTGACTGTGACATCACAGCTGTTTTGTGAGTATAAAGTGTGAGGTCCTTCACTTTTGACCGATTTTGTTTTCCTGCACTGTCAAATTCCATTATAATTAATTAGCACAGACTGATGGAAAAGAAAAGGAAATTCCCATTTAGGACTGATCGACATTTAATGAAGTGTGTGAACTTCTAAAATAAGCTCGAGAACTTTAAGTAATGATACTCACGTATGTAGGTTTAAGATGAAAAAGAAGTCCAAACCTGTGTGTGCCAATCCAGAGGATGATTGGGTCCAGAGGGAGATGAAGAGGCTGGATCCAACAATGCTGCATTAGGTAAAAAGATACATACCATGCTCTCCCAATGTCATACACTCTCAGAGGCTATGTACATTAATCATCCTACACACTGCCTCTTTACAGAACGAGAAAAAGAAGAAGACAGGACAGTGGACATCTTTATCTAGCTGTCCGAGATCGTATATCATCTTTAGTCATGTACACAGTTTACTAATACAGAAATATGCTATATCCTTAATGTTTGAGCCAGTATAAGTAAAATAATTTATGGGAACCATCTATGATACTATTCAACTTTGAAATGTGAGTACAAAGTGTGTGTATGTGAGAAGAATGTATCCTTAACACGCTGTTGTCAGATAAGTTGAGGTTTGTTTGTTTGTTAAATATACAACAGATTTGCTAATTTTTGCATCAGCAATAGAGTTGGACTTTGTGTTTTTCTTTTGCAAATAAAGAGAAGATCCAAACAGAACTTTTGGTTTGTATAAATGTTTATAATTAATGAGAATGGCCAGACTCCTTCAAGCTCATAGGAAAGCAAAAGCAACTAAACACAGACTCACTAAAACTTGCCGATAGAAAATTAAAAACACTGCAACGGCCTCCACAGTCGCCGGGTCTCAGTCTGGTTGAGCATCATTGAGATGTGCTTGGAAGGGAATTTGTACAACCAAGAATTGCAAAAGAGCATCTCTAAACACACCACATATGGAACTGTAAAGCAGATGGCCTGTAGCGTGGATCCATCCATGTGCATCCATCGTGCCTTGTTGTATCTGCAGTTCTGGCTGGTGGGGGAGTGTAATGCTGTGGGGCACGGTTATTATAGCTAAAACTAAACTAAAAATTAAAACTAGATGTCAAAAAACATTTTAGTGAAGTAAAAACTAAAATAAAATCTAGAAACTATTGTGTGACCTTGGAAAACCAACTGAAATAAAATAAAAATATGGAGGAAATATCTTTAGTTTCAGTGTTTGTCTGATGAGGCATTGATGAATGTATTTATTGAGACTCTTAATGCCAACAAGAGTGTAACTACTTTCAAAAAGTTTTTAATCAGCTCTTTGCTTTCATTGTACGCACAACAGTCTGTGCAGCCATATTCACATATGTTTGTCATAAGGTAGATATCTGTGCGGTGATTTGCATATTTTGTTTTTTCAGTGTGCCAGTTTGATGGTTTTAGCGTTGCTCTATTAGAGAACACTGTCAATCTGTTTCCCTAACCCACCACTGGGTCACTGACTAAGTAGCCTGACACAAGCAAGGATGTGTTATACCAGGCAGGTGTGATCATTAAGACGGCCTGCACACAGGAGACGTCGATTTATTTTCCTGGAGAGCCCGGCAGCGGATCCAGGGGAATTCGAGTCGGGCTAGGCAGCAGCATTTTTTTTTCTCTAAAACCATAATACTGAATATCTGTGCAGGTTCTCAGTCATCCATCGTGGTCTAAGGAGCTTGGAATGAAAAGCGTCTGGACTTCTTTAAATTTCTTGAAGACGTTGAAGAACAGAACTGGAAGTTTAGATGTCACCGGGAATAACTGACATGTTTTAACCTTGCATGTGTTGTTTTGCATCTTTGCAGTGACTGCATATTTTTTAGAATGTATATTTTGTTGACGTGTGCCAAAGAGACTCCGCCCATTTCTAATCACTAACTGGACACACCTGGGAGGGCACGGAGGCGAATAAGAGGGCGTGGCAGAGCATGAGAGGGGGAGAGAGAAATGGAGTGGTAGCCCAGTGGCAGGCGGTTGTCGCAAGGAGCGGCACGGAAGCCGGAAGAGGCAGTCTAGGAGGAGAGAAGACGGAGGACATCCGCGCGACTGGGGGACAAGCGGAGAAGTAACGCCAAACGCCGGGCGGGAGACGAGATACTTGATACGAGCTTGAGCCTATGACAGCGGCGGGCGAAGTTCGGTGTTGGGTAAGATTCCCTGCGAAAGTCTAAATTAAGCTGTAGTGTTTTTCTTAAAAATGCCACCAGAATTTAGAGCTCAGCTTGAAGTTGACGTTCGGACCACTTAGTACTGGTCAATTTAATGTTGTAGATTTTCTGTAATAAGTTTGCTGTAATCTGCTTGATTTTTGTTTTGTTTTTTGTTTTGTTTTTTAAAAAACCCAAAAAACAACAAAATACTATGAGCCTCTATATTTGTGTCATGATCATTAAGAGATTGAATCACATTTATGGTGCCTGCTCACTGAGAATCCCATCAGTGTGGCTGACTTTAAATGTTGCTCCCAGTATCAGAAATTATTTAGTCTTTAATGCTGAAATCATGAAAATTTAGCCCCCACATTACTCACTGTGTTCAGTTAAGGTTACATATATGTAGCGCTGGAGTAAACCAAACATCTTCACAAGTCTTCTCTTTCAAAGTATAAAACAATAACTTACCATAGTGGACTTCCTCTGTTTTATGTGACTGATTTGAAACAGCTGTTGTCCTGAATATTTGTAAGTACATAAAACAAACAAACAAACAAAAACCCCCAGAGACACGTTAGAGCAAACTGAAGTGACGCCCAAATTTCAGAAAATACATTAAAGACTTTGGATCCTGCTGATACTAAACTAAAGTTCATTTATCATATATTAAAGCAGAGGTTCCGAAAGTGTGGGGCCCGCCCCCGGGGGGGGGGGGGGGGCACAGCCATTGCAGGGGGGGCGCGGTATGAAAAGGGGGGGAAGAAAAGAAAAAGAGCGCTTGGACACTGTGGACAGGTTTTTTTTGACGAGGCTCCCACACAAACGCAAAGCAGGAGATGAAGCATCGCCAAATATGTTTCCAAACCAACTTCCTTCCAAGCCAAAGACTAGAAAATATGGTGAAGCATATCTTCCCTTTGGCTTCACCTGCACAAGTGCCAAGGTAGCTCTCCCCTGCAAAATTAGTTTCCCTGCGTCGGGAGCAGCGCTGGGCTCTCCAAATCACGGACAAACAGGATCCCACATTCTTGATTTTAGTTCACAAACACTTCTTGTAATGACTAACTACTCCTGACATTTTGGACATGTTAGCTCTTTATACAGTAAAGTTACAGTGGGATACAAATAATATCAGGCTGATCCTGCCGTAATTTGTTCCCCCGGTTCAAATCACGGACAAACAGTATCTCACAGCTGTTTTTGTTTTTGAACCCATTTTGCACAGAGAGGCATTTTTTGAAAAATGTATTGATAGCAATGTTGAATATTATTACACACGAAAAAAAAAAAAACCAACTACACGTAAAATAATTACACCGTGACGCCTCTGCCTTTCTAAACGGAGGGACAGTAACTGCGTGTGTATGTAAGCGTGTAAAACCTGCAGATAGTCAGATTAACAGTATTTTGTCTCTATCTGCCATTCTGCAATTAATCTCATGTAAACAATAACGTGGCGCACAGCGTGACGTGAAAAGAGGCACATACCTTTGACGTTGCGTGACGAACTCTGTAATCCTCGTCCACACGTAAACGCAAAAAAGGAGTTTTAAATAATCTCCGTTTTCGGTGAATCGCAACGCCGTTTACGTGTTGACGAAAAGCCCAAACGCATAGAAACAGCTGAGTTTTCAAAAATACCCGTGTAGGTGTGGACGTAGCGTAAAAGAGTTAGTAGTATATTTTATTACTACCTGTAATTTATTGCCGTTTACTTGTATTTGCTTAGTTGTTTACTAAATGTTTGAGGTGTGAAATAAACCGCAATGGAGTTTGTAAACAAAATATGGGGGTGTGTGTTTGGAGGATGTGTTTGGGCGGGGGCGGGGGGGCCGCGAACATTTTTCTTGTAAAAAAGGGGGGCCTGGCAAAAAAAGTTTGGGAACCACAGGATTAAAGTGAGGCAGGTAAAAGTTAATTTCTTTCAAAGACCTTGTTTCTCGGGCACAGATCAGTGAAGAAGATAAGCAGGGAGATAAACTATAAAAGCCTACATATGGATGTAGTTTGTAGGTGTAGTTTAACATGTTTCTTTACAAAAAGGCTCCTAGTTGGGTTACATGAAACCTCTTTCTTGTAATTATTTTATTTTAGATAAACTGCACAGATTTTTCATTCTTTCAGAGGTGATGGGTGCCAAATGACTGTCTTCACATCATGTGGAAACAAACTGTTTAACTCAGGCGTGTCCAAAGTCCGGCCCGCGGTCCAGTTTTAATTGGCCCGCAAGTAATTTTATAAATAGAATAGAAAATGGCCCGCACTTCAACTTTTGCTTGAGTGTATTGCACTTAGTTTTAACATCAGGGGGAGCTACTGTTGATCAAGGCAGTTGCTCCACCAAAAAGGACAATCACAGAAGAAATTTACCCCAAGTTACCAAACGTGGCAGAACCAAAGAAGCGAAAGGTAGAAAGTGAGTGCAGAAAATTTCAGACACGGTGGGAGAGTGAATATTTCAAAGAATTAAAGGGGAAGTGTGTCTGTTTGATCTGCACTGAAACTGGCAGTTATGAAAGAGTATAATGTACGACGTCATTATGAAACCAAACATCAGGCCTATGCATCCTACACTGGTGCTGAGCGAGCAGAAATTAAAGCAGAGGGTAGCTCTCCTGCGGGGTCAGCAACAGTATTTTGGTTTTTTTTTTTTTGTTTTGTTTTTTCGTGCTCAAATTGTCCAGGAAAGGGCTCCAATAGCAGCTATGAGGTCCCCCAACTCATCGCAAGACATGGCGAGCCTTTTTCAGATGGAGACCTCATAAAACACGGCCTCGTTAAAGTCACCGAAATAATGTGCCCGAAAAAAGTGCAGGACTTCAACAACGTCAGCATGTCCAGAAATACAGTTGTGCCACGCACTGAAGACTGTCAGCCAACATTAAACTGCAACTGTCTGATAAAGCTGTGCTTTTGATTTTTACTCCATCGCATGCAATCCGAGCACTGATGCCACAGACGCCGCACAGCTGCTAATTTTTTGCGGGGAGTGGACGAGAGCACGAGCGCTTTAGGTGAGTAAAAAATATATTCCACAGTATCCGTGTGTTAATAAGCATGCATGTGCAGGTACACATGCCTCAAATATCAATAATGCGCATCAATTCTGTCACTACCCTGCTTTTGCGCACCACTTTCTTATATGCGTTTTTCTTGTTAACACACAGAGTACACACCGCTGTGCACAGCGCTCGCACACGCAAAGTCAGCTGATCTCATCTGATGCAGATCTGCTCCTTGATCAAGTGACATTTGTCCGGATTTTTGCCACGAGTGGCGTAAAATCAGCACCGCGGCTGGATGGCCCGACTTACATACCCAGCACAGCTGATACTCACCAGAATAATTTAATAAAATTATATGCACTCCTGTTATTAAGTCCAGTTCAGTCTGTTACTGTTGATAATCATTTCAAACGAACGTTAATAGATCTTTTGCTAAGTCTAAGAACTTAAATAACAAACTTGAAATGTACCCGTCCTATTTTCCCCTTTATTGTTTTTTTTCTCTGTGCTGTAAATCTTCTAAGAAGAAATCTGCTGCTGTTCTGAGAATGAGCTACCAAAGCTTTTTCTGAATAAATCAATAAAGATCCATTTATGGAAAGCTGTGATGAAGGCAATTTTGTCTTTAATTATATTCAACAATATAACACATTTGACCACTTTTAAGTGATTTTTAATACAGTAAAGTTAAGGTTATATACCTAATTTCTAGTAAGTGGCCCAGCCCCTCCTATATTTTTATGTATGTGGCCCTCAGCGAAAAAAGTTTGGACACCCCTGGTTTAACTGAAGGGTCAAAATTCAAACTTTTATGGAAACAAAGATTTTGAAGAAACAAGGCGGTAGTGTGCACACATTTACAGAATTAGCATCATGTTGCCTCATAACAGGCACAAGATTGCCTGTGTCAGACTGTTGTAGGCTCGAGAAATTCAAAAGTGCAGATTGTAGCTGTCGCAGTGAAATGTGTTTATTTGTTCTCCCTTTGTGATTAAAATGTTCAAGACTGGGTATTTAATTTAATCCCTACGTTCTATTGTTGCCACCTACTGGTGGACTTCAGTATTGTGCTTTGGGCACGCATGCAGCCTGAGACTGAAGACTCAAGCCAGAAAACAAGCTAGCTAGATAAGGAGGAAAAATGGACAATATGGACTGCAGTTGGTAGTGAATGTTTGGCATAAACGTATGTTATGTATTTTAGTTTGTGTAAATTTTATTTGGGTTTTAATTTTATTTTGCTGACACTGTTTTGGGTTTTTGGTGTGTGTGTGTGTGTGTGTGTGTGTGTGTGTGTGTGTGTGTGTGTGTGTGTGTGTGTGTGTGTGTGTGTGTGTGTGTGTGTGTGTGTGTGTGTGTGTGTGTGTGTGTGTGTGTGTGTGTGTGTGTGTGTTTTTTTTTTTTTTTCATTGCGCATTTCACTGTAGTTTTCAACAGTGCTTGCTGGTGATGAGGAGATTAAAATACTAGTTAAACATCAGTTGGAGCATGGCACTTTATTCTACATCAAAAATAATTCCGGAGCAGTTACACAGGTGATGGAGACACTGACCTGGAGAAAGACCCAGATCTTACTTTTGGTGTAAAATGATATGTTATACCCACTAATACACAAACACTTGAATGTTTCATAAACTGTTTACCTTGAAGTGTGTGATTTGACTCCATTTGTTCGTGAGAACTCAAGAATGAGTGATTTATTCAATTTCAAGGCTTAATTTTATATTGTAGCAACATTCTTTTGAAACTATAGGACTCTGGAGTCTTGAGACTCAGAATGAAACAGAAGGAGAGTCACATTATCTTCGTGAACATTTTCTGCTGGAAGAACAAGAGTCCAAGTGTCCAGATGAAGAGCGAAAACAGTTTAAGTCTTTGTGTGAAAATAACTTTGTTTCATGAATCCAGTCTTACTGTACACTATAATAACTGACACAGTGGTTTAATGTTCAGGCTGGAATCCCTGAAGGATTTGCACTGATATGAACAAAATGATAATGAAACAATTGAAAACAATCAGTTTCTGTGCTCTTAGCTTTCACCTTCAGTGAATCAGTTGCATTTATGGCATAAGTAATAAGTCATAATTTATTCACTATTCATTTTCTTCACGTTTGTGAAGACCACATATCTCCCGGAAAACAAAGGTGCTTTATTTAAAAGAGCTAAAAGGCAAAGACGAACAAAAAAAAGGCATCGGTGGGCAAGAGACAAAAACAGGGCGTTGTTGGAATGCTGCTATGCAAGTAACCCTGGCGGAAGGGGCTACATGAATAGGATGAGGAACCTATGGGGACCCAACATCCACAATGACGGCGAAACAACTAGTAGCTCAGTGTTCCAGCCTTCAAAAGAAGGGACTGCTCTCACAGCTAGAGATTGACGAGGTACAACATAAATGCTACGGCAAGGAGGAGTCAGGACGCCAGGTCAGGGGGGAGATATCATCACCCCCACCCGAGATTGGGTACATAGCCCCAAGTGCGATAGGAACTGACCTGAAAGATAGGATCATGGCCAAGCTGGAAACCTGGATCCCCCGTAGCCAGTTACCAAGATTGCGTGAAGTACCCTCAGAAGGTTTGCTAGATGATGTTAACGCAGCACTACGGACGATACCTACAACCACGATTACCGACACTAACAAGCTCATCTACAATACGGCAGCAGTGATCAGTGAGATGCTTGGCTACAAGTTGAACAGCCACAAGGGGCAGTACCCTCCATGGAGAAGGAGGCTAGAGGGCAAGATCAAAGTAGCACGGAGGGAGGTTAGCCAACTAACGGAGTTGCAGAAAGGTGCGACAAAGAAGGTGCATAAGAAATACAGCAAGCTTTCCATACCTGAGGCCTTGGAAACTGCCAAGCAAAGACTCACAGCCTTGGCCAGCCGCTTGAGGAGGTACACCAGAGAGAGAGAAGGCAGGAGAATAAACCAGCTGTTCTCCACAGAACCAGCAAAGGTGTACTCTGTGGCAAGGGAACAATAAGAGAACACCACCACCAAGGCTGGAGACGGAGCAATACTGGAAGAGCATATGGGATAATGCTCAGTGGCTAGTGGATCTGAGGGCAGACCATAGCGACCTCCCTGAACAGGGTCCAGTAACCATCACAGTGGCAGATATCCAAGAAAGGGTCTCCAGTATGAAGAGCTGGACAGCACCAGGGCCCGACATGGTTCACGCCTACTGGCTGAAGAAGCTGACTGCACTCCACGAGCGTTTGGCAGCACAAATGAACCAACTGCTAGTTAACGAGAGACACCCAGAATGGCTAACCGAAGGTCGGACGGTCCCCAAGGACCCCAAGAAGGGACCGGTCCCATTCAACTACCGACCAATAACCTGCCTCAGTACTACATGGAAGCTCCTGTCAGGCATCATATCGGCTAAGATGAACAGGCACATGGGTCAATACATGAGCGGGGCACAGAAAGGGATTGGCAAGAATACCAGAGGCGCAAAACACCAGCTACTGGTAGACAGAACGGTCAGCCGAGACTGCAAGACCAGACTGACCAACCTGTGCACAGCCTGGATTGATTACAAGAAGGCCTATGACTCAATGCCCCACAGCTGGATACTGGAATGCCTAGAATTGTACAAGATCAACAGGACCCTAAGAGCCTTCATCAGGAACTCAATGGGGATGTGGCGTACAACACTAGAGGCCAACTCCAAGCCCATAGCACAAGTCACCATCAAGTGCGGGATCTACCAAGGAGATGCTCTGTCCCCACTGCTGTTCTGCATAGGCCTGAACCCCCTCAGTGAGATCATTAACAAGACTGGCTACGGATACCAACTACGGAACGGAGCAGTTGTCAGCCACCTCCTGTAAATGGATGACATCAAGCTGTATGCCAAGAGTGAACGAGACATCGATTCACTGATCCACACCACCAGGATATATAGCAATGACATTGGAATGTCGTTCGGACTGGAGAAGTGTAGTCGGATGGTAACAAAGAGAGGGAAGGTAGTCAGAACTGAGGGGATTGAACTACCAGAAGGCAACATTGCAGACATAGAGGACAGTTACAAGTACCTGGGGATCCCGCAGGCGAATGGGAACCATGAAGAGGCCGCTAGCAAAGCTGCAACCACCAAGTACCTGCAGAGGGTCAGGCAAGTCCTGAGGAGTCAGCTGCACGGTAAGAACAAGATCTGGGCCATCAACACCTACGCCCTGCCCGTGATCAGGTACCCAGCTGGTATAATAAGTTGGCCAAAGGAGGAGCTAGAAGCCACTGACATAAAGACAAGAAAGCTCCTGACCATGCATGGAGGGTTTCACCCTGAGGCTGTACGCTAAGCAGAAGGAAGGAGGCCGGGGACTGGTGAGTGTCAGCACCACAGTCCAGGATGAGATAACGAACATCCAAGAATACATTGGGAAGATGGCCCCAACTGACCGAGTGCTCAGTGAATACCTCAGGCAGCAGAAACCCAAGAAAGAGGAGGGAGACGAGGAACCATCATGGAAGGACAGGCCCCTGCACGGTATGTACCACTGGCAGATAGAGGAGGTGGCTGATATCCAGAAATCCTACCAGTGGCTGGACAAAGCTGGACTGAAAGACAGCACAGAGGCACTAATCATGGCAGCACAGGAACAAGCTCTAAGTACAAGATCCATAGAGGCTGGGGTCTATCACACCAGGCAAGACCCCAGGTGCAGGCTGTGTAAAGATGCCCCAGAGACAATCCAGCACATAACAGCAGGGTGCAAGATGCTAGCAGGCAAGGCATACATGGAACGCCATAACCAAGTGGCCGGCATAGTGTACAGGAACATCTGTGCCGAGTATAACCTGGAAGTCCCGAGGTCAAAATGGGAGATGCCCCCAAGGGTGATGGAGAATGACCGAGCTAAGATCCTGTGGGACTTCCAGATACAGACGGACAAAATGGTGGTGGCTAACCAACCGGACATAGTGGTGGTAGACAAACAGAAGAAGACGGCCGTAGTGATCGATGTAGCGGTTCCCAATGACAGCAATATCAGGAAGAAGGAACACGAGAAGCTGGAGAAATACCAAGGGCTCAGAGAAGAGCTCGAGAGGATGTGGAGGGTGAAGGTAACGGTGGTCCCCGTGGTAATCGGAGCACTAGGTGCGGTGACTCCCAAGCTAGGCGAGTGGCTCCAGCAGATCCCGGGAACAACATCGGAGATCTCTGTCCAGAAGAGCGCAGTCCTGGGAACAGCTAAGATACTGCGCAGGACCCTCAAGCTCCCAGGCCTCTGGTAGAGGACCCGAGCTTGAAGGATAAACCGCCCGCAGGGGCGTGCTGGGTGTTTGTGGTTTTTTTTTTTTTTTTTTTTTTTTTTTGTGTGTGTGTGCGTGTATATGTGTGTATATGTGTGTGTATGCATGCTAACAGTGTTCTTCTGTATACTTAAGACTGTTTCGTTGTGAAGCTGTGAGCTTTGACCTACCTTTTAATAAATGCCAGGCCAGGAGCACCACTCACAGGAACAGGAAACACTTGTGTACATTCAGAGAGATCACTGCAAAAAAAACCCCAAACAGTGTGCCCTGTTTTTTCTTTCCACTTGTAGTTCAGAGTATGGCATCATCCCGTGCCTCAGACCTTGATACTATATCTGTTTTGCAAGACTGCACAAAGAGGTATCCTACAGGATGGTAATACACATACACCTCATAAGGGAAGACGGCCTTTTTGTCCAAATGCAGTTTAAATAAGAATAAGCCAGTTTGTCATGTAATTTCCAATTGCGACCACAGGGAGGCAGTGTGTGAAAGGTTTTCTTCAGTTGCAGACAGTGAATGTCGGTGTTATGTGCATCATTTAATTAAAGACATAACTATTTTATATTTGTGTAGATCACTTGGTGATGATGTCTGAAGACCACCCGAGGGGACGTGGACAGAAAATACCTCCAACAAATCTGCATGTTTGCATGTTGGGTTGTAATGAGCAGTGCAGTTAAACAGCAGGATGAATGATATTGTACTTGCTCTTTTTAAAGAATATTATAAACTATATGAATAATTGAATATATTTTTTTTCTTATATTTGAATCCCAATAACTGACTGAAAAGTCTGTCAGTCCTGCATTTTGTTTTGTTATTTTATGAAGAAATGGATCAATAAAAGTAATTGTCAAATGTGTATAAAGTGTGTTTGTTTTTAAAATCTTTTCCTGCTGTCAGCTGTTTCATTGTTGAGGAAGTCACAAGAAGAACCTACTGATTTCTTAAATATTTTTAAGTGACTTGACTTCATATTTGACCTTGTTGGCAGTTTGCCTGTTGTTAAATGTATACCGGTGGATTATGAAATGTTAGAGAATCTGTAGCATTTGTACCATTGTTTCAGTGTTTCTTATTGTGCTGTCTTACTTCCTTCATCCTGTTTTCCTGATTTAAAACCTGATAACGGGGGATGGTGGGGGAGTTGCATGGTGATAATGAAACTCTTCTAAGTAACATCAAATCATAAATAATCAAACACCTACTCTCTCACACACTTCACACAGATGCTTATATTTGACAGTAATTTAATGTATTTGCTGTGTTTCCAGTGATCCACTGTGGAAACTCTTGGTGAAAAAGTGGGCAGCTGAACTTGCTAAACTTTTTTTACCTGATCATATTTTTGGTTAAACCCATGAGATTTATATTTTTGGATGGTACAGCCACGGGTACTTTTTGTTGGGGAGCTTCAATCAAGTATAAACTCTTCCTATGCTGGCTTTGGAAATCCCGACGCCAATAAACAAGACAAACTCTCAGATAAACCGCTCCATTGCCAAACTTCTCTCACTGTCTCCGCTCTGTGAGATGGTATCAGTTATGTTTTTGGCCTCTGAACACAGGATCGAGGCATCAAGCCTGTGCAGCCTGCAAAGCCTCGTAAAAATGAAGGTTATTTGGCAGTAATAATGGAGCTCAGCCTGGATGGCCTCAGCTCTCAGGAGGCTTCGTAGATGAGCAGGGCTCTCTGCAGTGGCCCGTTCTCCTTCTCTACCCCGAACATCAGCAGAGTGATTTCATCTCGGCCTTCTGTGAAAACAGTTGGTAACCTTCACTGACCAAGATTAAGCTAAATTTATATACAAATATCAATGATGATTGTTTTAATTATACATTCCTCCGCTCTATGATCTGTGACCTGTTTCAGATATCTTTTGACTAAAGTAAGACACGAGATGTAACTTTTATTAGAGAAAACAAATAAAAACTAAACATTTTATGAATTTTGCAGCATAAATGACGATAGCCAGTTTGTGTAATGTAAATGCCAACTGCAACCACCCAGAGTCACTGTTTAGCAAAAGGGACACAAAGTGCTTTTAAAAGTTGTTTCAGAAATCACACTTTTATGTAGGACAGTAAATTAAAGGAGTAAAGTGTGGAGAATATGTTCTGAAAAAGTCACTCTTGCATCTTTCGGCTTCATACAAACTCAAAACACTGAACACAGGACACAAGACTACCAAAGTAAAACAGGAAACACAAGACGGGCTCAGAGACGCAAGCTTTGACCAGGAGGCACGGCTGACAGGGACGACCCAGGTGATGCACGAACACTGAGACCAGGGAGACTAGACAAGAAACGTGTAACACAGGAAAGGCAAAGAAACTAAATCCAAGGTCTAAAAATCACTAAAATGCAACCAGACACAAACAGCATTAATAATCAAAAAACAAACTCTTAGTCACTAGACTCAGGACCATGACACTCCCACAAAGTCAGCAGGTTTGTATGCTGGGCTTGTGGTAACTAAGGAATACTGCAGGAATACGTTAACATACAATGTTACTATATGTTTCTATTTCAGCATCATTTTCTTTACAGATTAAGGTTAATGAAGGGCTGCTTTCTATGAACCACAATGTGATGA
This sequence comes from Oreochromis aureus, assembly GCF_013358895.1. Classification (NCBI taxonomy): domain Eukaryota; kingdom Metazoa; phylum Chordata; class Actinopteri; order Cichliformes; family Cichlidae; genus Oreochromis; species Oreochromis aureus. Next base: position 3,212,651 of record NC_052958.1, read on the forward strand.
GCTCAATTAAAAAAAATCTGTAGAATCTGAGGAGGGGAGGTTATTTTTTGAGAACAGAGATTATACAAGTTTAATCTTTATTTTATTTAAAGTCTTTCAGTGGCTCCAGAAGAATCCGAGTGCTGTTTCAGATTGAAAATGGGTAAATGTGTTTGGCTTCAGTCATCAAAATTTGTCCATAACTGATGTTGTCTTTTACAGCTTTGCTTTGAGGACGAGGAGAAGGAGACACTTTACCAAGTCGACCCAGAGATGTTGAAATTACTGCAACATAAAAGGTGCGTCTAATCATTTATTCTGCTGATGAGTCGTTTTAGTTTCATTTACACGATGGCCACTAAGAGCACTCTTCAAGACAAGTTATCTTTGTAATGCTCCTTTTATTAGGTGCTGCTGTTAGCTTTGAGTTCCTTGTTATAGACCACTTCCTTCCTTATGTTAGATGTATACCTGAGGGGTTATTAACTGTTAAAGAATCTGTGGTATTTGTTTCAGTTTTTCCTTACTTCCTTCATGCTGTTTTCCTGGTTGAATCTTTTCTGTTTTGCCAACAGGTATTTTGTGACGGCTGGCACGCCCAGCTTCATCCTTTTAGTAAAGGGCTCTTCATATTGGAAGCAGTTTTTATCAGGAAGGAAAGCAATGATTCTGATTACTGATGACTTGTGTGACTTTTTGAATTCAACTCTAGTTTCAACAGGGAGCCAATGAAGTAAAGTCAGTGTGGGAGAAATATGATCTCTCTGGTCCATGTCAGTACTCTCACTGCAGCATTTTGCTAATGTCTGCAGCTGAATATTTGTTTACTCTGTATCAGGACTACATTTTTTGCAGCGCTCCTTCCAAAGTCAGTAACGTTTTGATAAAAGAATAAAACAGTTTAGTCTTAAAATGTTTCATATTTTGACATTTGTGAAAAAGCTTGTGATTGTTTTAGTGTCTTGCACAGGTGAGTCTGTGTTACAAAGAACGTCTTGACTGTTTCGAGAACGACACTACGGCCGGTGAGAATGACGTTACTGATATTTGCATATTTGAGTGATCGAGAAAAAAAAAATCACACCTGCTGTAAGTTTAAATGATAGTTGATGGATTCAAAGGAAATTCAACCAGACTGTCTTGTTTCTCTGATTACTGTTCAGAATACAGTTATAAATATTAGAAATGGGTTTTAAGATTTAACTAATCTCATTTAAAGGAGTTTAGGTTTGGTTCCCAGCTGTATTACGGCTCAGATTGGCCATCTTTGATACCAGGCATTTGGCCGGTGGACCGATGCCCTTTAGGCCTATGGGTCAGTTGGAAGGACTACTGCGCACCGGCCCTACATGTACTGACAGCAGGACATTTGTTCATTTTCATTACTAACACCATATTGCCCAATCAAAACTCTTAGGACAACCGGCCCTTCCACTAGTTTCACCCACACACCTTGTAGAACTGAGTTTAGTGTGGAAGAAGTGGAGAAGGAAGAGATTAAAGGATTCAGGTAACTGCCAACAATATTTCACATTGTTGGCAGTGTGCCTGTTGTTTGTGGTGTGCTGCTTGTCTTAGATGCTTTCTTTCTCTCAGATTAAACGTACACCTGGTGGGTTATGAGTTGTTAGAGAATCTATGGCATTTGTACCTGTCAAGAGATTTATTCTAAAAGACACTTCTTCAGCTGAGAGTCTAAGAGTGAAGACACACACACTGCAGTTTTTACTTGCAAGGGCGATCACAGAACGCTCACACCAGAGTGGGGGCCCTGTGATGTGCGCTCTGTTCTTGCACTTGTCTTTATTTATACACAAGGAAAGTAATACAATAATGAATACATTTGTTTAGTGGTGTGTGTGTGTGTGTGTGTGTGTGTGTGTGTGTGTGTGTGTGTGTGTGTGTGTGAAGCAGCTCCTTTTCCTGGTAGGGAGTCAGAACTGCTTGTTCAGCTCTGTACTATCGCTGTGGGAACTGATAAAAGGGAACAGAACAAGTAACAACAGTCTAAGACATCAAAAGGTTATTATGCAGTATTCTATCATATTTAAACTTATATCATTAAAAGCTTATACTGACTACTAAGTACAATTTTCCATTGACATTCCCTCCTGTTGTCACGTATAACTTTCAAGTGAGACATCAGTATGTAACATCTTTTGGGGCGATCGTGGCTCAAGAGTTGGGAGTTCGCCTTGTAATCGGAAGGTTGCCGGTTCGAGCCCCGGCTCGGACAGTCTCGGTCATTGTGTCCTTGGGCAAGACACTTCACCCGTTGCCTACTGGTGGTGGTCAGAGGGCCCGGTGTCTTGTCCGGCAGCCTCGCCTCTGTCAGTGCGCCCCAGGGTGGCTGTGGCTACAATGTAGCTTGCCATCACCAGTGTGTGAATGACTGGATATGTAAAGTGCTTTGGGGTCCTTAGGGACCATAAAAGCGCTATATAAATACAGGCCATTTACCATTTATTTTACCATCTTGTACATTTTCTGTCACATCATCATTAATCAAACAAAGTCTTCATGTTCCAACAGGTCGGGGTCATCATCATCATCATTTGTCACGGCTATGTATGCAGCAACAGTGGAAACAATTATGCGGTTAATCATGAGTTTTAGACATGGCAGAATACATGTTACAAAAACACAAAATAAAAGTAAAAATACTCCAACTCCGATGAGTAGTCTTTTTAGCACCTGTAGCCAGGAGCCAGTGTAAAGCCAAGAAAACCAGTCACTTGTATACTTACATAGTCCTGATTTTGGGCCTGCTGGATCTGTCTCAAGGCGTTCAGGGCATTAGTCATATTTGATGAGTGTACATTGTCTGGTATGTAAGTGCAGCAGGTGTTGTTGAAGAGGACGCAAAGTCCCCCTTTTTCTGCTAGTATCATGTCCTGAGCTACTCGATGTTGCATCACTGTGATCCGTAATGCATTGATTTCCTGATTCTGCTGTTCATTAATCTTGCATGAAGCGTTCAGGAAAAGTCCAAAACGGTAGTCCAGAGTTTCAATCCTCAGCATGTTTTTTCTGGTTCCCACCCAGGGGAACAATGCATGAAGTACTTTCTGTCCAGTAGTCCATAATTTGAATTCCTCGGGTACGTTGCTTCCCCATATTGGGTCATGTGGTTTAATTTCAGGGAGCGTTGATCTTCTTTTCCGGCGTACTGTAGAAGTGGTGTTTACTGCGGTCATCCTGAAGGTGTGGTCTGACAGGAATATGGGAGCACATGTTCCTGTCCAGCCTGGGGGCAGTATGAAATATGCCCGTTGTCCACATAGCCAGGCCGTTCCTTGCACCCAGTATGTGCCATTAGATGGTCCAGTCGTGTTCACAGGGGCACCTTCTCCCCCTCCGGCGGTCCGGTTGCAGTTAGTGGTGTTTCCAAGCGGCCTGCTACCTTTGTTTTGTTTGTAGAACATGGAGTGGTTCTTCCCTGGGGTTTGGTCCAAAAACTCTGGGAAGTGGATGGATGTATTGCGGTTTGTCACACTGAAATTGATCCAGAAGAGTTGATCACACATACCTTTATCAAGTCCAACGTCTTCAATGGTGATTTTCTTGTGTTGTAAACCTCCTTGAAGGTTGACATGAAGAGTGTAAAAGGTAGATGGGTTTGTCTCTTCGAGGATGATTTGGCTGTGTTGGAATCCAATGCCAGCGAAGCTAGCGGCACACTTGGCTTGAGTGTTGTTCATGTATTTGCCATATAGTGTAGGGTGTGTCGACGTGCTGGGCATATAAGAACATACATAACAGTCTGTATTTTCCGGTTCTGCCCTGGTCTTGTCGTAGATATAACGGTACCAGGCATTGTTCATCCATGGGTGGATGTGGTCTTGTGTCATGTCTCTTAGGTGGGAGTTGTCGTGCATCCATCTTTTCAGTCTGCCTCGTGGTTCAGCTGTTGTTGGCATCAGCTGGGGTCCTGTAAGGGTGAGCATCGTAGTCAAGGTAACCAAGAGGGTCCACCTTCCCATGGTTGCACACAGGTCCGTCACACCCTGTCACTTAGCTGCCCTAGAGTTGATCAGTGGCTGGAGGTTGAAGTGCGAGCAATTCCCTACGGGCGCCCAATCAGCACTTCCCCCTCACCACTGGAGCAATCAAGTGTGGGTGAGATTTCCCTAATGTGTTGTCTTGGGGGTGCTGGGGTTTCCTGGGACCTCAACCTTTTTGCAGTGGCTCTGATGTATCCAGGAGGGTCTCTCCGCTATTTGGCAGGCAGTTGGAGTGATCAAAAGCACTTGGTATGGACCCTCCCATCGTGGCGAGCTCCAATTTTTCCGTTGGAGTACTCGGACAAGAATCCAATCACCTGGCTTCAACTTGCAACAAATAGGTGAAGAAGAGTCTTGCGGCAGTTTATTGTTCAAAACAACTTCTCTGTTTGTCAACAATTGAGTCATCCAATCTGCCAGAGTGGTTTCACGGATTGATTTACCTAGTGGCTCGCTAGTAACTGGCAATGGAAAAGGTCGCCCATGTATGATTTCAAATGGGGACAGTTTGTTATTTCCTTGTGTTATTTTCATCCACATTTTGACTAGGCCTACACATTCTGGCCATGGTCTGCCAGTTTCTTCAATTGTTTTCCTGAGCCTTTGTTTTATACTGCCATTTGTTCTCTCCACTAATCCTGCACTCTGTGGATGGTAGGCACAATGGTATTTTATACTGAAACCTAGTGCTTCAGATACTTTGCTGATCACGTCATTTACAAAATGGGTTCCATTATCTGATCTTATCAGAGTAGGAATTCCATATGTTAGAATGAAATGGTTGCATAGACACTTTGCAACTGAGATTGCGTCTGCTTTTTTCACTGGGTAGATTTCTGGCCATTTTGAGAAAACATCTATAATTACTAGAGCGTATTTTGAGCCCTGACACTCATTTAATTCAATGAAGTCCATATGAATTGTATGAAATGGGTGAGGTGGTGTAGGAAAATTTCCTCTTTTTGGCCTTAAGTTACTTTGGGTATTGTGTTTTTGGCAGGTCATACACGTTCTCACATATTCTTTTGCTGAAGTTTCAAAATTTATAATGTAAAAATGTCGGTTTATTATAAAGATCATTCCTCCCGTTGAAACATGGCTTAAGCCATGGCTCACTAGAGCGGCTGTTTTGTGTAATGATTTGGGAAGAATGGGTTTTCCTCTATTTTCATTATGTCATCAGTGTCTAGTACTTCTCTGTGTTTTAGCCATTGTTTTTGTTCTTTTGGTGGTGCTGCTTTTTGTTCGTCCTGCAGTACAGATAGTGGAATGGTGTGATTTTCATGAGTTGTTAACAAGACTGTGGTTGCTATAGCTGCTGCTTTTGCAGCTTTGTCAGCAAAAATGTTTCCCTTTGTAATTTCAGAGTCATCCTTCTGATGTGCTGAACATTTGCAAATTGCTAAATGTCGTATCACATAAAGAGTTTCCTCCCATGTAAACAGATGTGTGCCATGATAAAACCTTTTCTCCACACACTAGAAATAAGAAACTAATTTTAACCCTCTGTTACATCTTATTCACTTATTTTATAATCCGGTCATTTTTTTCAAATCTAGTATCAATCAACTAATTGGCATATCAGCTCATAATGCGTTAAGTTGATAGGTCAACAGAAATGCACGTTCAAAATATTATCACAAAGAGAATTTCCTCCATACAGTAAATTACTTGTGTTGCATCAATCAAACAGAAAGCATCTCACAATTTATTGTATTACCAACTAAATTTATTGTCTGATTACTGCTTTATTTTTTCTTCTCTGTTTTCACAAACGTTTCACCTATTGTCAAGCTGAAGAGTTAAATGTCAGTGGTGGATAAATTCAGCATTTGATAACAAAAACTCTGTTAAGTTTTTCCTGCTTTAACACCAATGAGAGATATAGGCGCATGTATAGTGTGTGCTGTAGTGTAAGCTGTTCTTCATTGCATGTATGTGTGGTAGTACGCTTGCATGCAAGGCCTCTGGGCCTGTCTCACCCAAAAGGGCATTTTCTTAACAGCTGCCTTTCTCTCGCATGTGTTAAGAAAGGCAAATGTGCTTGTAGCAGTTGTGAGATTATTATGCTGTTATATGTTACATTATACCTGTAATCAAAATGAGTACTGATACTGCTGTAGGCCACATCATACTTCTTGTGTAATCAGTATGTAGTTTTAGTTTGCATCATACTTCTGAGTTAAAAGAATGTGAAAATCATTAGATTAATTAGATAGGTTGGTATTATCCTATACTGCTGATTTACTGTGAGTGAGTTAGACTATTTCATGACATTTCATACTGCTGAGTTATAAAAAAAAAAAAAAATTGTGTTTAGAGAGTCGGGGCCTTTTTTTTTTTTTTTTTTTTTTTTCCCCCCATTGTAGAGACAACAGAGCACATTGCACGGGAGCAGAAAAACAGGGAGCCAAGGTCATAACTCAGGCTCACTGACAGAAAGAATGTGAATGCTTAGTTTTGTGGCTGTGGCGCATTTTGTATAGCTTCTTTTCTTTTGTTTAGTAGCTTTCTGCCTTCACCTGAGAGGGTGTGCCCTAAGTATGTTACTTCATAATTAGAGTTTATTTAAAGATACCTTGTGGCCTCAACTCAGCCAAGTGACGTAACACACTTTGCTTACACCCTTCCTCTGTGTGGCCAGTCACTAAAATGTCATCTACGTAGAGTAGAAACTGTCTCTGCCCCTCAACAGTGAAGCCAAACAGGTGTTGTGGGTCGGGGTGTAAAGGCACTGAGGAAAAGTTCAGTTCAATTCAATTCAATTTTATTTATAAAGCGCCAAATCACAACAAAAGTCGCCTCAAGGCGTTTGATAAGTCTATCACTGAGAACCATTGTTCTTTTGGAGTGACTTGATCCAGTATAGTGTGGGGATTTGCTACTACTGGTAGCATCATTTCAGTGATTTCATTTATTGCTCGCAGATCATGCACTAGATGGTATTTTGCAGTATTAGCTTTCTTCACCACTTAAACAAAACATCACTCTTTGTTCTTATCATTATTATTATTATTATTATTATTATTTTTTTTTTTTTTTTTTTTTTTTTTTTTTTTTAAATTCTCCTTTCTCAAAAACAGAAAATGAAATTGTAGTTGTTCTTGGCTGAGAAACACAAACCACCTCCTTCTTTTTTTTCTTTTTTTCCAAGACAAGAAACTAAGTTTTAACTTTTCTGCCTTATCACCTAAAACAAAGCAGACAACCCAGCTCTCAGCTGGCTCTGAACTTATCATCATCAAGGTCGCATGGTCGCATGCCCCGGCGATCACAGAACACTCACACCAGAGTGGGGGCCCTTGTCTTTATTTATACAAAAGGAAAGTAATACAATAATGAATACATTTGTTTAGTGGAGTTTTGTGTGTGTGTGTGTGTGTGTGTGTGTGTGTGTGTGTGTGTGTGTGTGTGTGTGAAGCAGCTCCTTTTCCTGGTAGGGAGTCAGAACTGCTTGTTCAGCTCTGTACTATCGCTGTGGGAACTGATAAAAGGGAACAGAACAAGTAACAACAGTCTAAGACATCAAAAGGTTATTATGCAGTATTCTATCATATTTAAACTTATATCATTAAAAGCTTATACTGACTACTAAGTACAATTTTCCATTGACAGTACCATTGCTTCATTTTTCCTTATCTTTCTGTCTTACTTCCTTCATGCAACCGGGTTTTTCCCTAGTTTCACCCACGCACCTTGTAGAACAGTGTTTAGTGAGGAAGAAGAGAAAAAAAGGTGAAGGTGAAAAGCTAAGACAGACAAAGAAAAAGTAAAAATAAATGCAGCAAAATGTGTCAAATTAATTGACATGTTAGCTTTTGGGGCTGCTGAGTCTGTACTGTCAATAGCTAGCAACAAGCTGTGGAAGGTACAGGAGGCTGCTGTTGCTATGACCAGCTGTAGAGAAGTGCTGGAGGAGGGACAGTCCCAACAACAGAGCAAGGAAGAGACGGAAGAGGGAAGAAAATAGATGGACATAAGTAGGAAGGAAGATATTAAAGGATTCAGGTAAAATGAATGGCTACTTTGTCCCAGTGTAAATAATCAAACCAAATGAAATACTCACATAGTATTTGGAGGATATGTTTGCTCTCTCTCTGTACAGTGGAAAGTAATTATATTATGGGATTATCTAAATCAGGGGTGGGGAACTCCAGGCCTCCAGGGCCGGTGTCCTGCAGGTTTTAGATCTCACCCTGGGTCAACACACCTGAATCACCAGTTCATCACCAGGCCTCTGGAGAACTTCAAGGCCGTTTATCAATGCCCAAGTACGCGAGTATGTACTCGCGTGCTCGGTGAGTACGTACCCGCCGAGAACGCGAGCACGGACTCGTTGGCCGTTTCTCAATTCTCAAGTACGCGAGCACGGACTCGTGATTTGTACAGTCGGAACACCAGCGTACGTGATGATGTCACAGGTCCGGAGTTTTTACTGCCGTCCCCTCTTAATGTAACTGTGAGTAACATGTTATGAAGCTTACCTTTAATCACAGCCAAACCGGTTTACTCAGGAACAAATAACACACTGAAATAAACCAAACATTAACATTTAGAAGTGATCTAAGTGACTTATATATCATTTTTAACCTCAGTAGTGAAACCTCTATTAATAAAAGTAGTGTACATGTACATACGTGTACATACCTTAATAAAAACAAGCAGGTGAGATGTTAGAATGCTTTTATTTCTATTCTAGTGGACACTCAATACTATAGACAGCTGCTGGGGTTTCTTTAACCTGAGTAGTGAGAAGTCCGCGAGCGGGGGGGGGGCGATGTGCCGGGAGTCCGCTGTTGAGTTTTGGACGAAATGCATTCTGGGATATATAGCTGTCCCAAGTCTACACCGATGCATGCTCGATAAAATGGGCGGATCGAGAACACATCCGGGACTTTTTCGCGTTCTCGGCGTGATGCGTGCCAATTGGAACAGTACTTGGTCTCCGACTGATGACGTATCACGAGTACACGAGAACGCAAGTACGCACAAGTACGCATATTGATAAACGCCCCAAGACATGTTGAGGAGGTCATTTAGCCATTTAAATCAGCTGTGTTGGATCAAGGACACACCTGCAGGACACCGGCCCTCGTGGCCTGGAGTTGCCCACCTCTAGTCTAAATGATTGGTAGGAACTACTTCTTCTTCCACCTGTCATAGTGATATGTGAAATACGGCTGTATAAATGCATCACGGCTCATGTGTGCTCGCTCACTCAGGTGATGATCGTAAGCAGAGTCATGTCAACAAACAGCCAAGATGCGGCGTATGGCACATGTGGCGAAGCTACAAACCTTTCCAAACACAAACAAAAGTAAATTATAACACAGATGTGATGATGAGGTGAGCTGAAGTAGGACGGGGTGAGACAGGTTTTGCTTGCAGAGTCCTTTGATGCTGCACACAGGCACAATCAGGCAGAGAGGGAGTACATGTGGAGCTGTTGGCAACATGTAACACTGTTGCTGAATTTTGGAAAGTGACTTATGTTTAGGCTTAGGTTTTTTTTCCGTCTATGTTTAAATGATGGGAATTTAGAGCACCAATAAAACTACAGAATCCCAATTGTTTGGCGTTTAATGTGGATTATATACACTAGGTATCTTTAAAATATGCAGCGTAATTCAAGTGAAACAGCCATTGTAGGGTTTCAAGAAATGAAAATACAACTCAAAATATATCATACATAACATAGATGGATAACACGCATCTATAAAATGTTTCTAAGCTTTATTATTTTCAATCAGTCGCATCTGTTTGCGATTTTTAATTGAATATTTCAGACTTGAATTTTCAGGTTTTTTATTTCTTGTATGATAGTTTTTCATAATTATAAAATGAGAACAAAAAGTCTGATTATGAAGGTATCATTTGAAATAAACTACTTTTTAGATTGATTTTCCAAACACGTAAAGAGTTTGTTGTACGAAGTATTGGAGCAGTATACCAGCCGGAATTTCACTTGATATTGGATCAAAAGGACATCGCTAAATTCAGCCATGCATGAGCTCCCTGAAGCGATGTTTGTGTCCATATCTTTGTCGGCGTGATTTGATGAAGTCTTTACCTGCTTGCAGTTTCCAGGTCAAATCAAACTTGTGCTTTCTGTTTTCCACATCAGAGGAAAACTCTGACTCTCATTTGTTCATAGATTCATTCATTGAAGGGAATCTTGCTATACCTTGAATTTTCTCTTTGGTATATATGAAGTTCACAAGTGATCCTACTGGTTTACCACTGAAGTAAATTATAGGTTCTTAACTAAAACAGTTGGCTGAAAGACACAAAGTGGTTCATTTTGTTCAGTCTTTAAGCTATTACAATACTCAAATAACTTAACAAAGCATAGAAGTGTAGAAGTGAACTTTGAAGACGCCACGTCCAGATGAACAGGATCAAGTTTTTGGGATTTCCTTACCTGGATGATTGAACATGCATCGAGACACTCTTTGTACTGGTTAGTTTTCAGTTTTTAGGGCTGCTGACTTTGACTCAAAGAGTCATTTGAAAAATGAGGTGTGAACTCTTCATCTCTTTATTGGTTCAGTTAAAACATTTTTAAATGAGCTCTAATATCAGGACAACTAAAGCCATAATTTAAAAATGGATAAAGCAACGGTCAGAATAGGCTACTTGCTAACAGTGTTATTCTCTATACTGACAACTGTTCTCTTGTTATGCTTTAACTCACCTTTTAATACACGCGAGTCCAGGAGCACCTCTTACAGGAACAGGAAACACTTGTGTACATGCAGAGAGATCCCTGCAAAACATGTTTGCATGTTGGGTTGTAATGAGCAGTGCAGTTAAACCGCAGGATTTTGTACTTACAGCTTCCAAAGAATAATACAGACTATAGGAATAATGTGATACAGTGGCTTGCAAAAGTATTCGGCCCCCTTGAACTTTTCCACATTTTGTCACATTACAGCCACAAACATGAATCAATTTTATTGGAATTCCACCTGAAAGACCAACACAAAGTGGTGTACATGTGAGAAGTGGAACGAAAATCATACATGATTCCAAACATTTTTTACAAATAAATAATTGAAAAGTGGGGTGTGCGTAATTATTCAGCCCCCTGAGTCAATACTTTGTAGAACCAACTTTTCCTGCAATTACAGCTGCCAGTCTTTTAGGGTATGTCTCTACCAGCTTTGCACATCTACAGACTGAAATCCTTGCCCATTCTTCTTTGCAAAACCGCTCCAGCTCAGTCAGATTAGATGGACAGCGTTTGTGAACAGCAGTTTTCAGCTCTTGCCACAGATTCTCGATTGGATTTAGATCTGGACTTTGACTGGGCCATTCTAACACATGGATATGTTTTGTTTGAAACCATTCCATTGTTGCCCTGGCTTTATGTTTAGGGTGGTTGTCCTGCTGGAAGGTGAACCTCCGCCCCAGTCTCAAGTCTTTTGCAGACTCCAAGAGGTTTTCTTCCAAGATTGCCCTGTATTTGGCTCCATCCATCTTCCCATCAACTCTGACCAGCTTCCCTGTCCCTGCTGAAGAGAAGCACCCCCAGAGCATGATGCTGCCACCACCATATTTGACAGTGGGGATGGTGTGTTCAGAGTAATGTGCAGTGTTAGTTTTCCGCCACACATAGCGCTTTTGCATTTTGGCCAAAAGTTCCATTTTGGTCTCATCTGACCAGAGCACCTTCTTCCACATGTTTGCTGTGTCCCCACATGGCTTGTGGCAAACTGCAAACGGGACTTCTTATGGTTTCCTGTTAACAATGGCTTTCTTCTTGCCACTCTTCCATAAAGGCCAACTTTGTGCAGTGCACGACTAATAGTTGTCCTATGGACAGATTCCCCCACCTGAGCTGTAGATCTCTGCAGCTCGTCCAGAGTCACCATGGGCCTCTTGACTGCATTTCTGATCAGCGCTCTCCTTGTTCGGCCTGTGAGTTTAGGTGGACGGCCTTGTCTTGGTAGGTTTACAGTTGTGCCATACTCCTTCCATTTCTGAATGATGGCTTGAACAGTGCTCCGTGGGATGTTCAAGGCTTGGGAAATCTTTTTGTAGCCTAAGCCTGCTTTAAACTTCTCAATAACTTTATCCCTGACCTGTCTGGTGTGTTCTTTGGACTTCATGGTGTTGTTGCTCCCAATATTCTCTTAGACAACCTCTGAGGCCATCACAGGGCAGTTGTATTTGTACTGACATTAGATTACACACAGGTGCACTCTATTTAGTCATTAGCACTCATCAGGCAATGTCTATGGGCAACTGACTGCACTCAGACCAAAGGGGGCTGAATAATTACGCACACCCCACTTTGCACTTATTTATTTGTAAAAAATGTTTGGAATCATGTATGGTTTTCGTTCCACTTCTCACGTGTACACCACTTTGTGTTGGTCATTCAGGTGGAATTCCAATAAAATTGATTCATGTTTGTGGCTGTAATGTGACAAAATGTGGGAAAGTTCAAGGGGGCCAAATACTTTTGCAAGCCACTGTAAATGACTTTTCTCTTATATTTGAATCCCTTTAACTGACTGAAAAGACTGTCAGTCCTGTGTTTTGTATTGTTAATTTATGAAGAAATAGATCAATAAAAGTAATTATAAACGTGTATAAAGTGTGTTTGTGGCTCCAGTTTGAAAGTCAAACAATCAAACAGAAGGTTAATTTTAAAATCTTTTCCTGTTGTCAGGTGTTTCCTTGTTGAGCAAGTCACAAAAAGAAACTACTGATATCTTAAATATTTTTAAGTGATTCCACATTGTTGGCAGTGTGCCTGGTGTTTGTGGTGTCCTGCTTATCTTAGATGGTTTCTTTCTTTTTCTCAGATTAAATGTACACCTGGTGGGTTATGAGCTGTTTGAGATTGTATGGTATTTGTAACATTGCTTCATTTTTCCTTATCTTCCTGTCTTACTTCCTTCATGCACCTGGGCCTTCCCCTAGTTTCACCCACGCACCTTGTAGTAATGATGTGTCAGTCGCGAATGAAACGGCTCTTAGAGCCGAACCTTTGAAGTGAACGACGCGAGCCGGCTCCCTGGGTTGTTTTTCTTTCTCTCACCCTCTCTCTCGCACTTTTTTTCCGCTTCATTCCGCACGGGAGCCTTGTGCTTTGCGCTGGGAAGAGGGGGGAGGGGCGGTAGTTACACTCGCAGTAGCACAGGAACAGAGCAGGAGGGGGAGACAGAGAAAGAGAGCCAGGGACAACAACGTCACATTAGAAAGGTATAGTAATCATCCACAACTATTTTCATTTGCGGATGATAAAGGATTCAGAAAGTTTATTCATGCAGGCCCATATGACAGAGAATGAGCATCTTCTTTTTGTTTTCATATTTTAATTTATATTTAATTGTGTTGTGGTTTGCAGTGTTTTGTGTTATTTCACTTTAAATTTGTTTAAAAGGAAAAAGCTGAAAATTTAAATAGTTAAAAGTTGAAATGTGAATAGTTGGTTTCTGTATTATATGATTTATTTATTACATTTTATGTGGAATGAATAAATAAAAGTATATTTACGGTGGCCCCAGAGACAAGGCACGTACAAACTCCAAAACACGTACGAACTCCGAATCACGTACAAAAGACAACAGAAGTGCTCCAGAATGCTAGGCGCAGTGTTGAGCTTTTGTTACCTAGTGGCTACACAAGCCAGGAAGTACCAACGACCAGATTTGGTGTGTGGTAGTAACAGGTAAATGAACATTTTTTAAAATTATTTGAATATATATGAGCGCTTGTGTATAAATACACAAACAATACACATATGCCTTCAATTGTGTTATTTAAGTGATCTGGGTAGCTCTGTTTTGGAAGTTCAGTTAATGCTAGAAATGTGCTTTGGAATTTGTACGTGCTTTTTGGAGTTTGTACGTGCCTTGTCTCTAGGGGCCACCGCATATATTTGTATATAAACATATATAAATAAAACCACTTTTTTTTATATTAGTAATTCCTTTTGTGCATATTAGTGTTAATAATAAATTAATTAAAGCAACAAAACAACCTGAAGAGCCGGTTGGAACCCGAAAGAGCCGGCTCTTTTTAGTGAGCCAAGCCAAAAGAGCCGGTTCTCTAAAAAGAGCTGGAAATCCCATCACTACCTTGTAGAACAGAGTTTAGTGTGGAAGAGGTGGAGAAAAGGTGAAGGTGAAAAGCAAAGACAGAGAAACAAAGAGAAACAAAAGAAAGGCAGCAAACAATTGGACTGTGAATGATGGGAGATGGCGGAGGGGAGCGAACCACTAGAGATGGAGTTGGTTAAAGGGAAGGAAAATGGTTGGATTACGGTGTAACGGTGGCAGCAAATGTAGAGGACATAGGTTGCAAAAGGTATCTTTAAATGCAGACTACAGTGATAGTGATCCTAGTACTGACCAAGGTGATAATTAAACTCAGTCAGGAAGGTGCTTCGTTCAGGGACTGGAACCCAATCGTGGTCACCAAGGCAATCAATAAATTGGTAGGGGAAGTTACAAGTGCAAGGGTAACAAGATACGGGGCATTGTTAATTGTTTGTAGGGACACCACACAACAAGGTAAGGCTATCAGGTTAAGCAAAACTGAAGGGGAAAATGTGAGAGCACATTGATTGAGGACAAAAAGATTGTTTTTGGAATTATCTCGGGAGTGCCGGTGGCTGGTCAAAGGAAATAGGAGTGGTCACATTTGTTCAATCTGGAGTAAGGTACAAATTAGTCGGTCAATCTTGATTAAATTGGAAGAATTAAATAAGAAATTCAACAAGAAGTAAAACAAAAAACACAGAGGCTGAACTTTGGTAGAGCAGACTGGGAAAAGTTTTAAATCTTAAGTAAGTTGAGGTGTGAAAAACTTCTTAGAGGATGAAAGTGATGTAGAGTTTTTAACAAAAGACTGGTGATAGTAATTGTGCAGACTGCAGAAGAGACAATTCCAAGGGTTGTAGGAGGCAGGGTTAAAAAGACAGCACCTTGGTGGAATGAGTGGTGTAGTAAAGTGGTAAAGCACAGAAACAGAGCATTTAGACAGTTGGAAAAGCACCACTCGATAGTAGCACTGATAGTAGCACTCTCTCGAAAACGGTACAAACAGACCAGGGAACTACAGTGGCTTGCAAAAGTATTCGGCCCCCTTGAACTTTTCCACATTTTGTCACATTACATTACAGTCACAAACATGAATCAATTTTATTGGAATTCCACGTGAAAGACCAATACAAAGTGGTGTACACTTGAGAAGTGGAACGAAAATCATACATGATTCCAAACATTTTTTACAAATAACTAACTGCAAAGTGGGGTGTGCGTAATTATTCAGCCCCCTTTGGTCTGAGTGCTCACAGGCCGAACAAGGAGAGCGCTGATCAGAAATGCAGTCAAGAGGCCCATGGTGACTCTGGACGAGCTGCAGAGATCTACAGCTCAGGTGGGGGAATCTGTCCATAGGACAACTATTAGTCGTGCACTGCACAAAGTTGGCCTTTATGGAAGAGTGGCAAGAAGAAAGCCATTGTTAACAGAAAACTATAAGAAGTCCCGTTTGCAGTTTGCCACAAGCCATGTGGGGGACACAGCAAATATGTGGAAGAAGGTGCTCTGGTCAGATGAGACCAAAATGGAACTTTTTGGCCAAAATGCAAAACGCTATGTGTGGCGGAAAACTAACACTGCACATTACTCTGAACACACCATCCCCAAGGTCAAATATGGTGGTGGCAGCATCATGCTCTGGGGGTGCTTCTCTTCAGCAGGGACAGGGAAGCTGGTCAGAGTTGATGGGAAGATGGATGGAGCCAAATACAGGGCAATCTTGGAAGAAAACCTCTTGGAGTCTGCAAAAGACTTGAGACTGGGGCGGAGGTTCACCTTCCAGCAGGACAACCACCCTAAACATAAAGCCAGGGCAACAATGGAATGGTTTAAAACAAAACACATCCATGTGTTAGAATGGCCCAGTCAAAGTCCAGATCTAAATCCAATCGAGAATCTGTGGCAAGATCTGAAAACTACTGTTCACAAACGCTGTCTATCTAATCTGACTGAGCTGGAGCTGTTTTGCAAAGAAGAATGGGCAAGAATTTTAGTCTCTAGATGTGCAAAGCTGGTAGAGACATACCCTAAAAGACTGGCAGCTGTAATTGCAGCAAAAGGTGGTTCTACAAAGTATTGACTCAGGGGGCTGAATAATTACGCACACCCCACTTTTCAATTATTTATATTTGTAAAAAATGTTTGGAATCATGTATGATATTCGTTCCACTTCTCACATGTACACCACTTTGTGTTGGTCTTTCACGTGGAATTCCAATAAAATTGATTCATGTTTGTGGCTGTAATGTGACAAAATGTGGGAAAGTTCAAGGGGGCTGAATACTTTTGCAAGCCACTGTAACTTCTTATTCCGAGCGTTTAAACGGACTTTAATCTCCCTTGGGATTTCTCAATCTGTGTCCAGTGCTAACCACCCAGAGTCGCAGGCTGGCGACACGAGGGCGTGTCCCCTTCGTGCTGTTTGCGATACGCGACGCTAAGCAGGACTTCTTGGGGCTCAGCCAAGCTAACCTTGTGTTTGGCCGCAATGTGTGGGGCCCATTGAAGGTGTTGAAAGAGGGTCTCCTCGGCAGGGGTGTTCCAACTGACATGGCAGATATTGTGAAGATGTGTAGGGATCGACGGCAACATGCTACCTCACTAGCAAAAGAGGCCCTGTGTATGTCGCAGGCAAACATGAAAAAGTGGTTTGACAGGAAGGCCGTGAAAAGGCATTTTCAGCCTGGATACAAAGTCCTCGTGCTGCTGCCAGGTTCTGCCCTTTCGGCCCGTTCGGACCCTATGTTATAGTGAGGAAGGTGTCCGAGACAGATTGTCCTCAGTACCGCGGAACGCAGGAGGAAAACTTGCCTATGCCACATTAACATATTGAAAACCTACGATGATAGGGAAACCCGTGAGATTGTTGCCGACACAGCAACCCCCAGTTCTGTCTCTGCTGCCGTGCTGAGCGTAGAGGCCAGGGCTGACGACAACCTGCGTGTACTTTCTCAGGGACATCAGTGTGGGCGGTTGGCAAATTCGGCTTATTTAGCTGAGGCAACGGCCAATTTGTCTCATTTTTCCCCTTCACAGTGCAGAGATGTGCTTGGCCTACTGCACTCTTACCCTTCCCTCTTCGGGGATGTGCCCTCGCGTACTAGTGTCTGTGAAGATGATATTAATGCTGGTGACGCAACCCCAATCAAACAGCATGTGTACCGCTGCCCCATGGAAAAGCGCAAGGTGATGAAGAAGGAAGTCAACTACTTAGTAGAGAATGGTTTGGTACGACCCAGCCATAGCCCTTGGACCTCCTCATGTTTGCTTACGCCTGTTAAGGTTCAAAAATATAGGGAAGTAAATACAGGCGGAATGCAAGTAACCACACTGGTCCAAAAGGTAAAGTCGGACGATGATTTTAATGAAACACGCAGCGTGGGAGCTGAACACTGTACGCCGACAGTATCAGGTCTCATCGCCCAGACTTCAAAATACAATTTTATATGCATCAGAGTATATTTAGTGACGCCCCCTCATTGCGTCATCACAAAACCACAAATGTTCTATTTGACAACTTGAGACACCATCAAAGTACACTGGCCTCCATCCTCTCCCCGGTGGTTTCCCGTAAGCCAGCTCAGCTCTCGCATCGTGCACCTGCTTCTTCATCAAACAGTCACAGGAAGCATGCTCAACTTTCACCTACACCCTAACAGTATGTGTATGTATGTGTGTGTAGGTCTGTCTGTGCGTGCACAGAGTGTGCATATGCTCTCTGCACCTTAGTTGACCACGGCTTAGGCAACCAGGCTAAGGCCATCCTGTGTATAATGATCTTGACTTCTGTGTAAAATGTATAAAACAAATGTTTCAATCTAATACAACTACTTAAAACTTAATCAAAGCTTAATCAAAAATATAAATGCATAAAAGATGATAATAGCATCATCCAAACTGCTCCTCAGAATTACTTCCACTGAGACTGTGCTTTCGGTTTCACTTCTGCAGAAGCATGCAGTTTCCTGTCTTATTTTGAGGATACTCAGCGTTAGGCCTGTTCTTTCACAATGCAGTCTGCCCATAAACTTTTAAGATTATAGATTCAAAAGCATTTCGGGTTATAGATTCAACTCAACAGTTTAAAGTGGTTATAACTGCACCTGTAATAAACATGTTAATATGTGATTATGATAACACCTGTAATACAAATTATAACATAATGCCAACAGCTTCAATAAATGCTTTGATGAAATGATAATTAATGCAACGATAAAGATGATGGTTATGAACAGTAACCGTAAAATAATTTCTTTAATCCTACAATTCCCTCTCTTGACGTCTCTTCCAGAGACGTCACCACACCGTTTTCTTGTGTCACTCCTCGACCCACTCTGTCACCTCTAGATCCATTAATGGCATCATGGGCCCCGAAACCACCATTCCCAGGTCCACTGCCTTCGCTCTGACCCTCTCTAGCCGTCCTCTGACTCAGCAAATCAGACAACAACCTCAGGTCATCTAGGTGGTCCAGTAATAAAACGCCAGCTCCCACTTGAAAACACTTCATGCTTAAGTGGTCTCTGCTCCTTTTCTGGGTCCCTCTCTAGTGGGAAATCTTCTCCTGTAAACGATAGAAAACAAACAGCCTCTCTCTGCTACACCTCACTAATCTACTGTGTTCATCTAATGTTCCTATAATTATTCAAAGTTGGTTCACAATATCATGTTCTGGGCTCTATCCTTTATATTAACTTTACTTAATCTCAATGCTCTTTATGTGTGTGAGCAACGCCTTTAGTTCTATTAAACACACCCAAGGTAAAATATACACCAGCCCCATGTCAGCCTAACTCTTCGCTAGAAAGCACACTTCAAAATTTTCTATCAGGATTTGCGCCTCTTTTTGCTTCAAGCATATACATAACATGCAAAAGTTACTGTTAATGCCAGTTAGACAAGTTTCCATTATCTACAACATTTTGTTTCACCCGTCTCACCCTCACACGTTTCCTGTTCACTTATTACATACTTATCTTTAACACCTTCTACCTCACTAGTTGCTAAGCAGAAACAGAGCAACATGTGTTCCACCTTTTCCCTATAAAATAAATCTCTGTCATGTTTGTGTCTGTAAGCATGTTATGCATTCATCCATTACACTCCACGCCATCCCTGCAAGTTAGGAGCTATACAGTTAAAAGCTACATTAAGCCCAGGCCTTTGGCCTCGCCTATGTTTAAATCATGTGTGTTTGTAAGCGTGAATGCTGTTTATCCTTCTATTGCTCCAAGTCCTCCGCAATATATCGACTGAGACATCGCGCTCATCGAAGCTTATGACCTTAAATGGACCGAACATCAACTCTGTTAATGAGCACGATCGCAATGTGTAAGAAAAAATCATTTCTACGTATATAATCTCCAATATTATTCATTTGAGTCAGCGACACTTTTAACACTCTCTTAAGAAGCTCTCTCCTCTACCCCAGAAATAAATCTATGTAATATGTGTATGTGTAAGCCTGCATTATAACCACTCATTCTAGAAATCAAAAAGAAATAAAACCTTTTCTACTCCTAACATCTTCGCTAGTTTTCCCCAAAGCATATCTTTTTATTCAAGAATGTCCCGCAATTTCCCTTTAAATTTGGTGTACAACTTCTCATGAACACCGGCATTTTATCTTCTTTAATCCTTTAACTTAAACATAACAATTTCTGCCCCAGTTTTACCATATCTAAATTATCAAAAACTCCAAAAGTCATAAAATGATCCTAGAACCCATTTCAAATTACCCCTTAAATTCCCCCTTTATATTTGGACACATCACATGTGTCCAAATAAATAAAAACTTCAAAAAACTCAAAATGCATCACCCGGGCTTAGTAAATTAAAGCAATAAGGTTAGTCATATCATCTCTCCAAACACCTCAGCCCTGCAGACCTGTTTTTAAGGAATGAAATCAATTTAATCATTATGTCAAATCTTCTCAAACTCCTTGCTCCATTCAAAGTCTGGATCCTTGGAATTTCCTGGAAACAAAACCTGTACTTTACATTTCATACTCAACTCTCCCCCTTTATGATCCAATCTGTGTTACAATAAAGAAAACTTAAAACAGAACAGTCATCAGTCATGTGTTTCTTCAGTTAATGGTAACATGAGTTATATCAAAATAATGTTTCCCCTTTAGCATTTGGCATTCTCCCAACAATATAATGTAATACCATAATCTAACCCCAGTAAAAAAAGAAATTTTCTCACAGCAAACATCAGCAACCCAAAATCAGCATCCTCTTTCTCTTGCTGGCATGGCAAATTGTTTGTCCACATTTATTCATCCCAACTTTGGTCCAGTCACACAAATTCACTCACATGCATTCACACCAGGTATTGCCAATAGTGGAGACTCCCACACGAATAATCGGATTCTCCACATCAGCAACATGAGCTCATTCATTTGTTTTATTTTGTTTTCTCTTTTTTAGAAAATAGTTCTTTATGCTTTTGTCTGGATTGAATCGCTACAATCCTTTTAGACAGAGACTCACAACCAATCAGGTCCCCACCGGTAGACTCCTCCTCAGCCAATCATAATCTGGAAAGCCCACCTTATGTTTGTTCTTGGAAATTTTGTCAGCGCTGTTAGTTCACTCTTTTCCAGGCCTGCTTAGAACAAAACTGAGAAAAAAGAGAGCTGATTATTAGCTCATCAAAGTACAAAACAAAATCACCTGACAGGTTTTCTCTAAGTGCACTGTTACAAAACCGATGGGCCCCCTTAGACATGTCCATGTTTATTAAAACTCCCTCTATTAAAATAAAAACAACAACCTCAAAAATCTTAAACAATCTTAAATGTCACCCATTCAATGCACTGAAAACCTCGTCAAAGCTGCACTGTTTTACACACAACCATGTCCCCTTAGACACTTCACCATACTTTGATTCAGCCTAAAATATAAACACGTTATAACAATGTGTCAACACTAAATTATAAATTTCTTGTCCAAATCTGCACCTCTGAACTGTCTACTTTGCTTCCTTTCCTCAAGGCCTCAGTCACACACACAGGAAGCTCCTCTGTCACCGCTCACTCCAGCTAATTTGCATACTGAGTCACATCTCAACAAGTTAACTTGACAAGAGAAATACATGTTTAAACCTTATCACATTGTTGAATTATTTTCATTTTCTTTCTATACTAATCACTTGCTTTGATCAATCAGTACAAGCGCACTCCTAAGTCACTCTTATAAAAACTACTTTAATCACTTGTCTTTTGTTTTTTCCATAACTCACTCCCCTGTCATATAACCCCTTTGAGTCAACTTCAACTTCAAGCTTTAAGTCTGTTTTATTAAACATTCACACCATTCTATCACTCATACAAGTAGCAAGCTAATCTTCATTGCGTATGCTCGTGTTCTTAGCCAGGTTTAATCAATGTCTATGCATTAATCTTCATGAGCTTGTCTTTGTAAGGTTAATGCATTCTCTGTTTGTGTGTGTTATTTTTGCATATGTTGCTTTGCAGTATTTCAGACTCAGATTCACAATTTTCCACCTAAACAGTCAGTTTTTCTCCTTCCCCTGAATTACTAGCCCAAACTTTGATTTCCCACCTTAAATAATAGCACTCCTGGTCTTCAGCCAGGTGTTAGGGCTTGCTTTTCCGGTTCATGGACACATCATGCTGTGAACAATTCAACCAGAAACTTGCCTTACCATATCCATTGATGTTAACCTATAATTTTCTTCCGACCGCTCGATGTGGAAAATTGATCCAGGTCTGCTTGCCCCTGAAAATAACAAAACTAAGACATTTTCATTATTATCACGAGTGCTTAAATGACCCACTTCCCTCTCTGTCCTGTCAAAAACACCAATTATGTTATGTATGTAAGCATGTTCTTCCTTGCATTTTATGTTAATTGAGTGTAAGCTGCTTTCTGTGTTGCATGTCCTGTGATCATGTTAATGAAGTGTAAGCTGCATCTTCATTGAATTAATTCATTGTGTTCTTCGTTGCATTTTTTATGTATTCATATTTAATTTATGCATCTTTTCACTGTGCTTTAGATTCAAACTATCTCACTTCTGATTCATTTCAAAAATAATTTCACATGTAACAATTTGTGTCTGTGTGTTTTCTATTCGTGTTTCCCTCTAAACGTAATATGGTGGACATCCCTAAACAATCATGAGTTCCGGCTTCAATTTCAACCCAATTATACCCTGTATTCTCGCAGTCAAACTCGTGCGGCTTCACCTGACACTGGTCCTTTTTCTTCACAGTGTCCTGTGTGGCCTTCAAATCTCCAGCAAACACAGGCTCAACTCAGCTGTTGTCTTCTTCTCTGTTTCTTTACAGTCTTTTCCTTTAGGTTAAGTCCCAGCATGGCAAATATGACACTCAATGTCCAGTGCTCTTCCACAGTTCTTTATCCCAGTGTTCAACTACCCAGCCAGTTATTCACAGTACACGTTGTCATCAGGTGGTTTTCTTACATGCTGCTGCTTGGGTCGTCAATCTTCGTCAGTGTTAATGATTCGGTTCCACTGACTTTTGCCTCCTGTTGATTCTTCAAGTCCCGATGTTCTGTCGGTCTTCATCATGAAATTAACTGTCCTTTAAGCTTCTTCTCAGGGTCCGAACAAAGTGACAGGTGAAGCTATCAACTTTTAGCCAAAAACTGGCTTGTTTTCCCAATTGTGTTAATCTACGCTTTTGCCGCTGTACTCAGGGTTCCAGGTTGAGAGAAGTCCACCTGTATCAACTAGAGATGGACCGATCCGATATTACGTATCGGTATCGGTCCGATACTGACGTAAATTACTGGATCGGATATCGGCGAAAAATAAAAAATGTAATCCGATCCATTAAATATCAAAAAAAGCATCTCACAAAACTTGCGACACGGCGTAACTCGGCTCATAACCGTAGCACGTTGCAGCAGTATGCCTCATGTGATAAAGCAGCTGTGTGTATTTGTAGCCTCGCTACCAAACCAGCATTTCATCTCCGAGGAAGTTATCCCAGAGAGAAGTAAAGCAAGTGTGTAAGTTCATCTCTGACTGTTTGTAAAGCGTTCCCATGTTAAGCTTAACAACCGATATATGGAGCGACTGCCTCTCTCTCTCCCTCACCTTCCTGCCGCTACTTCAATCGTGAAACTGCTTAACGATCAGCTGATCGGCTTTTCTGTCGCGAGTCCGTCTCTCTTCTTTGTTTTTGGCCCACTTTGCACCAGAAAGAGGAAACCAGCGGCTGAACAACAGCAGCACGTTTAAGCTTGATAAGCTGTTGTTAGAATTTATTTAATATTACTTTCTACACCAGGATCCTTTTCTACGTAGCTGACGGCTGGTAACTGTGCAGGGGCGGATCTAGCAAAGTGCAGCCAGGGGGGCCGATAGGGCATTAACAGGGAAGAGGGGGCACAAAGACATACTTTTCTTTCTTATTCTCATTTAAAATGTCTAGCTTTTAATAAATAATTGTCTGAATCTTACACCCAAAGTTTTAATCTGATGTAAAATGTATAGAAGTCCATTACTGTATATAGTAACTCTTAAGTCTATATACCCTAGTAAGCTATAGTACTTTTTCCTTTGGGAAGGTACTGTCTGTGAATTCTGCAATTCTGTTGAAGAAAGATGTTGAATCTATTTAATTATTCTTGAAAAATAATTTGTTTCTGTGCATTTTTTTCACCCTGCATCAAATTAAAGTTGATTACATCGATTAAGCATCATGAGGTGGAGGGTGGGTGGTTACCTATTTTTTTTTTTTTTTTTTTTTTTTTTGGGAGTTTGCAACCCTATTAGTTAGGTTGCTTAATATTTCTGCTAAGTACTCTTTAAAATACCAGAATAGGGAGGATGGAGTAGGTTTAAGTTAGGTTTTAAGTTAGGTAAGGTTTATTAGATTGATCAGTGTTGCTGAACTATGAAATATTTTGGGTGCAGTGTATTTTTTACACACAGGTATAACAGAATAGCTTTAGTGTTGTTGTTTATTTAAACTTGAGTATGAACTTATACAAAATGCAGCAAGATATTAAAAAAAACAGTTTTATTGATTAAAAAACACAATATCGGATTCATATCGGTATCGGCAGATATTCAAATTTATGATATCGGTATCGGTATCGGACATAAAAAAGTGGTATCGTGCCATCTCTAGTATCAACACACTAAAGCATACAATTAATATTCTTTTCACTTCCTTTTTTTTTAAAGCCTCCATTTGCTTCATATGCCTAGAGTTTTAACTCGTACGTCTCTCTGTGTTCTTTCTTTACACACTCAGTTCCTTTTATGGGCATGCATTTCCTGTCACAGACACACACACACGGTTTCCTGTCACCGACACACCACAGGCACACATTTCCTGTTTCTGCAGACTCTGTCTTTCTTTGTATTTATAGTCTAAAAACCCTCTTTAATTCTACTAAAAACAATCTAAATCTCTTGATCTAAAAACAATACACCTTTATTTCACACACACTTTTAAATTGAGCTCTTTGGTCATTCAGGAATCATCACACACACTGCCCTTTCTCTCTCTTTCTTTTTCTCACTCACTCTCCTAAAAAACTTCCCCAGTGTTATTATTACCTATAGTATTATTTATTTCGTACAAATCACTCTATTCACTCAAATCAAATACTGACAGCATTCACACAATTAAAATCACACAAATTATGCTTTCCTACGAGTGTTTTAAACATGCCTTCCATAATCAGAAAGAGCAAGCAAAGAAAAAACTGAAACCTCTAATCATTCTCACAGCTGCTCACACCACACACATAGCTGAAAACTAAAACACACCAGCATTTATTACTCAAGAGTGGTTACTACAGAAAAATATATAGTGGTCTTAGGTACTGTACAATGCACTCAATCTATATATATCAAACTCAGTCAATTACTACACATCCACAGTAATGAATTCAAACTCTATTTATACATTTCTAATGAGCAAAACCAGCATCTCAGTCACAGGCATTTAGCAATATTTGCAAACAATAGTTATAAAGCTCAATAACACTCTAAACCGAAAGCAACCATCTCCATGCACGTCACCGCTCCTCATTTGCATTCTCACACACACACCGTCTAAAAATAGAAGTCAGCAGCCAGTGCACTGTTGACTCAGACTCCCTTCACACAAAGATTTCTTGTTTTATATTACACAGACGTCTTTTAATTACAACTGCACAGATTTTAGGCCTCTTAAAACCTACCGAATTTCGACAAATTTAATAATAACCGCCCAGCGGAAAACTCCCTGAGTTTTTTGCTATCAATTTACCGTTTATCGGTCCCGGACCGCGGCCTCATCTCTAGTGCCCTAACACAATTTAAAAGCGTCAACTAACTCAACCCCTGCCGAAAAGCCCTATTTTGGCCTTACTCAGCCAAGGCTTTCCCGAAGTTTTAAGTCTTAAAGTTACACGCCCGAAACCCGGTTTCTACTGACCAAAAAAAGCGCAACCTACTGTCCCGGACAGTAAAAGTGATCCAATCACTAGCTGTTCTGGAGTGCCCCAAATTCCACAGTAGCCAGCTGACTATCCCTCATAGAGGACAACGGCGCGCGTCCGAACCGTTGGCAAGCGTTACCTCTGAGCAATGCGCTTCCTAGGACCCAGTCCCGTCCTAAAATAATTTAATTAATTTGAAAACACCACATAAAATCACACAAGCAATTATATTGATGTCCAAGCCCGGCTTTATATTCAATTGAGACTTAACTGTCACAAACTCTCACCAATTACCTATCCTACTAAATTCACTCTGCAGTCCAACTGCTTTAAATACACTTATTCTCTTTACTCTTTACTTATTTTCTCTTATTCTCTTTACCCAGTACTATCATTTTCAATGTTTCATTATCATTACTTCAGTTTTAACTTTTCACCAAAATCAAAACAGACATCTACCAGTAATTTCAGTGAGTAGACTTTTAATTTTGTAATATCCAATCTGGCACACTTTGAAATTCAACAGGTGGTGCCTACCTTTTGTTGTATGCCGGCTTGTCACTCACTTTGACCACTGACCAATGCCTGAGCGCCTGACGCCTCGGACCTTTCTCCGTCCTGTCTCACTTCCCCCCTCGGACGAGCCCCCAAAATGTTAAGGTTCAAAAATATAGGGAAGTAAATACAGGCGGAATGCAAGTGACCACACTGGTCCAAAAGGTAAAGTCGGACGATGATTTTAATGAAACACGCAGCGTGGGAGCTGAACACTGTACGCCGACAGTATCAGGTCTCATCGCCCAGACTTCAAAATACAATTTTATATGCATCAGAGTATATTTAGTGACGCCCCCTCATTGCGTCATCACAAAACCACAAATGTTCTATTTGACAACTTGAGACACCATCAAAGTACACTGGCCTCCATCCTCTCCCCGGTGGTTTCCCGTAAGCCAGCTCAGCTCTCGCATCGTGCACCTGCTTCTTCATCAAACAGTCACAGGAAGCATGCTCAACTTTCACCTACACCCTAACAGTATGTGTATGTATGTGTGTGTAGGTCTGTCTGTGCGTGCACAGAGTGTGCATATGCTCTCTGCACCTTAGTTGACCTCGGCTTAGGCAACCAGGCTAAGGCCATCCTTACGGTGGCCCCTAGAGACAAAGCACGTACAAACTCCAAAACACATGCAAACTCCAAAACACTTGCAAACTCCAAAACACTTGCAAACTCCAAAACACTTGCAAAATCCAAAACACTTGCAAACTCCAAAACACTTGCAAACTCCAAAACACTTGCAAACTCCAAAACACTTGCAAACTCCAAAACACTTGCAAAATCCAAAACACATGCAAACTCCAAAACACATGCAAACTCCAAATCACAACGGAAGTGCTCCAGGACGCTAGGGGCAGTGTTGAGCTCAATTTGCAAAATAAACGGCAAGTTTGTCTGTATGGGACGGTCTAGTCTCCGTCAAGCGCTTCCCAGGTTGCCTAGCAACCATGATACTAACCGCTGGAAACGTGTCATACAACTTTGTTTGACAGAAATGAAGGAGAACATATTTTGTTCATTTGTTTGTTTGTTTCTACAAGAGCTTTGTGTGATTTGATAAGTATCTGAGGCTGAGACCACAGGACTGTAAAACATGATTTTTGGGCTTCATTTCTGTAATGAACAGTCATTTAAGATTAGTTAGTAAATAACAATTAGCTAATGTTGTTCATGAGACTAAAGTCATATCACTTTGGTAATGTAAATATAATATGGCCAATATTATAGTTATTATATTAATCATTATTAGCTATTACAGCAGTGAACATGAACTCTGTGTCAAATACTGAGCCTCAGTACAGATTCAAGTTGCAGTTATCTATATGTCTTATCACCTTAAATCTTCACTCAAAGAGAAGTATCTTTGACAGTGCATATATAGGTGTATCATATATAAGAGACAAATGTTGTTCCTTCAGTATGTTGGCATTGCTAAATTTGGCTCATTGCTTACATATATTTATAAAAAGAAAATGTACAAACTGTGATAACTGTTTCTGATAAAATGAAGAGTAGACTGATATATTAAATATTCCTTTATTGGGTGAGAAAATCAGAGCATGTCATAACTGCTTTAAGTCATACAGAATAGATATCAGAGCCTTAAACAGGCTGACTTCTGCTAAATGGGTCAAACTGGGCAGAAAGTATACAAACACATAACATCCTTATAGAATATGATGTAACACTATAGATCAACTTACCTCAGAATATATAAAGCATATAAACAGTTACAGCAATATGATGCAACAAACACAGCAGTGCTACTAATCCAAAATACTCAAAGCTTCATAGAACTGAAACAAACATTTATTTTTAGCTCCATTCTGCTGCTGATACATACTTTAGGTTTCTGAATATTAAACTTGTTGCTGCCTTTCATAGTGTGTAACTTGAAGGCCCTGAGTACTTTCTCCCACACTGAAAACACTGGGATGATAACATTATTTGAACATTACCTAATAAGACTGATTCAGGACAGACAATTAGTTATGTTAAACTTTCCTAGCAGTCCTTCACAAACAGGGAACAGTCTGTCTATTCTCTCCATCTGTCAGCTGCTGCTGGCTCTTCCTCCTCCTCTTCCTCACACACTGCTGAGTTTGTCCTGGTGGATCATCAGGGGTGCAAAGCCTCACAGATGATGTGCAGCAGTGGGTCCCTCAGTCTGTCCTCACTCTGGACACTTGCAGTTGTCACACATGGAAATCAAATGTGTGATAAGCTGCAGGATTCAAACACAAGTGTAACTTATAAATACATGTTCATACTTTTATTCCACAATCAGAGAGAAAGAAACAGAGAGAGAGTGCAGGACAGACAGACAGGTGACAGTCTCAGGTGTACACACTGCTACAAAACAGCACAAGAGAAGGAGGATTTAGTGTTTGTGTTATTACGAGTGCTAAACAAGAAGAGTTCCCAGATGGTCCAGTGGACACATGTGTGACTCCTGTGATTAAAGCATCTTTCTTTCAGCTTAACGAGTGAACCGTCAGCTCGTTCAAACACACGTTAAAGTCCGTTTGGCTCGACACCACCGAACAGAGGCAGCAATATAACATAGCTAACATTAACAGTGCAGTGAATCCTGCTTGTGCCGTCATATTCAGGACTGCAAACCGAGCAGCATCACTGACTTTCAGCTTGTTGTGTTTGTGGATATATGACTGACTTTAATTATCCATAAAATCATCACATTCTCTGTAAGATTAAAGTCAACTATTGAACGGCATATATTTTGAAGTAAAGGCTTTAAAACCAAGTTAGTACAAACATCACTAATGTCACTTAACTTTGCTGACATGTGGCCAACAGTAATGTTTTAATGTTCTTCATTATAAAAACATTTGCGCATAAATAAGTGACATAATATTCAGTACTTACTTCTGAAAGTTTACTCTTTAGCGGCTCCGCTTCCGCCGTTTTTTCGGCAAAATTATCCACACCACGGCCGCGCTATGAAATCTGGGATATGTTGGGCCATGAAGGCTACACCGACCCATCCTTAAAATTCAGGGAAATTAAGGACGCATTTGAGGGCCGCATTTCGAGCAGCCTTTGAATTGGGACAGCCTTCGTCGTGTCGCTGTGACATAATCGTCCTTAAAATGTGGCCTTTAAGGCTGCAGACCCTGAATTGGGATAGAGCCCAAATCCGGTCATTGGTACTTCCTGGCTTGTGTAGTTACTAGGTAACGAAAGCTCAACACTGCCCCTAGCGTCCTGGAGCACTTCCGTTGTGTTTTGGAATTTGCAAGTGTTTTGGAGTTTGCATGTGTTTTGGAGTTTGCAAGTGTTTTGAATTTTGCAAGTGTTTTGGAGTTTGCAAGTGTTTTGGAGTTTGCAAGTGTTTTGGAGTTTGCAAGTGTTTTGGAGTTTGCATGTGCTTTGGAGTTTGTACGTGCTTTGTCTCTAGGGGCCACCGTACATCCTGTGTATAATGATCTTGACTTCTGTGTAAAATGTATAAAACAAATGTTTCAATCTAATACAACTACTTAAAACTTAATCAAAGCTTAATCAAAAATATAAATGCATAAAAGATGATAATAGCATCATCCAAACTGCTCCTCAGAATTACTTCCACTGAGACTGTGCTTTCGGTTTCACTTCTGCAGAAGCATGCAGTTTCCTGTCTTATTTTGAGGATACTCAGCGTTAGGCCTTTTCTTTCACAATGCAGTCTGCCCATAAACTTTTAAGATTATAGATTCAAAAGCATTTCGGGTTATAGATTCAACTCAACAGTTTAAAGTGGTTATAACTGCACCTGTAATAAACATGTTAATATGTGATTATGATAACACCTGTAATACAAATTATAACATAATGCCAACAGCTTCAATAAATGCTTTGATGAAATGATAATTAATGCAACGATAAAGATAATGGTTATGAACAGTAACCGTAAAATAATTTCTTTAATCCTACACGCCCAAGTCTGATGGCACCCGCCTTTTTTGCACCGACTACCAGATGGTAAACGCAGTGACCATCTCTGATTCTTTTCCACTTCCTCGTATGGAGAATTGCATTGACAATATAGGTCCCGCCAAATCCATTTCCAAACTGGACCTTCTTAAAGGATATTGGCAGGTGCCTTTGACCCCCAAGGCCTCTGACATTTCCATTTTAATGCAACTAGTGTTGGGGGATGTGCCTCAGTGTAATGTGTACTTAGATGATGTAGTGATATACGGACATGTGAGAAGAGCATGTGACTATCCTATAATCGTTAACTCGTAAATCTCGCCAAGTGAGAGTTTGCCAAAGCAACAGTCATGTACCTGGGAAAGCAGGTGGGTTTCGGGCAGGTTCGCCCGGTGGAGGTGAAAGTCGAGGCTTTCCTAAGCTACCCGGCCTCAACCAGTAGGCAGGAGCTAAAGGATTCCTGGGCATGACTGGATACTAACGTTGTTTTTGCAGTAGTTGTTGTTCTTTGACTAAGCTATGTAGCCCAAAACTCCATTTCGAGTGGACAG
Source organism: Oreochromis aureus (assembly GCF_013358895.1). Classification (NCBI taxonomy): domain Eukaryota; kingdom Metazoa; phylum Chordata; class Actinopteri; order Cichliformes; family Cichlidae; genus Oreochromis; species Oreochromis aureus. The sequence goes on from NC_052958.1 coordinate 3,243,171, forward strand.
TGCAAACTGGAAGTTGACGCCAGTGCCACCTGAGCTGGTACAGTGCTATTACAGGACGACGCGGAGGGTGTTTGTCACCCAGTCTGCTACTATTCTGTAAAGTTCAAAAGCCATCAGCTAAACTATTCCACCATAGAGAAAGAAGCTCTAGCGCTGCTGATGGCCTTGCAGCATTTCACCGTGTATGTGGGCCCTAGCTCCTTTCCGGTAACAGTGTTTACAGATCACAATCCCCCTTACGTTTCTCCATCTATGTACAACCACAACCAGCGACTAATGCACTAGGCATTGCTAGTGCAGGATTAGGATCTGGTTATCCAACACAAGAAAGGGACTGAGAATGTGGTGGCCGATGGACTCTCGCACAGCGCATAGTGATGCATTTGTTATGCATTTTGTATAGTGTGATGTAAGGTGGGGGGTGTTGTCCTCTCCCTCTTCGCCTCCTTCTTTCTTGCCCCTCCCCCTTGTCTCTCTCTGCCCCTGCCTTCTCCCTTAGGACGCAGCTGCTGCTCATCTGCCCTCGTTTATCACCAATTACCCTCCAGAGGTGATATCGGCTGGGGGACAGCAGCGTGGCATGTGAGCGAGGCTTCTGGTGAAACGCAGCGTTGCTGCGTTAACAATAAATTAGTGACTGTTTATATGATTATTGGTTTAATGGTTACAATAACCATTAAACCAATGTTTATTGTACAGGGTGGGCCATTTATATGGATACACCGTAATAAAATAGGAATGGTTGGCGATATTAAAGTCCTGTTTGTGGCACATTAGTATATGTGAGGGGGTCAAAGGAGTTTGCAAAGAAAGGCGTCTGGACTTCTTTAAGTTGCTTGAAGACGTTTCACCTCTCATCCGAGAAGCTTCTTCAGTTCTAAGGTCAAATGGCCGAGAGTCCCAGATTTAAACCCAGTGGGAGTATCCCCCCAAGGAGGGACAAAGGACCCCCTGGTGATCCTCTAATCACATGCGCCAAGGTGTGAAAGCGGGTGTGGGACCTAATCAGCCAGGGTTTCGGGTGAGCCCATTGTGAAACCAGGCCCCACCTTGTCATGTGAATTCCTGAGGTCAGATGGCCCAGGATGTGAGTGGGCGTTAAGGCGTCTGGGGAGGGAACTCAAAACTGGATTATAGATGGCAGACAGTTGGTGTCGTAAACCACCGCCTCTGTTCAAAGATGGTCGCTCACAGTGAACATAGATGGCCTCTTTCACTCCTCTTTCAAACCACCCTTCAACTGGTACGGGAGTATGAAAGGGAATCAAGGAAACTGGCGGATTATAGGAACCACCTTCGTTTCAACCTAAGATGCAGACAAAGCAGAGTTGTTCCTAAGAGCTTGCGCCTTGGATCCACTGTCAGGGGCCACAGAGCAGACTTGATTCTACAGAGAGCACAGAATCACCTTCTAAGTGAAAGGATAAGACAGGTCCATTTCACTATAGATGCGCTCCAGATCAAGATCAGCCAGACTCTGCAGGAACTGGAAACCCTTCTACCCTCTCCAATCTTAGAAGAGGTTCACAAGTTTGTGGACAAGGCTCAGCGGGCCCAACACTCTCAAGAAAAAGAAAGACAACGCAGGAAATTTCACACCTTGCTTTCAAAAACCCACACTCATCAGTCTGAAACCACACAACTCAAAGAAGAAAACACACCTGAAGACAGTCGGGAGAAATGGGTAAAGAACTTTTCAGACCGGAATCTCACTGAACCTGAAAAGAGGGTTTTAGCCAAAGGACTCAATTTCGCCATCTCTCCGCAACAGTTGCCCATAGTGGACCTCATCACAGCCACAGAAACCGCCATACGGACTAATAAATTATCACAGACAGAAGCAGAGCAAATCAGGATGAAAGTCTCAGCCACCCTCTCCAGTGCCAAAGTCCCTCCGTCTAACCTCACACTACAAGAAAAGAAGGCCGTTGCTTCCCTGAGCAAAGACCACAACATCACTATATTACCAGCGGATAAGGGAAGGTGCACTGTGGTCCTGAACACAACAGATTATCACACAAAGATCACTACTCTCCTCAGTGACAACAACACCTACGAAGCTTTAAAACGAGACCCCACAAGCAGCTACAAAAAGAAAGTTATAGCTTGCCTTCAAGACCTTGAAAAGGACAAAATCATTGACCGCCTCAAATATCACCGCCTTTATCCAGGGGATGCCATACCCTGCATTTATGGACTTCCTAAGATCCACAAGGAAGGGGTCCCACTCAGACCCATAGTCAGTAGCATAAACTCAGCCACTTATAACATTGCAAAACACCTTGCTACCATCCTTGCACCTCTCGTGGGGAACACCCCACACCACATCAAGAACTCCACCGACTTCACCGACAAGGTCCAGAAACTTACCCTGGATCCAGATGAAACCATGGTGTCCTTTGATGTAGTCTCTCTCTTCACTTGCATACCCACCACGGAGGCAGTGGAGACTGTCAGAAAACGACTACAAGAAGACAGCTCCTTGGAAGACAGGACCAACTTCACACCCGATCAGATTTGCACACTGTTAGACCTCTGCCTTACCACAACATACTTCAAATACAACGAAGGCTTCTACAGACAAAAACATGGCTGTGCCATGGGCTCCCCCGTGTCACCTATTGTAGCCAACCTTTACATGGAGGAAGTTGAAAGAAAGGCTCTTGGCTCTTTCAAAGGAGGAGCACCCAGCCACTGGTACAGATATGTAGACGACACCTGGGTCAAAATCAAGACACAAGAAGTGGAATCCTTCACTGCGCACATTAACGCCGTGGATAAAAACATCAAGTTCACCAGGGAAGACACTAAGGATAACTGTTTGCCTTTCCTGGACTGCGCTGTGCACATTGAAGAGAATGGCAACCTCAACATTGAAGTTTACCGGAAGCCCACACACACGGACCAGTACCTCCTCTTTGACTCCCATCACCCTCTGGAACACAAACTTGGAGTAATTAGGACCCTACACCACCGGGCAGAACATGTTCCCTCTAAGCCTGAAGGGAAAAAGAAGGAACACACACATGTAAAGGAAGCACTGAAAACATGCGGTTATCCTAACTGGGCGTTCATAAAGTCAGCAAAGAGGCACAGAAAAGAAGATCAGACACCAGCGAGGGAGGATAAGAAAGACAGACGCAACAACATTGTCATCCCCTATGTAGCCGGTGTATCAGAGAAACTCAGGAGAGTTTTCTCCAAGCACGACATCCCAGTGTACTTCAGACCAAGCAACACACTCAGACACAAACTGGTTCACCCGAAAGACAAAACTCCAAAACACAGACTGAACAACGTGGTGTATGCGGTACAGTGCAGCGAGGAATGCCCGGACCTCTACATTGGAGAGACCAAACAGCCACTTCACAAGCGTATGGCACAACATAGAAGAGCCACCTCCACAGGACAAGACTCAGCAGTCCATCTGCATCTTAAGGATAAAGGTCACTCTTTCGAGGATGCCAATGTTCACATTTTGGACAGGGAGGACAGATGGTTTGAAAGAGGAGTGAAAGAGGCCATCTATGTCCACTGTGAGCGACCATCTTTGAACAGAGGCGGTGGTTTACGACACCAACTGTCTGCCATCTATAATCCAGTTTTGAGTTCCCTCCCCAGACGCCTTAACGCCCACTCACATCCTGGGCCATCTGACCTCAGGAATTCACATGACAAGGTGGGGCCAGGTTTCACAATGGGCTCACCCGAAACCCTGGCTGATTAGGTCCCACACCCGCTTTCACACCTTGGCGCATGTGATTAGAGGATCACCAGGGGTCCTTTGTCCCTCCTTGGGGGGATACTCCCACTGGGTTTAAATCTGGGACTCTCGGCCATTTGACCTTAGAACTGAAGAAGCTTCTCGGATGAGAGGTGAAACGTCTTCAAGCAACTTAAAGAAGTCCAGACGCTTTTTCTTTGCAAACTCCTTTGACTACGATGACCTGGATGACTGAGAACCTTCACAGACATATGTGAGGGGGCAAACTCCTCAAGATGGGTGGTGACCATGGTGGCCATTTAGAAGTCGGCCATCTTGGATACAACTTTTGTTTTTCAATAGGAAGAGGGCCATGTGACACATCAAACTTATTGGTAATGTCACAAGAAAAACAATGGTGTGATTGGTTTCAACGTAACTTTATGGACACTTTATATGGTATCTGTGTGTGCCTGTTTGTCTGTGTCTATATGTCAGGTCGGGTATCAGACGCCACCTCTCTAGGGACATCTCAGGCCCTCCAAGGTATGGAGGCCTATCTCCCCCCACGACTCCCCCTACCAGTGGCAGACGCCCTCAGACATCGGTGCATTGGTGGTTCTTGGTGTCCGGGGATGGGCGTTCAGGTACGCACCGGCTCACTCCTGGTGGCTGCTTGTCGCCTGCCTGGAACCCGGGGCTCGCTCGGGCTCCTTCGGGGGGTGGGGTGCCCTCGGCCCCTGAGCCTGGGGCTCGGTCACTCTGGCACGGCTGGCTGCTCACGGACACGTCACCGCAACCCCCCCTGGCTTCTGCTCCGCGGCTGCTGAGTGACCCCTCATCTGGGGCTCTCCTCAGCTCTTTCCGGGCGAGAGGCACAGTTGCCCCTCCGTTGGTCTTCCTTGGTCTCTTGTGCTCTGAGGGCCTCTGGATGTCTGGAGCCTGGATCTCCTCCATACCTGCTTCATGCCCTGGAGGACGGGGCTATGGCTCTCCACACCCTCTAGCAGATCATTACATGAAGGAACCTTTTAAATACAAGCGCGCTTATGCTCACAGGTGTACACACAGGTGCTCACAGACACCAACTACACCCTTTTTGGCTCCTACCTCAAAGCATACTGTGCGCTGTCGATCTTACGTGCTGCACAATAATATTCAATATTTAGTATTTACTGTTATATTCACATAGATTATCACGATGATGTTGTTTATTATATTGCTCTTTTTTTTTTTTTGCTTGTTTTCTCTTTTTTCTTTCTCAACAGGTGATCCAGGTGATTGATATATGTATTTTTGGTCTGTCTGTTTTGTTTGTTTTTGTTTTTTGCCCCTTATCACAGTTCCTCTTCCCCACTGTTTTTCTTTCCCTACCTCTCTTTCTTTCTCCCTTTTCTTTCCCCCAGTCATGTCTGTCCCGTGTGTAGCAAGTGAAGATAAGATAAACCATAAAAACAAAAGTCAATCAAATGGACCAATACGGCAAGGCCGGGATGGTCCATTTGGTAAAGTAAATCCGTTGGGCATCTTTCTTGGCCTTTAGACAATAATGGCAAAAGAACCAAACGGGACAGGCGAAAAAAAAAAAAAAGTCGGTTACGACGACGAACTGCAATCAGGTCCAGACCCTGGTGAGGATGACAAGCATGCAGATGAGCTTCCCTGAGACGCTTTCTGACAGTTTGTGCAGAAATTCTTTGGTTATGCAAACCGATTGTTGCTGCAGCTGTCTGGGTGGCTGGTCTCAGACGATCCTGGAAGTGAACATGCTGGATTTGGAAGACCTGGGCTGGTGTGGTTACACGTGGTCTGCGGCTGTGAGGCCGGTTGGATAGACTGCCAAATTCTCTGAAACGCCTTTGAAGACGGCTTATGGTAGAGAAATAAACATTCATTTCACGGACAACAGCTCCGGTAGACATTCCTGCAGTCAGCATGCCAATTGCACGCTCCCTCAAAAGTTGTGACATCTTTGGCATTGTGCTGTAATCAAACTGCAAATTTCAGAGTAGCCTTTTATTGTGGGCAGTCTAAAGCACACCTGTGCAATATTCATGTTGTCTAATCAGCACCTCGATATGCCACACCTGTGAGGTGGGATGGATTATCTCGGCAAAGGAGAAGTGCTCAGTAACACAGATTAAGGCTACATTCACACTGCAGGCGAAAGTGCATCGAATCCGATTTTTTAGCCTTAGATTTGTGGACAATATTTGAGAGTGATGGGTCTTTTGTGTATGTAGAAAATGTTTCAGATCTTTGAGTTCACCTCGTGAAAAATGGGAGCAAAAACAAAAGTGTTGCGTATATATTTTTGTTCAGTGTAGTTATAGTTAATGTTACTTAATGGCTCTTCATATTGGAAGCACTATGAAGACACAGACACATTGCATGACACAAAGAATTGAATCATGTCTGATTTCATATTTTTATTGAGCCAATAATTATTATTACTTAAACAACAAAATACATCTGCATTTGTAACCAAACTTCAAATGGGCGAATCATCATTCCCTTCATTTATGTTAACTCTCCTAATTTTCTTGATAACTAGGAAATCAACAGCAAGGCTTTAACATACTAAATGATTACATTCCTACTTTTACAAGTAAATACGTGAGAACACACTCTGAGCAGCATCAGATTTCTACAAGTGTCACTTTGTTTGAATGACCACTGTTGGTTGAGTCATGAAACCAGTTGTAACTGGTTGTGCAGGCATCATCATCATTACTCCTGGCTGGACAGTTGGATTAGGCTGCATGTTGACGACAGGGTTATTCTGTACGTTGACAACAGCCGGGGTTTTCTTGCGATGTTTGAACTCGCGATGCATCTGACACCAGGAGCACCACTCGCAGAAGCAGGAAATTGCAATGTCCTTACAGAGAGAGCCCTGCAGAAAGAGAATACAAGCATTACAGATGTGGTGTAATTCAGGTGGAAGAGCAGGTCATCTACCAACCAGAGGTTTGGTAGATCAGTCCCTGGCTCTTCTGGTCAACATGTCACAATATCCTTGCAGCAGATACTGAGTATGTGTGTGAATGTTAGACAAAAAACATTTAGTCATAGTTGAAATCAAATATTTATGTTTTTGATTTAGTGAATGAGACTTGTAATTCCCGCTTAAGTCCAGCTTTGAGTTCAGTGTCATCATCTCATGGTTCATACCTTGATGCCATATCTGTTTCGCATGGCAGCTCTTAAAGACAAAACTGCAGGAGGAACACAGAGAGGTATCCCAAAGGATGCTAATATACCAGGGCCACATATATCACATAAAGGGAGACAGTTGTTCTCTCCAAATCTTCCTGAAACAGTGCAGGCGAGACAGGGGCAGCACCAGAATCCATAGCAGCCTGAAAAACACAGAAACACATCAACAACGTGGTAACAAGTCTCAAAAGACAAAGACGATGCAAATGAGAAAAACCTGCAGTCCTGAAAACACAAATATCATTTATGAGTCATTCAACTTTAACTGGCTTCTTACAAGTATTTGTATCCTTAAAGCAGTCAAAAAGACCACTGTTCCAGTCTGTCAAGGGTTTTTCTGCCATTGTATGTTGAACTTCACCCACAGACACTGAACGATCGCTCTGTGAAAGTCGAGAAGCAGAAAAAGTCAAATAACTGCAGTTGACATACAGCTGCACTCCACTAGATAATCCAATTACATTTTGGAGTACTTCTATTAAATTTGTTCATGTCACTTGAGACTTTCAAAATATTTGTTTTGCTGTTGATCCTTTTGTTTGCTAAGATCACTTTTATAAGGACAACTGCAGTAGAGTGCTTTTCCTGAGAGCAAAGAAAAAGTATGTTCATAGTGGCTTTGATTAAGTGTGGCTTCTTTTCAGGCTCAAATAAACACAATCTATGCTGAAAAAACAAAAACTGTAGGCACATAAATATGAAACCAAAGTGAAGGATAACCTTTTAAAGCCTGAAATGAACGGTGATATGCCAAAGAATTCGGGCAATTTATTTTGTTTTTTTGAGAAGTGTCAACTCACAAACTCATAAAAACTGTATGTATCATATTTGATACAGTACACATTAAGGGTCTCAAAAAGATGGTTTATGTAATTTGAAATACCAGCACACTCCTGGACAGGAGCTTCAGACTGGTTTGGCAGTCTAAGACAACCTAGAATCCTTCACGTGGTTTGCCTTTGAGAACAAAAACAACTATAAAAATACAGAGTATGAGAAAATATACCTCGCTCAAATACATTTGGTTCTTTTTTTATTATTCATTATTATTATTTATTTTATTTTTTTATTTAAACAAACTATAGCTCTACATACAGTCACACCCTCATTACATCTTCTACTGATGGCCTCTGTTTCTCTAAAGAGGACTAATATACTCCATGTACACATGCGTATTTGCAAGAAATTAAAAAGTGTCAACTTTTCCTATAAAAACTGCTACTAGTTTCATGGTATAAATAAACCTTTCCAAGTCTCTGTGACAAAGTAGATGTAGAAAATTGGAAGGTCTTACCTGCTGTTGCCGGACACCCTCTGCGCCTCTCTGAAACTTGAATGAGTGAAAGGATGCTCCTCGGATTGGGAGTTTTATTGCCATCTGGTCAACACAAAAATGCTGCAAATCCTGAAATTCTGGAAACATAAAAATGAAACTGAAACCGCATTCCTACAACAGTATCTATCCTCTTTTTTTAATAATCGTATCCTACGTGAATTTTAAACAGACAAGCAAAAACACAACTGACATGTTTTTCAAAGAATGGTTAATATAAATGAAAGAGTCCCAACTGGTAAAAGAAAAAAGAACAGTTAAAAACAGAAAAAGAAAAGAATCAGTCACTCTTTGGAGCAGGAACTAATAATTATCACTATCATGTTTGTCATTTTATCGTAAGGATCCTCGAAATGCCAATCTGCAACTTTGATCCATGTGACTATGAACCAGATGTGCGAGGACACACCTTAGTTTTAAAGGTCAGTTTAGCTTTTTTTCTGACTTAAAAGCCACAAATTACTAACTTCCTCTTAAAGTCATCATGAAGAGATGTGAAATGATTACACCTATTAATGATAACACCTGTGGACTGTGGAAGGATAGCTGCACTATTATTGCTACTAATGTTTATTTTTAAACAATATAAACAAAATATATTTATGAGATAGGTTAGACATTACATATATGCATTTATAACCACTATATACAAACAAATATATTTTCCATAGAAAGGTATACCTCATCTTTTCTCCAATTCATCTTTCATAATCCTTATTTTTGAGGGACTTTTTCTCTAAATTATACTTCTCATACTTTTACATTTAATTAATTTAAGGGTCTAGTTTACTCAGCTTTTTGTTATTTCCTTCAGTGTTGTTAAGCTTAAGAACCAATGGAGATTAAATATAGTTTTTTAAATTACATGTTTAAAGTGAGCGATACATGGGTGTAAACGCTAAAATCTAAACCCCTGCAGCAAACACATCCTTCGTCCTTTCTTTGAGTTTGTTTGGACTGTGCCGTGTACACTGGAACAGCCACAAAGAACAATTTTATCCACATCTCTCTCTCTGTCTCTCTAACTTAAGATGTTTACTTTTTAATGTAACAGTGCGTTAATTCTCTGTCAAACACTTTAAGACGAAAACATCTTTGAAGACTTACTGCATGTAATACTAAAAGATGTGCTGGAAAAACCAACAGTGACACCTTGTGGTAAAAAAGGGGTAACAGCAAGTATCTGTTGAGGGCCTGGAGTAACTAAATATATTAAATAAATAAGCCATTTTAATTAAACATTTAATTAATTAATTTTTAATGGCATATTTACTTAACTCATTTTGTCACTCTTGGCCCTCCACAAGTACCCTGGGCTAAACAGTTAATTAACAGGGCACTCAGTCTTGTGCAGCATATTTTTCACTGCTTCATTATGAACAAACTACAGTTATTAAGTGTATTTCTGTAAGACCTGCTTATTTTTGTCTTTGGTGCTACTTGTAACACAAATAGATGTTAGTGCTTTTGGTTCATTATTATTCTAGCAGCTAATTAATGACTTTGTTGCCACCATCAAAGTGTAATTCCCATACTAATTTGATATGGTAACCCCCTATTATTGCAGTTAGGGATTACTTGAATGAATGAATAAATAGAAAACATGAAATAAAAGCAAATAAAACGTAATAATCAATAATAATAACAAAACACAAACTAGTTGACAAACAAAACAAAAAAATCTGGTTCTCTATATGTAGCTTTAATGTGCAAGTGACCATAGAAGTTAAAACCAATTTGGCTAATGCTTCAAAATAAACACTTACTGTGTCCTCTAAAGGACTGCATATTTTTCACTCTAGAAAAGATCCAGTGTAGCACAGTCGTGTTCATTAAGAGTTCATATGTAAAGGACAGCTGCAGTCGCAATCAACAATACAAAGATACAGAGCTCCTGGTGCTGCACTGACAGCAGAGACAATGAGAAATAAGGTCTGGGGATGTAAGGGGTTTTTGACTTCAGAAAGGGAGTCTTTCGGTGCATTCCATTTCTTTTCTTTGGCAGATGGAAGAGGATTGTTCCAGTCACATGGATCAGTGGTACAGGGTCAGGTCAAGGGTCTGTCCCTGTCTACGTTTTTGTCAAGTTGTCAGCTGGGAAAGTATGTATCACCTTACTATATTTTGAAGCAATTTTGTGTAACTGTAAATTTGACTTCGCTAACGCTGCCTGTGGGCAGCATGGTGGCTCATAGCAAAAAGGTCCTGAGTTCAGTTCCACCATCAGGCTTTCACCACCACTTCAGCATCTCTCAAGCACACACCAAATGTGAGTTATACAGCAACACTGTGAGAAACACCGCCATGATGCACAGGCTGCAGGTATTCAGACATACTGTCATGGTCGTGACCCACTGTTTATGTTTTCATATCTTTTGTATTTATTTTCTGGCTCTCTAATTGACATTAGACATCTTTGGGTTCCAGATCCTGAAAAGTTGGGATAAAACCTGCAGTAGCAGTGGGCTACCGGTGCACAAAGGTGTTACTTGATGAGAACTGTGTGTACCAATTTTATTTACTTATTTTGTATTCTGTTTCCCTTCCTCCCCGTCTCGTTATGTCAGATTAGTCCCAGCTGTGTTTCCCTCCTGTTTCCCATTCCCTCATTACCCCCTTGTGTATTTAAGCCTCGTTTTCCTCTGTCCCTTGTCGCATTGTACATTCTCTGTGCTGTGTGTCCTTTGTGCTCCTGATAATGTCAGAGGTCTCCGTGTCCCAGTTTACTTTTTTCTACTTTCCTAAGTTTCCTATTTAGAGGTTCCTAGTTTCTAGGTTATGAGGTTTTTGTGTGGATACATTGATACAGCAATTAAGCTGCGTCCCTTGGTTCATTCCTTTGTTTTGGAGTCCTGCATTTGGGTCCTCCTTCCTGCCTACCACACAGCACCAAACCATGACACATACACAAGGCAGTAGCAAAAGTCTTCTGCTTGATATTCATATCAGGCTGGAAAAGTTACAGTCCAAAATATCCAATTGTCACCAGTTTGAGATGGAAGCTTGAAAAGCCACCCTTTGTAGCACAGCCCGCATCACAGAAATCTTAAGGTTGAACAGTGTGGACTACCATCAGCTCAGCTGAGCCTCTCCTAATAAAGTAAGATGTGATTTCTTTCCTTTTAAATACAGAACATGCGGCTTCCAGATGTCTGTGGAAACAAAAAAGAAGTGCTTCTGCTTTCAGTTGTGCAATGATGCTCTTGAAGTTAAGAAAATGCATTGAAGACAAATTATATATAACCTGCTATGCAGAGATGTGGAAAAAAACCAAAAAGTACACTCATGCAGGCAACTCCCAGAGATCTGCATCATCATGTTTTTGATTTGATTCAAGTGGAACAACATGACAATATGACCAAATTATGCAGCTAAGTTAATCACCCTTGTTTTAGTGAAGTGTTTCCTAAATGGGTTAATGGCCATTAAAGAGCAAACCAAGGCTAAAACTTCATGCCATGTCCCAACAACAACACTTATTCTCTGTGAGAGGTTTCATGTAACACTGCTGATGAAATGTTGTACCAACATGCCTCTGTTAACCTAATTGTGGTTTGATCGAACTCTTTCGACATATTTTTCATTTCCTGGTGTTCAGTGCAGAAAAGCTCACATGCACACAGAATGAGAGTCATTTCAAACTGCTGACACAAGCGCCTCAGCAGCGAGGCAGTCATTATGGACCCGGCAAGTCTGAGCAACAGAGCAGTGAAAGAGCAGGTAGATAATACTCAGTCTTGCAACCATACTGGGCAGCACTGCTCCCTGTCTCCTTCCATTTAAGCACCTTCCATCTTTGTCACAGCTGGAATGGGAATTCCATCTCTCCTCCAACATAAGGCCTTTTCTACAGAGACTGCATTATGCTGCAGACTTCTCTGCACTTAAGGCATCTGTTTGGACAACGCCTGCATTTGGAGTGAGACAGGGTGATTTGTTAGATGAGATGTTACGCTTTAGAATTGAGACAGATCCAGCTAATGAGATTATTCTCATGAAAGGAGCTTTGGGAATAGAAAGGAAAACTAAGAGGGACAGTGAAGGTGAAAGAGTAGGGGTGCAGATGAATAAACAAAACCAAGCGGAATACAATAAAAGGAAAAGGTTGGGATTGTCTGAAGAAGGAGTGCAAACACATCTGAGATGAATATTTTACATACCCCTGAACAGGTCAGCTGTCCTGAACTTGCTGTCGCTCGGTGAAACTGACTGCAAAGAGTGTGGTGCACCATAAACCTACTCCTGATTGCTTTGAACGCCTGCAGATTGAAACGGTCGTAAGACGCCGACTTGTCTGCAAACACTTGGCATTGACTCTCCGAGATGTAGTAAACCTTGAAAGAATGTGACACAAAGCAGAAATGGTTTGAAATGGATAACACAGGCTTAAAAAGCCTTCCCCAAGCCCTGACCTTAACTCTAACATCAAGCTCCATTCCAGGAAACCAACCTAGAGTTATGCCAGAAGCTTGTTAATGGTTACAACAAACACGTGGTCGTTCAACATGCTAATGGACCAAACCAAATATTACTGGAAAGAGCCACTTTGACAGATATGTGATAATCTCTTGCACACTTTTATGATACTATGCTCACACTAATGTGCATGCTCACATTTTCTATCTGCACTTCTATGTGAGACGTTCGGATTTCATTTACTCCACTGTGATGCGTTTATTAAATCTCCTTAAATTGCTGGCTGTCTGAGTGGTGTCCCAGAAACGATGTGGGCTTCATAGATAATTGGCAAACCTTCTGGAGGAAACCTGGTCTTGTTAGGAGAGACGGCATCCATCCCACTTTGGATGGAGCAGCTCTCATTTCTAGAAATATGGACAAATTTATTAAACCCCCCAAAATATGACTAACCAGAGTTGGGACCAGGAAGCAGAGTTGCAGTCTTACACGCCTCTCTGCAGCTTCTCTCCTCCTGCTACCCCCCCAAAAAACCATCTCCATTGAGACTGTGTCAGCTCCCAAAAAGACAAAAAACAAACCAAAAACCAGCAATAAACAACTTAAACATAAAAATCACAAAGAAAGAACAATACAGTATCCACATCTGAACCAAAGAGTAAAACAGTGAAATGTGGATTATTAAATATTAGGTCTCTCTCCTCCAAGTCTCTGTTAGTACATGACTTAATAATTGATCAACAAATCGATTTACTCTGCCTTACAGAAACCTGGTTGCAGCAGGATGAGTATGTTAGTTTAAATGAATCAACACCCCGAGTCATTCTAACTACCAGAAATCTCGAAGCACAGGCCGAGGGGCGGTGTGGCAGCAATTTTTCACACCAGTCTATTAATTAACGAAAGACCAAGACAGACTTTTAATTCATTTGAAAGCCTGATGCTTAGCCTCGTCCACCCCAGCTGTAAAACTCAGAAACCAGTCTTACTTGTTATCATATATATATCCACCTGGGCCTTACACAGAGTTTCTCTCTGATTTCTCAGACTTTTATCTGATTTAGTGCTCAGCTCAGATAAAATAATTATTGTGGGTGATTTTAACATCCATGTAGATGCTAAAATGACAGCCTCAACATGGCATTTAATCTGTTATTAGACTCAATTGGCTTCTCTCAAAATGTAAAAGAACCCACCCACCACTTTAATCACACTCTAGATCTTGTTTTAACATATGGCATAGAAACTGAACATTTAACAGTGTTTCCTGAAAACCCTCTGCTGTCTGATCATTTCCTGATAACATTTACATTTACAATAATTGATTACACAGCAGTGGAGAGTAGACTTTATCAAAGTAGATGTCTTTCTGAAAGTGCTGTAACTAAGTTTAAGAATATAATCCACCCACTGTTATCATCTTCAATGCCCTGTACCAACATAGAGCAGAGCAGCTATCTGAACGCTACTCCAACAGAGGTCGATTATCTTGTTAATAATTTTACCTCCTCACTACGTACGACTCTGGATACTGTAGCTCCTGTGAAAACTAAGGCCTCAAATTCAAATCCAAAGTCCCTGACTCCGTGGTATAATTCTCAAACACGTAGCCTAAAGCAGATGACTCGTAAGCTGGAGAGGAAATGGCGTGTCACAAATTTAGAGGATCATCATTTAGCCTGGAGAAATAGTTTGCTGCTTTATAAGAAAGCCCTCCGCAAAGCCAGAACATCTTACTATTCGTCACTGATTGAAGAAAATAAGAACAACCCCAGGTTTCTCTTCAGCACTGTAGCCAGGCTGACAAACAGTCAGAGCTCTACTGAGCCAACCATCCCTTTAACGTTAACTAGTAATGACTTCATGAACTTCTTCACAAATAAAATTTTTATCATTAGAGAAAAAATTACCAATAATCATCCCACAGATGTAATATTATCTACAGCTACTTTTAGTACCATCGATGTTAAGTTAGACTCTTTTTCTCCAATTGATCTTTCTGAGTTCAATTATTAATTAATCCAAACCATCAACGTGTCTTTTAGACCCCATTCCTACAAAACTGCTCAAAGAAGTCCTGCCATTAATTAATGCTTCAATCTTAAATATGATCGACCTATCTCTAATAATCGGTTATGTACCACAGGCCTTCAAGGTGGCTGTAGTTAAACCTTTACTTAAAAAGCATCTCTAGACCCAGCAGTCTTAGCTAATTACAGGCCAATCTCCAACCTTCCTTTCATATCAAAAATCCTTGAAAGAGTAGTTGTCAAACAGCTAACTGATCATCTGCAGAGGAATGGCTTATTTGAAGCGTTTCAGTCAGGTTTCAGAGTTCATCACAGCACAGAAACAGCTTTAGTGAAGGTTACAAATGATCTTCTTATGGCCTCTGACAGTGGACTCATCTCTGTGCTTGTCCTGCTAGACCTCAGTGCTGCATTCGATACTGTTGACCATAATATCCCATTAGAGCGATTAGAACATGCTGTAGGTATTACAGGTACTGCACTGCAGTGGTTTGTATCATATCTATCTAATAGACTCCAATTTGTACATGTAAATGGAGAGTCCTCTTCAGACACTAAGGTCAATTATGGTGTTCCACAGGGTTCAGTGCTAGGACCAGTTCTATTTACATTATACATGCTTCCCTTAGGCAGCATCATTAGAAGACATAGCATAAATTTTCACTGCTATGCAGATGACACGCAGCTCTATCTATCCATGAAGCCAGGTAACACAGACCAATTAGTTAAACTGCAGGAATGTCTTAAAGACATAAAGACCTGGATGGCTGCTAACTTTCTGCTTCTTAATTCAGATCAAACTGAGGTTATTGTACTCGGCCCTGAAAATCTTAGAAATATGGTATCTAAGCAGATTCTTACTCTGGATGGCATTACCTTGGCCTCCAGTAACACTGTGAGAAACCTTGAGTCATTTTTGACCAGGACATGTCCTTCAACACACATATTAAACAAATATGTAAGACTGCTTTCTTCCATTTGCGCAACATCTCTAAAATTAGAAATATCCTGTCTCAGAGTGACGCTGAAAAACTAGTTCATGCATTTATTACTTCCAGGCTGGACTACTGTAATTCATTATTATCAGGATGTCCTAAAAACTCGCTGAAAAAGCCTTCAGCTAATCCAAAATGCTGCAGCAAGAGTACTGACAGGGACTAGAAAGAGAGCATATTTCTCCTGTTTTGGCTTCCTTCATTGGCTTCCTGTTAAATCCAGAATTGAATTCAAAATTCTGCTCCTCACATACAAGGTCTTAAATAATCAGGCCCCATCTTATCTTAATGACCTTGTAGTACCATATCACCCTATTAGAGCACTTCGCTCTTGCACTGCAGGCCTACTTGTTGTTCCTAGAGTATTTAAAAGTAGAATGGGAGGCAGAGCCTTCAGTTTTCAGGCCCCTCTTCTGTGGAACCAACTTCCAGTTTGGATTCAGGAGACAGACACTATCTCTACTTTCAAGATTAGGCTTAAAACTTTCCTTTTGCTAAAGCATATAGTTAGGGCTGGACCAGGTGACCCTGAATCCTCCCTTAGTTATGCTGCAATAGACGTGAGGCTGCCGGGATTCCCATGATGCATTGAGTTTTTCCTTCCAGTCACCTTTCTCACTCACTATGTGCTAATACACCTCTCTGCATCGAATCATATCTGTTATTAATCTCTCTCTCTCTTCCACAGCATGTCTTTCATCCTGTTTTCCTTCTTTCACCCCAACCGGTCGCAGCAGATGGCCGCCCCTCCCTGAGCCTGGTTCTGCCGGAGGTTTCTTCCTGTTAAAGGGAGTTTTTCCTTCCCCACTGTCGCCAAAGTGCTTGCTCATAGGGGTCATATGATTGTTGGGTTTTTCTCTGTATTTATTATTGTGCTATCTACTGTACAATATAAAGCGCCTTGAGGCGACTTTTGTTGTGATTTGGCGCTATATAAATAAAATTGAATTGAATTATAAAGATAACAAAACAGAGCAGAGGGTTAACACTGAGACAGTTGCCTTTCTCGTGAGGATTCACAGGGCGATCGTGGCTCAAGACTTGGGTGTTCGTCTTGTAATCGGAAGGTTGCCGGTTCGAGCCCCGGCTCGGACAGTCTCGGTCGTTGTGTCCTTGGGCAAGACACTTCACCTACCGCCTACTGGTGTTGGCCAGAGGGGCCGATGGCGTGATATGGCAGCCTCGCCTCTGTCAGTCTGCCCCAGGGCAGCTGTGGCTACAACAGTAGCTTGCCTTCACCGGTGTATGAATGTGAGAGTGAATGAATAGTGGTATTGTAAAGCGCATCGAGGGGTCCCGAAAAGCGCTATATAAATGCAATCCATTATTATTACTTTGAAAGTGAATGAGTTATTTTGGGACAGGTAACACTGGAGATCATAAATGTATTATGTGAATGCAAAGATGGTAAATGTTTGAGGTGCCGTAAGGGACATTATTACTGAAACGCTCTCACACACTCCACTGAAAAACCAAGGCATTTCAGTTGAACAGGAAGGCGTTTCAGTTGAACAGGAAGTCCTGACAAGGAAACTGAAGGAAAAAGTGGTAGATTTCAAACAAGCCACTACACAGATGTCTACTCAGCAACCTGCTAGTAGCCTAAGTGAAGCAGCTGCATTACTTAACAATATATTAGCCTCAGCATAAGTCAAAATTTAGAATAGCAGGAGACGGGCATTATCCTGGTTAATTTTTTTGGCATATTTGCTTTTTGTCTTTTTTAGCAAAGAAAACAATATCTTAAAATCATTAATAAAACCAGGGAGAGAAGGCTTAGCGTTTCTCCATTTAGCACAATGGATATGATATTTACTCAAAAGTATTGTAGCGGGTCAGGGCTGTTCTGGGGTTTTTGTTATTATAGCTCTGTTTACTGTTGTCATGGTGATGAGTGACGCGCTCTTTCGGCGACTGTTTTCCGGTGAGAGAGCGCCTTTTTTTTGTTGTTCATGTTGTTGCCGCGCTGAGGAGGGAGGTAGCGGCAGTGTTCTGGGCCGGTTATAAAATAAACGGGTGCTCCCAAAGAAACCTTTGTCTCCTCCGTGACTGAGCTCGCCACATTGGTGTTAGAAGTGGGATTGCTCACCCTCGCCATAATGGAGAGAGACATTCGGAGGCTGGAGCAAGCTGTCGAGGAGAGCATCCGCTGCTTGGGAAGCTGGCGATCGAGGAGAGAGGAAGCGAGTGGCCATGTAAGTCCCCCGACGGGTCCCGGCGGTGCGAGTGCACCGCGGCGGCGGCCCGTCGTGACAGACGCTAGGGCAATGCTTCATGGGCTGCCTCTGTCGACCGATACACCGAGCCCCCGACAGCGAGCGGTGACGCCTGCAACGACAGCTAAGGTACCGAAATACAACGGGCTAACCCCGCTAGAGCCCTACCTCTCACAAGTGCACGCTAGCCATGAGGCATAATGGCTGGAGCAACGAAGAGGCTGCTACACACTTAGCGCTAGCATTGGAAGGAGATGCACTGCAGGTACTCCTTGACCTAGCCCTGTCAGAGCAGCATGAGCTCCAGACCCTCACCATAGCACTCGAGAGGCGATTCGGGCAGCGGCACTCCACTGATCAGAGCAGAGAGCAGCTGACCAACCGGAGCCGTCGGCCGGGGGAGAGCCTGGGCACCTTTGCAGCGGACGTGTTGCTGCATGCTCGTCGTGGCTACCCGGAGTTCCCAGCAGCAGCCCGTGAGGAGCTTAGCCTGCATGCTTTTCTGCGAGGACTTTTTCCAGAGCGACTACGTCAACACGTCCGCCTGGCCATGCCTCAAACTCTCTGTGAGGCGCTCCTTGAGGCTGAGAGGGCCGAGCTGGTGTTCACCTCGCAACCTAACCAGCAGGTGCCCCCCCCCCCGAACTGCCCCCAAATCAGAGTCGCAGACTGCAACGGGGAGGGGGAGGTCGCCGAGATATGCCAGCTGCAACCCTCAGTGCCCCGGAGGCGTCCCCGTCGACCGACCGACCGCTGCTACCGGTGCGATGAGCCTGGCCACGTGGCGCGTGACTACCCAGCACCTGCCCCGAAGACCAGGACTACGCAGCCTCAGGGAAACGGGGAGGGAGCGGTGTAGTGAGGGGACCACCGCTCCAGCTTCCTGCCCCCCTCCAAGGACGATGCACGGTGGTGGGCCGAGTTGGGCACCTCAAGAGACTCTACCTGAGCTGCTGTGTTGAGGACCTGCCATGCCAGGCCCTGGTGGACACGGGGTCCACCATTTCCCTGGAACGTCCGGGCCATTCAAGACCAGTGCATCATCGGCCTTGATCTGCTGACCCGCTGGGGGGCCTGCGTCGACACCGCAAAGCGGGCTATCACTCTTGGCACAGAGACTCTTGCCCTCCAGTGCGGTCAAAAGCAGGGAGCGGAGGGGACCCGAGCCAGACGAGGTTTTTGCACAGCTGAAGGAGGCCCTCACCAGAGCCCCAGTCCTGGCCTACCCCGACGCCCGGCAACCTTTCATTGTGGACACTGATGCTAGCAATGTAGGAGTCGGGGCGGTCCTTTCCCAGCAGGGCGAGGCCGGAGAACGAGTGGTGGCATACTTCAGCTATGCTCTGGGGCGAGCCGAGAGGAACTACTGCGTGACCCGGCGGGAGCTGCTGGCCGTAGTGCTAGCGGTGCGGCACTTCCGGCCATACCTGCACGGTTGCTGGTTCCTCCTGCGCACTGACCATGCATCTCTGACCTGGCTCCTGAACTTCAAACACCCAGAAGGTCAGGTGGCCCGCTGGCTGGAGGTCCTTCAGGGCTACGACTTTGAGATCCAGCATCGGGCAGGTCGGCAGCATGGCAACACTGATGCCCTCTCCAGACGGCCCTGCATGGCCGTCGAGTGCCGCTACTGTCTGCGACAGGAGGAGCGGGCTCAGGAGGCGCTGGGGGTGGCTACTGCTCAGGCCACAGCCAGCGGAGGGGGGTGGCTCCCACTGACAACGCAGCAGCTGAAGCGGGAGCAGGAGGCCGACGTGACGTTGGGTCAGGTGGGGGCCTGGCTGGAGGCGGCGCAACGCCCAGACTGGACGGGGGTGTCGGGTCAGGAGCCCGAGGTGAAGGCCTACTACTCCCAGCACAACAACCTGGAGACCCACGACGGCATCCTGTACCGGAGATGGCGGGCCCCCGGTCAGGGCAGAGATCTCCTGCAGCTGTTGGTGCCTCGGTCGCTGCGGTCGCAGGTGCTTGAGCTTGTCCACGGCTCGGTGGGGGCAGGCCACTATGGGACCGCCAAAACTCTCCGCCGGCTCAGGGGACGGTTCTACTGGCCTGGCTGTCGACGGGATGTGGAACTTCACGTGCACTGCTGCGACACCTGCACGGCGCAGAAGGGCCCCACTCAACGCTCCACTGCCCCCCTTCAGCAGTACTTGGTGGGGGCCCCGATGGAGCGAGTGGGAGTGGACGTCCTAGGTCCTTTCCCCGTTACGGAGTCAGGGAACCGGTACGTGCTGGTGGCGATGGGCTACTTCACAAAGTGGCCGGAGGCCTACGCGGTGCCGGACCAGAATGCGACAACGACGGCAGAGAGGCTGGTGGAGGAGATGTTCGCCCGTTTTGGGGTCCCGGCTGAGCTCCACAGTGACCAGGGGTGCAACTTCGAATCGAAGGTCTTCGGGGAGATTTGCCGGCGGCTGGGGGTGGAGAAGACAAGAACCACACCGCTCCACCCGCAAAGCGACGGCTTGGTTGAGCGTTTTAACCGAACACTGGCTACCCAGCTCGCCATTCTCACCAGCCGCCACCAGCGGGATTGGGACCGACATCTGCCCCTGGTCCTTTGGTCGTATCGGACTGCGGTTCAGGAGTCCAGCCAGTGCACGCCTGCCGCTTTGATGTTTGGGCGGGAGCTCCGGACGCCTGTGGATCTGGTGTTTGGGTCCCCCCCTGAGCCGGAGATTGAGGGTGGGCCAGAGATGGACTACTACAGGAGGCTGAGGGAGCGGCTGCAGGTGGTTCACGACTACACCCGCCAGGCCCAGGCCAGCGCCGGAGTACGGCAGAAAAGAGCCTACGACACCAAGTGCCAGGGGGAGGCTTTTGTGCCTGGCGACAAGGTTTGGGTGTACTGCCCGGTTCGCAAGAGAGGAGTGTCCCCCAAACTGTGCAGTCACTGGCAAGGGCCGGCGGAGGTCGTGGAGCGGCTAACGGAAGTGGTGTACCGTATCCGCATGCCGGGCCCGGGGCGCATGGTGGTGTTGCACCGGGACAGGCTTTCACCGTATCGACCGCTCGCTCCGGCAGACGCCGGGGCAGGGGATGCTGGTGACACCCCAGGTTCTGATCAGAGTGACTTTTCCCCCGCCGGTCGAGACCGGCCGGTGCGCCAGAAGAAGGCACCCGGACACTTACAGGACTTTGTGTGGGGTAATGGGGCTGTCGGGGACGACTGACCCCTTAGGTGGGGGCTATGTAGCGGGTCAGGGCTGTTCTGGGGTTTTTGTTATTATAGTTCTGTTTACTGTTGTCATGGTGATGAGTGACGCGCTCTCTCGGCGACTGTTTTCCGGTGAGAGAGCGCCTTTTTTCGTTGTTCATGTTGTTGACTGACTCCTCCGTGACTGAGCTCGCCACAGTATGATGATGTTAATAATGTCTGAGACACCCAATGCTAGATGATCCATATAAAAAAATATATGATATAATTCAAATGGTGGCACATCATTAATTTTTGGGGAAATCCAATTTTTTAAGTCACACCAAATGCATTGTGTGAAAGGGCATAGAAAAAAAAGATGTTCTAGGGTTTAATTTTCATCAGTACAAAAAGAACACTGATCCACCTCAAAGCCAAATCTCTTTTTTAGAAATTCTGCCACAGGATAGATTTTGCTTGTGTGTGTCGTGTGTTTCTTTAGGTAGAATAGGCCATTTCATAAATTTTAAGTATGCTTTATCCGGTGTATCTGAAATAACTAAATTAGAACCATGCCATGTAACCATTCTGTCATAACTATGAAATATTTTGTCTTTGAAGAAACTACTAATAAATTTATTATTGCATTTTTATCAAACAGCTGACATTGTCCTAGCAATAAATTTGGGAGCACTGATGAGAAATTATTGTATATCATAAAGTTTTTAATCAAATGAAGCAGAGGCAGTGGGACCAGTTTACAAAATTTGTTATATTGTCTTTGAGAACAGTTTAGACAATATTTTTCTGAAAAGTCTGTGTAACTTAGAATGACACCGTTATCATCCAACAAATCTGTTATGAATATAATCTTTTTGTTTAAACCAGTCGCTCTTGAAAATTGATTTTTGATTAAGTGTTATTACTCTATTATTCCATAAGGTTAAATTATGGAGAGAAGTTGTGGGTAAATATCATTTTCCAAAAATACAAAGTCTGTTTGGGAAAGTTCAATATCTTGATCAGGATTTTATTTACCTCAAAATCACATTTCAAATTAAAGTCTAATCCTCCTATTTTATTAAACAAGGATCGTGGGATGTGGAACTACATAGAGTCTGGCTGTGACAGACAAGATTTTAACCATTTAATTCTAAGGGTGCCAACCATAAATTCAAATTCTGGATCTTTGATACCACCTTTATTGTATTCCTTCACAACCTAAGATCTATCAATGTAATGGGTTTTATTCCTCCACAAAAATTAGAAAATAACTGTGTTAGCTTTATTAATGTTTTTAGAGGACATATATAGAGAGTGACAAGGATAAATCAATTTGGAGATGCCTTCAACTTTAGATAGGATGTTTCTGCCAAAAATAGTGAGGTCTCTGGTTAACCAGTGGCTAAGTGATTTCTTCATCTCCATGATACAGTTAGAAATATTCGTGTCTTCTCTGCTAATTAGGTTTTTAGATATTATCAGCCCTATATATTTAACTTTAGATTCAACTCTAACCAAAGCTATTGAGGAGTCAGAGCTTGTATGAATCAGGAGTAGTTCACATTTAAATGATAAATGTATCATCTGCGAATTGACTTATTTTGAAGTCTTTATTAAAAATTGATATTCCTTGTATGTCATTAGAATTCTTGATTAATAGTGTTAACAGTTGAGCTGCCAATATAAAAAGCTTAGGGGAAATAGGACATACTTGCCGAATTCCGTGTTGCAACTTGAATCCATTCCTGGATTCAAGGAAGCCTTATATATTCTTAAGTAATGCGGCTGCTTCACTTAGGCTACTAGCACAGCCGTCCCCAACCCCTAGGCCCTGGACCAGTACCGGTCTGAGTCGTTTGGTACTGGGTCGCAAGAGTTGAGGCTCGAGTTTGAAATTCGTGGTTTTCAGGGTATTTATCGTTTTTTTTATTTTCATATCGTTTATATTGTTAACTCGGTTTCCCTGGGTCTTTTCCCGTGTGTTATGAATAAATCTTCTTTTTTTTGGTACCGGTACTGGTTTTATTTTATTGTATTTATCCACGACACCTTAAAGGCTGGTCCGTGAAAATATTGTCAGCCATAAATGGTCCGTGGTGCAAAAAAGGTTGGGGACCGCTGTACTAGCAGGTGGCTAAGTAGACATCCTTGTAGTGTTTTGGAATTTACCACTTTTTCCATCAGTTTCCTTGTCAGGAAACAACTTCCTGTTCAGCGGAAATGCCTCTGGTTTCAGTGGAGTGTGTGACAGCGTTTCAGTAGTGTGTGTGTGTGTGTGTGTGTGTGTGTGTGTGTGTGAGCGTTTCAGTAATAATGTCCCTTGCGGCACCTCATAAATGTTGTCCTATAATTATACAATTAACATAAAGAGAAAAAGTCGATTTTGCTGACATGCTGTTTAAAAAAAAAAAGGAAAAAAGATTTCTACAGCAGACAGGACATTTCCTGTAATTTAATTGTTTATCTATTACTTAATTACAGGGGTGGTCATGGTGCTTGTGGCGTATAGGAAAAGCTATAAAACTGGAGATTTCAGGAGCAATGGCATTCTGTAAATTGTGCATTAAACTCGTGACAGTGGAGATTTTCCCCGCAACATGCATCACATGCAAAGATTTTTTTTTTACTCTGCTTCTACACTTTGCAGAGGCACACAATGAAAACGGGTTGATGCTGAAACATTTTCACATGGAAAGTTAATAAAGTTATAGTTAAAGTTAATAAAGCAGGGGTGTCAAACTCGAGTCCTCGAGGGCCTTCTTCTTCTTCTTCTTCTTCAACAGTTTCAAAATACATCAAAAGCTGAAAGGTGTATTTTGTATTTTGTTAATGCTTAATGCAAACTAAGAGTGTGAACAGACTTCTCCACTCTGACGCTGCCATTGATCAACTATGTGCAATATCTCAGTCTTTCCATGTTCTGTGCAATATTTTTAGCCATGTGCAATATTTTTGGTCTCAGTGGAATTACCATCCCCACCCTACAGAAGAGGATTAGGGCCACTGGGAAAAAAAAAGTGGGCACGTCTTTTTTTTTTCTTCTTTTCCTGAATTCTGAGATTAAAGTCAGAATTCTGACCACAGTGTTTCTGTTTCAATGTTCTACACATACACCATGTATATAGTTAACTCACATATGTATATGTCTTGATGCATTCTCAATCATCCAGGAAAGTAAATCTCCAAAAGTTGAATCTGTTCATCTGGACGTGGCGTTTTGTGGGAGAAAGCGTTTAAGTCACTCATCAAGTGACTTCTTCAGTCTCAGCTGACTGCAGGTTTCCCCAAACCTTATAAACAGTACATTTGCATAATGACTGAAACCAGCTCACTTTCAGTCATTATGCAAATGTCCTGTTTATAAGGTTTGGGGAAACCTGCAGTCAGCTGAGACTGAAGAAGTCACTTGGATGAGTGACGAAACGTTTCTCCCACAAAACACTACATCCAGATGAACAGATTCAACTTTTGGAGAATCACATATGTATACATATATATTGCCAGGTTTTTTTCCCCCTCGTTGTATATTGTTTTCTTTACTTTTGCACCTTTGTGGTCCAGCTACCCAATTTCACTGTGCAAGAAACAATGACAAAAAAAAGCTCTAAGTTGTTAACTAAGTATAGTGGAAAGTAAAAATGTGTTCAGAATTTGTAAACTGAAGATGATTGATCTTATAAATCATGAAACACTGCTCTCCCCTACATAAGCTGCTTTATAGGTTATCAGTATATTTTACTCGGTATCTGTTCATAGCAAAATTTGCAATATGGCACAGCACTACTTTTTAAAAATAATGACAGGAAGGGTTTTAAAAAAAACATTGACATTTTATGCAACAAAGAGATTGAACACTGATAATGAAGATACCTGTAACAGTTTCTCAAAAGGTTTAGCTGTTACCAATAGATCAGGAAACAACAGTGTAGAAGCAGATAAAGGAGAGAGAGGAATGTGTGTTTGATTTAAAAGAGAGTCCTGTTTTTCTCGGAGTAAAGTATTCCTACTACAAACAGTTTACCCTTACGTCCGCCACAGGTGTGCTTCAAGGACTTCTTCCTGTGTGCTGTAGCTGTATGACTCAGTAGAAAGAACTCTGATTAAAAAACCACTGCTGTGTGCGTGCTTATAGCCCAACATTGCAGGGCTCAGCGGACAGATCCCACTCACGCACACCACTAACTCACTTCCTGGATGGCTCATGGAGTTGGTATTTTGTGTCAGGACCACCGACTGAGGGTGCGGGTTAGATTTCTTTGAAAGGGAGAAAGAGAAGGGCGTGAATAAATCTGTTAAATAAAGCTTATTTATTTCATTTATGAAAATGATGAATAAGAGGGATTAAATGACATATGAGAAAATGTAAAAGTAATGTTATTACTCCAATTTGATACTATTTATGTGGCCTTGTTAAAATAGTTGATGCAGTTTGTTGAACTTTATTCCATTTCAAATTCCTGCTGATTGGCCGCAGAAACATTTATATATTTAAATGTATATTTAAAGGTATGTACTCCAGTAGCTGCTGCTAAAGAACTAAAATATTGTCTATGATAATTAAACAATTTGGGACACTGATCCTTCAACATAAATTCCACGTCAGTCTAGTTTCATAAAAATTAGAGCTGATCGTGATCACTCAGGACAGTTCAAGGAAGCGGTGTCCAAGCTACACGAAGTGGGTGAAGGGAACAGGAAGTCAGAGCAGGAACAGAATCGAACATCCGGAACTTTCTAAAAAAACCTGAAAATTGCTTCTTTGCTGTTGATGGGTCAGATCTGCCACAGACCTGAACATTAAACCTCTGAACATACAGTCTCTCTGAAATACAAAAACTCTGACTGTTGAACAAACAGCAAATGCAATCAGGCTAATTACAGTTTCAGCATTTGTCAGTTTACTGTTTTACACATTTGCCTCGCAAGCAAATGTGTAAATAGGTTCCGTGTTTGACTTCAGGAGCTCATAAATCAGTTTGGTGTGCATCACAAAAGGCATCCAGTGTAAAATGTACCAAATCAAACAGACAGAGATAAAAGCTGTGGCAATGCCTTTTAACAAGAGCTGCTGCAAGTTGCTTTTGCCTTTATACATTGTAACAGACTGGATTACAAGTTAAGGTAAGTAAAGGAAACAGAGTGATGAGTTTATGGGCTGAGCTGTTGGTTTCAGGTCATATTCACTGCAACATGACATTGATTTTGTGAATAACAGCCCCCAGTGCAGTCAGAAGGACCCGGGTAATGCAGTGATGCTCACACTGAGCATCACTTTTCACATTCTGCAATTACTTTCTACTAAACAAATTACTAAATTAACATAAATAAACATAATTCCCTTAGGGATTATTAAGGTATTCTTATTCTGATACCAGAAGGCAAGAATTTTACCATTGCATGGATGGATGTCTCATTAAGATTCAAATCTCTATTTCAAGAGAAACCTGGCCAAGAAGGAAATAGAATATCATGAAAGTAATTCTTTGATCCCATGCTGAATTTGACTGTTTGCCCGCTCACAAAAAAATGCAAATGAAAAACAAATGATAATTTCATGTTAATAGAGTGGGACAAAATAACTGTTTACATGGCACACTCGTGCCATGTAAATTTAAATGAGTGGATTATGTGTAATTGGAACAAAGGAGATATTTTTTTTTACCTCTTTGACCTAACTGTGGGCACTGTGGGTTTCCATAACCCCGTTGTCGGAAACTTCCCACGGTGTCTGTCAAGTCTTTGATCACTGTGGTTGATGGTGCTGCTGCTGCTGACTGGTTGTGGTGGTGGTGACTTCTGAGTTAATGAGAACTAAAGCATCGGCATAACAAACACATATTTTTATTTTTATTTTTTTGTAGCCGATATCACATATAGTGAAATGAAAACTGAAACTGCTCACTGAAACTGGTGGTGGTATCAGTGAAGCACACAGTCTATGCTTCGTGGGCCTTATTCAGATGTCTATATACAGGACTTTTAAACCTTGGGTCAAGCAGCGTGACCAAGGCTGGTACCCAGAATGATTATAATGTTCCACATCTGGTGTGCAGGGCTTCAAGTGTGAGCCTAATGTACACACCATGAACAAACTATAAATTATTAATAAAAACAAATACCATAATATGATGTTTATGGTCACCTATGCACCAACTATACAGGACAACACTGTGCTTGTACCCTAGCTAATTGTACAGCTCACTCCGGTCCTCCATGTTTAATCTTTCCTGACACTTTGTGCTGCAGCATTCTGCAGAGTGGTGTGACTTTTACTGCCAATACTCTGGTCCTCAAACATTCTGTCACTGTGAGCTTAAATGGTTGAAGGAGTGTCATGCATTCACGAATCTGTCCATATTCACAAGCGGTCAGAGAAACGACATCAACACATTGCTCATACAGCCATTGCATCAAGTCAAACATGCCATCTAGTCTCTACCACTCAAATCAGCTTCAAAGTAGGTTTGCACACTAAACCCTCCATCTACACCAGTTGTTGTTCTTTGGCCTTGCAGCTGGTTCTGAAATAATCCAACTATTTTTCAGGCTTTGTTGCAAATTTATTGCAGAGCCGGTGTTCAGTCACGGGCCTTCTTTATAAAATGATTTCGAGTGTGGGCAAAGCAAGTACAGAAGGAGGTTTAGCAGCTGGACACTTCACAAATTCAATGTAGTTTTCTTTATATAGCACCACAACAACCGCTGTCGTGGTTATCCAACAAGAACTGTTGCTATCTTAGTATCATTTGTGACATAATGGCAAGTCACACCAATATACCCACGCTCCACATGTCAGCTGTACTAACAAAATCCCCCTTCTGTAGGTCAGCCATGGCTTTCTCCTTGGTGGTGTTGTACTTGTCCTCCACCATTTCCTTGAGTGTCTTTCTCCATTTAAGGATAAAGTTGGGGTCAAGCTTTTGGACAAAGGCCCTGAAAGCTTTCATCCTCCACAACTAAATACACCAGAGCCTCATCCAACTCTGTCTGTTTGCCTTTCACAGGAGAACATGAAATACACTCAAAGGGGTTAAATGAAGTAACTCAAACTACAAAATTTGTTTAAGGTGTGACGCTATTACTAAAATACATGAAGAAACAAACTCAGTTGTGGAAAGTTTCTGTTCTGTGTGCACTGAATAGACAGTGTGTATTGCATAAATGTGCAGTGAAGGATTTTCTCTGAACTTTGAGGTTTTTATCAAAACTATGACAGCAATCCACGTTTTTCTTTCAGACATTAAAAAGTAGGCCTGTGAGACAAACACAAAGTGAGCCTCACCAAAATACAGTGGGCTTCAATGTACACTAAGCTTTTATAGTGTTTATTAAGGTTTAAAGTGAAGTTGTCCTGTTGTGTTTGCAGTACTTGCTAATGATGCAGAAGAGGAGGAAGCAACATTTCTATCAGCTCCGTAAACATCAGTAAACACACAAACTGTTTGTGTGCAGTTTCTCACAGTGTGTTGCTAGCCAAAGGTCCAGCGTTTGCATTTCACAGGGCGAGAAAAGAGTGCTGAGTAACTTCAATCTGAGATGGAGGAAGATGGAGAGGAGAGGAAGAAGGTTAGATTTTTTGCTCGGTGAGGCTTGATAAACCGCAAATATAAAGGTTACATGTAATGTCATCAATTTAATCACATATTGGATTTGCATGTGATGTGTTTTGATAAATTATGTACTTTCATTTTGGGAAACATCCTGCAAAACTAACTAAGGTACACTTAGTTTGTGTTATTCAAATGCTGCATGAAAATACTGGGTAGTAGAGTGCAGGATAAACAGGTTACTTTTCAGTACTGTGCTGGACTGGTGCACAGTGGCTGCGGTGCTCATGGACAGACCAGAAGACACATGAAGTGTAGCAGAGATGAATTTGCATTTAAGCTGCTGATTTATTCACTGAGTTAAATTCACTGAACATAGTGTCAGTGTTTGGGATGGACATCAGCCAGGATAGCTTGTGAGAGCAGCAGGTCAGTATTATTACTAATGACTTGTTATTGATGGTGATGGTTATCATTATGATACCAATGTTTTTGTTGTCATTGTTAATGACTTATTCTCTCAGTAGTATCATAATATGCATGTATGTAAGTACGTATTGTTAAGGTTCAAAAGTTTGGAGGAAAGGAGTACGGAGGGCTCACAAGCAAATAACAACTCTGGTCCGGAAGATGTGATCAAAGCAAAGATTTATTTATTACACGCGTGGAGTCCGAAGCTGGGCAAAGTCAGCAATCGAACTGAACTCACGATGATTAAACAAAGGTTTTATATGGGTACAATAACAAAGCCCCCCTCTTTTGCAAAAATAGACAAGGTACAGCTTACGTCACTTAAACCACAAAATGTTCCGTGAACTTTAACATGGTTTAAAGAACATTACGTCTCTTGTCTCGACATCAGTTGCACTTCCTCTAAGCACTTCGGCACAATTCTGCATTTGCAGCAAAAAATACATCTCCACTTCTGCCCTACCAAAATAGATCTGTTATGGTGTGTATGTGTGTGTGTGAGTGTGTGTATGTGTGGGCGCCTGCTGTGTAGGCTATGTATGTGTCATGACCCCGTTTGCACCTTTGCCTCACACTGCTCGTCTTAGCCAGACATAAGGCCTGTGCACATATACAGCTGAACTCTGTGTGATTTCTAGGCTAAATGTCACACTCGAACCATGAAGGAAACTTACTCAAACTGAACTGAAACTTAAAACTTACTCAACAGATATAAGGTATAAATGATAAAAACTTAAATCTTAACTCTAGAGAATATAAGTAATCCAGGCGTATGTCATGTAAGCAGGTGTGTTGCCATTCCTTTCAGAGCTCCTGTCCTCCTCACCGTGTATTGGCTGATCCTTAACGCCTGCCAAGAGTTTCTGACCTTCACTTGACCAGGAGCCACAGCTCTTTAATAAGCTCAAATGCAACCATGTATAAAAGATTAAAATCATTTTCATAACAAAAGTTCTCTCTTCTCAGATCTACCCATATGTTTGCTCGTCTCTACTACAGTTCAATCATTGAAAATCACACTGATCAGCATGCTTTGTGGAAATTACAGATTACATCATGGCAAAAGCATTTGTCAGACCCCTCACTCCCCCTTTTGACCTCTGACTGACCAGAGGTCACCATACTTTCAGGTGCTTCACTCCTCGTCCCACACAGCGACTCCCATGTCCCTCAAAGGCATCATGGGTATGTGGGCTTCTGCTCCTGGATCCACTGCCTTCGTGATCACCTTTTCTAACAGAGCTCGGGCACAAGGAATGAGACAACAGCCACAGGTCACCAAAATACCCACCAACACAGCTAATGAAAGCATAATGGGAAGTACAAACCCTTTCCACTGTCCGAAGACCGAGGTCATCCAGCCCTCCAGCGGATTCTCAATTCCCGAATGTTCGTGCATGGTCTTAGAGAGCGTTTTCAACCCCTCTAGTGCTCGAGTGACTGACCCGTCTGGAGCCGTGTTATTAGGAATAAAAGTACAGCATTGATCACCGAACATCGCACATACACCGCCTCGTTCTGCTAACAGCATGTCTAAAGCCATTCTATTCTGCACCCCCATCAACGAGGTCGGACCCACTTGCTCCACTAGCCCTTCCATCCCATCTCGAGTAAGGTTAGAGAGTCTCAGCAGATTATAGTGAACATAATTAATCCTATCCACATTCTTGTTGGGGGTCACAGGAAAGAGAGCAGCGATTATTGGAATATTTTCAAACCCGGCAGCTATTTGATCTGCAAGCTTATACTCATTTGGAACTCCCTGGGCACTCCTATTGAGTCTATCCAGGTCGGCGAGTCCATCCTAGGATCATAAGCATGTGTTCCCTCAGCCCCTCTTTTCCCAGAACGTGTCTCTTGCGCCTAGCTGTCAGTGTGCGTGTGTGGATGCGTTGGGAATGCCTTCACCCGGTTTCCTATTAACATAAGTGGCGCACCTAGCCTCACCATTGCGCACGTCCCCACGCTTCCCAGAGGAACACGAGCCAAAAGAGTTTTATGTCCGCAATAATAATAAAGCCCACTTCTAGCCCAGGTCCCAATCAAAGTGTTTGCATGACTTACATTGTTTGTGGTTCTCCCCGTTTTGGTAACCGAACACCAACTTGGGTCAATTTCTCCCACCTCATATTTCACGTGATCTGTGGAGAACTTAAAACACGTATAATTATCTTTTTTCGGCATAAATGGTCCCGCCTTCGTATGTTTATCGGTTGGGGGAAATAAACTGGACAACACCGTGCAGTTCCCAGTGCTCACCACTCCTCTTGTCAGTTGCAGCATACAGTCATAGCCCCACTGATCCTCTGGGTGTAGTGGTGCTGGTTCTGTAAACAAACGTGGTCTAGCCGACGCACAAGCCACACAATTTGACACCTGCTGTTCCTCGGCATTTAATGCCATCCAGTCCAGCCACAGGTTGCTGTCACTGAACCCGTGGCGCGCTCTATCAAATCCTTTGGTTTTAACCTCAGATAATCTACCGTGAGGACTCGCCTGGCTTTTGGTTCCCGTTCCTCTGGTGGTGCGGTGGACGACACGTTTCCTACTGGCTTGGGTTTTGGGTTGACAAGATTTATCCTAATTACCCCTGTTGGATCTGTTCCCACCATATCTATCCCGATTACCAGGTAAAACACACCTCCCGGACTTTCTGACCTAGGGAGGGCATTCCAAGGACCCAGGGAAAGAGTAATGGGGTTCTGAGAAGTGGAAAAATCCCTCTGTATTGCTATCCCTTTTAACCCTTCAGGCACTTGCGGCTGCCACCCCACTCCGGTCCATCCTACCACATTCCCCCAACCAGGAATACACCACTGCCCTGCAGTATAAGACCCCAGGACAGCGTGACTTCCCGACTGGAGTGAGGGCTCCCTCCCGTGTGCATATGGCAGGGTGACTACAAATCCACACATCATATCCCCTCCAGCTGCTATTTACCCTTCGCAATCTATCACTTCACATAAGTCAAACGTATACGCACTTGTGGACCCTTTAACGTAGTCCAACTCTAGCCCCTTATATCTGCTGAGACACCCATCCTTTATACCCGAGATTTCACGCTTTGTTCTCACCCTTGGCCCCGTTTCGGTGAACGATCCCTCTTGTGGTGCTGGAGTGGGCTGGCCTCCGGGTCCGGACAGTTCGCTTGGGTTTTTCTGCAAAGTATAAACGAGCAAACATACGGCCATAATTAATATCATCACAGACATCAAACCCACAATAACAAGTAATATTTTAATTTGTGCCCTCTCTTCATGAGGGTCTAATTCACGGCGTGGCATTTTTCAACGTGTATTTAATGATTAAAAATAAAAGAATACAAAGCGTGATTTTTCTGAGTCTCTTTGCTGCTTGCTTTTTCTCTTTTTCAGCTACCCTTCTCCGGCCACTCAGTTTGTGGTTGCTCCTTTCTGCAGGCGCGGCGACCTCCTCCTTTGCGGTTCTTCTTGCTTCGGCCTCTCGGGTAGACTACCGATCGGCCCGTTGCACGGGGGAGAGGATTTATTTTGCCTCTTAGATTTATTGCCCCCCGTGTCCGGTGGAGCCGGGTCCTCGTCCACTAGGCTCTCGTCTGCTGCCGCACACTGCGTCCAATGGATCCAGGTGTCGCCTTTCCCTTTCAGCTGGACCGCTGTAGCCGTCCGCCCTGTCACCTCGTATGGACCTGTCCACCTGGGTTCCTTCCACTTACGTTTGATGACCTTTAGCCACACCGCCTTGGCGTCAGGGACCTCTCCTTTCTCTCTGGGGTTCTCACACGTCACCTGTTTTGTGAAACTGGACACAAGGGCTTTCAACTCGTTAAAATATTCAGCATGAGACCTGTTCCTTTTCTGGGGCTGCTCCGCCGAGACCACTGTCCAAGGGGCTGGAAACTGTCTCCCGGTCAGCAGCTCGTACGGGGTAAAGCCTGTTGACTGATTCACAGAACATCGTATGGTCATCAAAGCAATGGGGAGTGCAGCTACCCAACTTAACCCTGTTTGTGCGCATATTTTAGCCATCTTATTTTTTTAAGTTCAGATTCATTCTTTCTACTTTTCCCTGAGACTGGGGATGATACACTGTCCCAAATTTATGCTGCACTCCCAACATTCTCTCTACTTCTTGCAGATCCTGGTTTTTAAAGTGTGTGCCATTATCTGATCTAATCCTTCGGGGAAACCCGTGTCGCGGAATGTAATGGTTAATCAAACACTTTATTACACTCTTTATGTCTTCCTTCCGGGTTGGCCAAGCCTCGGGCCAGCCGGTCAAGGCATCAACACACACCAACAAATACCTCACACCACCGGGCCTGTCTCAATCATGTCAGTGAAATCAATAACAATCTCCTCTCCTGGTCTCTCAGGGATCAAAAACTTACCCGGCTCTGGTTTCACTGCTGGTTTGGGATTGTGTGCTCCACAGATTAGACATGTTCTGGCCTTCTCCTGTACCATGTTCCTTAATTCCGGGTGCCACCATCGACACAAGTTTTTCTCCATCTGTTTTATACCCACGTGGCCCAGTCCATGAGCTTCACTTACCTTCTGCTTTGCCATTTTAGTCGTCAAAACTGGACGCCCGTCCGGCTCCTCCACAGGCCTTCCTCCTGCCAGGCTCCTCTAGCCTGCCACACCCCTTTTCCTCTGGGGATGCTTCCTTCTGAGCCTGTCTGACCTCCTCCAAGGTGTTGGTGCTCCCCTCTTCTTCTGCCGTTACCTGCACCATTTGTCTCTGTCCTTTGTAGCCTCATGCCTTTTTTGCAGCTTCATCCGCTGTCCGGTTTCCTCTTGCCACCGGATTGTCTCCCTGTGAATGTCCTTTGCATTTTACAATACTCACCTCATCTGGATCCTCTAGGGCTTTCTCCAGTTCCTCCATTTCCTTCTTGTGGCAAATCGGTGCGTTGGTTGCAGTTCTGTATCCAGCTCTCTTCCACTGAGCCAGCTCCACCTGTGCGGCTCCAAACGCATATGCTGAGTCAGTGTAAATGTTCACTTTCAGGTTCTTGGCCAACTGCAGCGCTCGGATCAGGGCTATCACTTCAGCTCTCTGGGCTGACTGCTGTCCCTCAATCCTTCCTGCCTCTATTACCTGATACTCCTGTCCTACTCTGCGAACTACAGCATACCCTGCTTTAAGTCCTTCTTCATCTCTGTGGCAGCATCCATCTGTGAACCACTCTGCTCCTGCTATGGGTTCCGCTTTTAGATCCTTTCTCACTTTCTCTTCAACCTGGGCTTTCTTCACGCAATCATGTGGTTCCCCTGACCCCATTAAATCTGCCATATTAATGCCTTCATGTGTGAATGTCAGGTTAGGTGCATCTAAAACTTTGCTCAACCTCTGTTGTTTCAGTGGGGTCATTGTGAACGCCTGTGAGTTCACATAAGCCACTACACTGTGTGTGGTGAGCACTTTCAGTGGATGTTCCCTTACTATGTGTGCTGTTTTCTGGATGATTTTTGCGACCCCTGCTGCGTGTCGTGTGCATGTTGGATGTCTTGCTTCTATTGGGCCCAGTTTTATGCTAACATACATGAGCACATCTCTACTCCCCCCTTTTTTCTGAAACAATACACCATTTACAATGTCATTTGTTTCAGAAACATCCAGGTAGAATGGTTCATCGTAATTTGGCGTGGCCAAGTCAGTGGCCCTCGACAAATCCTGCTTCAATGAAATGAACGCGGACTCTGTGGCCGGTGTCCAAGACAACTCAGCCCTCAGGTTTCGAGCGCCGACTTTCTTAATCAGGTCCCTTAAAGGGGCGGTTTTACCTGCGTAGTTTGGAATGAACTGTCTGCTGTAACCTGTCAACCCTAGAAAAGAAAGCAATTCTTTCACCGTGCGTGGTTTGGGATGTGTGAGAATTTGGTCTCTGTGTGTGCTCATTAACCCCACAGAACCCCCATCATGGCAAAAGCATTTGTCAGACCCCTCAGTATGTACATGCATTTTGGACTGATAGAACCCCATATTGTTATCGCACATGCAAAACATTTGCATGTTTAGAAGGGTGTGGCTGTTTTTTGTTTTTGTTTTTTTGTCTTACCGTTTTTCTCTTTTCTGTCAATGCACACTTTTTCCTGTTGTTCTACAATTTAAAAAAAAAGTGCACCAGGACATGGGTCTTTGACTCTGACCACAGGACAGAGTCAAAGACCCATGTGCCTCTGTGGTTATTTTTTGTGGTTATTGTTGTGGTATCAAAACACGTTTAGTTTGTTTGAAGGAAGGCCTACCAGTATTATGGCTTTCAATTCTCTTTCTCTCTCACATTTTTCCATTCATGGAAAAGAAATGTTGTTGGACATATATCAATATTTACTTCATATATGATACAGCTCTATCAGGAAAGTAGAAATAGTAGAAGAGTAGGAAATCCATAATAGCGCGCTGATTTAACGAAATAATTCAACACTGAAGGAAAGCCTTTATTTGCATTCCAGAAGGGATTTAGATCAATAACCCCTTTCAAGCATGCTGTGAAGTATAAAACATTAAATCAATAAATACATACAACAACTGGAATGCACACAAAACGTCAACCTACAGTATCGTAAACTGCCTTGAATTGTGACTGAATTATGAGGTTGCCAATCAATCAAAATTCAGAAACTTGAGATTTGTTGAAAATTTAAAAAGTACATACACCTGAATTAAACAACACAGAAATTAATCCCAAGAAATAGCAAGAGCCAAATTTTGAAGGGGGGAAAAACAGACATCAAGACTTCAAATATAATATCACTTGAATATAGAGATGGGCATCGGTGGTCAAAACCCATTCCTATCCGAGCGACTCTTCCGCCACAGATAGATGGCCAACAACACTGAAAGACAAACAGTAACAGATTTGATCTGAGTGGAAAAACTAGAACATTTGAATCAATTTGCAGTAGAAAAGGTTTTCAGGAGTTTTTAAGAAATTGGTTCCAGGTTTGAAGAAAAAGCCAACTTACCAGCAAGAACACCGGGTATCAGCAGGGAAAGTAGTATTGCAGAGACACGGTGTGGTGCAGGATTACTGAGGCTCACTGTCTTGTCACCATACTTTATCTAGAAAACACAAAAACGCATTTCACAGAGGAAGTCTCACCAGAGCAATGGGTCACAGTATTTCCTCTATTACTACTATTTTGAAGGAAATATATCAATTTGAAAACGACTGTAAAGAACTATTGTTATCTCCATTTCTGTTTCATGGTTTTTTGTTTTACTATGTTTGTTCCTTTCATGTCCCAGTTTCATCCCTGTGTCTTGTCTTCAGCGCCTGTTGTGGAAGTAAGTCTTGTCTCTGTGTTTATTTACCTCCCAGCAGTGTCTCTGTTTAGTTTTTTCAGGTTCACGTTTCTCAATTTTGGTCTCACCGTTTGCTTCCTGTTTAATTTTGATAGTCCCATGTACATTATATTCAGTTTTGGTTATTATGTCTCATTACTTCAGTCTTCACATGGTCTTTATTGTGTTCTCCCCACAAGCTGTGTGATCCATGGACCCTTGTTGGAGGCCAGTGTGTGAGTTACTGATTTTCAGTTTTACCTGAGCTATTTTGTAAAGCACATTTTGAGCAATAAAGCTATTTTGAAGTTTGCGTTTGTCAGTTTTGAGTCCTGCTTTTTTGTCCCACCCTGCCTGCCGAATAGCGAAACCTGACATAAAAAATTGGAACTAAAAAAAAAAATCATTGGACTGTGTACATAATCGAAATGGTAACGTCATATACAACAGTTTGCAATGTGCCTGTGTCACTCAGTCCTTTATCCAGTCTCTCTTAGGATGTCTTCAGTTGTAGCTACTGTTTTTCTGTACCTTGTCCATTGTTTTTTCCATTTGTCTTGCAGCTGTTTTCCTTAGTCTTAATCCCTGTGTTAGTTTTTGTGTTTTCAGTTATCTTGAAATATTGATTCTTTGTCAGATCTTACCCTTCGTCAGTCCTGCCAACATTATCTTGATTAAAAGTCTTTCTTTTCTATAACTCCTTCCTTCAGATAGCCAAGCTACAGTATTTTACCTTTTCTAGGGATCTTATATCCAAGTATCTGCTTTGACAGTTCAGACGTTTTCCCTAGGCACCACAACACACATATATACTGTGACTTCCATAGGAAGGTCATTTTGAACCTCCTTAAGTTTCTGTTGGTGGGTTGATGGGAAGTACAAATTGGCCCGTCACTATACCTGCTGAAAGACCGTGTTAGTGGTTTCGTCTACGATCTAGCAAAGTCCAGTATCCTTAAAAACTAGTACAGTGGAACCCCGACTTATGAAATTAATTTGTTCCCGAGGGTCTTTCGTAAGTCGAAAATTTTAAGTCGAAGCACCCATCACGCCTGTTGAGTGAACGATAGGCTATAGGCTAATTGCTAACTGCAACAACAATACGTCGTTCAAGTGGAACAGCGAAGCGCAAGTACGAAAGCCAAGGGGTTGTCACATGATTCGGAAGGCATTGTGGGAATTGTGGGCATTGTGGGCTCAGCCAATCAGAGCCAGCGGATTTCGTTACACGGGCATTTTGCCGTACCACGGGCAGAAATATTGCCGTTAAGTGCCTTCGTAACTTGAATTTTTCGTTAAATGGGGTATTCGTAAGTCGGGGTTCCACTGTACTCCCTTCTTTGGTCTATCAAATTTAAACTTGTACTAAGCCTGTATTTAGCCGCTATGTTTAGCAGACTGACCTCACCCTTTATTTCAGTCTTTACTTGTCTTTCTTTTTTACTCTCTTGTATGGGTCAGAATATGTTGTTTTCCCTGTGGCCCTCCATTAGTGGGTGGGGGGGTCAGTGTCCTTTGTCATATTTTCCTCTTGATTCTCATTAGTTTTTCCCTCACTTGTTGTACTGTTTTCGTTCAGGTTGCCAGCCCTCACCTGCTGCCTTCCTGGAGGTGCTCCGGTTTCTCTCAGCGTCCTAGCCTCTTGCTCTCCTGAAGCTTCTAGTGCGATCCCCCTCTTCCATAGGTCACTTGCAGTTTCACCGGCATCATCATATCTCTTTATCCAATCTTCCCAATGGATGCTTATTTTGCTATAGGCGGTTTCTTTTGGTATGCCAAATATGTGGATGCTGCTTCTCCACGATCTTGCTAAAGGTTGGTTATTTTTTCTTGCATCAGCTGTGTTTGGCTCAACAACATCACAAAGGCCTCGTTAGCTTCTTTGTGCCACTTTCCTAATTCTGTCACCCAGCACTGCATTTTGTTTAGCTTTGCTGTTTGTTCTTGAATCGTTTCCTGAATTTCTCCAAATTTCCTTTTCATAGCATAACTGATGCAAGTTAGTTCTTTTTTCACTTTCCTTTTGACTTTAGCTTTGAATATTTTTAGTTTTTGTGGGAGACTCTGCATGGTCACTGTGCTGTCTTCATGCTTGTGTCCGTCTGTCTCGTTGTCTCTCTCCATCCCTTTTTCAGCTTGGTTAGCATTTCGTCAGCTTTCTTTGGCTACTTCTTTTGTTTTCTTCATGCACATGCATCATTTGAATCGTGTCAGTATTTTTTAAAGTCAGTTGTCTTCCCAGTCAGTCACGTTTCCCTGTCACTGTTAGTTACTGTTGTCTCTGTGCTCCATGTTCTGTTTCTGAGCCTTCCCTGTGTTCCTGGTGTCTTGTCTCTAGTGAAGGTTTAGTTCAGTTTTCTTGTTCTCCTGATGTAGTCTCCGTGTGTTGTGTGCTTGGTTCTAAGCCTGCCATGTTCCACGTCTCTGTGTCAAGTCTGCTTATGTCTCATGCTTCCTGTTTTATTTTGATAGTCCTTGTCCTGTGTATCTAGTTTTGCTTCCCTTTGTCTCATTATGTCTGATTAGTCCCAGCTGTGTTTCCCTCCTGTTTCTCATTCCCTCCCTCGTGTATTTAAACCCTGTGTTTTCCTTTGCCTTTTGTCGTGTTGTACCCTCATGGCTGTGTGATTCTCCATGTGTTTGGTTCATTAGGTTTCCCAGTTTAGTTTTGCATTGTTTATTTATTCAGCAAATAAAGCTGTGTTTTCTGAGTTTTGCCTACAAGTCTGCATTTGGGTCCTTTCCTGCCTTCCACACACAGCCATTTCATGACATTTTTAAAGGCAAATAGCGCTGATTTGATCTTTTCTTCTGCTAATTGTGTTTTAAGCTTAATTTTTAAAAAAAAAACAGTAATTTGAAAACATACCAGAAATGTATTTATGGTGTAAATTGTTAGCACAGGACTGTACTCCTGAGGACTTTGTAAGTTAATATAGATCTTGTGATGTTATACCTATTATCACATTAATCAGACTTAAAAGAAAGATTTACCTTTAACTCGTAAAATTCTGTGTTGGGCGGCCTTTTAATCCGACAGATAAATGAATCCATCTCTTTACTGGTTTCTTTGGCCTCCAGGATACAGGGGTATTCCTGTTTGTCTTGAACGCCCCACACTGATAACTCTTCTTTTGACATCTCCAGGTTGTCTGACTTTTTCTGAAACAACAACAGAAGTCTGACCTTTAGTGAGCTGATGTCATTATGTTAGTAGATTGTTTCAACAGACGCAACATTACCTGTATGGTGATGCGTACATCTTCCCCTGTTGTTACACCCATGAAGCTGGTAAACTCAGGGTCCGGATAGTAAATGATGTTTGTGGAGCAGGCCAAGGTTTGATTGGCTACTTTCAAAGACACACTGCTGCTAAAAATCCCCGAAGTGTTTTCAGCTGCAGGTGTGCCATAGGTGAGACTCTGCAAGGAGTTTGACTGTATAACGCAGAATGTATTTAGTGTGTGGACAGTACAGCAAGCAGATGAAGATGTCAAGATAAACCAAGCACTGCACAAACACATTTCCAAAAGAATTGGAATGCTTAAGTCACCTTATTTTGTCGAGCATAAAGTGCATCCAGAAAGTATTCACAGCACTTGTTCACTTGTTCCACATTATGTCATGTTAATTCCAAACATTCCAACAGCTATTCCTTATTCCAAAATTGATTAAATTCACTTTCACCTCAAGATTCTACACACAATGTACCATAGTGACAAAGTAAATAATAGTTATTTGAACTTCTTCCAAATATAGTTTTTTAAATTAAGAATATAACATATACATAAGTATTCCCAGACTTTTCCATGACATTAAAAATCAGTCATCTGATTTTGATTCAGTCAAAATCAGATCATCCTTCAGATGTTTTTACATCTTGACCGAAGTCCACCTGTGGTAAATTCACTTGGTTCGATGTGATTTGGAAAGGTGCACATCTGTCTATATAAGGTCCCATAGTGGACAGCGCATGTCAGAGCGCGTGTAGACCTCTGAGACAGGATTGTATAGAGGTGCAAATGTGGGGAAGGGTACAGAAAAGGTCCCAATGAGCAAAGATGCTGGCCACTTGTATGGAACCACGGGACTTCCTAGTTCTGGCGGCCTGGCCAATCTGAGTCGGGTTAGAAGGGCCACAGTCAGGGAGGAGAACCTTCCAGAAGGACAATCATTTCTGCAGCACCTGAAGAACTTTCAGACCATGAGAACAAAACTCTTTGGTCTGATGAAAACAAAGATGGAACTCTTTGGCCTAAATGCGAAGCGTCAGTAGGAAACCAGCACTGCTCATCACCTGCCCAATACTATCCCTACAGTGAAGCATGGTGGTGGCAGTATAATGCTGTGGGGATGTTTTTCAGCAGCTCTAACTGGGAGACTGGTTAGGGTTGAGATGAGATGAATGCAGCGATATACAATGATGTCCTTGATGATGAACCTGCACCCGAGCACTCTGGACATCAGACTGAGGGGAATGCTCATCTTTTGGCAGGAAAACAATGCTAAGCACACAGTCAGGATAACAAAGGAGTGGCTTCAGGACAATCTGTGAATGTCCTTGGGTGACCCAAGTTAGAGCCCATGCCCAACTGAACCTCTCTGAAAATGGCTGTGCTCCGATTCTTATCATCCAACCTGATGAGCTGGAGAGGTTCTGCAAAAAAGAATGGGAGAAATTTCCCAAAAATAGTTGTGCCAAGCTTGTAGTATCATAATCTAAAAGAGTTAGGTCTGTAATTGCTGCCAGAGGTGCTTCAACAAAGTGCTGAGCAAAGGCTGTGAATACTTACATGTTTTCTTTTTGTTTTTGATAAATTTGCAGGAATTCCAAGCAAATTTATTTCATTTAGTCTTTTTTCGGGTAATGTTTCTAGAATTTTAAATGGAAAATGAATTGAATCCATTTTGGAATGAAGCTGGAACAACTGCAGCGCTCTGAATACTTTCTGGAAGCATGGAGCCTTCAGAAATTCTTGACTAAGAAACTAGAAATATTTACATTTAAGTTGTGTTAAAACTGTATCTGTAATAAATGTCAGACTGTAAATCCAAAATCCTCTTCCTTCTTGCTGCACTGAACCATCTGTCTGACCCTCACTTTCATTTCCTCATTCATATATTCAACAGAAAAGGTCATATCAGAGTGCATTAAAGAGATAATGATCGGGAAAATGAAAACCTACTTTGACGTTAGCTCATTGTTAACATGAACACTTTTGTAATTAATCGTTCATCTAGACAAAGACGCCAATCGGTTACTCTTTCAGTCACAGATAATCTCTCTGAAACTTTGTTCACCGAGTGTTTCCCGGGTTTCCCACGCTAGTGAGTCCATCAACTCAGAGCAGAGTGTTAGACTGATGTATTCAGTTTATAATAAACAGTCCCATTTACACTGTGTGTGTCTGCAGACCTGATAGCTGCTTTTTCTGGGAAGCTTGACGTCCTGCTTGGTGTGGTTGTGTACCACTCCTTCAGCAACCTCCAGGTGTGACCCCGTGAGTGTGAGCTTCCTCTTCCCACTGCCAAACACAGAGCAGCATTTATGCAGAGCAGAGAATATGAAAGACTTGATCACAGAGAAGTGAGTCATCCTTGGATGACGTAGTTGTCATGTTCTGATGCAGACCAAAGTGTCCGATGGACTGAAACAACAAATTTAGAAAGGATCACGGTGGGATTCTTCAAGAGTTTACTAGAGAAGATAAATGCCGAGGCACGATGCTGCATCACTTCTGAATGGAAGAAAGATTTGCAGCCTTATAGCAGAAAGCCAGCGGAGCTCACTGAAGAATAACGAGAAGCTTATTGTTTGATGGACCAGAAAAATAACCATCTGTCTATTTTCTTTCCCGCTAACCTGTTATATTTGTAATAAATAAATAAAACTAATGTAGTTTTAGATTCGGATGATTAACACCACCTTGACTATCTGCCTCAGGAAGACTCCCCACTTCATTAGCTGGGCCCACGTCCTCATTTTAGGTTTGACAGCGTTGTAGTAGGTAAAAGTGAATGCTTTGACATGACTTGAGCTGTGGTTTGGGGAAGGCCTCGAAGGGGACTGGTGATGGCTCCCTGACCTGGCAGATCCTCATGTACTAAATAGAAGTGAAGAAGTTAAAGAATGGAGAACAAGCAGGAAGGGAGGGTGGGGCACGTAAACGAGAATGAACAGCTTGCAGAACTGGGGGAACCTGTGTAGATGACAGCCAGAAGGTTGTCATCTATAGACGAGCGTGTTTGGAGGCGTGGTCCTGCTCCTGAAATTCCGATACATAATCTCCAATAAAATGATCTGCAGATGATTTTGATTTTTGTTAATCAGGTTTGTTATAGCACTTCTCAGAAGATAATTTCTTAGAGATGGTGCGCTCCATATGTCACATTAAATGAGACAGCGCACATATGGGTGGGGGGTCATGGTTTGGTCCTACCTTCGCTATTGTGGCTGATATGAGGGTAGGGACGGCCTTAAGCTGGGCATACACTGTGCGACTTTTTTCAGTCGCGTTATTCAGCTTCTGCTCAAACTGCACGATTGACTCGCAGAGGCTATAAGTTCGTAGGTCACGATGCAGGTCTCACACTGTACGGCCCGATGCTCTGATGCAACCTGAGTGCTCACACTGTGCGTCCATAAAAATGAAGGTTATAACAGAAAATCTCTCGCTCGCTCTCCCTCTCTGTCTTTCACCCACACAGACACACACCACCATCAACTTTGCTAAATTGCTAATGAAAAACATTGGTCAGGCAGCTGTGATTGAGCAGCATTGTTCATCCAGCTATTTTCACAGTTGTTGTGGTCGTGATAATTTTGTGAGGCCACATCGAAAAGGCTCGGATGAGCTTGCCAAAGTTCTACAAGTGCCTCCATCGCTCGTGTCCAGATTACACGCTGCACTG
Source organism: Oreochromis aureus (assembly GCF_013358895.1). NCBI lineage: Eukaryota > Metazoa > Chordata > Actinopteri > Cichliformes > Cichlidae > Oreochromis > Oreochromis aureus. The sequence continues at coordinate 3,286,427 of NC_052958.1, forward strand.
CCGTGCTACTCCGTCTTTTTCACCGACATTTATGTGTTTGCGCGTGCGCAGTGTGAGAAGCTGCGGTGACATACTCGCAACCAAGCGATTGATGATCGGGAGCTGGTCGTGAGGTGTTAATCGCTTCTCGTTACCCCACGTATACTACACGATGCACGACACACGATGAAGGCCAAACTCGGGCCGATCACCAAAACGGTCGCACGACTGAAAAATCGGCTCAAAATGGGCCAAAAATCGCACAGTGTAAGCCCAGCATATAAGGCGTCTGGGGATTCCCTAGGGACGTTTTCCCTGGAGTTGTTAATTTGGTTCTATATGATAGTTTGGTACTAAAACCTAGTAGTTTTAGAATTTAGCTAAAGGTGGCCTCCTCAAAAACAACTATCAGCACAAGTTTCTTTTAATCATAATTGCAAAGAAACTGACATTAAGCAAAGTTTGAGTTCAAACTCTTTCTGTAACCTCGGCTGCTGGAAGTTGTGTATCTACGATAAGCAGTTACCACTGACAAATTGTGCAAAACTAATTTTACCTCATCCAGCTGCTGCTTGGAGTAATGTTGCCGCAGGATGGCGATGAGCGGTAAGTGATGTTGGCATCACCATGGCAACTACCATCTTCTAGGATAACACACACACGGACCACACCTTTGATATCTATGCTGGGAATGTGGAACATCAGACTGACACCAGCGTTGTCCCAAGTAGGAGACCTGAGCAAAGACACACAGACTCAGTGACATCATCATGACATGCAGAAAACCTGAAAACAAACAAAACTTTTCCTCAGCAATGAAAATAATCTGTTTAACAATTTTTTTTTTTTACAATTTTTCTTGTATAACAAAGGTTTGGTGGTTTTTTTTGGTTTTTACTACTTTCGTTGTTTGCACCTTAATTTTCAATCCTTAAGTTATTTTATTGTTTTGTGTGATGGGAGACTTCACTGCGAATTTCACTGCACGCTGTGAACTGCTGTTTTTTTTCTTACTGTGCAGACAACAGTACATTTCTCCTCCTTCTGTTTTACACTCAGAAACCAAACAATCTGCGTTTCAAACTGTGCATCATTTGACCTAATTTCTGCAAGCCTGAGTCTAAAAGCTCCAAAGCCAAAAAACTTAAATAAAAATCAGCATGTCCAGTAAAAATGAATGTTTGTTGTCAATGAAATCTTTATCAGTGTTTTTCACTCATTTTTAACTATTTTGGCATCGATAAGTGCTGGGTGAGAACTCGCATATTCCCAAATTGTAGAATATGTAGGTTTGTAACAGAGGTGGGACCAAGTCATTGTTTTGCAAGTCACAAGTAAGTCTGAAGTCTTTATACTCAAGTCACGAGTCAAGTATCAAGTCACTGGTAAAGTCCAAGTAAAGTCATAAGTGTGAAACTTTGAAATTCAAGCCCTTTCGAGTCTTTAAAAGAAAAAAGAAAAAAATTGCAATTATATGTTAAAAAATTGACCATTTATCTCAACACATGATGAAACACGTGAACTTACAAATTATACACAAAGTTATTCTGAAATTGCACCTCTATAAAATACAGCTCAATTAAACTTAGCTGCAAGAATAATCTTCCCCTAAATGAAAACTGCAAAAGCAGAACTTCCTATTCAGACAAAAACTGCTGAGATTTCCACAGGAGAAAACAAAGAACCATTGCAGCAAATGTAGTGCGGTGTGATTAGCATATCCTCTCTCTCCTGCCTAGTTGTTTTGTGCACATATGTGTCTGTATCTGTCTGAGTGACAGAGTGTGTGTTCCCTGAGTTCAGGTACAGGACCCAATTTCTGAAACAGACCCCGCTCACCATCCACAGACAATTCTGAGATAACAAGCTGCATGTTATTCTTGGATGCACTTGTAGGATTGGATTTAAAATAGCATAACAAAAATATCACACATGTGAAAGCCAAACAGTATCATCAACGTAGCCTGGACAACATTTGCTAGCAAGATGAAGTCAGCTATCTCATCGTAGCAAAAGAGAAGCACCAGCTACCGTTCTTTATGCAACTTCGAATGTCGGACAAAGTTGGAAGTTGTTCCATCTCCGTCTGCGATTCTCTTCTTGAATGTTTTTTGCATATTGCATTTCGTTTTTTGTTGACTACGTTGTAGTTTATGTACCTGAAAGAAATTACTTTTGGCAGCATTTTTGGTTTGAGTGTTTTTTTTGTTTGTTTGTTTTGTTTTATCTGGTTAATTTGATTGGCTGTGCCACAGCCTACGCACACAGTACGCAGTGTGGTAAGAATGAATGAATGAATGGTGCACACTGTTATCATATGCCTATTAAATTTTAGATTTGGAGTAATATAGCAAGTAAACAGGTTCAAGTCCCAAGCCACTGGTGTAAAAGTCCAAGTCAAGTCACAAGTCTTAGAACATTTTTTCAAGTCATAAAATTATTGACTATTGGTTTATACCAATAATTACTGATTTTTGGTTTGTAATATGTGTGGTTCCCCTGGATTAAAATCTGCTCTTTATTTAGTTATTTCTCAGAATCATTCTAGTTATCTGTACAGTGACTCACTCTTTTGGAGTACATTCAGCATGCGTCTGGATCCTCACTCGTGTCACATAACCAAGGTTTTGACCTGATAACACTGCATGGTTACTCCCATAGAAAGACACCACATTGGGAGTGATGGAGGAGATCTCTGGCCCCTGGCAGTAACACACAAAAATAATCAGGTCGTTTAATTTCCTTCTGCTGACATCATAACCTCTACTGGATGGGGATAATGAGGATCAGACTCACAGATTTCTTCCCAGGCTCCAACTCTTTGCAAACTTTGTCCTGCAGGAGGGATACAGCACTTAGCATCTGCACAGCACTGTAATCTATCAGAACTGACCTAGGACCTGTTGTGGCTAACATTAGCTTAGTTCAAAAAGAGGAATAAACAGAAAACTGCTAATAAAAGTATTGCCATTTTTTTTTATAAATTAGACATGTAAATCATTGTACTGATGAAGCAATAAGCACTTAAATAACATTTTTTAAGTAAAAAAAATCGTTCTTTAGCATCTCTAATGTATGTTTAATAGTTTCGTTTTCTACCATCAATCCCATGTTTCTTGCTGAATGTTAAAAGTGATGACTTTAAAATAATGTAGCACACAGACTGGTATGAAGTATGAAAATCCATAAAATCAGTCATTAGTACATCAGTATTTCCTTGGTTAGCCCAGGAACAGCTGTTTTTGTTCCATCCACAACCAGCTTTGATACACTGCTGACACCTGGACAGGAAACATATTGGAGATGAGATGAACAAAATAAAAGGTGTAATCACAAAAAATATGAGCATGAAGAAGAGACGGGAAAACAGATTTCTTTTTACTCTGACTGAGTTGTTTCAGTCATTTAAGATGATCCGACTTTCTGTGTGTGGGACTAAATAAGGACGTGATACAGTATCATGTCATATTGTGCATAAAATACAGCTGTGGTTTTGTTATAACAAATGTTTTTGTAATTCATTGATGTCATATTTAACTGACATTAGGTAAGAATTACAGGCCTGCAACCAAAAAACTGCATAGGATTTTGTTTCTTATAGATTTTTACTCATTGAAACCGGGAAACATATTTTAAAAATTCCATCTCGTCAGGTTTTCTTGCAAAACTCGTGTTTTTACTGTAATTAAGCGTACAAAATCTGGTATCCTGTACATGAGTAAAAACACCATTTCCAATAATGATTTCTTACATTAATTTGATATTTCTGACTCAAGAGAAAGACACACAGAAAATGCGAGGAATTGAGGGTGGTCAGTAGGACGGGGGGGGGTACGGTGGGTTTGGCAGTGTGAGGAGCTCAGATGATGGTGTCCAGGTTTATTTTGTTCATAGCGAAAGGTAAGGAATGATGGAATGAAATGGAGATCCTGTTTGGATTCAGCACCCTAAAAAACATCAATTACCAAAAGTATCCTACGCAGATGATTTTTATTTTTTTTTCGCAGACGTGTCTGCGCTCACACGTCTGGTGGGATTCAGGCAGGCGAGGAATCGAGGGTGTGACGACAGTCGTACTTTTCACGTATTTTATCTAATATCTCATTTATTACTTTTATTAATTTCTTATATTTTAGTCTCGTGTGTGCTTTAGTCTTGGTGTGCACTTCAGTGAGGACTGCAGAAACATTCAGTCGGAGTTATTCTGCAGGAATAACAGGAAAACAGCTGATGTTCCGCCAAGTTGTTCCGACTAAGGCTGAATTTAGGAAGCTGTGTTAGCTTACTGTGCTGACTAACGACATGTAATAATGATGATGATTCAGCTTTGGGGAAACTCCAGACTACAGCACATTACGAGTGCTCTGTACTCGTCTCTGTACACCTCCAGTCTTCGTTTTTGTCTTGACGATGGCTAAACTGCACCAAAATAAAGACCACTCGCTAACAACATCTCATAGAATTTCATCCAATTATTGAACTTTTCTAGCTTTGGTCACAAAGGTTTCATTCTCTTTGATTTCTAACTGCGACCTGATTGTCTGATTTATCTGTTTATCAGATCAGATGCAGTGTAGTCTGTCCACAGTGAGTCGTTGAATTATTTCTGATATTGATGGACTTACAACTCGAAACTTGGCGCTCCACTGATGCTAGAGCAGTCGTTTAACCTCAGTCGTTCTGACAGTGGTGATGTCCCAAGTCTGAATTTTACTGTGACATAAAGACCTGTAAATTTTTTAAAAAAAAAACTTATGATGAATGTCAGTGTCTCTTTTATTAGTGATATGTCTGAATGAGCTGCACTAATATATAAAAATAAACAGGTAGAATTTGTCAGCTGATAAAGAGTATTTCATCTGTCAGAGTGGCTCTGTCGTTAATATTTCTGGGTGGATTTTCTTATTTTGGCAAATGTTGCAAATCAAAAAACAAGTTTTACTGTGAAGTATTTTTAATTCCTGGAATTATTTCTGAAAAGTCACCGACCATCAGCAGGAAGTGTACGATCAGACAGGATGCAGGTGCACTGTGGGAACTGTGGAGGAGGGTTATTCGAAGCACAAATCGAGCCGGAACTTGCAACAAACTGACAGGCAAACCTCGATGACACTTCTTCACCCACAGTCAGGTGTGTGCGGACTTTTATTGAGATCTGAAAATGAAGAAAAAAAGTGATGAATAACTGAAAACCAGAAATGATTACAGTCCTGAGTGTGTTTGTAAGCTGCACCTGTCCGTTTGTGTCCTTTTCCACTCTGTGGGAAATCATTTTGTGTTGGGACTCATCAGGAATGGACAGCCAGTCTGAATCTGTGCAGTCATCTTCAAATGTGCAGCTAGGAGAAGAAAAAGAAATGATCACCAAGTTCAGAATTGTTTGAAGACGTCAGCCACACGTGTTGTTTCTCTGACCTGCGTTTAGAGCCACACCACACACAGTATGGATCCTGTGCAGACCAACACTGCTGCAGATTTGTGTACGTGCTGCAATTCGACACACGAACTCGCTTCACCTAGAACGACAAACACTGTAAAATGCAGCACAGATGCACATGACGTTCAGATAATCTGTAACTAATATAAGTACCTGGTTTCTAAATGGCACATACACATGTTTCTGATCCACTGGATCCAGATGTAATTTAGGAAACACTTTGCGGTCATCACTGGTCCTGTAGAGCACCGTGGGACAGCCAGCGTGATAGTTCCGATCCACAGACAGCTAACAACAAGAAAAAGGAGATTTATCCAAGTTTGTTATACATTTCATTTGCTTCCTTTGAAAGCTGAGTTAAAATTAATAAAGGGGTCACACCAGCACAGAAAATGAAAACACTGCTGCTGTTTTAGAGAACTCTTTGTTGCTGCCCAATTTCATCACATCCTCCAACTGTCATTGTGTTGCTCAGTGTATGAGTCAAAGTCAAAGCTAATTTAAATTAACTGGCATAATGTTACCTGATAACCACCTTTTGTTGTTTAGGTGCCACAAATAAACGCCTCCTTCTCTGTATTTTTAATGGATGATGTCTAAGTTCATAAGAATGTATCGCTTTGGTTGAAAATGTAATTACACACTTTCTCATATACTGATGAGCACAACGTTCTTTTTTTCTATTAAATTACCTAAAAAACCCTTAGTGTACCTTTTAAAAGAAGATAACATAACATTAAATCATTTGAGACAGCGGGCATCTTTTGTTGTTTGTGATGAGTGCACTTTCTTTGCATGCATGAACACAAATGTCATGCTGCGACCATGATGACCCTTAACTGACAAGCATTTTATATTGCAATTAAGTCAAATAAAGTATTACAGTTGGTATTCATGCTAAAGGTCTGGGTGTTAAAAATGATGTTGAGGCTAACATGGAGCCTCGTGGCAGGATTTCAAATGCTGAAACAAACACTTCCATTAAACTCTCAGATCGATTAAGTAATGTCTCAGAGTGCAGCAAATCTGTCTCCTCCTCTTCTCGTATTCAGCCAGGAACAGAAATGAATGCACTCTTGACCCATGCTGCTTCCTTAGAAGAACCCAGGCTCTATAACATTAAGCAGAATGACTAAGAAGCAGAAAAGAACAGTTTTGCAATAAAATAGAAATATCTGCAGCAAACAGTAGCGGCGCTGAATGCCTGAGATCATGGCAACGTTTCAGAGGCCCACTCAGATGTGATGGTGTCATATTTCTAAACAGGATCAGTCAAGATAGTGACCAGAAAAGCAGTTCTGTCATCAGAAACATTTACTGTCTGCCAGCATCCAGTTAACAATGGTGAGAAAAACACTTTATAACACTTTACACTTTACTCCGTCTAATTCCTCTAGAATTAAATGAAACTGTCACATTGTGACAATTACACAGTAGTGTAAGGAATTTAAAGTATTGTGTAACTTCAGGTAATATAGAGGAAATGAGACACAAATTAAATTATTAGCAATTTTAAGTAATGCAAAAATAATTTTAAGCAGTAAATAATTTCCAGGTGTTTTAGTGGAAAAGATATATACAATGTATATAAGAGCCCCCTCTAGCTCCCTGTGGGGTGGTATGTCTGTGTTCTTTCTCAAGATTGGCTCTTCTACAAGAGGCCTGGGAATCTGAGGGGAGATGATTTCAGTGCCATCAGTCTCCTCCTATGGCCAGCTTATTATTCTATCTGGGTGGCTAATGACCAGCAGGGCCTATGTATTGCTTAGTTTTTCTTTCTACCACTCAGTTGGTTGCTCAGTACATATCTTGTCTACTTGAGGTACTTGACTGTGGCTGACCTTTGTGCATCTTTGTCATGGTTCCTGTTGACCTGTGGTTATATCCAGGTACTTGTATCCTGTATGTCTGCTTCTCTGCCTTCTGGCAACTCCATCACCTTCCCTCTCTTTGCAATCATTCATTGTACAGGAGGTGACTGATGATCTCTTCACTCCTGAATTATTGTCCGTATCTGCTCTCTGTGATAAACTGGCTTAGAGGGTTGAGGCCTATGCAACAGCAGTGGGTACAGTGCATCACCTAGATATGTTTTAAACTTTATGGTGACATGAGTGATTCCCTTTGGGGTTGGCCTTGTTGAATGAATGTTCTTAGTGCACTGTTAGTCTGATACAGTGCCAAGCACTCCAGTGTTTGTGTGTGGGACACTGAGTGGAAGGCTTTCTTGTAGTCAGTGCAGCGGTGCTCAGCGTGGTCTGCCTGGTCTAAGAGTCTTGGTGCACTGCTCTGGCAAACAGGAGTAGCTGCTTTCACCCTGTTTTTCCTTTTTTTTCTGAGCAAGTATTCGCTTGCCTTTCATGGAATGCTGCTAGTGACTTCAGCCAGTACTTCCAGTATTACTCAGTTGCAGTTCTGGGTGCATCTGTTCCCATGTTATTATTTCGTTGTAGCTGAGAGAACTGAACTGGAGCTTTGGAGAACAGACCCATTTATTGTTTATTTCTTCAGCTTAGTGGCCAGAGCTGTGAGACTTTGTTTGGCAGCTTTCAGAGTCCCACTTATGGACTTTATATTGTACTTCATATTCATCCATTCATCATGCCTCTCATTGAACCATTCTGCACCTCGGTTTACTGACTAACATTGTTCCAGACTTCCTTGATTGTGGTTTTAAGCTTTCTTCACCTTCCTACATAGATCTTTGATCTGATACTCACCTGCTTCTAAGACTACTGTGCTGTATATGAGCTCACTGTTTCACATTTGTAAACTGTGTCAGTGAATCGGGGTAGTCTGTCTTGTTTGGGTGGCTACCCTGAGTCAGAGATTCATCTGCTGAAAATCATATCACTAACTGACATCAGTAGTTTCTATCTAACTTTGTGGGAGTGGCAAGAGAGCTCAGTTAATCTTTGGCTTTATTAGATCACAATAAAATGCAAGGGACTGTGGCAGAGGAAAGCTGCATCCCTCCATCCATTAAAGCCATTAAGCTACTATCATAATTTATACATGAGCGTAAATGCAGCCTGAAAGAAAATACTTTAGTAAATATAGTAAATAGTAAATATTGTGTCAAGCAAGCACAATATGATTCTTTAACGATGTGATTGAGCTGTTGTCAATAGAAAATTGTATTTTGTTAGGGTATTGTATTTTTTAGTCAGTATAAGCTTTTAATGATATAAGTTTGCTTGTGATAGAATGCTGCATGATGGTCATTTCCTTGCTTAGAGCTGGTTGTTCTTTTCATTGTTCAGGACTGATTGTTCTTTATAAAATATGTTCTGATATTTGTATCTGAGTCTTCTCACAGCGATAGCAAGAAGACAAACAAGCAGTTCTGACCTCGAACACACACACACACACACACACACACACACACACACACACACACACACACACACACACACACACACAATCACATACGCACATGCTCACGTCAAATGTATTCATTTTTCTTGTGTATAAATAAAGACAAGTGCAAGAGCAGAGCGCGCATCGCAGGGCCCCCACTCTGGTGTGAGCGTTCTGTGATCGCCCTTGTATACAAGTAAATGCTGCAGCGTCTGTGTGTGTTTTTTCTCTTAGACTCTTAGCTGAAGAAGTGTCTTTAGAATAAATCTCTTGACAGCTGTCAATACAGAATCTCTACTGAATAGTTTTTTTTTGTCAACTATATGAAAGCAGGTGGAGGATGATGAGTGACAGAGGAGAATACTAGCAGAAGGCAGTGTTAGATACGTGACCATCACATACTTGCTAGTATCTCTAGAAAGTATTTCTATTAACTGATATCTATTACTTAATACACACCTTAATGAGCTGCCCGTCTCCTGTCCCAATGAAGAAAACCATCCAGCCTCTCTTCCTCACTGCCAGCACAGAGGTCATGTAGCTGTGCCTGAAGAGCACTGCCTTCGGTTTCAGGATCTTTGGCTGAAAAACAGGCAACCGCCAGATCGGATATTTACAAAAAACTAACCAGCAGAAGTACTGAAAGTACCTCATATATAAATAGCATCTCATTACTCAAAGTCTAAAAAAAGCCTTGTGTTGTTGTGCCATCAGAGTGACCTCTATTTATTCACTTTGTATTTTTGTCTTGAATTTAAAGTCAAAAAATAAAGTGTTAGTTTACACGTTATAGTGCCAGTTGAAAATGAAGAAATACATAATGTGGCAACATGTCACATGTATTGTTTTAGGGTTTTTTTCTTTTCTTTTTTTGATTACATAGTGTGTACAGTTTAAAAATCGGCCCTTAAAGAATCAGTAGAACTAAACGTTTTTATAGATGATTTCTGTTTATATACATTTACTTCATTGAATACTAATTAGATGCAGTTTCACACACAACAAATCTTGTCTAAACAGAATGATCTCCCATCCACAGCTCCTTAAGTCCAAAGAGTTGTGCTGGTCCGCAGCTGCAGCAACATGGTTTTTACTTACAGTTTGTAGGGAAAACTAATATTCTGATAATGAATCAATATGAGGTCCTATGAATGCACAGCACCAACTCTACAGAAGGCTTAGGCTGCTCTGTATACTTTATTGTTTTTAATAAATCAAACATCATTCATCTTCACATGAACCAGCAGACAACACAGTACTTTAAATACCTCAGAATCCTTATTCAGTCATGACTTTTAAATCATTTTTTACAATCTGGGACTCTAGATTTTTTCTATTTTCTAAAATCTAAATATTTTTAAAACTTTTAACGGAATATTTTGTCTCATTTATTGAATTTGTCGCTGTTGTTTTAGTTCCACCATTTAATTATTTATTTGTTTATTTAATAATAGAGTAGATTGTGCTCCTGCATATATCTTACAGTTGTTATGTCTTTTTGATGCCACGTAACAATACTACTTTCTACTAACCAAAGAAAACAATAATGCGACAGGTGGAAACAGTTCCAACCCAAAAAATAACCATTAAAAAAATAAACTTAAGTTATTCAGCGACCCACCGTCACCCTCACTTCTGATGGCACAGAGGTGTAGAAGTCTGGATCTCTGTCGGCGTTCCTGTTGTTATCAGGGCTGATGTCAAACACCATCAGCTCGGTGTCGGTGTCTCCTCCATCGATACTGAACACGCCGCTCCAAAGCACCGGCTGCTCCCCCGGGATGACCGAGGAGGCCACGAGTCTGCTGCGTTCACCGTTAGAGACACTGAGAGTCGCGCCCCACAGAGACTTGAGTGTGTCAGTTTTATTTTTTTCGCCTTCGAGCCAAATGAGACGGACTCTGTTTGTTCGAGCTGAGAGCACGTTGGAGAACAGATAGATGGTTGAACTGATCTGAAACCCGTCAACAAACTCCACATCACCGTTACTTTTGATCCCAGGTGTGCCTGAAGCTCCATCAGTTAGAGAAAATATACCTCCACCCTGTTTGTTATCCGTATCATGAAGGTTGATAGTCTGCTGATTAATGCCACACTTGTTGTTTTCGGGCTGTTCTTTGTTTTGTTGGATCGCGGTCAGAATGTAAGCGTCAGTCTGAGTTTTCTTCTTCACATCCACCAGAAAGCTGACAGACCTGCTGCTGTTCTTCAGAGGTCCCACCTGGAAGTGTTCCCTGTACAGAAGGTTGGAGATGTTCTTCAGGTCCAGAATCTCGCAGTGACCGCAGTCATCGTCAGTCACACCGCAGCTGATCAGAGAGTCATTCTTTGTGAAAGGCAACAACACGTTGATGCTGAAAGTTGCGTTCCACTCAGCTGTCTCAGAAACCCGGTAAAACTGGACATCATCCTGCTGGTTTCCGGTCTTTAAGATTCCTCTCTGGGTCAGATTGTTGATCAGACTCAGGTCGTGGCTCAGCTGGTACAGCCTCTCCTTTGTGGCGACGTAAAGTGTGTTTGAGGTTACGGCGAACTGACGGATGTCTCCATTAAACGTGAAGCCTCCATCCTCCTCCAGGCACGAACCCGGTTCTCCGCAGAGAACAGAAAGCAGAGTGAGCAGCAGGATCATCTTGAATCTACAGCAATACTTCCTCTACACAGCGAAGTCTGGCACGGCTCTCTGCTCTCTCTGACGTGGTGTCTCAAGACTTGTGCGTAAAAGCGCAGCGTGGGTCTAAAAGCTGAGACGAATACTGCCTTCCGAAACGTCAGAACAAAGCCTGTTCGGCTTTTTTACATCCTGTCAGAAATTACAAATCCTGCTTTAATTTATGCTATTAACGCTTGCAGTTAAAGTAAGATAGGCTCCTCTATAAATGCTGTGCAATTAAAACACAAGTTTCTCCCACTGAAAACGCTACGTCCCGATGAACAGAATCAACGTTTTGAGAAAACACACAGGAATTTTTATAAAGAGTCATTGAATAACATAACGATCATCTAAGAGACAAGTTAATAGTAGCAGCCTCTCTCTCAGTGCCATGAAGTCAGAAAAAAATAAGGAAGACAAGACACATCCTCTTTCTGATGTGCACAGCTGTCAAAAGTGTGCAACCTTTTAAGAGCAGCACCCTCTCTGTCTGCTGCAGCATTCATTTCCGAAAAAAAGTTTCGCTTTGTACCCCTGCGGTGAACAGGAAGTAGTTCAGCGTTGTATTCTTGTGGCAATAATGATTTCTTGGCTTTCGCTGCATATGTGCTTGTGAGTACAATAGCCAGAAATAGTTACAACTATACCCGGTCTCCCCTGTTTCTGGCATTTGTTGTTTTGGAGCTCTTTTAAAGTAGTGGATGCAAAATGTAATGCAAACTATTTACATGTCTCTCCTATTAAATAGTACAGCTATTTTCTCAGCAATACAATTAGTACTTGCATGATGTGGTCTCAAACACAAAGAGTGAAATGATACAATTAACCCCATAGTCTGGGTTAGTTGTAACACACACAGAGAGATGTAACACAATGAAATAAGGGTAGTGACAAAATCTTAATATGTAATCATTTTTATTCAACACCTGAATGCACACACACACACACACACACATACAGCTTCAGTGATCCCTTGCTCTCCCACGTAGCAACAGGGAATCACCACTCAGAGGAAGAAAATGTAGTTGTGCACCAGCATGATTTCTCTGCAAGTCATCACATGACTCTTCATTAGTACAGGTGTGGGGATTTTAAAACATATTTATAGAATCTGAGTGAAACAAAGTCCCAATGTGTGAGTATCAAAGTGCTGCTCTGAATATTTTCTGTTGAATATCGTGGCGGCGGTATGGTCTATGGCTCCACTGCAGGGGAGCCATTTCAATGACACCAGGGCCTGGAGGGAGAGGTTGTGTGTGGACTGCTCCACAGTGGTGGTTAAAGATGGTGTGAGGACAAATCTCTGTTCACAAATCTCAAACATGAAAAGTGTTAAGTGTCGTGACTATGGTTATAGTATAAAATCATAATTAATGATAAACAGAATGCCATAAACAGCCCTTTCACTCAAAAATACATAGAATATTTGAACAATTTAAAAAAAAAAGTTTAAGTAAGGCGTAAGTGCTTCTGTAATGCACGGTTGGATTGTTGATGAACAGTAGCATGTGACATGTTGACCACAAGTGCAGCGTCGTCACATTTCCTGATCCAACAGACACAAGTGAATCAGTTCTCCATTTGTGTCCAGCATTATGAGAACTGTCCTCTGTCTTGTTAAAAAGAATATTTTCACAATGGTATATGTGTATTTATGCCCCTGAAGTCTTTTTTTCTGTATTTATCAATATCCAGGAACAAAAAAGAAGCACAATTACAGTAGTTCCCTTTCCCTCAACACAGAGTAAGATGAAGTTCAAGTTTTAAATCAATAAAAAAGAATTAGCTGAAAACTAGATTTCGACACTAAAGCTGAATTCTGGAAGCTAATAACAACCCTCTTTAATTGTGACATGGTATAGAATAATCTCCATCAAGGTGTTCTCAATAAATGCTGCCATACAATGTGTTTGGGTCCCATAAATATGCATCACATACTTCTCCTTTAGTCATCTCCAATTTTTCTGAAACCTCTAAAAGGACCCTTACTGGATTCAGACGCCTTGGTCGGGAGTCAGACCCCCAACCTGAAGTTGCAAAGGGATGTAGTGTTGTGCTGCATGTGCTGCTAGACACTCATGGAGTGCAGTTAGTTTCTTTAGCCAGTAGGCATGAATCATGTCAGGGTCTGGTGATGTCCTTCTTCCATATGCTGTTCCAGTATTGCTCCAACTCAAGCCTTGGAATGGATGCTGTTCTCATATTGTTCCGACACAAACCTTGTTAATCTGGATGATGTCCGAGCTGACAGAGCTTCAGTTTTGTCTCTCTTGCTCATATCCCAGGTAGGCTGGAGTAGCATGGGGGACCTAGGCTGGAAAGTGTACTGGATACACATGCCCTGGCACAGTATCTTTGCTGTTCCCAGGACTACGCTCTTCTGGACAGAGATCTCTGATGTCACTCCTGGGATCTGCTGGAGCCACTGGCTCAATTTGGGGGTAGCTGCCCCGAATGCTGCAATTATCACACTAGTACTGTTGCCTTCACCCTCCACATCTTCTCTAGCTCCCCTCTCAGCCCTTGATATTTCTCGGGCTTCTAGTGTTCCTTTTTGCTGATGTTGCTATCACTGGGTATAGCTGGGTGAAAACTTTCGGGGGATTTAGATAAAGGGGAGAGAGTAATTGAAAACGTATGGAGATAGCCTTTATTTAGTTATTTATTTATAAGTAAATAAGGTAGAAAAACACTAAACACTCACTCAGGTCATGATACATGGCATCCAAAGCCCCCAACACACATCTGCGTCATCCACGCATCTATTCCAGTAGAAGAAGCAGGAAGGGCCCAAATGGGTTTCCCATAGCTAAGGGGTGAGAGTCCCGGATGACCAGAGGTAGTCGACCCCGCTAGAGGCTGGCTGCCCTGGTACGAGCCGAGAACAGGGTCAAAGGGCCACAGGTGCCCAAGAACCACCCGGCAGAGCCCCTCCCATCAAGAGGTCCTAGCCACCCCAAGCAACCAAGAGAGCGGGTCAGTGACCACACCAGAACATCCAGTCACGTGGCCTGGAACCAACAAGTACCTGCAGGGAGATGCAGAAGCATCCAGTGGGGAACAGTGACCATATCCCACAAATTCCAAGGCCGAGCCATTTTGACACCCCCATTAATGACACACAGAGACACCCCCCCACCCCCCATCCCCCCCCCTCAAACCAGCAGCACACTGGGACGCTACTGCCTGTAGCCCCTCATCCCGGGCAGGGTGTGTGAAACAGGTGTAGGGATTCCCCTTTATAAACTCAGAACCTTTGTTATCACTTGTGGCCACCAGAGGCCGCTGTCCTCCCCAGGAGGGAGCTCATACAGGACTAGCTGAAGTAGCATTTCATGAAAGAGACAGACATAATGTATCACACATGAAAGGTTTTTTTTCTGTTTCTGTTTTTACAACGACAATCCAAACTAATAGTAAAACAATGCTTTGGTTGTTGCAAATTAAGAGTTTTAACAAGCAGCAGTACACTGAGTCAACCCTCTGTGGGTCAATAACATCCACAACGAATGTGAGGATACATTCATTGTTTTCTTAATGTTCTGCTGTGGATCAAAGTGTCTGATGGACTGATGTTAATGTTCTGCTGTGGATCAAAGTGTCTGATGGACTGATGTTAGCTAACATGCGGCTGGTCAGGCAGGACTTAAATGTGGGACTCAGAGCTGTGCATGTAAAGGGAGGTTTATTTACAACAACACCAAGTGAAATATATATACATATATACAGTGATGAAGGGACATGGGCTCCAGGAAATCTAGGGGAAGGTCCAGGGCAGGGGTCCACGTCCACAGTCCTCTTCACACTGTCTGTGACTCACTCGTACTCAATCCACTCCCACGCTGAAACTCACTGACACTCATCCAAGCAGGGTCCACATGAAACAGAAAGGGATCCTGAGGAAACGATCGTTAGGAAAAATCAGGAATCACGATGAGACTCGGAGATTCACAAAGAGAGCTGGGACTACATTAACGAAGGTAAGCACAACAACCCAGCAATGAACAACAGACCGCCGTGGCTTTAAGTAGTGGCAGAGCAATCATGCAACAGGTGAATGATGATGAGCAGTCATGGAGATTGAGGGAGAGAGAACAGCCAAAACAAACGGAGCTCTAGAGAGGACCGGAGGATCATGACACCTGGTGTGGTCTTCTGCTGCTGTAGCCCATTTACTTTGTGTTGTGCACTTAGAGCTGCTCTTCTACACACCTTGATTGTAACAAATGGTTACTATTGCCTCACTATTGGCTCAAAGCAGTCTGACCATTCTCCACTGACCTTTGGCATCAGTAAGGTATTTTCCTCCAGGAAAATACAGCTCACTGGATATCTCAACTTCTTTATACCATTTTCTGTAAACCTCAGAGATCACTGTTCAGGAAAATCCAAGCAGAATCAGCCTATCTGGCATCAACAGCCATGACACATTCTATCATCTTTCTTCGTGATGCTCAGTTTGACCTGAACAGGTGCACATAATAAACTGGCTGCTGGGTGTATGCAGCGTGACTCTACTGGACTATACAGTTTTGGTGCCATGTTCTCAGACTGTATATATTTTCTTCGTCTGTTTTCTGCTGCATATAGTTTCACAAGTATTATTTTGCTTTTCTCAGTTTAATGATTTATATTGTCTAAAGTTTTAAATAACTCCACATTTTTGTCTAAGGAGCTTGAAAAGAAAAGTGTCTGGACTGCTTTAAGTTGCTTGAAACTGACTGAGAACCTTCACAGACAAACTCCACATTTTGTTTTTGTGTCTGAACACGTTTTAGTCCACTGTACATTTCTGTGGTGCTCTTTTTAAAGTCAGCCAGGGTTTAATAAAAATGAAAAAACATTTAGTGTCTAAGTCTTAAATCAGCAGTGAAAGGTTTTTATTCTGTGTGTGTCTGTAACCAAATATCAGTAGTATCAATCCTAGTGCTAGTTTTGGTATCAGATCAATATTACCGTGAAAGAGGTTAGCAACAAAGTTACAGATCCTAATAATATATCTATATATATCTATATATCCATCCATCCATTCGCTTCCGCTTATCCTTTCCAGGGTCGCGGGGGGCGCTGGAGCCTATCCCAGCTGTCATAGGGCGAGAGGCGGGGTACACCCTGGACAGGTCGCCAGTCTGTCGCAGGGCCAACACACAGGGACAGACAACCATTCACGCTCACATTCACTCACACCTAGTGACAATTTGGATTATCCAATTAACCTATCCCCTCAAACTGCATGTCTTTGGACGGTGGGAGGAAGCCGGAGTACCGGAGGGAACCCACGCAAACACGGGAGAACATGCAAACTCCACACAGAAAGACCCCGGCCTGATGGTGGAATTGAACTCAGGACCTTCTTGCTGTGCGGCTACAGCGCTAACCACCTATCTATATATATATATATATATATATATATATATATATATATATATATATATATATATATATATATATATATATATATATATATATATATATATATATATATATATATATATATATATATATATGTATATTATAGATATATGTATACATAATATACATACATACATATATATATATGTGTGTGTATATTGGAAACACCAAATATACCTTAAATCTGTATTATAAAAACTTAATATGTTGTCTGTGTTGACATGTCATAGCACATTTAAACAACAGAAGTGGACCTGAAGTGACATCCCAGTTCTCCAAAAACAAACAAACAAAAAGTTTTAATACATGAATTTCAAAATAATAATATTCACATTAGATGAACAATTCTACATGTAATGATTTAAGAAATTTCAGGATGATGGCATATTTTTGAGGGTTTAATTGATATAAATAATATCAATTTGGCTCACAAGAACATATACAACCAATAATAATTCAAACTACAGACAGTTGTGCGTGTCATTTACCTAAATGCCCCCAAAACACTGGAAAAAATCTAACATAGATATTTATCTGATATAAATACAGACAGACGATTTGGAAGAATATCGTTTAACGTTTTGAGATCTTTGAAATCTTTAGGGGGTTTGGCGAAATGAGAGAGGGACTGGAAAATAGTGAAATTTCCCTTTAGAAACTCGAAGCCTGTGTTATCGCTCCCCGCCACCAGAGGCCGCTGTCCCCCCTCGTTGTGCTCATGCAGCGGCACGCAGCATCAGCCCGGTCAGAGGCAGCAGAGTGTCGGGAACTCCAGCAGCTCCTCTCTATATATTTCCACTGAGGCTCTGTTTTTGGGATTCATTCATCCCCGTCAGAGCTGCTGCTCGGTCCGCCCGGACAGGATCTCCTCCTCCACCCACCCGTCCATACACCTATCCGTGTTCACCTCCCCCTCTGCCCAGAGGTGCGCAGCGTCCGCATCATCACTTCAGAAGGTCAGACACATTGTTTTCGATCATCGGACCTGCCAACTTTTTTCTTTCTTTTTTTCCTTTCCTTTTTTCCATTTCTGTCCTCTTGATTTCATCCCCGGAGGAATTACTACTAAATTCAGCGGTCACCGGTGAGTCGCCCTGCCGGTGTTTTCTCGTGAGGTGCGTCCCTTAAGGAGAAATCCCCGCAATACAGAGGCGTGGAAGCGATCAGACTTGTGGTCAGGCCAAGAGGTCTGATATATTAGCAGCTGAGAGAATCCTTTTAAGGAAGCTCGTGTTTCCTGAGGTGAGGTTGTGTCTCATGGGGAAAAAAGTCTATCCTAAGTGTTGCTGGGATTACTTTAAATTAACCTTAACCATAGCTTAATGTCCGCACTAATTTAGCCTGTGGTCTTAATGACGTGTTGCAAGTTGGAAAAGTCTTCCAAGTCAGTCATTTAGGAAATTAAAATGGAGCAATGAAAGAGAAAGCCAGAATTCAGTTTTGTAATAAAACCAAAGCAGTTCACTCTTTATGAATAAGCAGTTTGCTTGATCTCATTTCTCCTTCTCCATTGGCATTCATGGGCAGCTCCGAGTACTGCAGAACAGGCCAAATCTTCATGGGATTTAGGGTCCTGTCACCCAGCACTGGTGCCTGCCAAACTGGGCAGAAGAAGAGGGGCAAGGAAATGCTGACTGGTTTTGATATACTGCTTATGCACTGAATTTCAATCAGCACTTAAGGCCAGATACGACTAACAATTAATTGATAAATAGTAATAATAATAATAAAAAAATAATATGCACGTATTCATTATAACCATGATATTTTAAAAAAGAGATAAATGTTGCTATATTGTGTTTATAATTGCTTAAAGAAGTGTGTAATAGTCCTTTTTGTAAACATTTGTACAGTTCCTGTTACAGAGCTGTGAAGCATGCACTATAGTCTCTACCTTCTTGATATCGAGACCATCTGATGAAGCATTGTAACTGGTTACTCAAAAACACAAGTACAACTGACATACTCCCCGTTTTTGCTACATAATATCCCTAGAACTGAACTTCCAAGTAGATCCTGATTACATAAACATGTGTTAACCTATAAGAAGAAAATCACAGCAACTAGTTACAATGCACTTTAACGATAACAATAATGCATAGATAATAGCAACACATCATTAACATATTAAATAAATTAGTATATTGTCCAGGATGGGGCCATTCCGCATGATGAAGCGTGTTGAGTTGAATGCTAAAGTTGCTCCTAAGGAAATCTCAGCGTACACACTGACTTATTTGTTAACGAGGTCAAATGAGGCCAAACTTATTTACTTTAACTTGAATAAAATTTAATAGAAGAGTTGTGAAGAGTTCTGCTTTTATACTGAGCCACTCCTACTTCCATTTATGTATCAGGATGAGGAACGTGTGACAGATACCTGTCACCCCTGGTTGGTGTTCCAGTGTCACCATATGGTAGAAATTTTTTGTGTAATATTTAAGCCTGGTCTGGATCGTTACTGAAAATCTAGGTGGCTTTTTTCAGCTTTTACTTAACTAAAAATATAATTTAAAAGTTTTCTTAGAGTCAGAGCATTGCAGAAGTATTTTCCGCACTAGTTTCCCTTCAGAGGCTGCGCACCATTTCACTGTATATTCTGATGACAGGCCTGCGGTTTGCCGTCTTTCTATAGCCTGTGGTGCAGCAGGTCTCCTCCCTTGGTTTGGAGCACTGAGGTCTGTAATCTCAGTCAACCACAGCACCACCACCCAGATTCATTTCTCAGGGTAAAAATGAGAAAAAAGCCAGCTGGGCACACAGTGGAAAAAAATATATACACATGCCCAGTTTGACAGTCTTGATGGAGTCCCTGCAGAGCAGAGGTCCACGTGTCAAAATAAGCACACTGCTGCATCCTGGACAGAGGGCATCGAGTCCATCAATCATCAGTCTTTGTATTTCTCTGTGAAAGTTTTTGCCTTTCCTGAAAGTAAACAAGAACAGCTTCACAGAAACACTTTGACAGCACTGGCTATGTAGCCAATTATGGAAAAGTTTATTAAGACACGGTCTGATGAAGATCACAGGATTTGCTTTCTAATCTTGTAGTCATTTCTAATCACATGCTGTAGTTAGTACTGACTGTGTTTAACCTTTGCCGTACACAGCGAGTTTGTCTTTCGCCTCTTTTATGAAACTGTAGCTCCTGCTGTTGATTTGGTAAGAATGTTCTAATTAACATTGAAACTCAATTTAAAGGAATGTTGTAGAAAATACAGAGACTCACGTATTTAGTCTCCTGATTGGAGTTAGCTGAGATCGCTCATTTGTACCTTTGAAGCTATAGCCTGGACACCCTTAGCTTAGCTTAGCTTAGCTTAAAAACAGTCTGGTGCTGTGATTTCCTCAAGTGTTGCCGTTACTATGTGTTGATCAAAAACTGTCTGAGAATGAAGTCCAGCCAAGAAAAGAAAAGAACTTTTTTTTTTCTGTAATAAACTAGACGTATAAAATGGACGTAGTTCCTGTGATGTGTGTGGACTCTGTGTTTTGAAGAGTTAACGGTAGCATTTTGGCAATATAAGACTGGTGGTGTTGCTAGTTAAGACCAGCGGTCCCCAACCTTTTTTACACCACGGGCCGGTTTAATGTCAGACAATATTTTCACGGACCGGCTTTTAAGATGTCGCGGATAAATACAACAAAATAAAATGATACGACCAAGACGAAAACTGTGGTATTTTGTAAATATAATGATAAATGCGAATTCACTGTGTAATTGTGTAACTTTATTAGCAGCGTCCTCCTAAAATCCGCCAACAACACTAAGAGTAACATCCTTCTCTCTGCCCCTTAACGCTCTCTGGTTGGTATGGTAATGTGTAAATATTTCTTTCAAAATAAGACACAACACAGGAAAAGACCCAGGGAAACCAAGTTAACGGTAAAAACCCTGAAAACCATAAATTTCACACCCGAGCCTCAACTCTCGCGGTCTGGTACCAAACGACTCGGTCCGTGGCCCGGGGATTGGCTGGTTAAGACTAGCAACACCAGCAGAAATGCATTCGTAAGCCGTATATATGCGACAAACAGACATGCATGTCTGCTAATAGTACAGACTTTTATTGCCCAAGTACACAAGGAATTGGGCTCAGGTTACTTCTTTGCTCTCAATGTAGACTGCACAATAGACAACAGACAATACTAACAATAGCAACACGGCACATATAATAACACACTGGAAGCCTGGCAGATATAATGAACTGCCGGGGACGTGTTTGCCCAGCCAGGTTTGGGTGAAGCACAGGGTGGCTGATCTGGAAATCTGTGCACGACCGTGGTCAAGAATTCCAGATATTGGAGGGAAGGCCTGGCAGGCGCTCACTGGCTGTAGCTGCCTGTCGGTCAAAGTAAACACATCCGTAACGTTTGTATTCAGATGGATGAATTTCCCACAGAGGCCAAATACCTTAAGGAACTGCAGTTTTGGCACTTCTAGTTGAACCAAAGGTCATTTTTATTGACTATGGAAAAAGTTGTGCTGGCAGTTTTCACTTGTTTCGAGTCTTTACAGCATACTAGTTAGGCTAGACTACAGTCACGCTAAAGACTCACTTGTTGAAGTAAATCCAGAGATCTTTCTTTGCTTCTTCTTCTTTTTTCCCCATCTCCAGATTCAGCTGAGAGGATCAGTTCTAACAAGCAGATATTTGTTATCCAACAACAGTATCAAACTTCAGCTAGCCAGGTTTTATCAGAGTTCTTTTGAAAAAGAGCAGAAGAAAAAGAGGAGGCTCCATATTTGCAAGAGACAACATGCAAATGCACCTTTGTTAGCGCTGGACGACTGCAGTGCTAAGGTCAGCTAAGCTAGTCACAGCTTGTCTTATCTCTGTACTGCATGCAGGTGAGATGAAGTTGATAATGATTACCACGTTTGACACATAAAGGTGGCAAACACACAGGCTGTTGTCTTTCAGAATGTGAGAAAGATTGCTCTTTAAAATGCATCCCTGCTTTTCTTGTAGAGCTTATCCTGGCTCATAGCTGTTTTTTCCTTTCTCTGGCTGATCCTATGTTTCTTTGACCTTGGATCCATGCTGAAACAACATATCATTTGTTTTTGTCTTGGCAGTCACTAGAATCTGCTCTCTGTCAAAGGAAAGCTCTACATGTGTTGAGTAAAACAGAGAGACACCTCAGCCTCACTAAAGCAGATTATCCTGTGATTTCATTGCATGACTGAGGTGCATGTGTGTGTGTGTGTGTGTGTGTGTACATACATGTATGTGTTTGGATGAAGGATGGAGCAGGTGTGGAGGCCATAAAAGGCAAAACAGGAAGAAGAATGGCCGAGTCGATAGGGAGACACATCTCTGTGTTTCTCTTCTTCCTCTCAGTGGTGATTCCCTGCTGCTGCGTGGGAGAGCAAGGGATCACTGAAGCTGTGTGTGTGTGTGTGTGTGTGTGTGTGTGTGTGTGTGTGTGTGTGTGTGTGTGTGTGTGTGCATGGTTACAGCAATGTGTGCAAGATGGGAAAACAGAGGGAGAGCAAACACAAACGTAAAAGTGAGAAACAAGGCAGAAAAACAAATGTGCTGTAACAGCCATACATACATACTCCCTTTATGTCCTGTTTACATTCGGCTGAAGACTTTGCCTTTAGCATCTACTATCTGTGTAAACACTGTGCATGGAGCTAAAAGAGAAATTAGCTTTTATCTCCCTTTAGAGCGCGGTTGTTATGGATGTTGCTAATTCTTATAGCTAGCATTTGATGGAGTTGAATAAGCATTTTAGAAGACAGAGGGTGTGTTTTACAGAAGTACCAGCAGGGCTGGTGCACCACTAACTCCAGTATCAGTCATGTCCCCTGAAGCAAACTGTCCAGACTTTTATAATGCAGGTGTTAGGTGGACACCATTAACAATACAGATTAGATTGCTCAGATTAGATTAGTGAATGTGTGTCTCTCTATGTTAGCTCTTTCAAAGACTGGCGACCTGTCCACAGTGTACCCCACCTATTACCCTGGAAGTGTTGGAATGACTGAAACATACAGTCAGGTCCATAAATATTGGGACATCGACACAATTCTAACATTTTTGGCTCTATACACCACCACAACGGATTCCAAATGAAACGAACAAGATGTGCTTTAACTGCAGACTGTCAGCTTTTATTTGAGGGTATTTACATCCAAATCAGGTGAACGGTGTAGGAATTACAACAGTTTGCATATATGCCTCCCACTTGTTAAGGGACCAAAAGTAATGGGACAATTGACTTCTCAGCTGTTCCATGGCCATGTTACTGACAACTGTCAAGATGAGATCCAAAGAGCTGTCACTATCAGTGAAGCAAGCCATCATTAGGCAGAAAAAACAAAACAAACCCATCAGAGAGAGCAAAAACATTAGGCGTGGCCAAAACAGCTGTTTGGAACATTCTCAAAAAGAAGGAACGCACCGGTGAGCTCAGCAACACCAAAAGACCCAGAAAACCATGGAAAACAACTGTGGTGGATGACCGAAGAATACTTTCCCTGGTGAAGAGAACACCCTTCACAACAGTTGGCCAGATCAAGAACACTCTCCAGGAGGTAGGTGTATGTGTGTCAAAGTCAACAAACAAGAGAAGACTCCATCAGTGTGAATACAGAGGGTTCACCACAAGATGTAAACCATTGGTGAGTCCCAAAAACAGGAAGGCCAGATTAGACTTTGCCAAACGACATCTAAAAAAGCCTTCACAGTTCTGGAACAACATCCTATGGACAGATGAGACCAAGATCAACTTGTACCAGAGTGATGGGAAGAGAAGAGTATGGAGAAGGAAAGGAACTGCTCATGATCCCAAACATACCACCTCATCAGTGAAGCATTGTGGTGGAAGTGGGCATGGGCATGTATTGCTGCCAGTGGAACTGGTTCTCTTGTATTTAAACACCACAAACTGAGCTGGGAGGACAGAACACAACGTCATTATTGCTATTACAGCAGCAGTTTTACTCACTGCTTTCATTGTGCTGTTTGGTTATCGGAGCCACATCAGTAATGACCGAAACAAATATTTAAAGATGCTGGCAGCTGCCGTCACACCACCCGCCGAGTACGAGACGTAGACAGATGATCGATCTCCACTTGGGTCACACCAAGCGGCACGCTGCCTCACCATATATAGACATATGTGTGTTGCTATAAAGGGTAAAAGGTTAGTTTAAAACATATGTGTGTGTTTGTGTGTCTAAGCGTCTGTCTGGAGTAAAGGAGAAGAAAACTGGATGCTGGCCACTTAATAATTTCAGCCAGTGTGAAGTTGGTTAATATGTTTCTGGCACTGACACACACCCAAGCACAGCTTTTATTTAACTGGGCACACGAACGTGTGATCCGGTTTCAGCTTTCTCTCATTTTCCTGCTGTAGCTCATTTCGCCCAACAAAGAGCGAGAAGTCCAGACGGATCGTCTGTACTTCATGTAATGTACACAACGGTGACTGGCGATAAATCTTTTCAAAAACTTGGCTGACAAACTTCAGCACACTATAAATGGCTGTCTTAATTATTGAACGGCAAAGTTATGCGGTGTTATATTAGAGTGTACATTTAAAAATAATTCACAGAACAAATTACTGTTGTCTCTTGACATCTGCCTGTTCAACATCATTCAGTTGTAGATTTGCTGCTCTGCTTGGGATCATTGTCGTGCCTTTAGCTGTTGGCCACACATTTGGCTCTCGTATACTTGGTGTACAGAGGAGTTTGTGGTTGGCTCGGGGACTGCAAGGTGCCCAGGTCTTGTAGGTGCAGAACAAGCTCAAATCATCACCCCTCCACCAGGGTGCTTGACACCTGGTATGAGATCTTTCTTGCTAAATGTGGTGTTGTGAAATATTATTACAGTACCTTGTAGTACCATATCACCCTATTAGAGCACTTCGCTCTCACACTGCAGGCCTACTTGTTGTTCCTAGAGTATTTAAAAGTAGAATGGGAGGCAGAGCCTTCAGTTTTCAGGCCCCTCTTCTGTGGAACCAGCTTCCAGTTTGGATTCAGGAGACAGACACTATCTCTACTTTCAAGATTAGGCTTCAAACTTTCACTTTTGCTAAAGCATATAGTTAGGGCTGGACCAGGTGACCCTGAATCCTCCCTTAGTTATGCTGCAATAGACGTAGGCTGCCGGGGATTCCCATGATGCATTGAGTGTTTCTTCTTCACTCACTATGTGTTAACAGACCTCTCTGCACTGAATCATACTTGTTATTAATCTCTGGCTCTCTTCCACAGCATGTCTTTATCCTGTTTTCCTTCTCTCACCCCAACCAATCACAGCAGATGGCCCCGCCCCTCCCTGAGCCTGGTTCTGTCGGAGGTTTCTTCCTGTTAAAAGGGAGTTTTTCCTTCCCACTGTCGCCAAAGTGCTTGCTCATAGGGGGTCACATGATTGTTGGTTTTTTTTTCTCTGTCTGTATCATTGTAGGGTCTACCTTACAATATAAAGCACCTTGAGGTGACTGTTGTTGTGATTTGGCGCTGTATAAATAAAACTGAATTGAATTGAATTGAATTGGACGAGTCTGCCGTGTGATGTTTACAGCTGGATACTTTTCAGCATCTTTATCTAACACTTTTCTCACACGGTTCTTGTCACACACCGGCTGCAGCTTTCCAGCTCGCCACTTTAGTTTCATGTGTCCAAACAACACTGGTGTTGACATGTTCTGACACTTTCTTCTGTTAAACCTTCCAAAAAAGCCATACTTGCTCAGTGTATTTCTAATTCTGCTGTCATGGACTTCAGCATTCAACATGCAAACTGAGGCCCGCAGAGTCTGAGATGTAGCTCTTGGCTTTTTACGCTTTCTCTGAGCGTTGCACAGTCTGACCTTTGAGTAATTGGGGAGACTGTATTCTGACCACTTGCCAGAGTTTTTTCACCTCATGTTGTATCAAAACTGACTAACACACAGCAGGATTAACTGAGGCGTCACTCCTCCTGATCACTGGCATCAGGTGACTGTGAGAGGTGGAGATCTTGGTTCCTACAGCAAGCCACGATCTTGCTTTGAGTATCATTGCACGGGTGGCAGGTATACAGAAATAGTAATTACTTCAGTGTCCATGTGTTGCAGTGTCCAAAGACAGTCAAGCTGAAAAAATAAAAGTAACCCCTTCCCACCTACTGCACCTTTAACTGTGGCTTGTGGTTGACAAGCTGCACCTCTGCACTGCAGCACATTAGAATAAACAGTTTGCAAACAGATTGCTTCCTAAGTAGAATTGTGACTAAGCTATATGTTTTTCTGCACATATCGTCGCTAAACTGCAGCGCAGTGAGGAAAAATGAAAATTATCTCTAGCTGCAGCTGCCCAGCCAAACACAGCATGACTCCCCACATAAACTTGGAGTGTTGCATTCTCTCTGTCAGCATTGGCGCTAATGGGAAATGCACCAGTCTCCTGCTAGTTTGTCCCAGGATTGCTCTGAAGTCATCAAGCTAAGATTTGAATTAAAGCCTTGTCAGTATCTGTTTGTTCTCGGGTTAAAAGTCCGAGTGGAATCCAGGAGAAAAACAGAGTGATCAGGCCAGAAGTTTAGAGTCAATTACCAGGAGAGACAGCGTCACAGCTAGTTGTTTTCTTATTAAACAGACGGGCGTGTGGCTGTTTAATCTGGCTGTACTGGTGTTTTCTTTTTGAATGGATGATTTCAGATCTCGGTGTTCTCCCCCGCTCTCTCCTGTCTTTTTTATTTCACATTTTTAATGCACCAACATTAAAAACCATAGCCTGGGTAGAGCAACAGCCTAAAAAAAGATGGACATGACTGTCCAACATTCACTTCACTATGTTGTTGGAAATGGAAGCCTCACTGATTTGTGGGTTTGTGATTTGTATCTGTTCTCTCCTGCAGAGGTACAGTGAAAGGTGTGTGAGGGCCATCGCCTTCAGATGATTAAAGCTCTATAGACAGATGACAGCTGCAGGAGGTTGCAGTGTGCATTTCACCCTCAGTGACTGCTGATGGATTAATAAAGTGTTTTAAAGCTGGTATCTGTTGGCTCCTTTCACTTTACAGTCCCAAACCCTTAAGATCTGAGACTTAATCTTAAATTAGCCTTGCTTGGATTGAAGCTAAATAAACCATCATGAATGTCTGAATGTCATCTCTCCATAAAATCAACCTTAAAATCAATTTACCTTGAAATTATATTTCTAGTGCTGCATATTCACGTTGGATCATCGTCAGGCATGCATACAAGCATGAGGGGGTCATAAAAACGACTGAGTATCATTTTGAGTTGCTGCAATGAAATTTCAACCAAAAATTGGACTGACCTGCCGCAGCATTTTTTTTCACTTTCACTTTGACTTTTGAATTCAGCCCTTTCTCTGTATGTTGATCATTTTCATTTTCATCAAACGATGTGGCATCTTTTAATTTCTAACACATTACGAAGTCCATATCAGTGGAGACATCCGGCATGATTCTTTTCCACTGAGAGCGGACATGTTTTCACATTGTCCCGTTCATTTTTTGAGTAAGTGAATCAGCCTTTCTACTGATATTTTCTTTAACCTGTGCACAATGAACTCATTGTGTACATTCTCCTTTTTAGACTGAACTTAATCCTTTCAGTACCAAAATTGCACAAAAAACGAAAGAAAGAAAGAAAGAAAGAAAATGCTTTGGTCCTGAATTTGTGGCCATCTTCTTAAAAGAGCTGCTAGCACCACAGTCTTCATGTTATCTATGCGACCTTGTCCACATAAAATCAGGTTTTTATATTTATTTGGAACTAGTGATGTGACACTAACGTATGAATTATTTCATTTTATTTGCTAAAAGTATTTATTTCCTTTTAAACGCATTCAGTCATAGTCTGCCACTTCTGCTTGCTTCCTTGAACACTTTCTCTGTGACTCACTTCTGCTGGTGGAAATGTTTCATGGAATCTGCTGTGGAGCTAAACGTAGACGCACCTTAAAGATACATTACCTCGTCTCCTCAGACGCTGCTTCCTGGATGGAGGATGTTTGGGGCTGACCTCGGAGATCACTGACTGGCTCGCTGAGCTTCTCTCGTCACAGCTGCTGTCATGGCCAAAAGCCCGGAGGTGAAGCTGGCCGTCTTCGGCAGAGCCGGGGTGGGAAAGTCAGGTAAACATCAGTGTTTGCTTGTGTGTGTTTGTGTACATTCGAGCTCTAACAAAGGACTGTTTGACTGTGCGCACACTTTGAGTTCTTCGAGTGACTCAAACTAATATATTAAACTTGACCATAGCACTGGGTGCATAAATGTGGTTTTTGTTTCCAATCTCCTTCCACCTCATTAATATTGCCATATTGTGTCTTCATAGTTTGTGCTTTCCAGTGTTTTCCCTCCATCGTCCCTTCAGGATTTTTAAGCTTGCTGTAAAAATCATACTGACTTTGTTTGCATTGTCACCAATGCAGTAGATGGTTGTTATCGGTCTGGCTTAAAAGCCTCCATTCCCGCAGATAAGTAAGTTGAGTCATTATCATCTGGTTTCAGCGTTCCTCCATAAGCTGCAGCCACTCACGCTCAGCTGGCACCGTGTACGTTTTCTCTGCAATAAAACAGACCATGTGTTTCCCGTTGGCAGCAAATCAAGCCTGATTGCTTCTATGTAGCAATCAGATGTTAGAAAACAGGCCTTGGCGGGATCGCCACTGTGTTAAAGGAGGCCATTAAAATGTCATTGGAGGTCAATTGAAGTGCTGCACTGAGAAGTATAACGACTGAGGAGCTCATAGCCTCCAGCTGGAAGGAGTGCAGCTCTAAAGCACGTCAGTGAGGATGATGGCATCTGACGTAAGCCTGGGTTCTTCTTCAGACGATACCTTGAAGCTTCAATCTGCAGCTTCTTTCCGTGAACTAAAAAGTGTGATGTTGGTGCTGGAAGCTCATCATTTCATCAAGTTTTTATCAGGGAGCTGACATCTGTCCATGTCAATCACACTGCTGCAGTTCCCGTCTTTTACTGCGACTTTCTGTTTTGCAGACGCTAGCTCGTCGTTCACATTCGAACTTCTGGAAATAAGATTAGTGTTCCAGCTTCTGTCTTTTATGTATGACCATGTCACTGCTCATTATCTCCTAAGAAAAAAAAACAAAAGCACCTCACTGATAACTTTTCCAACAGCTGAAAACAGTTACTGCGTATTATTTCCTGCAATGTTTCACACGTGTTTTGACAGTGACACAACTGTCAAAATACGTGTGATAAAGCTGACGGAAACAGGTAAAATAGTACAAAAAAAATTTCACAGCAGTTTGTGAAATGCTTGCAACATTTAATATATTGAGTCGTGTTCCTGGATAGAAAGCCATGACCATGCAATCTTTATGTCCCAATGAAACACAACGACACAGCTGTCCCTGTGCTTTCAGACAGGAGTTTCAATAGAAACTACCTGGAGACACTCAGGACTTATTTATTTTTGACTCATGACAACCTAAGTGGTACAGGCACAAAAATGTGTCTTTTTGAAATACTTTAATACTAAAGTTGTCCAAACTTTAAAGAAAAAAACCTCTTTATTTGTAGCAATTTTGTGACTACTTCACGCCTCGCCATAAGACCTGGCTGGACTAAAAGTCTGCAGCCATGCATCTGTGTTTTGAACAGTGGCTCAAATGACATAGAGACTGGTCAGTGGCCCCTTTGCAACCTCGGCTTCCTAGAGAAAAATTCATATTCCCCGAATAGTTGGTGAGTGGTTGCTGGAGGTTTCCAGCTGTGGCCAGGTAAAATAGCTCACAGAAGGTGCGATGCACCTATCGAATGGGATTTAAAAATCAGTTCCACAGCTACCTCCAACAACCTTTAGCAACTTGTCAGAGAACACACATTGTTCCTCAGCGACCAGGGGTTGCTCTGTTCTCTGGGCCTGTGTGAATGTGGCCTCACATGCCTCATGGTTGCTATTTACACTGATTCTTATTGAGTAGGTTAGCGTTTGTCATTTGATACTAAAATCAAAGTGCAGTTGATGGTGTATTGCATGTATTTTTTTTTCATGTTTCAAATGTTTTTAATTTGTTGCACATAAAGCTTGCAGTCAGTTGAAAACAACATACATGTATGTCATTCAGGCCAGTCAGTGGTTTACTCAAGATATCAGTACAATTGGAGCTCATTATAACTCGGAAAGAGAAGTCACAGCTCACTGAAGTCAGTTGGTTTCATCCTTTCAGACTGAGTGTCTGTGCAAAACTTCTGAAGGAGCCTGATAATGGTAATATTTCAGCGAGGACTGAGCTATAGAACTTTCTCACAGGCCTTTGCAGAGTTTTGGTGGTGTGCTTGTCTCCTAAGGTGTTGTCTAAAGGCAGGAGTGCAGAAGAACAGAAAAATGTAACAAGCTTGAGAACAAGGAAATTGATGCTCCTGCTTCTGGTGACAAAGCCACTCCCTCACTGAAAGGTTTCTTCCTCTCTCACATGGACATTTGATCTTCACGTGGACAGCTGCAGCTTTGTATTTGCCTGATCCTCTTGTGTCACCAGCATGTCTCCCTTTTGCTTTTTTTTAAATGTACAAAAACAGAGCACAGCAGGACAACAGGCATTGTCGCCACATCTGATGCTTCATGTAGCCCTGGTGATCCTTTCAGCAATGAGCAGCTCTCATCTAAACATAGGCCTTCACTGGAAACTGGCAGATGCTAATCAATCAGTTTGCTTCTCAGTGGGAAAACATCTGCATTTGGGCAATAAATTACACCCCCCTGCACGCACATTACAACAGGGAGGAAAAGCAAAATAACGACGTTAAACAGATTTAATATGTTGTTTTGGAGCCGTACTGTGAACTTCATAAATCTCTTATCAATGCAGTTTAGCTAAAAGCTTTTAAACACAGTTTTGTGAAACCTCAGTTCAGTCTTTAACCTACCTGAAGTGTGTTCAATCAGAACACTAAATTCCTCCTTGTGCTGCATTTTTGTTTGTTTTTTTGCATTTTTGTCAGGTTTGTTCAAATTGCTATCAATTCAACCAACGAAAACCTTGAACAATTTGCAGTCCTTGAGTGTTAAACGTTCCTTCTATTTCCAAACACATTAACAGCTTTAGATTTCTGATACTTAGTTTAACTTGGAAAAAAATGTCGGGTTTCAGTGCACCAGTGTTTCCATCTTTACTTTGGACAGCAGTACCAGTGGTATTTTCACTTTAGCGGTGATTATTCCGAATGATCAGCAGCAGACCTCCGGGGTGTCTCAAAATTGTTTGATGGGGTTCGAGGGTTCCAGGCTCTCTGTGAGGGTCTGACTTGGACTCCTGCAGAGAGATCTAGCTCTAATAAAGAGCTGAGTGTGTTAAGTCTGGCTCTTCTGGCAGTTTGCAGTCTTTTGGTTTATTGACTCAGCAGAGGTAGAGCGGAGTCTAGTGAGGAAATAAGACACATTTATTCAATTGCTGTGCCTTTAACTTCGTCCCTACTATACAAACACACACACACACATAAATAAAAAAGAACACACACAAATAGCAGATGCTGTTAGCTCTCCTAGCTCCTCTGCAGCAAGGCTTTTCAGTAGTTTTGTCAGAGTGCAGTACATCAAGTAAATATTCTGTTCCATGAGCTATTTCTGACTTTTAATACATGCTGTATTAGGAAAAACACGGCAGCAGATTATTGTGTCTAACACTGCAGAGAACATCAGTCAATATCTGAGCTTAGAGGCACTTTCTCCCTCTGCTGCCTCGCCATCTTTCAACAGTTCTATTGTATATAGAGAGGAATCACAGGAGAAATGACTTCCAGGCTCTTTGTTGCATACACTGACAGATTGTTACAGTTATAATAAATTTTAGAATATTACAGAGAGGATCTTTGCCTGGGATAGTGTCTGTTCATATTAACATTTATTGAGCCTTACCAATACTGCCATTAAAGCTGCCCTCAAATAAATGAGACTATAACGGATTAGCCAGCATTTATAACTGCATTAATCAGTATTCACATTTATGCTCATTCACACTACACCAAAGTGCTTATATAATATTTGAACAATTAAATGACTAATATAGATTTATTTATTTTGTATTGTAGGTCCAGAACACAAAAAAATCAGTGAATTAACAAAAATATGCTGTGTTTTAAAAAAAAACCCTCCGACAGATTTCATCATGTGCAAAACAAGAACATACTGTTGAAATTGCTCCTATTTGCCAGCATTACATTTCATTACATTACATTTCTTTACACTGACTGAAAGGGGAGCGTCACTGCTCCAGCCCACTTAAGCTCAAAGTAGGCTGGACCTTCATGTAAAGTTTAACATCCCTGCTTTAGAGTCAATGTTAAAGATGGGGAAGGCAACTTTTTTGTGGTATCAGAGAAAGATCCACAACTACTGTTGTAGAACGTCATGAAGACTTGACAATTATAGGTCTTTTCAGATCAGATTAAGTGAGAAGTATGAAGGAGAATAATGAGCCATGTAGGATGTTAGGTGAGTCGCACATACGTATAGCAGAAAACCTGTGCCTGAGAGAGTCAGGTTTAAGGTCTGCATGTCGCCAAAGACCCCTGTTGACATAATTTCATTCTAATGTGGTGGAAGGTGAATAAGCGAAGGGGTTGGAAGCTTCGCTTTTCTTCACACACAAAGATTAAAGCGTTCCACTGGGTTCTATACAAGGACTAATTATGTTTACATCATACATACTAGTCTTAGTCCAGGGGTGTCCAACTCCAGGCCTCGAGTGCGGGTGTCCTGCAGGTTTTAGATCTCACCCTGGGTCAACACACCTGAATCAAATGATTAGTTCATTACCAGGCCTCTGGAGAACTTCAAGACATGTCAAGGACGTCATTTAGCCATTTACATCAGCTGTGTTGGATCAAGGACACAACTAAAACCTGCAGGACTCCGGCCCTCGAGGCCTGGAGTTCGACACCTGTGCCTTAGGCAGTATTATTAGAAGGCGTATCGTACATTTTCATTGCTATGCCAATGATACTCAGCTTTTTCTATCCATGAAGCCAGATAACACACACACCACATAGCTAAACTGCAGAAATGCCATAAAGACAACAAACCTGCAATGTCGCTAATTTCCTGCTTCTAAGTTCAGATAAAACTGAGGTTACTGTACTCAACCCTAAAGTCTTAGAAATGTGGTATCGCCAGTAACACTGTGAGAAATCCTGAAGTAATTTTTGATATGTTCCTGCCTTTCTTTCAAAATTTGGAAACAGTAATGGTAAAAACTAGTTCATGCATTTATTTCTTCTAGACTGGACTATTGTAATTCATTATTATCAGGTGGTCCTAAAAGAAACTCCCTGAGAAGCCTTCAGTTGATCCAAAAGCCTGGAGTGGAGTACTGACAGGGACTAGAAAGAGAGCAGATTTCTCCCACACTGGCTTCTCTTCATAGGTGTCTGTTGTCCTGTCCTCCTCCGAGTCTCATTCTGCCAGAGGTTTCTTCCTGTGAAAAGGGAGTTTTTCCTTTCCACTGTTGCCAAGTGCTTGCTCATAGGGGTCATCTGATTGTTGGTGTATTATTGTAGGGTCTTAACCTTACAATATAAAGTGCATAGATGTGATCATTGTTGTGATTTTTTCCCTAGACTTCAGCCTAGTGTAGCTTAAATGTTTCAATCCACATATAAAAAGCAAAGTTAGTACTAAAAACATATGTTTACTAGTAATATTGCTCTTTGTCATCTTCATAAGCTGATCGTGTGTGCTCTGTTCCTTCTGCTGTGAATGTGCTGCCAGTAATTACTAATAAACAAAAATAACTGTAAGAAAGTGTTTTTCACAGACTGGCTTTCACTGATTCGGTCTGTTTATTCACATTAACAGAGGGAAATGTGCTTTGAAACTTCTCTGGAAGTTCTTTTGGAAAGTTAACTTCAAGGCGTGTGAAGCGCCAGCTCGTAAAAACTCTTGTCTCGTCACTCCTCAAACATGCCGCCTTCCCCTCCTCTCACTGGCCTGTCTGACAGCCAGACAGCAGAACAAAAACAAAGGAGTGAGCTAAAATGTGTCTGCTTCTGAAATACCACTTGCTTACCACATTCAATGCCAAGAAGAGGACCGTGGATCGGCCTGATGTATGGCCTGGAGTGCGATGTAAACAGACATTCAGAGGGCAGACACGGGAGACGAGGCCACAAAAACACTACTGTGTTGGACTCTACTGTGAAAAACTACTGTAAAAAGATTATTTGGTATTGTTTTTTTATTTTTGCAGAAAAACAAAATATGGACCTGTAATATTTTAGATGTCATAATACTTACAGTAATGTATGATTTTACAGTGTGATCTCATTTTGAAACAAACCTCCTGGTGAACGATGGCGCAGTCAAACTTTCTGACTGCAGTGGCCATGCTGCTCCCAAAATCAACTGCTTGTGATTCCTGCTGGGTGAAATGAAATACCTGGAGAGTGATCAAATAACTCACCGGTTATTTGACATCCATCAACAATGCTTGTGTGTACCTCCTCACATTGCACAGTCGAGCTATTTCCGAGGGTGCAGAAGCAGAAGAGTGCAAATTGCCTGTCCTGCTGCTCGAGCTTCCAGGCACATCCTCAGCCTTTGACAGCTGACAGAGCCCAAAGCTGTGAAGCTCACTGGATATTTGACTCCCCCTGATTGCTTTCTCCATGCCGGACCCAGTGAGCAGCCATATGGTGTGACTCATAGAATGCATTATGCCCCAGAACAAGTGCTCTAATCAGTGGGTCGGAAGTAGATTTGACTGGTTTTAGATAAGAGATCTGAAAAGGTTCCCAAATGGCTTTTAGAGTGTGGGTGATGTGCTGTGCAAAGCGCTAAGTGACTTTTATGCACTTGAATATGTTACATAAGAGTTGATCAAACTTCAAGCCTTTATTCTTTTAAATTGTGCTTATTTGCTCAGCAAGCCAGTCGTCCTCTCTGTGTTTAGGTGAAAGTCAAGTAGGTGCTCACGAACATGCAGCCGAGGTCAGGTGCTTAAAAAAAGTTATCAAGATCACCAGACAGCAGGAATGTCCAGTAAAAAATGCTTTTAAATAATACATGAATTAAATTTCTCACAGTATGTTAGATTAATAAGTCTGCACTGTTGTGTTCCCAGAAAATGATTGAAGAAGAAAATGAGTATGTGGAGACCAAAACAGAGCTAAAAGAGATAAATCTTGGGCTCTTAGCAGATTGCAAGAAACAAAATGTCCTAATGAAAGAAAAAAAGCAAGTGATTGCAAGACTCAGGTTGTTCTTTGGTGATTGCCCTGATTGAGGTGATTCTAAAACACTAGCATTCGACTCTTTTCCATGCATTATAGACATTTTCCAGGCAGAAGCCAACGGAAAGAAACGACAGCAGTTTGTGTTCTTCTCTTTGATCAGGATCAGCTGATCAATGCTCGAGAGAGGAAAAAGATTGCATCTGGACACAATTGCATGAGTGATTGGATTTGGATGCCGTTACGTAGCTCACATGTATCAGATTATCAGCAGGATCTCCACTTGGTTCTTTCCTATAGTTAGACACTCACTGGAAGGATTGCAGCTTAAAGGTGAGGACGTTAATTACCTTTTAAAATGGGCAGGAAGTATTTTTCTTTCATCCAGAAAGCTGAGAAAGCTACAGTAAGGCTGCATATTTATCTGAACATGCCTTTCCAAAGTAATTAAGTGTGCAAGTTGAGTGTTTGCTGTGTGAAAGGAAATTGTTGACCCTGCATGCCCTGATAACTCTGTTCACAGCAGCGGATGAGTATAGTCAGGGCAACAAAGGAAGAATGACTTTATTGTTTATTGTTGCAGAATTCATGTTCAGTGTATGCTGCTAGCATAACAACATGTTTTAGGCATGATGGCTATATGGCTCCGGAGATGGCTATGTTGCTATGTCACTTAATAAACTGTCTTGGTTCAGACTTTATATAAGTAGATGACTCATCAGCACTTCCTCCCATTTTCCAAAAATGAAGCTGTGTTATTGCAGAAATGGGTACGATCAGCTTGTGTTGGTGCTGTCATTTGCAAACTGAGTAAGCAGCAGTGGCCAGATGGTGGAGGCGAG
Source organism: Oreochromis aureus (assembly GCF_013358895.1). Taxonomy (NCBI): domain Eukaryota; kingdom Metazoa; phylum Chordata; class Actinopteri; order Cichliformes; family Cichlidae; genus Oreochromis; species Oreochromis aureus. The sequence goes on from NC_052958.1 coordinate 3,322,281, forward strand.
AGATCAATATCGAACAAGTATTTCTTGAACATCTACTATGAAGGCAAAGGAATGCTCTACCCTTAGTTTAAATTTTTTAAATGCTCTGTCACTGCGTGTCATTGCCAGAAGTTACTCTATGAGAGCTGGACAGAGTCACAGAAAGGACTTAACTAATCAAACCCTCGGTGATGTGCTGGTCTAGATCTGTGAGGAGATCCTGTAGGACGCCATTAGGAGCATACCCAGACATTGTCAGGTCAACTGCGTGGGAGCTATAAAAACTACTACATCTATCAAGAGCAGACTTCTATCGTTTTGAGTTGCTGCAAAGTGGGCTGACCTACTGGATATTTGTTTCACTTTGATTTTTAGGGTGTCTTTGAATTCAGCTCTCTGTAGGTCAGGGGTGTCCAACTCCAGGCCTCGAGGGCCGGTGTCCTGCAGGTTTTACATCTCACCCTGGGTCTACACACCTGATTAAATGATTAGTTCATTACCAGGCATCTGGAGAACTTCAAGACATGTTGAGGAGGTCATTTAGCCATTTGAATCAGCTGTGTTGGATCAAGGACACATCTCAAACCTGCAGGACACCGGCCCTTCAGGCCTGGAGTTGGACACCCCTGCTGTAGGTTAATAATATTCATTTCCATCAAGTGATGTGGCATCTTTTGTGCTTAACACTTTACCCAGTCCGTATCAGTATAGATATCCAGCTTGGTATATATATGCAGCCTGGACTGCATGTAGGGCACAGGTGTCAAACTCCAGGCCTCGAGGGCCAGTGTCCTGCAGGTTTTAGATCTCACCCTGGGTCAACACACCTGAATCACATCATTAGTTCATTACCAGGCCTCTGGAGAACTTCAAGACATGCTGAGGAGGTAATTTAGCCATTTGTATCAGCTGTGTTGGATCAAGGACACATCTAAAACCTGCAGGACAGCGGCCCTCGAGGCCTGGAGTTCGACACCTGTGATGTAGGGCCACAGTGGGCAGGTTTGGGTGAACTGTGGGTTTTGCCAATGTAGTGGTTTGTCTTCTTGAGAACTCACTGATATTGACTGTTGCAAGTTGTTGAATTGATGGTGCCTTTTCACAAACTTTCATCATGTTTAAAATTCTGGTCACGTATGTGTGAAACGAGGTCATTAAGAATAAAGTCAAAACCCTCTGAAAGTCTTAACTGCATGTTTGAGTTTCAGCTACAGTAAGGAGCAGGACTATTCAGACAGCAGATAGACATAATCAGTCCCTCTGATGCCTCATCCTCTACCAGCTCTGAAGCTTCATTAAAATGTCAATGAAAGTGAATTCCCTTAGCATGCCCACACTCAGCTGGTCTTTCTCTATCTTCCTCCACTTCCTCTCCTTCTGAATGTACCGCATCTGCCCGGAGCTTCTTTTTGTCCTCAGAAAGGAACAGAATGACTGTGCTATTCACCTTTTCTGTTTGTGCCTTCTTAAGGCCATCTGGCGGCCTCAGAATCCAACCCTCCCCCGTGTTCCTATTCACCTGGCACACACCCACACAGGTTTTACTAATATTACTACAAATGATGTATTTCTGGAGTGAAGGAAGCCAATGTTCTGTGCCTCTACTCAGTATAAATACCAGAAAATCAGTCTTTCCTTGCCATATACAAAGATAAAGAGGAGCCATAAAAGGAAATGATTGTGTCACAGGAAGATGAGTTCGTCGAGTGGCCATGCTTATTTCTGCTGAACTATTTTTAGCGCACACCTCTGACTCCCCACAGCCTCCACACATCCACATCCATTCTCCGCTCATGTACTCGGACAGCCGCCGCTGTCCTCGGCCTGTGCGTGACTCATCACCGATTATTTCCCTCCTCGCTTTTCACAACCCCCTCTCTGGAGATTAGCAGCTGAAAATTTCATGATGAATCCATGAAGTATTTCCTGCGCTATCAGCCGAGGTTCAGCTTACTGTTTAATATTCAGGGCCACTTTCAGCTCCATTTGATTTATTCCACCCTGTGCCTTCCTACATTTTTTGGGCAGTTGCATCTTTCTGCTTTTCTGTCATTCAACTCCAAAACCTGCAGAGTTTTACTCGGCATGCATGTATGTGTGCATGCCTTTTGGAAGACATTAGGAGTGGATATTACTGCAACAGTTTTCTTAATTACTGATACCAAATTTATATGCTTATGTGAAACTACAGATTGTCAGAGCCTAAAAAACCTAACCAGGATCAATACTGTGCTTACAAGGTCCACTGTGGCTCTTTGCTGTGGTCGTGCAAATCATGACAGCTGATAAGCTCATATGGAATAATAGAGGGGGATAGAGGTCGACCATCACGTCAAAGATTGTTCCACAAAGAAGTAGAGACGGCATTCAGCGGACCAAATTGTTTATTGCATAGTTAGTCGGTCTTTGACATTGTAGGGAGTGCTTCTAGCTAAATCAGTGATGTGTTTCAGCTTATAGCCATTATTAGCATAAACCAAAAGCACAACTGTGCCCATTTATACAAATAAGCCTAACTAAAACTGAAACTAAATGGCACACCTAAAACCCCTAATTAATTTAAAGTCCGTTTTATTTATATAGCAGCAGGGAGACATGACGGGTAAAGTGTAGTGAAACATACCAGCAAAGTTTCCCCCTTAGTGATGCTGGTGACTTTTCCATCAGTAGCCTGAGATCTGTTTTAGCATCTAAAACGAAAAGTTTTCAAATTTGAGAAAATAAACAAGTAAAGAATGCAAATGCTGATCTTTAGGCGGGTTTTTGCATTAGCAGTCATTAGCAAGCCATTTTGCAATCCACCTTTTTCCAGTTTTTCCTCCTTTAAGTGACATACAGTACTCAGTCTTTATCAGGGGTGTCCTCCTAACTTTTTATACATGCCTGCAGATGCACAGGAATGTTTCAACAGACATGATACAGAGCTATACCACCAAATATAAATCTCTGTGGATTGAAAGACTCTTCTTATGAATATAGTCCTAACATAAGTCTAAATTCTTCACAGAAAAGAATGGCCCAAACCATCAACTATCATCTGAATGTGCAACCGTGAATTTCACTTTAAAGCCAGAGCCATGAAATCTCTGCCCCCACTTTCCTGTCCTTTCTTCGCTGTGTCAATCAAGTAAAGCTGAAAAAGGCCCAAATATATATATAAAGAATGTACTGTACAATTTGTTTGGGTTGTTTGGGTCACAGGAAAAAAAAAATCACAGTGATGATGTAGAAGTCTCAAAAAGTCATGTATCGAATGTGATGCATTATGCATTAAGTGGTGAAACTTGAATGGTTTCTGTTTAAGCTCCACAGTGCTCAAAGTATCTGCTGTAAGGAAAATTAAAAGCTTTAATACTGAGGCTGTTCTTGAAAGTATTTGCTTTGCTTGCTCTCAGCTGCTTCTTCTACACAGCACTTAACCTTTTCGCCTGTAACCACAGTGAAGATCGCTCTATGAGGTGTGGTCACCGCAGCGTCTCATCAGCCTTGCAAATGGTTCATGATGAATAGTGCTGTGGTGCTATTGTTAGAGACTAAATTAAAGGGATGAGTGTGGTGTTGGGATCCTCACGCCCTTCCTGTTCTAACCCCACGAGTGCAAGCCTCTGTCCTTTTCCATCTTCAGAGACGTGAAATCAAAGCCTCTCTGGTGTCCTGTTTTACAGAGCCACAGGGCCCTGAGGAAAATGTCTGCATCACCCACCGCCATTGTGTGTTCATGGATCCCATCCAAAGATTAGAGGAGGGGAGTTTATCCGACCTTTACTGTCATTCAAAATGAACTTAATATGCACTGCTCCAACAAAGCCACATCTGTCTTTGCCTGCGAAGGTAAAGTGCATTCAGCCGAAGGATGTGAAGCGCAGTGGTTCCTGTCAGGGGCAAACTACTTTGAGTCAGAAGTGACTAAAATCAATTAGCATCACTCGCCTAGATGTAATACTACAAGACCGCTATTGTTGTCATGACTGGAATCCCTCTTTGTGCGTGTAGTTTTGCTCTGAACCATACAGTATGTTGTCATGATGCATCACACTGCTCCACTCAAGATACATAGTGATTTATAAGAGGTGATTAGGCCTCTTTGGAGTGCTGTACTGACAGAGCTGATTGCTATTGAAGCTTTTAAGCTGTAATTAAGTTACTTGAGTTTTTTCCATTATTAGGTGGTGTAGCACCCTGGAGATGAAAATAATTTAAGATAAGATAAGATGGCCTTTATTAGTCCCACAGGTGGGAAATTTGTTTTGTTACAGCAAAAGTGCAAAGTTATGTAGCAGAAATTAGAAAACACTGGAATGCAATAAAATACAATAAAATAAAATAAAATATTATATACAATAGAATAAAATAGAAATACAAATACTATATACAACTGAGTAGCAAAATACAAAAACACAACTTCGTCAGAAGATTAGATGAGAAAGATGTCTGCAGGCCATAGTGAAGTTATTAGTGAATAAATGAACTCTGAAGGCAAAGAATTTATTGAGGACACTCTGAGGTTGGGCCCACTTTTGCCTTTCGAACTGCCTTAATTCCTCATTGAACAGATTCAAATAGATGTTGGAAGAATTTCTCATAGATTTTGATCGATATTGACATGACATTGACATGCTGGAGATTTATCTGCTACAAATTCATAATGCAAATCTCCCGATTCACCAGATCCCAAATGTGCTCTGTTGAACTGGGACGTCTCGACTGTGGAGGCCTCTTGAGGGCTGTTTGAGGTTCAGTTTCTGAGCTTTATGACAAAAGACAAGCAACAATATTTAGATAGTATGGTCTTTAACTTTGTTCAGGTGGTACTAAGATGCCCAAGGTGTGCCATGGAAAGATCCATAACATCATTGCAACATGTTTCTGACAATCCAAATATTGCAGCAGAAACTGAGACTCGTCAAACCATTTTTCCAATCTTCTATTGTCCAATTATGTTGGGCCTCACTTTCCTGTTCTTAGCTCACAGAGGTAGAGGTCTTCTGCTGCTTCAGTGTTGAACAGGTTGTGCGTTCTTCTGCATGCTTTCTTTGTAACGAGTCGTCATTTAAGTTACTGTTGCCTTCTTATCAGCTTAAAGCATTTCAGCCATTCATTTTCACCGGTTCTCCGTAGCTGGCAGAGATCGGGGGAAAATGACATTTTCACACAGAGAGCTGCTGCTCGCTGGATATTTTTGATTTTTCAGACTTTTCCCTGTAAACCCTAGAGATGCTTGTGTGGGAAAATTCCAATAGATCCGCAGTTTCTGGAATACTCAGATTAGCCCATCTGGTACCAAGTAAAACAAATCACATTCAAAGTCACTTAAAGCACCTTTCTTCCCCTTTCTGTTCGACAGGTCATCTTGACCGTGTCTACATGCTTAAATGCAGTGAGTTGCTGCCATGTGTTTGACTGAATAGATATTTGCATGAATGAGCAATTAAACAGGTGCATCTAATAAAGTGGCCATATAGGTTTGATGTAGTTCAACAGACTCAGAAGAAAAGTCATTGAATTAAGAGTGTAGGTGGCTACTGTTGTCAGCCAAGTTATCTCACTTATACCAGTTTTATTAAATATTTGCTGAGCTTCTCTCTGGAGCCACTTTAATCTTTAACCTGCAAAGACCCCGATTACAAATCGTTAACCTTTGAGATGGAGACCATAAACTGCAATGTGCTCAATGGAGAATCTGGGCATTACCCCGTGTTGTCATTCCCGTTTCCACCTTTAAATGCCCAAAGAACAGCAGTCAAATCACACTTTTTCACTGCTGTATGCTTAAGTCTTTCTTAACATCCTAGAAATGTGTGATACATCACCAGCTTTTTCTTAATGCAATCATTAGGAAGTGGCTTTTTTTTATATATACATAGAGAAAAAGATACTCCCACAGATTTCCACCCTTCACTTGTCAGGTCCACATTAGAAAAAACCAAGACGGTGGCGGCCAAAATGCCAAAGTTGATGCTTCAAAAGCAGTAGACGAAAAAGTAATGTGTCGCAAGAGCAGACATCGCTTAAAGACCAAAACAGGCAGTGATGCAAAAACAGTTGTTGAGCTGAAAGCAGCCACAGAATTGGGTGATGAATCAGAGTCAAGCTTTCTAAGTACCGTGCAGGTCTTCAAATTATATTTGCGTATGCGGAAGATCTGAATCCCTGTTATCTCTCTCAGTCGTAATGTTACTGTAGTATATAATTAGATTGCTTGCAAGTGTAGCAAATCCCTCTGCATTAGAGATTTACGGAGGGGAGCGATTTAACAGCTCGGCAGAGTAAAACGCCGCGACACCTGATGGTTTAATTGCCGTTTGATTTATTACGAGAACCTGGCTTGAGGCAGCAAAACCAATTTAGCTGCCAAAATATCTACTTGTGACGCAGGGAACGTGTTTACCACACAACAGCATTTAAATAGGCCGTCTGCCAGCATCAGGTCGGACGCTGTTCACACTGATACAAAGACAAATGTGTTCATTTTCACTGCTGCTGCTCCTCGGCACCACCGGATGATTTATGAATCTTGTACGTTTTGCAAAGCTCTTTGATTTTGTAGTATGCCGACATCGTGCTAATTAATTTTGAGTATTTTTGAGGAGGGGATTTGAGATTAAAAACTGGTAGGTGATGGATTTAGTGGGGTTCATATGGCTGTTCGAGAGCTGTTCATGTAAAACATTTTCTTTCTGTTTTTTAATGTTGTTTATGAAAAAGAGGGTTAATTATTAATCTTACTATGGCTAATGGCAAAGTAAACATGGCAGAAAAGCAGAATGGTCCTGTATTATTCTCACAAGAGCACTTGCTCTCATTATGGCCCACATCTCATTAAATTAAATGCTGTATGATAAGCAGGAATCTGCAAACCCCGTCACTAATGAGTAGACATGGAGAAGAAAAAGAGATGAGTCATGTGGTGATAATTGGCCAGCTGTAATCTGATCAGGAGGGGAAGAGAGATGATGAGATTACTTCAACTATTACTGCGTTTGGTATTCTGGGAACAGAACATAGCTGAGGCTCCTTGGAGCATTTGCTAAACTTTGCTTTCCTGTTTACATACAGTTACGGCTCGTATGCAGCTTGTAATCACAGCGTGGCAGATTTAACACTCCCACCTGATATATTATTTTAAACAGTAATTTGATTTCAGATATGTGGAAAAGACATTAAAGGTCAAACTATCTGTCGTTGAGCTGATACTGGCTCCTCACAGATAAATCTAATATTATGAACACTGCACACTAAGTACAGTGGTTTCCAACTAGTTTGTAAAATACATTGCTGGGAAGTTACTAAATATTGACTTTATAATGTTCCATTTTCGCTGTCGGAGCAGCGAGCTCCAGCGAGGTGTACACTATCCATTCATCCACACATCCGTCTGTCCCTCCTCAGCACACCAGAATCACTCCTCCTCCTACAGTATTGGTCAAAATTTATACAAACTTGGACACATTCAAACTGTGCTCAAAGACAAAGTTGCATTTGTTGGTTTTTTTAGAAAATAACCATTGAACTGTGAGGAATTGTGGGCTGGATGAGCTACTGCCTCATTGACCTTCTGGTTAATTTTAAATCTATTTTATTCTGAAAATATAAAAATAATTAACAGCAGATGTATCAGTATGCGGGCTCTAGTTTCACTCACTCTGATGACAGTCCTTGACTCGGAAATTCTGGAACAGTCTTCCCCCTTTCATTAAATCCTCTTCATCCTTGGAAGTCTTCAAATCGAATCTGAGGACCTACCTATTTTCCAAGGCTTTCAGATCTCTCTGACACCTCTTTTATTCTGTTATAACTATTCTGGTTGTTATCTCATTGGATGATGTTTGCATGTGTATACACATATACATGTATTTTATGTTCACGTATGTGTGCTTGTGTGTGACTGTGTACATTTTTGTATATGTATGTGCATATTTGCATGTACACATATACTTTTTACAAACATATATGGATGTCTTACAATGTTTCTATAACGTTTTCATTTGATCTATTTTAAATCTTTTTATTATATTATCCCTGTGTTCAGCACTTTGGCCGACACTTGATGTCTTTTAAATGTGCTATATAAATAAAGATGACTTGACTTTTCCCAGTAAGGAATCTGCTAGCACTTGTCAGCTAATTAAAATTTGAATACACTCTTATATATGCTCTTGATGATGAACAGCAAGGCAGGCAACACTGATGTTAATGATTTAAGTCACAGGTGTCAAACTCCAGCCCCCGCGGTGTCCTGCATGTTTTAGATGTGTCCTTGATCCAACACAGCTGATTTAAATGACCTCCTCAACATCTTAAAGTTCTCCAGAGGCCTGGTAATGAACTAATTATTTAATCCAGGTGTGTTGACCCAGGGTGAGATCTAAAACCTGCAGGACACTGGACCTCGAGGCCTGGAGTTCCCCACCCCTGATTTAAGTATTGCTGTGCACTATAGTGCTTGTGAGGGTGCTGGGAAGCACCTCCCTCACTAAGGTGAAACACACTCTTGCATTGTCTGACAGGAAGTTTTGATTTTGTTATGCTTTTGTTTTGAAGTCCACTAATCACTCGCTCTTTTGAAGTCAACTTCATGAAGGCTGGATTCATGAAGTGCAGACATGATTACAGCCTAATGATGTTCACCTGAAAGAAGTTCCCTAATTATCCACTGTTAGTGAGGTAAACCATCAGATGAGAGCTGAGGGTGGGAGTGGGCTGAATCTTCAGTTTGATTTGATTTAGTTAATTTGTATATTATTTAACTGGGGTTTGATTGTAGTCATATATATGTGAGGTGTGTTAAAATGACTGCAGTATATGTGTATGTTTATTTGTAGCTGGAGTGTGTCAGGGGAAATCTTTTAAATGTTATTGGTGGTGGTATGACCGGTGCCTATTTAAGGAGGGTTTGGGGGGAGGGGTTTTTTTGTGTTTAGATGTGTTGCTTGTGAGAGTGTAAAACCTCTGTACTTGTAAAAGAAATATAATCAAAGCTCTGAAAAATGTCTGAAGGGTTGCGTGGTTGATTTTTTTTCCCCCTATCTGGTCCCCTTCACATTACCTTACGACCGCTACAGTGCTTAACAGTGTTGGGAAGGTTGCTTCAAAATGTAGTCTATAATCTGTAGTAGAACACATTTTAAAAGTATGTATTCTGTAATGTATTTCATTAAGTTACTCAATGTGAGTAATGTATTCTGAATACTTTGGATTACTTAATATATTGTCATGCTTTTTACAACTACATGAATGCAGCAATCTTATCCTGCAAATTCTTGTTTGTTTTTCTCTACCAACTGGCTGTTAATTCAATTCAGTTTTATTTATACAGCGCCAAATCACAACAGCAGTCGCCTCAAGGCTCTTTGTGTTATTGTAGGGTCTACCTTACAATATACAGTGGAAAAACACAACAATCATATGACCCCCCTGTGAGGCAACAGTGGGAAGGAAAAACTCCCTTTTAACAGGAAGAAAGCTCCGGCAGAACCAGGCTCAGGGAGGGGCGGGGCCATCTGCCGTGAGAAAAGGAAGACCGGATAAAAGACGGAGCCACAACCCAAATCTCCCTGAATAGACAATATATTTACTGTAGAGAAGCAAAGACTTATTTTAACATAAGTTAATGTAAGATGTTAGCTTGTTGGCGAGTAGCCTTCAGTAATAGAAATAAATCACACAGCAATAGTACATCGAAGATACTTAAGTGGCACATAACCCAGGTAGCTACCACAACTAAAACAAGGTAGCTGCAGTAGGCTAACGTTAGTTTTTAAAATAGAACTTACTTCCAGATGTTTGTTTAGGTTGGAGTCTTTTGACGCTAAGAGCAGCTTGGTTGCTGACAAACAGAGTTTGCATTGCACGGTCAGATTTCATCCCTTTCTTCTTTAAATGTAAAGCGGTGTTGGAGTTTCCAATTAAGAAACGCATTCCTGCTCGTGCACTGCTGGCTCTGTTGTGCTGGCTCTGGGTCCATTGTGTAACTGACGCCACCAACATTAACAGGACGCTCACATCAGAGCCTCTTATTGCACGTTTTGTTTGGGTTTCCAGCAATGTGTGGAATTACCAAAATTAGAGAGGGGATAGCCGAACATATGAAACTGGAAAAGACCGCCGTGTAATCCATTTATTTCCACAAAGTAACTGTATTTTAATTAAGGAAGCACCTAATTAAAATAAAGTTACTCATATTTCGTATTTTAAATACGTAACGCTGGTCCACGTATTCCGTTATTGCCCAACACTGGTGCTAAACAGTCCCATTATTTTTATGTCAGTATCAAGTTTGACAAGAAAAAAGATGGATTTTACTGACATGATACTTTTTGAATGTAAATTTATTAAGATCTCAGGAAGTGGTAGAAGGTTATCTGCTATATTTACTACTACTTTAGTGCAAGTTTATACAGCTAAATGAATCACAATATATTTCACCTCACCTCGACTTACTTTTGAATAAAGTGTAATGCTTTATAGTAGCTTAAATAACCCAATAATTACAAGAAACTCCTCCTTTATTATCTTCAGTGTTAAGTGATACACTAATGCTTCAATAATCTTATTCTAATTATATAATGCACATTACACTGTGTCGTTCACCATTGATTTTATTGGCAACATTTTGTACATTTACTTGAGTAAAAGTTTAATTTGACTTCAGTTTGATTTACTTTTATATTCCATTTCTGCGATTGGCTGTGTGGCAACATTAGCCCTAAACCTCGACAGCATTCAGGACCAAAACACTGGAGAAGGAGGCATGATGGAGTCATGACAGCAGCCAGCATGACTAGTCATGTAACTAAGAGCTAAATCGTAATGTAACAATTTTGTTGCTACACTGTCTTGAAGTCATGCTTGGTTCACACTAACCTATAAGTAAGCAGGGCATGCTAAAAATTGAAGCTTGAAACAAAGAACTGTCCCGCTGAACTACTTTTATACAGAAACATTTTCACTTTAGGTCTCAAAATAATCTACAGTGAAGTTTTCTACAGGGGTCTTGTCTATTTCTTAATTATGGTGTTTTTGATTAACACAGGTCTATAAGTTTGTGTTATTTGGTCCTCATGCATCGCACTCAGATGCTCAGACTCTGAACTCTAGCTCACACAAAGTGGACTAATAGTTCCCGACCAGCTCAGAGGGTAACGCCATCAATCCTGGGAGTTGACATGTTTACTGGTTCCTTGTGTGTTATTGTTACTCCACTCACTTCAGACTTCCCACATCCGTTCTTCATGGGCTTTTAAAAAGATTTAAAATATATATGTATGAATGGGAGCGTGATTGGCGAGCTGTAATCTGATCTGGAAAGGGACTGAGATGATTAGATGTCTGCCCTCACATCCATCTATATTAAGATGGATTGGATATTTCCCCTGGCAGCTTTGGGAATCGTAACAGCCCATGTTAAACAGACAAGCACATATATCCTTATGGCTGAAAAATGGTTTATGGGTATTCAACTGTTCCAAGGAGGCTTGGTGTATTGGTTGGTGGTATGAGATACAGTCATGCCCCAGGGAAAATGGTGGTGAAAGGAAGTCTGGGAAAGCTCTGAGACTGGAAACTGTGACCTGACCTACTGTTCAGGAAGTGGTTTGGGAGCTTTTGTAGGTCATATGTTTGCTTGTTTTTAGCATGAGGGCTGTCACATCTTGGTGTGTGTAAAGAAACAGTCCAGCACAGTAATGTTTTCATTTCCACAGTCGGAGAAATTAGCTGACTGGCATTTAAAAAAGCAACATAAACTCCTGGCTGTTTCCATGAAACTGCTTTCAGATTCATCAGAGTACTTTAAAATGAGGCGAAGTCTCTCAAGTTAATAAAAAAGTGAATACATTTGTGTCAGCGCTGTAAGCATCAAGCTGCCACGCTGCTTTCTTCCCGTCTCCTCGAAACTGCTGTACGCCTTTCTCTCATCTGTCCTTCACTTTATGTTGACTTTAACCATTCTTAAATAATTTAGTTCCTGCAGAAGCTTTTCAGATTCTCAGAAGTAATCCTTGAACCAGGGGAAAAGGGATCTGCAAAGCTGCATGAATAAAACGTCTTCATTTCCTCAGTTTCCCTTAAACTGCTGAGAGGATTTGCACGAACCATAAATCGATAATTAAAGGAGAGAGTTGTGACCCGTAATTCTGTCAAACTCTCAGAAGTAAGTGGTTACGATATTGATTAGGGGGTGGGGCCAGCTACACAAAAAGTAATCCTCTGGTCATCTAAACTAGCAATGAATCCTACAATCTCAAAATTGTTGACAGAATCGGAACCAAATTGTCAGTTTTGTTTTACAGATTCCCGGTAAGTGTTACTATTTACAAGCTTTTGGGGAGCACATTATGTGTAAATTGCTGCTTCTTGTCTGCCAACAAAGCAGCAGAGCAGGGGCCATTTTTTCTAAACCAAATGCAATAAAACCCTAGAAATGTCTTGGTAATGATTCATCCCTTTTCTGTTCACATAAAACATAAAAGCAGCCAATGTACTACGGGTCTGATGACATCAATCTGCACAGGCAAATACTATAAACCAGATCCAACACTGAATTCTGTGTGAAATTGAATTGCTGCTGATTATTTTTATGAGTTTTATTTCTGGATACTTTTACCAATCACATTTCCCAATATATCTGAGCTCTCACGGGTATTATAGGAATAAAGTTAGCCGTGAAGTCATATTAATATCACTGCGCCGTCCAAGTATGTGCTAAACATTTTCCACCTGGTAGAAGGCAGCTGTATTTAACAACACATTACCCCCTCCGATCCCCCGAGCTACTGCTCTCTTTAGATAATCTTCAATAAATCAAGGGGAAAATTGTATCTACACGCAATATCTAATATCTGTAACTGAGATTTGCACTTTAGCTTTAGAAGCAGTTTAGCTCAGTTTGTATGCTGGTTTGTCATTTAGTAGCTTTCAATTACTCAATTGCTTTGTTTAGGTGCACCTTTATAGAAAGGAAAGGTTTTCTCCCATTAATCCTTTCAGACAAGCCATACTTGTTGAGTCTTTTTAGTTTTTTATCGTACTGTCATGAAATTTAACATTTAACATGCCGACTGAGACTTGTAGAGTCTGTAGCTCTTGGGTTTTTTTGTAATTTCCCTGATCATTGCACTGTCTGAGCACAGACATCATCCTGGTGAAATTGTTAAACTCTATTAATACCCACACTTTAACAGAGGTGTTCACACTGCTACTTACCTTCTTTGTTCCTAGAGAAGCAGCGTAGGTGCTTTACATAAGACTGAAAACAGCCTTGTGTAAACTTTATTGCTCATATCTGTATATATAGTATTTTAAGTTTTTTATTATTACATTTTAATTTTCTTGCTTCTATTATTGTTTTTTAGGCAGTTCCCATGTAACCGTTTCTCCTCCAGCCTTATCAGCACAGCTGGCTGTGTGACATGACCCGACGTGACACCAACACAATAGGTACAGGACTTGACTGCAGAGCCACAGCTCTGGGAGAGACAGTAAAGAGGTGTTTTTGTGGTTGAAAGGAACCAAAGAGCTGTGGGTGTTCGTCTGATGGTCATGAGGAATCAATAGAGATTGTTCAATGAGTAACACAACACTGGTTCAGAACAGGGGGCATGGGCGCCACTAATTGCTCTTGCTTTGTTTGCAATTAGTCCAACATTCTGCTGCTAATGTGATTAGGTCACTTCAGATAAAAGAAGCTTTTGGCAAACACCTACTACGGATGGTGTGTCTGACGTAAATCTGAAACCTCTGTCATCCATCAGCTCGCAGCTGCCCTATGAAGTCTGAGCTGAACAATTTGATAAGATCAGATCTGTTTTTTGTTACTTTGACTGTAGCTGCGGTCAGTTGTTGGGAAATGTCAAGTTGTGAAGAAACAGTTAGCAGCTGAAGACATTATAAGGCAATAGTTAATATAAAGAGAATTTTTCAACCAGCCACATGATGCAGGCGATGTGACACCAGAGAATAAACACCAGAGAAAATATAAAACAGCGGCTCCGCTCTGATCTACTTTCCATCGCTGCACGCAGTCTGTTTTATTTGTGGCTAAGGAACGATAATGTTGTAGCCAGTGACACTGACAAAAGTCAATGCAGGAGTTATAAACTGCTGTAGAATAAACACAATTTAAGCTGATTAATATTAGCTGATGCTAGCAAGCATATACTGCTTTTTAATTGTTTTATTACCTCTAAGACTTTACTGCTATTGCTAAACAGCAGCCTGTTTTTAATGCTTATTTATTTAGGGGTTTTTTTTGGCCCCAGATATGCTAAATGTGTAGCAGACAGCAACATTAGTTACCATTTATTTGAAGACCGATCTAGTCCAGTGTGCCTTTACCAAAGCAGACCAGGGCATTGCTTCTCATGGTCCTCGCGTCTTTTTCGTTATTTTGAATTCTCAGTTGATATAGTTGAGTCGAGTTGGTTGAGTTTTGGATTACAGTTTTGATGCCTTGGTCCAGTCATTGATGACTTTGTTCAGTTGTCCGAGGAGTAGGGATGGGTATCGTTTAGGTTTTATCCGATACCGGTGCCAAACCGGTACTTTTGAAACGGTGCCGGTGCTTAAACGGTGCTCAAACCGGTGCTTAAAGAATGGAGAACACAAAATTGGTCCAAAAACCTCTCATGTTTAACTGTTTTCCACTTTTTCTTTGGGCTACCTTTTTGGCCAGGGTGAAGGGACTATCTGCCATCAAACAAGAAGACAGCTGCATGTAACTACGACGGTGTTTGCTAGTTCACCTTACATGCATTAATGTAATAATGTGGTTAGCCTACTCAACGTTAATTACACACGAACAACATGAAGCTACTCACGCAGAGGAGAACGGCTGCTGCTGCCTTCATCATCCTCATCATTTCTGCTACGCTGACAGGGCTAGGGGCCAGGACTCTCTATTGGGGGGATGTTGCTAACTCCGGGTCCGATAACAGGCACCACACCCGCAGTAGATGTGCAGTGTGAGGTCTCGCAGCAAGCTATCAAACACGGCTTATTTCTCGGCTTTAAAAAAACCGCTATGCCTCGCCAGGTGTTTCATCAGATTTGAGGTGTTACCTCCTTTGACAGTATCACAGTATCAGCTTAAAGCACTTGTTGCAGGCTGCTGAGTTTGCATCTTTTGCTGAGAAGTACAGCCAGACTATTGACCGCTTCGCCTTGGGCATTTTTAATCTGTAGCTCTGCTCTAAAAGAACGTACGTACCTGGCCCCGCCTACTATCCTCGGAAACGTAAAATGATTGGCTAGAATTGGCTCAGGGGAAAAAAAAGCACCGAAATAAAGCACCGAAATGTGCGCTGCTTTTCGGTCTGGTTACTACCGTTTATGTCAGCACCGGTGCCATCATGGCACCGGACACCGGTACCCATCCCTACCGAGGAGTCTTATCTCCAACTGAACATATCTAAAACAAAAGATATGGTTATTGGTTTTAGGAAACAACAACATGGGCACGGTGTCACTTTAATTAAAGGTCAGAAAATAGAGCCAGTGCAATCACATACATATCTTAGGACCATAAGCAATAAAAACTTTGATCAGAATTGCTAATCAGTCTGTAAAAATGGTCGCCAGTGCCTTTACTGCCTCAGGAAACTTGCTTATTTCCACATTGGCCAAAAAATTCGAACTTTATTTTATCGTTCTTTTATTGAGTCTGTTTTATTTTTTTGTTTGGCGGCATGGTTTGGTCAGACCTCTGTCACAGAGAAAAACTCACTGAATCAGACAGTGAGATGGTCCAGTCGTCTGATAGGCGAGCCACGGTCGTATTTAGCCTCCCTGTATTCTAAAAAGGTACAGAGGATGGCTTTATCAATTCTTCAAAATGGTTCCCATCCTCAGCTTCCTCAGGACGGAGTTTTCTATTTCCAAGATGCAGGACAAAGCGTTATAAAAACAGCTTTGTCCCTGTTGCTGTCACTGAACTCAATAAGAATTGTTTCTGATTTGATTCAAAATGTTCAAGTACTACATATGTGTTATTGTAAGGGTTTCATTAGGTTTGTGTGTTTTTAAAGGGATGCCAAATGCTATCAGTTTTTCTGTAAAGCAAATTTACCTATGGGTATAAATAAAGTAACCTTAACCTTATTATACATTCAAATGTAATGTTGGGCTTAAATTTTATTGTATTACATCTGTATCTTGTTGAGTTTCAAATTCCTGTTAAGACTGCTTTACTCTTCTAGAGGTTTTCTTGGTCATTATTTGGCTTCAGTTCCTATTTTGAGTTAAACTTGCTTCCTGTTTTACTCTGATAGTTGTTTTTCTCTTGTCTTGTTTTGGATTTGCCGTAACATCTGTTTGATTCTCAGGTTGTTTTTTTAATTTCATTCTGTCTCTCCTTTAGCATCGCCTGGATATTACCAACCACCATATAAAAGAGAGATGTGTGTTCAGGGTGTTCCTGCTTATGCAAATAGTTATTTAAAAAAATAGTCAGCCACTCACTTTAGTTAAATGCGCATTCTGATTTGAAATTTGTGGCCGGAAGGTCATTATTCCTGCTGGACTGTTTCGGGGTTTTTTTAAATGCCAGTTTTTGACCACACCTTTCAAAACATAATAACACAGGCTGCTAAAAGCATAAATGTAAACTGTAATTCAGAGTCGCTACAAAATGTGTGGCTCCATTTTAGCCAAAGCAACGCCTCTATGAAACTGTAAAAAAAAAAAAAAGGAAAAGAAAAGATCAAACTAGAAAATGGTATCCACATAGGCAATATGTGATGAGCACAGAAAGGCTTTTTTTGTAAATGCCAGCGCTGTTATCAGCTTTCCTCTCCCTGCACACAGTCAGTAAATCACCTGTTTTTGTGTTCTGGTCAGCTTGGCGATACCTTGCACATTATTCCATTTGCAATCCTTTAGTGAATCTGGGCCACAATGTCCACTGATGCACATTAACAAAGGCTCCTCTCTGCCGTGTGTACCTTTCTTTCCCGTGGAAGTGAAAAGCAGGAGATAGAGTTACATCTAATGAGAAAAGGACTTCACACCCCATTGGTTTTTCTCGCCACCTGGAATCCAGGCCACCACCGCTAAAACCTCAGCAGCAAAATTAGGGTTGAACGGGAAAAGGAAAAGTGCTCCGAGAATAAATATGCACGTTCCTCTGCTTTGTCAACAGCAAATTGACAAATTACCTGCCACTGTTCTGTTTTCACTGCATTCAGGGGATAATTGAACGTTACATGACCCGGGCTCCCTTTGCCTAAAAACACATTGAATTTGTTAGCAAGGAAGGGAGGCTGTGATTTCCTGAGGAAGAAAATCAGCAAGACAGGAATGATGAACAGTGAAGTAAAAGACTCATTTGGATAATAAAATGGTAAAGCTTTGCAGTCTGCCTCATATGTGGAAGATACTGTCCTGAGCTCAAAGGCACTGGCTCACCTTCACTCCGTTTTTCATTATGGATTTTCTTCCTTTACTTGGTTAATTGAAAAGAAAAACAAAACCAGGCCTGTTTTTTCCAGTTCAAAGGAGGAACTGTTCCTTCATGATCTCTTTTCTATAAGCAGGAGCTCAGTAAGTTGACGTGATTACACAGATACCCACCTGGACTCATTAATTAGCTTCGAGTCACTGCCATTGGGATTGTCTGGTTTTCAAAAGTGTGAGGAGACTTGGGTGGCTTTAATTTTGCTTTAACATATTTTTTACTAAAAATTCATTTATAATATAAGTTCAAAAGCCACAATGTTTTATTTATACCACTGTGAAGAATGTTAAATGTTGATAAAAGAATAAAGTTACCCAACTACAGTCAATCATTTTACCTTCAAAAACATGTATAAATCAATCCGGCGAATGCAATGGTAGGTCAAAAAAAAGCTTAGAATGTCGATATTGAGCCAAAATACAAAACTCAGCTCATTTAAATGGTCCAGCTTTAGTTGAATGAAGTAAATAGATTTACAGTCTTCCTGTGGAACGTCTTTGAACTTTACGAAGTGTGATTGTGACTCAGGAGGAAGAGCCGGTCATCTACCAGTTGGGAGGTTGGTGGTTCGAACTGGGTGCCAAAGTATCCTTGTGTGAGTTAATTGGTTTGTGAATGTTAGATAGAACTTAAATGTAGGGGAAGACTGGTGCTTGTATGATTGTGTCCATGTATTTATACAGAAGGCTTATACAAAGTGCTCAAGTAGTAAAGCGCTACGTGAGAACCGGTCCATTTACATGGTGAACTTGAATCTCAAGCCACCTGCTATTTCATATATACTTTACTAGGAAAATGTGAAATACCTGTACCAATTTATTTATCTAGAAATGGTCAGGTTCAAGGACTGGATGGAAAATGAGTGAAAAAGCAACCAATGTCCAAATAAAAACTAAAAGTCATAACTTTACACTGAGCACTTTACACAAATCAACCTCAATTATCAAAGTAAACAGAAAATAACAAAAAGGCAAGACTAACACTAAGACATGAAGGCTCATATTAACCACAATAAAAGAGCACAGAAGGCACTGGAACACAAATGAGACAGAGGGAGGCAAAGACAGTGAAACACAACATTAGAAGCAAAAGAAAGAACCCACAAACTCACAAAAGGAACCAAAATTCAGCAAATACTGAACGAAACCCTTGGACCGTGACAGAGATGCCCACCTCCTACGACTGAATCCATATTTCGCTGACAAGAGTGGTTTCAATCATTTCATTTCACTCTGAGTGAAAATGAATGAGCTCATAGCCACCACATTTATTTTCTCTGCTAATCTCTTTACATAGAGTAAACTGATATAGCAGATCTCTTTTTCAGTGACATCACCCCTACCCATCAACTGAACTAAAAGGAGAAATGTTGCAGCATTCAGCTAACTGAATACATTTTACGCCAGTATTTACAGGTAATTTTACTCTGAGAAAGAGGGTTTGGTGTTTGGCTGTGCCTGATAAACAGGGAAGGGCCGTCTAATTCAGCCTGCATAAATGACACTTCTGTGCGGCAGATTGCTTGTTGATGGTAAACCATTAAGACAGTGAGTCACTGGCTCACTGGGGATGTTTTTTAAAGGAAGGCTGATGCTGTCAAAGGCAGGCCAACAATCCTGTGTCAGAGAAGAAGATGATCTTGATAAAACCTGAGAGCTGATGTTTCAAGGTTGTTTGAACTCAGTCTTAATGAGCTGGAAGTGTTCCAATGGGTATTAGCATTTAGATGAAAAGTGTGTTAAAGTAGTTTGGATCTTATGGACTGTCGGTGTGTTAGGTGATTTTTTTTGAGAATACATATTAGTGGATGTGCATATTAGGGCTATAGATTGAGCTTGAGCTTCACTATTATAAACAAATGGTCATCAATTTTTAGTTAATTTCATCTAGTAAAAAGTGTATTTATGACTCAGTATGCGGTCTATTTAAAAAAAAAAAAAAAAGAAAACTATTTACTCAAATACTTAAAATCAAACTGCCACCCTGCTGTGTGTCTCATGTGCTGATTTCATATGCTGAACACATTTGTCCTGTGGTTCTTTGCAGCTCTGGTGGTGAGATTTCTGACCAGACGCTTCATCTGGGAGTATGACCCCACACTTGGTAAGACAGCCCAGTATCTGTTTGCAAAAAAATGTATCCCCTGCCACTGATACTCCCGTTACTGCCATCTCCTGTATCTGCAGTAATGGTACACTGTCAATTTTATGGTTTTATATGAAGTTCTTATAATACATATAGTCCTTAGCTAAGTTGATTATTTAAAGCTATCCCCAGGTGTAAAACAACACACAGCAGATTCCACTAATTTTACAAAACCTAAGCCAGTTACTCAGTAGCCTGTAGAACCACCTTTAGCGACAATAACTTGAAGTAATGGTTTCCTGTATGACTTTGTCATACAAGTGTTGCTTCATTTCATTTAAGTTTGTGAGCATTCTTTTGTGCACAGCTGTCTTAAGGTCCCAGCACAGCAATTCAGTCAGTTCGAGGTCTGGTCTTTGACTGGACCATTGCAACACCTTGATTCTTTTCATTTTTCTGCCTTGCTACCTCTAATGTTAAATCTTCCGTAACTAGCCTAGCATTACATTCAGCTTTCAGCTTTGTGCCCCCTTTCTGTAAGTTTAGCCAAAAATTTTAAAGCAGGAGAAACATCTCGTTCAGCCATTTTCCTGCATCAACTTTTCTAAAGATGACAAAATGAAAATTTGTTTGCTTTTGGCACAGCTAGCGTAATGGCTTTCCCCAGCTAGCTAAGCTAGCTGCTGCTGCTCGTTGTAGTTTTCATAGTTAGCATAGATATATATTAGTGCTGTCAGCGTTAATCTCATTAAAATGACGTGATTTAACGCGGATTGCTCCGTCCGTGGGACTGCACGGCATCAACGCATTAGCGCGGTTAGCTTGTTAATGCATTAGCGCCATCCAGCCCCACGCACGGGGCAATCTGTGTTAACTCACTAACGGAGATTTGCCGCGTTAATGCGTTTATGCCGTTAACGTTATTTTAACGAGATTAACGCTAACAGCACTAATGTGTGTGTATATATATATATATATATATATATATATATATATATATATATATATATGTATATCTCCTCATCTAACAGGAAAAAGAGGAAATGGAAATTCTAGGTCCAGGAGTTATATCATGGGCACTATCATGGCCAGTACAGAGCTAACATCTGCACAAATGTTTATCTGATGAAAACAGAATAAAAGCAATAATTGATTCATTAAAAATTCTGGGATAAAGTGCTGAAACTGCTACAACTCGGCGTAATGTGAAATTGTTGGGGGGGTTTTCTCTTATCAGTGCATAATATAGAACTGGCCTTTTCATACTCTGGTTGAACCAATTCCCTACATTGTAATTATGGGGCACAAAGTGTCTCCTCTATAATGTGCTTTTCATTTCCTGGCTGGCGGGTCAGCGCCTCTGGACTGTTCACATGGTGCTCCTTCAATAGCCAGCCTGTTCTTGACGATACATGGTGCAGCACAATGCAATCACCAACATAAAGCACACCGCACTCAGGAGCATAATTAATCCATTTTCATATAATAACATAATGATCACAGTCATTATGTCCTCTGTGTGACATCTCAACATATGCCTGTGAGACTGCTGAGATATTTTCAGGTGCTAGACCAACAAAGAGGAAACACTTTAACTAAAGCGATATGATTCTGGATTTCTTTTACATTTAGCATACGTGGCATTTAGGATCATACTCAGGTTTGACCCATCCACATCTTATTACTTTTTTACAGTATAATGTATTGCCACTGTGCCAGCTTCATATTACACGTCTACTGTTTAAACTCCAAGTAGGGAATGTGGTAGAAATCAGGAAAAGAGCAATAACTGCTTCCTTGGTTACAACAAGAGGTTACGTCACAACCCCTTGAGGTCTGTAATGGAAATAACAGCACCGCTGGAGGGTGTCTGTGACCAATCAGACTGCCTGGATGAAATTACCCACAAAGTGCTCAAAACATCATTAAACCACTATTATGAGCAGATCGCACAGGTAGGGGGTTTGCATGCTGGAGAATTACTGCCACAATGTGGGCTGCACTCCATCTATCTCAATATACCTTCCAGTAGCTATTGCTCACCATTCATCTCCATTTATTATCTACCTGTTTATCTGGATCAGGTTTACAAACAAGCTCAGATCTTATTCCCTGCAGTGAATTGTCCCTTTTCAGCCTAGATGTACGAAACAGCCCAAGCAGAGCTATCTTGTGCGTCTTCAAAGGCAGATTGTGTTTCAGAGGTCATGTAGATTTACTGTGACTGCAAAAAATTCAGGCTTAGCAAAGACATTTTTTGCAGGATAGTGCATATACACTGTGTATAAAGGATGTATGTTGCTGTTGTGACATCATACACTAGTTACTACTTTGTGAATTAGTGGTTAAAAGCCTCAACTTGACAAATGTGTCTCTCCCATCATGCTGTTTTGAAGCCAGGTTTAAGGAATGACTGGTTGAATTGGGCTAAGAAACTGAGGATCATATATGGAGTTCACTTGCCTGTTACAATGTTGCCACACCTTTAAATCATTCCACAATGAATGGGAATTCACTAGAATTCCCGTAAATTCACCAACTTGATCTCAAACTAGTGATTGAAATCCTAACTTCTAATGGGAAATGTTAGCGTTGAGGTTAGCGTTGTGCAAGCGGATTGCAAATAGCTTTCCAATCAAGGAGTGTTTTTTTTGTTTGTTTGTTTTTTTGCTTGTGCTTGTGTACCTACACACGCACAAGTTTGCGCTTGAGTGTTTTTGCTGTTGTTGTCTTTGTGTTGGATATGATGTGATGTGACAGGGGAAGCATACATCTGACTGTGAAACTGCACGCTCATTGGCTAAAATAAAGAGAAAAGGCTAATTTTATGAATTAATACTTTTTCAGCTCTTAACTTATTCCATTAGCCCATCGTCTGTCTCAGCGTGCTTGTAGTGAAAAATAAACTGTTAGTTCAAATTTCACAGAGTCTAACTGAGCTCTGCTGGCCATTAGAAAGAAAGCACTTTTTGCATTTACTGCATTTTTTAGCTTTTACATATAAAAGCCTGCACATCCAAAGAATCTAATCTCTTTTTTTGCCCTATTTCATCTCTAGTTAAGGCACCAATCATTGAAGAATTGTCTCTATCCTAATTAAAAGATTGACAAACATGGTTAAAAAAAAACGTGCTGATCTCTGTATGTTTAAATTCTCGGCTGGTAGCAACACACTGTGAGTTTGCAGAAACATTACATGGCTGTCATTCCCAGCAGCACTATGGGAACCAGCAACACTTCAGAATGCACATGGCCACAATATTGCAAAAGTTATTTCTGTCTCTGCACACCGTCTGGTTACAGATTCTAATCTCCTTTGGCTCACAGAAATTAATTGTGTGCTACCGCGACTGTGGTTTGGCATCACAACAGCAGCTCTGCTTTATATTATATCACACGGTGCAGAGCATGAGCAAGCAAAAAAGGCATTTTCTCTGGTTTGTTGGAGCAGTTTATGGAAGCGCACACTGACAGAGTTCATCAACAAACTGGATGGTTTTCAGTGTTGACACTGAGACTTTTTTCCTGCCTAATCCCAAAACAGCGGCAGTCAGTGTTTTTAGATTATGATAGCAGAACTGTTTGCCGCCAGGAGAACTGTCGTTTTTGTTTCTTCCCAAGACCCTTACAAAGGATGGTGAGCCTGCTTAAATCATACCACCAGCACTGCCTCCTGCCAGTGCCTTTATCAACAGATACACTGGGGTGTGGACGTGGACAGATTGGGAGCTGACAGGGAGCTGGCTCCTGAAATATGCTGTCCCACGAGGCACAGCGTGACTCTGGTTCTCCTTAGGGATGCTCCTTGTGAATGCAGCCAAACAGCTGCGTCAGTTGCTTCCTCCTCTGGCTCCCTGTGACATTTCATTTACATCACACATGCAATTTATCCCCCCCGGAGAGGTGAGTGCACCTGGCACACAGCAGAGGGGGCCTTGCAGGACCTGTCATTTTAAACTCTCTTGTGAGATAGAATCTGAACATCAGTCTGACAGGTCCTCTCCATTGTTTGTTGGCTTTTTTTAAAGTAATAAGACTTAAAATTTTTTAGTCATAGAATACAAAATTTGAAATACAGCACTTAATTCGAAAGTGATATTTTAAAACTTATCTTCACAAGATTTTCTTTTAATACTCTGAAAGTTCTTTTCATTGGTATCAAATGTGCGGTGCTTTAAGTTCATAGAGAACGGCCTTATGTAGTTAAAACCAAAACATAAATAAATCAAACACCTTAACCCTTTCAATGGGCCCCTTTTGGTGTGTTTTTGACAGACTTTCAGTGCAGTTGTATAGCTCACTCCCTGAAATCGCACTTCTGACACCGACATGTTGCCAAATTTTGAAACTTAACTTTCATTTTGTGGAAGTGGCTGGACTTCCAGGGTATGTTGGCTGGTGAGTGAAGGGTGTGTTTCTTACTTTTTTAAATGCATTGTATACTTGGACACAATGGCAATAGAAGCAGTAGATTTCTGCTTTAATAGTCTGAATTCACAGTGTACAGTGAAAGAGGAAAAAAAAAACTGACTAAAACTGTGCTCCTGGTTGTGATCCTGACCTGACATGGTCCCTAAGGACCTGGGAAGTTTGAGGACTGTAGTGAAATTAAAGCCGGCACAGAGCTCCAGGAGTAATCTAAAAATAACTGCCCTGCTGAAAGCAGTCCAGGAATGCACACGAAGATGATCTTGAATGAGAGACTGGACAGATTTTTTTATGTTTATGGGCCGATTCCCAGAACTTTTACAACTATCATGTCAGAAGAATCAGTAAATATATAAACAGAAGCACAATCTGACTTTGTACTGTTACAAGTTTAGCTTGTTTGAAGTTCATGCCTTCCAGTGTGGGCGCAGCTTTCGTTCCTGTGTGTCACGTTAGCGTGTTCCTCGTGTTTGTCTAGTCTGAAAGGTTCAAACACTCAGTTTTTACTCAGTAATAAAACTCTGCAATAGCTTAAACACTATGCACACTGCATTTTTATGACATTTGGGAGCAACAAACAAAATAACATTTGTCAAATTATGTCTAAAGATGAACTTCATAGTCTTTGTGACTGGCACATGGAGTACTCGCTCATTTTAAACACTGGGACAAATGAGTCAGGAATCCTGGACCTCTGTGTACATGATAGCAGAGGTGCATTCTGGTAAGAGATTTATTGTGGAAATCACTGTGAGAGTGGCCCTGCACAATTAGAATGCTTGAAGAAAGCATCGGTTTAAGCCCTGTCATGGAAAATGTCATGCGATGGAAAATCCCGGCAGTTTGCCTTCACAAAGAAGGTTTCAGGGAGCCTCGATGCTGCCTGTGAGGTGTTTACAGATGGGATTTTATGACAGCGAAGGGGGGACGGGCAGATAATCTGCTCTCTGACTGAGGTCAAATGAAAGGTCATAGTCACGGTTCACACCTGTGCCAGCAATACAGAGCTCTCATCCTGTTTTTCAAATCACTGAGAGGCGAAGCTCAGACTTTTTTCAGGTCATTGCAAAAGTCAAACTTCACCCTGCAACCAGGAGGGTCTGACCTCATGCTGGGAAAAATTTGTCCCCAAAATGTAAGGAAAAGATTTAGAAGAAGAGAAAGAATGTCCTCTCTTCAAGCTACTAAGCATCTGTCTGAACCAGGCAAAAAGCAGTTGTTTTGACCTAAAAATCACGCTCTCCTATCTCAGGCATGAAAATGTTTAATACATGGTTCCTCAAAAACAAATGTGGTGCCAATGACAACTAGCTAATGTCTCTAAGGAGAAGCTGTAAACCCAAATACCTTTGATCTGACTGTGTCAAACAGGGAGGAGTGTTTGCTGATGGTAAAAGCCAGGCAGGCAGTGCAGAGGGTCAAAGTGTAAAGAGGTTTATGACCTGAAAGGACTAGAACTAGAAAATGACCCCATGGTAACTAATAATCAACCCACTGTTGGAAATAACCAGGTTCAGAACAATGATGTCAGGCTTGGATTAGCAGATGAGCTTGCAGTCATTTTAGAGTTTTTAAGGGTGGAAATTCAGTTTAATTCAATTGTATTTATATAGCATAACACAACAGCAGTTGCCACGAGGTGCTTTACTTTTTTATTTTATTTTTTAGCAAAAAACATAAGCTCAATCCTTTCTGGCTCCTTAATCGCCAGAAAGGATTGAGCTTAGGCGGCTAATATGTATTTAGATGTAAATGTGTTAATAATGTCAGTTTAATAAAATATCTCCCTCTGCTGTTGCTGCAGCTTACTGCAACTTCTACACGTGTGTACAAAATATGCACAGAGTACCGGTGTCTATTACATGCAACTTTGCACCTTAACTAGATGCTTTTGGTAGCCATCAACAAGCTTCACATCATTAAAGATGCATGGCTTACAATCATTCCACCCTCCGGGAAAAAACAGTCCCAAAAAAGGATTAAAAGCCTAAAATTCCCATGACAGTTATCATGCACATGAAGAGTGTATGTAAACATCTGATCACAATCATATATTACTAGCTGGCTAGTACCATATAATCACATTTGTCATTCTGACTGGCTTTTTGTGATGCCCACACTTCTAAAACATTTGCAGTGAAGTCTAAGCAGCTTGAAAAGAAAAGCGTCTGGACTTCTTTAAGTTGCTTAAAGACGTTTCACCTCTCATCCGAGAAGCTTCTTCAGTTCTAGGGTCAAATGTGGAGAGTCCCAGATTTAAGCCCTGTGGGAGTGTCCCCCCCCAAGAGGGTCATGGACCCTCTATTGATCCTCTACCTAATCACACGAGCCAAGGTGTGAGAACAGGTGTAGGTCACAATCAGCCAAGGTTCCGGGTGAGCTCATTGTGAAGCCTAGCCCCACCCTATCATGTGATTTCCTGAGGTCAAAAGGCCCAGGATGTGAGTGGGCGTTAAGGCATCTAGGAAGGGATCTCAAAACTGGATTATAGATGGCAGACAGTTGGTGTCGTAAACCCCGCCTCTGTTCAAAGATGGTCGTTCCCAGTGGACATAGATGGCTTCTTTCACTCCTCTTTCAAACCATCTGTCCAAAATCTGAACATTTTGGCTGAGAACC
Source organism: Oreochromis aureus (assembly GCF_013358895.1). Lineage (NCBI taxonomy): Eukaryota > Metazoa > Chordata > Actinopteri > Cichliformes > Cichlidae > Oreochromis > Oreochromis aureus. The sequence goes on from NC_052958.1 coordinate 3,348,841, forward strand.
TTCACAGACATTTGCAGTAAATGTTTTTTTTTTTGTCACATTATGTTTTATAATTTGCATAAGAGTTTGGAGCCGTCACTTTGAAAGGCATCTGCTATGTGTTTCTGATGTGTCGCGTGTTGTTTTAAGCAGGCTACAGTGATGCTGTAAGCTGCGTCAGTCCTGCAAGTTTCGTGAAACTTCTTACCAGCAGCCCTGTCACCAACATGTTTTAGATAAAATTACAGCTTAGATAAGATGCAGGGGTTTAGTGTGAGTAAGCTTCTTGCAAACAGTAATCATCACTTTTATGTGTCATCGTCTGAATATTCAAAAGAATAGTAGGTGGAATTATAATCACCACTGAAAAGAGTATTGTAAACACACTGAAAATCTGCCCGCCCTCACAGTGATATTGATTTGTTAACTCACAAAGAATACATAATGATGAGTTCCACTCCCATGTTAGGAAGTGTCACTATTTGCCAGTAATGACTCACTTTAGTTCTTTTTTCTGAATGCTGCATAACATATTTCCTCACACTTTTTGCCTTGCAGAATCAACATATCGTCATCAAGCCAATATTGACGATGAGGCTGTCACCATGGAGATTCTGGACACTGCAGGCCAGGTGAGACAATTTGTCAGGTAACTTTTTTCAGTAGTTTATCTCCTATGCTGCTGTTTTTGATTACACGGGGTAGTCTGATTTGATGGCATTTTTCAGATGTTTGCACAGTTGCAGAGGCCCAGAAACCAGTTGGCAACCTCTTGGCAACTTCTGGTCACAAGGGAAAACTATTCCTCAAGTGGTTGTTAAGTGGTTTCTGGAGGTTGCTGGCTGTCGCAGGGTGTAATCAGTAGCCAAGAGGGTGCTAGACCAGTTATTGCCTTGGTCGCTAGCAGTCACCTGTAGTTTGTTTGGAAGACACCAAATGCTCTTGAAACACTCCGCAACTAAGTATGAACCGGAAACACGGAAGGTACACCTCCAAAGTAAAAGTTTTGCCTTATCGTTGAAACCAACAACTTTCAAAAGATGTAACTTTGGAGAAGTGTTTGCAACTTCAAGAAACCAGTCATGGAATACACATTTTTCTCTGAGTGTGACAGGTGTTTGACTCTGGCTTTAGCAACTGATTTCAACCTCTTGAAATCACTTACCTATTGGTTGGGCAATACACATTTGTTTCTTAGTGACAGATGGTTGCTGGGAGTCTCCAACCAGTCTCTAGGCCTTTGAGACTGTGACAAAGCCTTTTTAACAAAACAAGCATTTATCCACTTTATGAATCATCCTCAGTCCTTATGCCAACTAACCAAGTGTCTGTAAAAAAAAAAAAGAAGAAATAACAGTCTTTCTGCATCATTCATTTTTACAGTTATGTTTCTTTATGCCAAAAGTAGGTTTACAGTCTATGTGGACTGAAAGTGTTTGTCAAGTGTTTTTCAACTCTGAACTGTACTTTAATTAAAGATGAATGTGAATGTGACTGAAATAGAGGGAAAAGACATCATTCAGTTAGCTTGTCCTCTGATTATTCAGGTGTTTTATTCAGAGATATTCAACACTGGTTTGAAGAATTGTTTGGCTGGATGTGAGAGTGGATGGCACTTAAAGATGGTAATTTCCTGGAGGATAATAGAAGTATTGGCAGGTTCTGACCATGAGCGAGAGCTTGCGTAAGTTCTTGGGCTGAAGATAAATATGCTGCATTGCTGCGTAGGTGTTCTGCTGGCGGCTGATTTCCCCTGCGACACTTTAGCCAAGCCATCTCTCTCTCTTGCTCTCATTACAATGTAGTCTATTTTCAGCTGGCATTAGGATGAGATCTGAATGTTTCCAGACACGACTGCAGTGAATGTCAGGCCTCTCACGGCTATGATTGTATCAAAGCATTGTGCTAACTCTCGTGATTTGTGGAGGTGGAGTCTTCCTTGATGGCTCATAACTTACAAGTTCAGAAGGCGGCCAGGTTCACAAACGTCAAACTCTCATCTGTCCTCTGGAGAAGGAATGCAGTATTTTCAAGTCCTTTTCTGGCATCTGGTACAAGAAAATTACATAATTAAAAAACTTCCTTCCAACAAAATCATTACTTATTGTTTAAAATGGGTTAGAAATAACTTATTATTATTATTATTTATTTAGCATATTTGGATGTATAATTATACGCGTGTACATTTTTATATATATATATATATAATATAAAAAGAACATTACAGAAACATCTGTTGCTTGCACTCTGATAGATTTTCTGTTTGCTGCTCACCATCTTTGCTATGGTCTGTACAAATAACACTTGCATTGTGAATAAGATTTCAAGTTGAGTATTAAAGGGAAATATATGTATATATATAAATTTGTTTATCAAAAGTCCTTTAAAAATGTTTTAAAAGACAAATAAACAACCAAACAATGGAAGCAAATCTTAAATTCCAAATCCAATAAATATGCCTTTTAAAAAGGAATATTAATCGAATATGTCTAATGTTTTCACCGTACTGTATCAGATATATGTTGTTTGTATATTATACACATGCAAAACATTTTTTTCATATTTAGGTTAAAGGTTCATAATATTCTATTTTTGAAAACTGTGGCCACTATTTGATAAAGGGTTCAGCTTCCTCTGTTGGTAACTATGAGATCAGAGCCTTTGGGCCTCCATCCAGCCCAAGCAGGCCTTGTGTGCTCGGTCCTGGACGATTCTGCCTCCACGTGATCAAATTAAGAGCACATGCTCGAGTGTTTGCATTCCACAGATGGCTGCAGAATTTAATTTATGGCTTAAGAGGGTGTGGCAGAGCGCAAAGATAATGTTAGGAACTAAACAACATGATTCTTAGATCAGAAAGAACTACACATCTTTTTATGTTTAAACACAAAAAGACCTAAAAATGTATATGCATATTAAAGACGCTGACTGCAGCCTGTTCTGGGCCTCTTTAAAAAATCTTTGAGTCAAAAATATTAAATGAAAAGTTTTCTTGGTGGGAAAATTAGAGAGAAATTACATTATAAACATAAATCCACAAACAGGAAAATGCTAGTATGACTTTAACAGCTTCACTGGACCCAAAGGTAAAGGCAGCACATTCTCCAGCTGCTCTGTCTGTTATTTTTACCTGAGATTTTCCTTGGTTGGTGTTTTATGATAATTTTACAGTAAAAAAAGAGAAAAAAATCCAGTTGTTTAGCTTAATTTAGATTAGGTTAGCTTGAGACTGACTGGAAACAAGGAACTGCTTCATGGATTTGTTCAAAGGACTCAGAAAAGTCTCTACAGACTTAAAACTTTACAACTAAACTAGATATAGATCATCATTACATCATCATTTTATTTAAAAACATTTGTGGGAAAATTGGTCATAATAAAAAATTTAATTTTTTTTTTTACTTTTAGGCAGTAATGGGCTGTCTTTTTATGAAACCACATGTCTGTTTCAGCTCTTTGAGCTCTTCTCTTCTAACTGTAGCATTTTTTAAGATGTCAAACTATCCAGTTGAGCGTCTGTAAAACTCTGAATTATCAGCTTCAGCACCATATGTCTTGTCTTCTTCTCAGGAGGACATCCAGCAGAGGGAGGGTCACATGCGTTGGGGTGACGGCTTCGTCCTTGTGTATGACATCACGGATCGGGGAAGCTTTGAGGAGGTGGGGCCGCTCCGAAGCCTCCTAGAGGAGGTGAAGAAACCAAAGAACGTTCCTCTGGTTCTGGTGGGCAACAAGTCTGACCTGGACCACGTCCGGCAGGTCGGCACAGAGGAAGGAGAGCGGCTGGCAGCCGAAATGGCGTGTGCCTTCTACGAATGCTCTGCCTGTGCCGACGAGGGCGGCGCCGTGGCCGAGGCGTTCCACGAGCTCTGCAGAGAGGTGAGACGCCGCAAGGCTGTTCAGGGAAAAGCCAGACGCCGCAGCTCCACCACTCATGTCAAACAGGCCATCAACAAGATGCTGACCAAGATCAGCAGCTAGGGAAGAGCCAAGCTACCGCCTGACGACAGGAACAAAAGTTGCTTTTCTCGCTGAAATGTTTTGGACCATCAGTGGACGATGACTGATTTAAGTGTGAAATGTGTTCTTCTGTTATTCTTTAATCGTTATCCGATGAAAAAAATCCAAGTGCACTGTCTTTTCAGGCTGTAAGAGACAGCTAATGACACTTGGCTTGGGAGCCATAAAAGATGATTTCTCATTAAAAAAAAATTGAAGTGCTTTTGGATTGAGATGACAGACATTGATGAGTCATGTCGACTAGAAGATCACAAAGGATCAGGAACATGGCAAGGTTCTTGATTTTTTTTTTCTTTTATTCTTTCATCAAACAAACTGACATATTAAACAAACCAGAGGGTATCCAGAAAATGATGCATGCAAGCTGTCCTATTTAACATGCAGGGATTCCAAAACTTTGACATTGCACAGTAAGATTTAGTGTTTCCTGTTTCTATCTCATGTGTAGGGGGCTGTTGTGCTATTCTGTCAGCAGCGGTCAAAGAACTTTGGAGCAGAGAACTCCTTTTAGATAAATGTAGATCTACTGTGTTTCACTCATTTCGGTTCCAGACAGATCTACAAAGCTGTCAGTCTCTGTCTTGCAATCAATCCTTATGATCAAGTCTACTGTGTTCCTTTGACATTAGCTGTCAGGGTGTGTGTGTTTGCATTTTTCCCTCAAGGAACCCAAAGCACCGCAGGTTTGGAACGTCTTAAAGCTGATATGCATACAATATCTGTTGTTTTCTCTAAATCAGGGGTGTCCAACTCCAGGCCTCGAGGGCCGGTGTCCTGCAGGTTTTAGATCTCACCCTGGCTCAACTCACCTGAATCAAATGATTAGTTCATTACCAGGTGTCTGGAGAACTTCAAGACATGTTGAGGAGGTAATTTAGGCATTTAAATCAGCTGTGTTGGATCAAGGACACATCTAAACCCTGCAGGACACCGGCCCTCGAGGCCTGGAGTTGGACACCCCTGGTCTAAACAAAAGTAAGCAACATCACATTCTTGGGATGTTCTTCACGGCGATAATGTTAATACTGTAAACTTCAGCATGTTCGACAGAATATATAGCCTTAAGCACTGCTGTGTCTTAGGTGTGTACAGAACCAAGAGTCATCTATAATAGAATAGACTGTAATTGTAGAAATGTGATATCTATGTGAACTTCTCTGATCAAACTAATCAGCTGTGCACTTATAATAAAAGACTGATATATCACACCAGTTTTTCCTGTTGGTCATAATTGATGCAACTGTGATCAGTGGCTGCAGAACATTCAACAGAAGCACTTAAACAGAGCACAAAGTTTCAAATAATCATCACTGCGATTGGTACAGATGCTTCCAAGCAGATCATTAAAAGTCAGGATGCAGACGATCAAATGTCACATTTACATATTAGTCTCCAAACACAAAATGCTCCTTTTATTTGTTCAAATTATGAAATATTCAAATGATGAAAGCCTGTATCAGCTGCGATCAAAGGGGATGGAGACATTGCTGATAGTTGACATTCGTGAAAAACTCATGATAAAGTTGTGGCAGCTCAGTGACTTGATGTTTTATTGTAGAAAACTTACATTTGTGTCTATTTGGATTTTTTTTTCATCATTATCTTACAGCTAAATTAAAAATTGCTAACATTTTGTGCGTGTCTCTCTGTGTGTAAAGAAGTAAATGTACATCTAAGTTTAAATCTAATCCTTAACATAACCATGGATTTTCAAAATAAAAGATGTGAATACATCCAGTTCCAGTAGTTTTCCACAGTGAGTCTCTTTTATTAGAAGGAAGCCTTAATGATGTAACTCAGACGCTCCACCACAGCTCTTACTTTGGTGTTGTATTGCAGACCCTGGGTAATGTCTCGACTTAGAGAGAAGGCTGTAAAACCGATGTTGATTAAGTCTACTAGCTCACATGAACCACAGCGGCTTTGTGTCCAATGATGATGGTTACCTCAAATGCAATTTTTACACTTTGAAAAGAGACATTTTCTTCTCTTTGGCAAACCAATTCTGGTTCACAGAACCAACCTCAGCAATTCCAGCATCACTGCAACTGGGCAACAAAACGTGACCCATTGAAACTCAGCTTGGATGCTTCTATTAGCATGCTTTTAATGCACCATCTTCATATGTGTTTCTTTGTGTAGTACATGAATTTACAGGCAAGCTCCTGGCTCCTAGCTAACAGCTAGCTAGCTAGAACTAACATTATTGGCAGTTCTAGTTGGAGATAAAGTATCTGAATTTCAGGAGCAGGACCACGCCTCCAAACACACTCCCTCCGGTTCTTATCTATATATGTTCCCCCAGGTCTACAATCTGTTCGTTCTTGTTTACATGCCCCACCCTACATGTGGATCTGCCAGACCCCGGAGCTGCTGCCAGTCCCCTTTGAGGCCTTCCCCAAACCGCAGCTCAATTCATGTACAAGCCGTTCACCTTTATCTACTAAAATGATGTCAAACCTAAAATGAGGACGTGGGCCAAGTGAGTGAACTAGCTATGTACTCGTTCAACAGGCTGAACATTGTTTGGTGTACACTTCCATTGTGGTATGTAGCCACGATGGCAGTCGCTGAGGGTAAGGTGTTTCATGGGTAGCATTTTAACCATTACTGTTTTTTGCACACCATATGATACCTGCAAATTATCCATAGTAATGCTTAATTTCGCCCACTACACATGCAGTCTAAGCATCAGGTATCAAATTTGAGAACTGCTGCTTTTGCTGTACATCTCTGACTTACCAGTCAAATTGCAGTTTTCATTAATTTCTTTTCAGGTTTGACATTATGGATATAAAATATAATTTCTCTTTGTACTATTAGACATTTACTATAATAATTTTAATTTATCATATTAGACTTGGGTGGAACGTTGCCATGGTTAGTGCATTAAATCTTGATTAGTGTGTTTGTGACCTTCATGTATTGACTGATGAACAGTGAATTTGTGTCACCCTCACTGCAAATGCTGCCTAGATCTACACTAGGGCTCTTTTAGCTCTTTGTTTCAGCATTTATAAAACATTTTTTATACCTGCTCTTGTTTTCCTGCAGTTCTAGATTAAAAATGAGCATGTCTAAAAGCTTTTCTTCCATATATAGCAGCCAAGAAGCTCAAAGTCAACACATTTCTGACATTGTCCTGTGTTAAAAAAGGAAACTTCTCACTGAGCACACCCTGCTACTTCAGACTGACTGTGAATGAAGCAGAAAGGAGTGGCTCAGCGATCTGGCAGATAATTACTACAGTGGGAAATCTCATAATAACCCAGGAAAGGAGCCACAGGGTTCCTTCTTATCCTGACCAGCAGGAGAAAAGAGCAATTTACGGTTTTGCCAACCCTGCTGTTTACATTACGAGCCATATTTAGTTACTTTTAATTTAGTGATTGAAGGTAATACTTTACTGTGAACTGGGACAGCGCATTAATAGGACTGAAGTCCACAGTAAAGCACAGGGATGTAAGTATTCAGTGCTGATTTGGTGTCGGTATTGAAACCCACAGTGATGACAGCAATGATTGAATGCAGTGGTTCAAACTTTTGCTGGCATGCCCCACTTCACCTCCCACACCTGTGATCTAAGATGAACAGTAGTGAAATCAGCACCACAGCATCGTCAACCTCTGTTTTAATCATTTCTCCTTAAAAAATTATATTCACTCTACGTAGTTCAACTCTAGATTTCTCTCCTGTTCACCCACATCTCACCTCACCACCGCCCCACAGTTTAAGAACCAATGTAACTAAACAGCAGCAAGGCTGAAGCGTTGGACTTCAAGATGCTGAAACCCGTCCTAAAGCTGAGGGGAATCATTAATGATGATTCTTCAAATCACCTCTTTATGTTAAAATCCTGATAAGTGAAGCTTCAGCAGAGCTGGTCAGAAAACACAGCAGAAGGAAGGGGAGGTGACTGCTGAACTTGTGTGCCTTCTCCTTATGCCGTTACGCTGCAGTGCTGCGGAAGTTGGCCGGGTTGTGAGTTGTGAACTGTTGGTACACCCACACGGATCACACTGACACCAGAGTTTTCTGCTTCTGGGTGAATGAGGCAGTGTCAGTGGCGGCCAAGGAGATTTGTGACTGCAACTTGCTTTTTGTGTCTTAGATTAGTGTGCGTGTGGGAGGAGGTGGGCCAGAGGAAACTGAACTATGGATCAGCAAATACGCTTTCAAAAAGCATTTTTTCCAGGATGTTTGTAGTGGGGTGCAGGGGGCAACCAAGAGCAAAGCAGGTGTGGCCCCCAAAGGAAATCGCAATATCTGAGCATAAATGAACGCGCAAATACACAGTAGAAAATTGACAAGAAAAACACTCTGCACACGTTGGGGACAAATTTTTTGCCAGTGGGTGGGGAGCTGCTTCTTGTGCCGCTTCACAAAGCCCGCTGAAGCTAACTGTGGAGGCAGTGAAATAAACCTTTGGAATAAATGGGACACCTCCCCACACAGCAACCACCATGCCAAAGGTAGCACAGTGGAGACGAGGAGCAGGGTTTTAAAGTATAGAAAGATATTTTAACAATAGTTTTGCTCACCACCGCTGTGAAAACCAATTCTCCTCTGTAGGAAAACAAAAGAAATCATGATTTTAAATAGATTCATCTTTCTCCTTGGTTGCTGCTGGGGACAGGGGGACACCCACTTCCCACTACAACTGTGATTTCTGCTCAGTAACGAGCTGTTGACACTCCTGACACACGAGAATACAGTGTAAATGTAACTTAAAGTCGCCAGGCCGAGGCCAGAATTTGATCACTTCAGTTTCAGAACAGACATCTGTGGGAGCTGCAGTCCTTTGACAGACACAACAGAAACGATCAGAGTGTTGTCACAGTGAGCTGTGTGGCAGGCAGCGGTTGGGCCCAAGCACAGGACTCAGAGACGGAATATTTAACTTAAAGGCGGCAAAACAAACTTAGCCACACAACACACAACAAAACTCAAACTAGGGGGGTTTAACTAAACTGGGAATACATGGCGTGGCATGTCATAACCTGGCGACACAGGACAAGGGATGAACACGCAGCTGGGATAATGCACTCATGACGAGACACTGGGAAGCAGAACTGAAACCATAAACATGGGACAAGGACTGCCAAAGTAAAACAGGAAACTGAAACAAAGCACCAAGACACAGACTCGACACTAAGACGTGGAAACAGGAACCTGAAGCACAGAGATGATACAAGACAAAAACCACAATCCAAGGACTGAAGATGTAACATAAGCAGAAAAGCATAAATCATAATAATAATCAGAACTATCAGTTCACCAATAAACACAAAGCACTGGGTCCATGACCCAGTACTGTGACAAGGGCACTCCTCATGTTTCCATAGGGAGGACTTCATTATCAACATGCAGACAGCTGAGTGTTTAAATATGATTAAGGTCGAGGTTTTATGTCATGTAGGGGAAAAAAGTCATGCACCTGCTCAGTTATCAGTTTACAGTATATGAGGAAACTGACAATGTTTCATTACAACATTTTTTTTTAATCCATCACAATACATTATTTGTAATGTTTTTAAATTTCAAAACCACCACGTTACATTAAGCTTCTTGTCACAACAGAAAATCATTTGAGAATTTAGCTAATTAATCTGTAGGGCATTAATCCCAAATCTGTTTGCAAGTCGCTCTAACATTATGTAATCACACTCACATTTCTGTGGAAGCTCTCCAGCAGTGCACGGTGCCGTGAACAGTCCGGCTCAGGCTCTGCCAGCATCAGTGTGCAGCTAACCGGCCCCCGTGGCAGCAGAATATCCCAGGAACACAATCCCCAAATCCACAAAACCTCATAAAACCCAGTTAATAATGGTGCTATGAATACAGCTAACAGGCAGTGATTAGACCAGAGACATTAACGGAGCTAACACGAGCTTGTTGAAACAGTTATGAAGCTTTTTAAAATCTCACTTTAATCAGATTTGATTGGTGTCTCAATATACAGTTTCATGTCCTACTGAGCAGAGGAGCAAAAAATAAAAGTTGTTGAAAATCCTCATTTCAAAATTGAGACATTTTTGTGCAAAGGGACTTTAATAGTACTCATTTAATTTAACTCAATTTAATTCCCAGGCATTAAAAGCTAAGGTAGACCATTGGAAACAGTCGATTCCAGACTTATTTTTACCTCTTTACTGTTTTACAAAGCCAGACAAGGTTTAACAGTGACTCTACACACTTTACATAACTAGTTTTTTTTTCACTTTAGTTGTCTTATTGCTTTATTGTCTTTATTGTGTTACTGATCACTAATTGCCCAAAGCCCAAGCCAGACACTTGCTCAGTGGACAACAAAGCAGCAACGGTTCAAAGACTGATCTTTAGCAGCAGATGCCGAATAAATGTATTTTTAATCATACAGATGGAAGAATTATTATACAAAAAGTACTACTGATGCAACACATTTCAAAATTATACAAGGGAAAATTTTCAATACTAATTGCATTCAGCAAAAACTCTTGGAAAGCATGCTAATCTTGCTGCTCATATCTCTGGAGGGAAACGGCCATCTCTAGAGCGAAAATAACTCCCATATCCTTGCAGATGCTGATATCCCCATACATCCTGTTTAGATATGCAATCATGGGGAAAATGAGCTCTGCAGTGATTCAGCACACGCTTATAAAACAAAATAGATGTACAGCATTACCGAGACACAACAGATTATAATTTATTATATGAATCAATTACAAATCAGTAGAAGTGAGTTTGGATGTTCAGATGTTATTTGTATGAGCATGCTTGGTAGCAGGCGTGCTGCCCTGACCTCGGTGATTAAATTTTCCTTCACAAAGTGGAGAGAGAAGAAAAAACAGGATAGTTTCATAGTGGAGGAAATGAAAGGCGTGCAGAGAGGGGTAATGTTCCCTCTGTAAACAAATCGACTCTTCAAAGCTCTTCTTTTCTCTTTACTTTGGTCTCTTGGAAATACCCTGTGATTCCTCTGAGAACGGGTTGGTGACACACTGACATGCTGTTTAATTTAAACTTTAAAGAGTTTGTTTCCAAAAGTGATATACAGCACGTCCGCTTTAAAAAAGAAAAACGTCATCAACTCATATGTTTTTCAAATGTTGCATGGAGTCATAAGCGCGATACAGCCATGTGAAACTTCAAAGGTTTTAGTGATTTTAACAGGTGTTAAAATTAGGTTAATATATTTTTAGATGAACAACAACATGTGACATATTACACTGCCATTTAATTTAACAAAAATAAAAGCATAATCAAGAAGTGAACTGCTTTCATAGAGATCTGCAGAGTAAGTAACAGCCAAGCGCTGCTAATCAAATCTATTTGCTGAAGTGATCACCAACAAGCGTGAGCGGCTAAAAGGAGACATTTTTGGCAGTTTGCTTGAGCGTTCAGCTGTCTGTTAACACAATCCAAAGGAGGAGAACACTGATCTGTTCATCAGTCTGAGATGGGTTAAAAGGCCATTTCCAAACAATATGTAGTGCATGATTCTACAGTGAGAAAGCTCATGCACAAGTGGAAAACATTCAAGACAGTTGCCAACCTTCCCAGGAGTGGATGTCCCAAGATTTTCACCCCAAGGTCAGATCAAACAATGCTCAGAGGAGCTGCAAAAAACCCCTCCCTCTAAGAGCTGCATTTCAGACTCTACAAACCTCGGTTACTTTGTTAAATATTAAAGTTCATGACAGTACAATTAGAAAAAGACTAAATGTGTAAGGCTTGTTTGAAAGAGTTATGAGCAAAGAACCTCTTCTCTCCGAAAAGAAGACAGCAGCAGACGTTTGCAAAGTTGGATTTGAACAACAAAAAGATTTCTGGAACAGCCAAGACCAAAGTGAAGATATCTGGACGAACATGATGCACAGAGCCACATCTGGTGAATACCAAACCCAGCGTGCCAACTGTCAAGCACGATCGTGAAGGGGTGATGATTTGGGCTTGTCTTGCTGCCAAAGGGCTTGGTCGTCTTGTAGTCGACCACGAACTCCTCTGTATACCAGAGTATTCTACATTCAAAACACAGCAGCAAATCTAAAACAAAAGTACCAAAGTGTCGCAATTGTCCAGTCAAACCTGATTAAAAGGTTGTGGTGAAACCTTAAAAGAACTGTGGATAAACGAATGCCCAACTTCAAGTTTCACGTTTTATTGTCATATACAGATAAACAGTGTAACCAATTCTTTGGCTCGTGCTCCTCAGCTTTACACGAGCATATAGAAAGTGTGCAGTTATATTTAAGAAGAAATCAACAAGAAAATTATGGTGATAATAATAAAATAAAATAAAAAAATACTAAAGTATTAAATATTTAGAGAATTTAAGACAATTGTTGGTATTTACAGTTTATGCAAAAAACTTGTGCAATGAGCATTTAAGAGATATTTGTTGAAGTGACCATGTGTAGAGTCCTGTAATTGTAGTGAGTGTGTAACGTGTGTACAGAATGTCAGCAGTTCTGCAGCCTGGTGGCTTATGGGTAGAAACTATCCCTGTGTCTGTTAGTGCGGGTCTGAATGCTCCTGAACCGCCTGCTGGACGGCAGGAGGGTGAAAAGTGAACTTCAATGGCTTTGTAAAGAAGAGCTGGCCACAGTTATGTGAGAGACTGAGAAAGTCAGACTTACAACCATCACCAGCTATTGCTGCTAAAGATGGTTCCACAAGCTGTTGATTGCCGGGGTGTGCTTAGTTCTTCCACACACTGCTACAATATTTTCCCCTAATTTTTATTAAATAAATAATGACACCGTGTTAAAAGTCACTGCTGTTCAGCTGAGGTTGTATTTAAGGACCAGATTATTATTCTTATCATTATATCGTGATACATAAAAAGAGAATGTACTTTCTTTTTCATGTGACTGTATAATGAATACAATGACAATCTTGAAATGTGTAAAGCTTTTACATGAGGATTGAAAATGACCTTTTATGGAGGTTGACCATGTAATTTTCAATAGAAATATCAACATACATCAGCAATTTAAGGTAACTTTATTAAATTGATTGATGATTGAACACATATTAACAAATCAAAAGAAAAATATGAACTTTTGATCCCTGTAATGAGGGGGTTGAGTGTTGTGGACACGTCTCTCCAGTAACACCATCAAAACTTTAAATGAGGAAACATCTTTTGGCAGAATGGTGCTCCATCCCTCCAGATGAGTTTCCTTGAAAGGGTCATGAGTTAGAGAATCACCGGAAAGTTGCATGAAGCTGCAGGAGGCTTTACTAACACTTTACAAAGCACTTTTTTATTTGGCACCAGCCTCTAAGTCAGTTTAATGACCTTTAAAGTGACAGAAACACAACTGTGAGTGCAGGTGTGTGCTTCTGAATAGCAACCATTTAACCTCTCCCACTTTCCACAAACCACCACCACCCTACCTGCTCATTCTTCTTTCCCGCATTATGTCTTAGCTGTAAAAACAGGGAGCACGTCACACAAAGGAATTAAAACTCCAGCTCAAGAACTGGGTAAAACTGGTCTTGCACTGATGGTTTGTTCAGTTTCTTGTCCATATCTATACACGTGCCGGACACAGGGTTCAAAATTCCTTCTGATGATTTGGTCTTTTTTGGTCATGTGAGTTTCTTGTTGTGAAAGTGACATAAACGATGTATAGCCCAGTGACAGGAACAATCCTTTCTGACTGTAGAATCACAGAAACGTCACCAGAGATACAACAAAGTCTGGAGACAGCAGTAGAGGACTCTCATCTTTCTGTGCTTTATGAAGCATTGCAGTTGCCATGACAACCAAGGCCTTTCCTTGTTTTAAAGGGATTCACTATGGTGACCGAGGCATTGTTGTACTGTGGGCAGGTCTGAGAGGATACATCAGGGTTTCTCACATATATACTCGCTGAAGTGTGCAAATACAGGACACGTTGGAGGCGCATGGGCGCACATCCACCTACACACGTGTGTTCAAACAGGGGTTAAATGATGTCCAACTGTAACAGGTTAGACAGCTGAATAAAACAGAGTGATGGTTAAATATAGATTTAGTGCCCTCTTTCCTGCAGGCTTCCTAGTTACACACTTTGACTTGTAGCTTTCACGAGAAAACATGACAGTCATCAGAGACAAATAAAACATTTCTCAGCATTGGACACAGCATTTGTGTTCAGCCTTAACATAGTCAAATATGTCATTTGACTATTGTGATAGTTTAGTTTTATCATGAGAACAAGGATTGGACAGGGATTGGGAGTGGTTTTGGACACTGACAAGTATTTAACTCAACCCACTGCAGAAGTGACAAAAACTGCAGTTCCTCAGTTTGCCACTTGAGGCTGCTTCCAAAAGTGAGTCATTCCCTAGACTCCTTTTAAAATGCCCAACTTTAGGAATCTGAGGGTTAAAGTGGTGCATTGCAATTTCACCATCTTTTTTCTGTTGGTGCTTTTTGAAACATTTCTTACGGATGCACATTTCAGTCAAATAGAACTAATTAGCAAGCATTAGTGTAATGCGCTCACAATACATGCATACAACTAGCTAACGAGTCCAGCTAAATATTAAACCTCTAGATTCAATGGACACACTGGCACATCCAAATCACACGGCCGAATTAAGATGATGTAACAGCAGGATACACCTTTGCTGACTCTCAGAACAGACTTTAAAACACATAACAGTTTTACCAAATTGTGTTGAAGTTAAATAGTATATGGCGTGCTTTTTCATGAATACTGTTGTCATGTTTGTGTAGGAAGAAAAGGTAAAAACTGAATATTCTAAGCACAGAGGGAAAAAAACAATCCATGCATTCTCTTCTGCTTATCAAGGTTAGTGAGGAGGGGGGGGGCTATCCCAGCTACCAGCTACCAGCTGTGGTTTTCACAATAAAAAAAACAAACTTTCCTAGTTGTATTTTTGTTTTTTTGTGTGACTTCAGGTTTATTTTATTTTTTAAATATTTTGTTAATACAGTATGTCAACATGACAACAATAAAACTGTAAACTCATGTGAGGTTGTGCTGAAAAGAACGACACCAAACAAAGCAAAGTTAAAGGCAAAACCTAAGGGTAAAATAAAAGGTCTGGCTGTGTTCATCTTTTAGAAACAGTCTATGCAGAGAGCATAAACTCAAACAAATGTTTGAGTGAAACTTGTTCTGAAAACTGTGATGTTACAATCTTACAGTTTCATACAGGAACTGTTTACGTATGATCCTCTAGAAGCAGCTTTTTGCATCACCGCAGTGCTTGTGTGTGTGTTCAAACAACGTTGATGCGAAATGTAATAATTATTTGTGCAGTTTTCATGTGTTGATGTTCCATTTGTTGCTAAGCAACACCTTCTTGCCTCTTTCCTCTTCACATTTACCTGGACAAGTCCTATTCTGATTCTGCTGGATTGAAGCTGTTCATGCTTTGAAGCATCCTGTGTAATACCGGACTGATGTGCTGGCAAGTATATTTTTAAAAACTGAGAAAGATTGTTATTCATTTGGAGCTGTGTGGATGGCCTTGGTGGTGTTGAGAAAGACATGGTGATCTTCAAATAATTGGATGTTTGCTTTTTTCCCCTAAAAATGGGTCTATCACAGCTTTTTAGCTGAAAACAGCTGCTGACCACTGCACGAAACCAAACACAACAAATGAACTGAAACCACAAAAAGCCAAAAGACAAAGGTAATAGAAACAACAGAGTCACGTGATACTTCTGTATGTATCTGTCTGGCTAAGTGACATTACCCACTTTACACGGTTTTCTTTTTCATATTATTTGTTTAAAAATGTATACTAGGGTGCGCCTTAATGTTTCTTTATTGTACTGGGTCATGTCTTACACAGATCACAACTGTATCACACAACTATTGTAACAGCACCCTAAACTTAATAAGATGTAATGCTGGCATGTTAGGGAAAATAAGTGAAGTTGAAAATACTTTGGTCTGTTATCTTGCAGGTAAATCACTCCCAGTTTCCATCCTTAAGAGACAGGCTGGTGCCACTATTGTCTGAGACAGCACTGACTTGTTTTCCATGAGATGCAAATGAAGATGTGTGAAGGTGCTTTCCCTGAAACATGATGAAGGCTTAAATATCCTTAAACAGTTAGGAGGGGTGGATTGGGTATAGCTGAGTGGACAATGCCCCCTACTGGCCTACTGGTTTAATCAATTTACTGTGGAAATGTGTAAAGACCCTTTGATTCCTGCCCTAAACAGCATTTGGAGGTAAGAGGTGAAGAGTAATCTAGTTCATACATCGATTTTTCATCGATATTTGCACACTACAGTGTGGTGGGAATGGATTTCTTTTCAGCCAGTGGAGGTTGCAGGCAGGCAGGCAGGGACCTGCGGCTGATAAAAGATTGGACATTCCACCTTAAGAATGCAAGAAATTACACTGGCAGCAGATTACCATCAGGCTGCCAGTGGTCTGGTATGCAACTGTGGTTCGTGAAACAACTGAGAACTGCAGAACAAAGAGTGAGAGCAGGCATCGGGTGCTGTGAGAGGTCAGAGGTTCAGTGTAGGGAAGAGAGTTTAACACCTTTGTAAAGATAACATAAATCAGCATGTGGGATGAATTCTTGGGGAAGAATAAGGTTGCAGTCTCTCCCTCCTTAAATCAGTTGATGTCAAATGTAGCCGGGTTGATCTGCAGAACACAAGCTTGCCATCTCTTTGATTTCATACTAAATAACTCGAGGAGCTTCAAATCACAAGAAAACAAACAGGTGAAAGAGTTTGTTAATCCAGTTTAAAATGCTTTATATTAACTGGGACATGTTACATGAGTGTTACATGTCACCTGGAAAAGGAAAGGTATTAGATGTCAACACTTGTTGTCACACAGTTGTAATCATTAGTTTGTTTTAAAGGTACAGTAAGTAATTTTTAGGTAATTTAATAGGAAAAAGGGAATGTTGTACCCATAAAAATACATTAGTAGTGTGTAATTACGTCTTCCAACACACTGATGTATTTGGAGAAACTTGGAATTAATCCATTAAAAATACACGAGCAGGCTCTGGTTTGTAGAAGCTAACATGCTGCCATCTTGAATACTGTGGCTGAGATGAACATCGTCATCTCAGCTACAATAATCGCGTTATCGTATCTGGCTAGAGACTGTCATAAATAGTACGCTTTATTAGTTCCTTTAATTTAAAGATCACAGATGAGTTTTTCAAATGATATATGACCATTTCATAAAACAACCACATCTGGTTATAAGCTAACATTATGCCAGCTAAGCTTAGGCTACAGTATCATAGAGTGTCCTTTATCACGCTTTCCCTCTGATAAACACTTTCTCACATGAGGATTTATTTGCTTGGAGTCCAACAGTGTCACATCCTCTTTAAAGGAAGTTTCACTGAAGCCAGCTAAGTGCAGCTAACAGAGACTAACAGCAGCTAACAGAGACTAACAGTAGCTAACCATCAGGAAAGTTCAGAATATAGTCAGCAGCTCACCTCAGTATCACTGCTATCAAACACAAGTCAGCTTCACTGACTCGTCGACTTGTATTGGACCCCTTTCACAAAGTTTTACAGCCTCATCCAGAGTAAATAGACGTGGCCCACCGGCATATTGACAGCTGAGGTAAACAGACAGACAACCTACACTCACTACATATGAGTTGTTTGTTCTATAGCAGCCAGCATAGCTAGGATTATTCACTGAAATTGGGAGAGGTAAGAAAACTGCACTCAGTTGGCCGCAATCTGCCATCTACTGCCATCTAGTGGCGAGATTTTACATGTTGTACCTTGAATGTAGGGAAGCCAAGAGATCAACCAAACAAAGAATTACATCATTAGATAAAATACAGACATGTGTTTTACTTGCTAAAGTTATAGAAATGTTTGTTGTTTCCGCTTCCACTGATGGTGGCACAGACTGTATATAGAAGACAGATATTAGCTCCATAGTTTGTGGACCCTCCTTTTTGAAACCTCCACATTAGTGTTTCGGCTTCTGTCATATAAACAGTAAATCATTCACTTTGTATTTGTTATAACTATCTTCTCTATTGGGTTGCCAGATTGTGGTGTTCTTACTGACATATTGGTAAATGGTAAATGGCCTGTATTTGTATAGCGCTTTACTTAGTCCCTAAGGACCCCAAAGCGCTTTACACACACCCAGTCAGTCACACACCCATTCACACACTGCTGATGGCAAGCTACATTGTAGCCACAGCTGCCCTGGGGCGCACTGACAGAGGTGATATTGTTTATATTGCAGTGAAGTAACATAAATCTGGATGATGTGTACAGTATAGGTAGTGGGGTCCTTTCTTAAAGTTATGATACAGTCAAGCTGGTATACACACACCCCACCAATATTACTATACTGTGTAAGTCATCTTAAATAATTCGATATCTGATTATCTTTTTAAGCAAACAAATATTGCAGCTGGAGGTAAAGTCAGTCTGTTGTCCATGATGTTGTGTCATGTTGGAAATTTCATAAATTCTGTACCAATGAGTATTATAACTATTAAAAAAAGTATATAAAACGATGAGTGTGTAATGTGAATGGGGTCACTCACAGTGATTGATGAACACATAGTATTCCCTTTAGGTTAAAAGCTCAAAGGTTCTCTTTTTTGTTTTTATAACCTACAACAGAAAAAAAAAGTAGTGACTAGGCGATGTACACAGAGGGGTATTTAGCTGTGCAAGAGCCACATAATGCTTTCAGCATACGGTGGAAATGAACTGCAATAGAAACACGATTCTAACTGAAAGCTAGTGCTGATCAGTGTCTGCTTGATGTGCAAACATGTGCATCATTTAATCAGTGGTGTCGGTAAAGGTGTCATAAATCTTTGTTCATACCTTTTAGTGGACGGGTAACAGGGCTCATCACTTAATCATGATTGGATGCAAGAAAAAAAAATATCCTTATGAACTTTCATTGTATTTGTTAACCTAAACATCACAGCTTTTATTTGGACTTGCATACTTTAAGTAACACTACCAACTACATGTGGGTATGTCAGAACAAGAAGTGTTCAAAATTTGTTCTCAGTTCAGATATTTTACACACATACATCTGTTTACACTTTATCCTAGTGCTTCAAAGTGATTAACAAAAGGGGGAAAGAAATACTGTAGTTTGAATTTAAGGTTGGCCACAAAAATATGATCGTCTCAGTTCACTTCTTCTCGAGTGCTTTACTCCTTAAAGCTGGGCATAAAATATTTCGAGTCTGGCAGCCACATTCGGTCGTAAAGTAGTAATACCTGAATGATGATCGCGTTGTTTGAGAATTCGTAACACGTTCGTGTGTGCTCAGTGACATATTCACAGCTGAGTGTGTTTCATATCATCTATTAACACAATTCATTTCTGGACCTGACGTGAAGTGGGCAGCAGATGAAAGGAAGCACTGGATGCCGGCAGGTTTCTTTCTCCATGGCCTCGTGTTGCCAGTCAGCTTTTAACACCCTGAGTATCATGCCAAGAGAAATAAAAAAGGGTAATAATCCAAGATGAAAGGATTTTGGGATTATCGCTACATATTCTGAAAGTTGCGTTTTTCAAACAAGGCTTTTAAAAGTACAGTAACAGCCAAGCATTCTCTTTCAGTGACCATAAATGGAGAAAAAACCCTTCAAATCTGATCCAGTGGAGCTCAGCAGATGACTGATAAAGACTGGAATGCACTGCAACAGGTATAATAAAAGGTTTTACTTTATTAACAGAAATCTTTCGTTCAGACAAAAGAACAGAAATAATGTTAATACTAATAAATTACATCACACTTCTCACAAATAAGCAGCCAGACATCGAGATCACATAACGCCTAAATTTATACACCTGAGGCACACAAGAGGGGTTGGTTTTCATGCCACATTTACACCAATATACACAACATTAATACACTTACAATATCACCCACCATTCAGCAGAGAGGAAGGGACACAGTGAACCCAAAAATTGGCAAATGAACCCGTGCAATGGCATTATTTCTCTCATGTACATATGTATGCCACATTAAAGTAGAGTTGAGTTTGCTTTCAGTAATTGCTGTATTTCATGGCAAGTCTCTGTGGCTGCATATTAAATCAGTCTTACACTATGCATCACTTCAACACACCCAGAGCCAATAACAATGAGCCAACCCCGGTAGCAGAGTATTGCCTTTGCTCCAAACTATAGATTAAACTAAAACAATGTTAGGGAAATGAAAAAAAAAAGCTTTATGAAATGAGCATACGTTCCATACACACTGTAAAAGTTCCCAGATATAGCACTGGTGACATCAGCAACCTGTTTTGGGAGAAACAAGTGAATCTGGCACTGTGATTGGCTAAGATAGCTATCAACCTGCTTAACTCAAACACCTCTCTCTTTACGATGACAAATGATATGTGAACTATTCTTAGAAATGTCTTGATGCATGCTCAATCGTCCAGGTAAGTAAATCCAAAAGAGGTTGATTCTGTTCTGGACGTAGCGTTTTCAGTGGGAGAAATGTTTCGTCACTCGTCCGAGTGATGTCTTCAGTCTCAGCTGACTGCAGGTTTCCCCAACGTTATAAACAGCACATTTCAAGTGACAGTTATTGTGCAAATGTCCTGTTTATAGGGTTGGGGAAACCTGTTTCTCCCACTGAAAGCACTACATCCAGAACAGAATCAACCTTTTGAGATTCCTAGAAATGCTTATATCTACAGAGTGAGCAGAAGTAAACCTGGGGCGTAAATACCTGTGAAAGTGCCCTTTTAAACCCACAAACTGTATGTTAAAGATGGACATGAAAAGTGAAGCTGGTGAGGAGCCTTAAACCTGCATTTTTTCTAAATGACAGCAGGGGGCAACTCCTCTGGATTCAAAAAGAAATTCGACTGTAAAAGAAATGGGAAAATTCTCACTTTATTGTTGTATTTATGGTCTTAAATGCTAGCTTTAAGTCTATTTAGTGCAGTGCTTTAGCCCATGGTTAAGTTGTTAATGGCAGTAAGCTAGCCTCCTAATTGTAATTTCATCCTTTCTTTTCCAGCTCTAGGGGTTTTAGGGGGACAGCCTTTTTATGTTTACACATTGGTACATTTGGTTTAAGCCTGTTTTTAGCAAAAACTGGCATCCAAATTAATATCACAGTGAATAATGGATGCACTTTGGTGAAAGTCTAACTAGCTAGTCTAAGTGTTAACTAATCAGCTCCAAATACACTCAAAAGACCAAAATGTGAAAGGGAAAGCTCTAGGATTGTTATCTACAAACCAACACATGCTATTGCGGTGGCCATGTCCATCTTTGATATACAGTCTATGTTTCATAATAAAGGAAGTAAAATTCCAAAAAGTGACATCAAAATATCTGTCATAAATATGAAATCTGTAACATGTACAGTATAGTAAGCACATCACTTGAAATAATATACATACAATATTCAAATAAGATTTCGACACAGATGCCTTCAAGAGCCCAAATCATTTCAATTTATATTGCATTCTAGTAACACGTTACAAAATGTTTTCTTTAACTGACATGTTATGAAAGAGGAAAGACAATTTATGAATGAAATAAAATTTTGAAAAACTGGATAAACTTGGGGGAAAATCTTTGAAAAAAAAAGAATTTTAAAATGTCTGATTTAATATTTGACTTTAACAAAATTATATTCCTCTCATTCTTTCTGCACTTAGATGTTGTTTTACCACAGCAGGTTTATTGTTTTATGAGCACATCAGTTATAACATGAAGCCATGCTCAGTGCACAAACTCTTGTCCAGTACTACCACTCTATTGTCAGTTTCAGCAGAGCACTGCTGAACTTGAGGTAGTTACCAATCAACATTGCAGCTCAGTTCCAATTAAATCAGCTCAGAAACTATCAGGTACGCGTCCAGCTAAAACAGCTGAGAGCACATCTCACCCTCAGACAAAAGGGAAGCAAACCTACAGTAGTGACAAAACTAAAATTAGTTGATGTCCGGTCATTGTTTATAATTTGACCTGATAAAACAGATTTATGGAACATACGAGATCCTAAACTGTATTTTTAACCCAAAATGTGAGAAAAGTGACATCATAGTTCTTTCATCTTTCATCCTAACAGAATGAGCAAATAATTATATCTTGAGATAACCTCGATATCCAGAGAGAGTGACTGCTGTTTCTCTCCAGTACAAGATAATCTATAGACACAGTGTTTAAAGTTAACATATCAATTTATCAGCAATGTCACAGCCATTATTGCGTGGCACATAAGGGACAGAAAATCCTCACGGTTTGGTTATGGCTTATCACACTGCAGTATTATATACGAAGTGGCAATAATCTTTACAGGTAAGATGGAACAATTTAATGTAAACCTTTAAGGGGCCTCACAATCAAATGCAGATTTGGTCCACTTTGACACAGTACCAAAAGCTACAAGATGCTTGCAAAAGTGTTTAACACAAGACACTGCAAATGAGAATGTGACAAAAAGTCAGAATTAATACAGCCAGCGATAACTTGAAACAAAAGAATCACAGTAAACAATGTCAATATTTTCATTATTCCAAAAGGAAAAATACAAGCAAAGTAATTATTACATTAGTGTTTATCTGCCCTAGCATGACAACTGACAGGAGAATTAGTTTACTGCCTACAGTGGAAAACCATGATGTTGTTACTTTAAAGGCTAATGAGCATTTTAAAAAATAAAGTAATATTTAAATTGTCAAGGATGGTTAACATGAGCAGATCGAGCCTACTCTTTATAAATAAATAAATACATTTGTGGAATTTTAGACCTTTGAAACCCCAACCAAGTTGACCAAGCTAGCGTCGAAAACTCACAAATGCCTTTATTAAAGTGGATCATCCCCTCTGGAAGATAGAAACAACAAAGCACTTTTATGCAATTTATTTTTAATTAGCACTATTCTGTTGTTTCGTGTATCCTAGTATGTTTAGCCTCAAACCTTTTCCATCATATGTTGTATAAGAAATGCATACTTAAGTTTAATTTACTAATTTATTTTTAACAAACCCATGGAGTCCCCTTTGGCGTAGTAAGGTAATAAGCCACTACTGCTAAAATCCATTAGC
This sequence comes from Oreochromis aureus, assembly GCF_013358895.1. NCBI lineage: Eukaryota > Metazoa > Chordata > Actinopteri > Cichliformes > Cichlidae > Oreochromis > Oreochromis aureus. The sequence goes on from NC_052958.1 coordinate 3,371,859, forward strand.
TGACTAGCTGCATTCTAGCTAGCTAGTTAGCTTTCTAGTTGAACTCAAGAACCAACCATTTGAAAAATGCATAAAAAAATTGCCACCACAGTAACATTGCTCCAAAGGAAGAAAGACACCTGTTAGTTACATTTATGAGTAGTAGCTGAAGCTAAGGAAACTAAACGAAGCATGAATTCACTTTATTTACATCTGCTAAGCCATGCTCTCTTTAGCGACTGCCACTCTGTAATGTTTCCATGTTTTGCAGGATAAATATGCAATCTGTGGTGGCAATTTTTTTTTCTGCAATGAATGTAATTATTGCAAAAATGGCTAGTTAACTTTTTTCTCCTTTTCTGGAACTTTCATCATTTAACACTGGCTTTGGTTGGGATTTGGTTAGGATTATCATTTAAACTATGAAAGATCCAGATTCTGAATTAAATGGAAGGTGGCAGAAACTATTATAAGCTCATTCTAGGTCACAAGACTAGTTGTTTCAGATAAAACTATTATTTACTATTACTATTTTAATAATTTTCCAATAAAAGTACCAATTTATATAGATTATCATACTTTGATTGTTCTTTGCATGGAAAGCAAAATCATGTAGTCAGTTTGTGTCTCCGAGCTTGCCGCTACAAGAAGCTAAAATCTGTAGCTCACTCATTATTTTTTGAAAAAAAAGTAAAAGAATATTTTGGAAAATTTAAGACTTTGGTACACTATCAAAGATTTTTTGCATACCCTTCAGATCAAACTAATGAATAGTCATAAGAGATCTTTGCCATCAGTTATCAATTAAGAGTTTTTCTTTGAAGGCTTCATTGCGTATGCACATTCCATCTTGCGAAATATGCTGAAAATCTACAGAGTCCATCTACGATAAACCAAAAGTACTTTGTGTCTAACTTCACAATAAGTTACCCAAAAATGCACTTGTTCTTTTCAGAGAATTCAAAGTAAGCGTCAGCTCCCATCAAATAAACTGTGGAATAAAACAGGGTGGCTACACATATCACATTCATTTACATGCAGATCCAAAACAGTGACGGATGTTAGAAGAGGATGGCTGCCATTCCTGCAGGTATATGTGTGCGTAGGTTATATCTGCTACAGAGCAAAACTCCTAAAAACAACTACAATAAATGAGCTGCAATCCTAGCTGACAGAGAACAAGAGACAGATGATTAAAATATCAGACCCTTGCTGTTTGCTTCTAAAGACTCACCAGTACTAGTTGCTAGATCAATCCCCACACAAATACCCCATAGTGCTATTAACAAAGCACAAAAGATTAAGAAAAGGAACAATTTGCAGGGGAAGAGCAGAGCTGTGATGGAAGACGATGGCTGTAAGCCAGTACAGCATTTGCACCTCGTTAAAAAAATCACAAGCTCAAAGGTTTTTCTTAGCTGTGTGATTGTGATCTCAAACAAGTTAAGGGGGTTGTTTCTTTTAAAAAAACTGTTCTTTTTTTGTTATTAAAAAGCACTTTGGTAAAGTTAGGCCAAGGCAGAGGAGTCACTACATAAGCCAATATGTGTCTACAGCACACGGATGTCTGAGAAATGCTGCTGCTGGCTAAGATGCTTAAGAGACCGCTGGTGAACCGAGAGGATTCAGTACGCTTCTCATGACTCAGGTGGAACTGGTTCAGATCAGAATATTGCCATGGACATCTGCAAACAATTTGGAAGCTGTGTGTCGAATAAATTAACTGAAGATAGACGGATGTACATAAATGTAGAAATATGAACACAGAAATAGTTTCACCGGTCGGACAAAGAGAATGCAGAATAACAATTATATACCAAGCAGCACGAGCGAGAATATGAATATCTACTGTGATCACCTACCACTAAAAAGGCCATTGGCTGGTTTTGTTTTCTAGGAAGTTCAATTTCTATGGATAGGTTTTAGGTTTAAACACATCAGTGGAGTGAGTAGAAATGTTTCGGGAGTTTCGTAGATTAACCGTGAATATGGAATGATTAGCAGAACACAAAGCTCCCTGAAAGTAATAGAAAAGTGAATGGGGGTTTGGTGACATCTTAAAATCTACCATCTCCAGTCAACATGGTGTAAGTCCTCTGAAATCCACTGGCCTTTCTAGTGATAGATTGATCACTGATTTGAGGACAGAGGGTTGCACCAGTGTTAAACTTCACAAACATGGAAAGGAGAGAGGCGACTCCATAACAAACAGATTAAGCAATTATTATTATTATTTTCTGAAACCTGATGACAGGAAGAGAAAGGTTGTAGGGATGTTTTTAGTCAGAGAAGAGGCTGGCGAAGGACTGTCGGAGGGAGCGGATGGTCTCGGCTTTGGCCTCGTCGTCGGTCAAGCTTCCTCGTAACGTCTCCGTGAAGCTGTTTGTCAGCGACTGCGATTTGCTGCGCGACGAAGACGAAGATGGTTTAGCTACCCGACGAGGAAAATCATACAGCGGTAAGCAAAGTCATGTGTGAGATTAACAGAACCCCAGCTTGGACTTACTTCAGCTGCGGTGACTGTTTCTGAGCTCCAGGTCCAGAAGAGGCAGGGATGGGACCGGGCTGGAACGCCTGGCTGGGAGACGTAGTGGCGGACCGGGCTCTCTGAGGGGATCCCTGGGCCGACTGAGATGGAGAGGCGGAAGCGGAACGGTGTCCCCCTACCATATGTGAACACGTGATGCACAGGCTTATTATTTCTCTGTACTGTATCGCCACAGAAGATAGTGAAATTAATCATAATGAAGCATTTACTTACCTCGTCTGGGCTGTGTGGTCTGAAGAAGACACAAAAAGACACAGATATAGCATCATTTACATAAAAATGCTTGAATTTTACTGCTAATACCATGACAACAACACATTTTTGAAAACATGGAAAGGGAACAGTTTCCACGATGAGACATTTCGAATGTCTTTGCAAATACATCAACTCAGGTTGATGCCACAGATGATCAGCTCCAACATATCCTACCCCAAAAGATCACAGAGCTTTCCTCCTGCTGTTTCCTTTCAGATGGTCCCATCAGGCTTCAAGCTATATGGTTGTTGATGAACCAGCAATAAGCAATCTATACTGGCAGCTGTGGAAGTCATTAATTGTGATGACAGCTTGAAAAAAACAAAAAAAAACAAGGGCGGGCCCAAGTGAAATGAGCATAGATGCTGCTATAGCATTAATTCAGATGCTAGTCTAGAAATAGAGAGAACACAAAGAAGTGTAAAGTCTGGCACTGAAGGATTTCTCAAGTAAAACCCGTCTTCTCATTACCGACTTTGTCAGAAGTTTGATTTATTAACTGATTAACTTGATTTACCAAACTTATTTGAATTACTGTTCTGACTGACTGGCAGGTGATGAGTCACAATATATTACTTTGCTTAAATACTCTCCAAGGACAGCTTCCCAGATGGTGTCACATATGTCTAAAGTCCCCCTCCACACCTGAAAATGTCCACAAACACATAGCTACCTAGACGCTATACATCTGTTATTCCTGTTTAGCCACATTAAGGTCTAAATTCCATTGTGGTCTGCACCAACACGGTGAAAAGAATACTGTTATTGCTTTCTGTTATTGCCATGGTAATGTTCAGGGAACGGCAGTGAGATCCAGGGAAAAATGGCAACAGACACGGCACCGATTAAACCCGATACAGCGATGAAAGCAGTGAAGGTGGGTTGCAAAGCAGCTTGCAGATGGGTATTCTACTAGATTTGCCTACTGAATTTGCAGAAGAGTGTCAGGATACTTCCCAGACTAACACTGGGCATGATTTCAAATTCCATCCATAACTTATTATTGTATGGACTCATTTAAAGAACTGGAATTAAGCAGTAATTTTACTTTAACCATGCCTCTACTTAAAATGTGGTGACAGTATCAGTAAAAATAACAGCAGCATTATCAGTGTTAATACAGGTGAAAGTAAAGCCATACAAGCACTGCTTGTAATTACAGTGTTACTCCAATAGTAGTCACTACAGTTGGTAAAACTGTGTAGCATTATAGTGTTCGTCAGTGACAAAATTATTAATTAACAGACATGATAATAAGTATCCATAGTAGAAACATTTTATTAGCATTATTGGTAGAAGTAGTAACAAAGTTTTGTAATTAGTAGCAGTTTTTATAATTACTATCTGGTACAATGAAAAAAGTGAGTTACAGTAGTAGTAGTGACTTGTTTAAAAGCTTTTTGTACCTTAACAGTAGAAGGCTGAGGCATGGAAACTCCCAGCAGCACCTGGGCCATCTTGTTGATGACCAGCTCTGTGATCAGCTGTTTATCCTCCTCCACATGCTCACCAATCAGAGGCATTGAACTGTCCATCACCTGCAGAGAGAAAAAAAAACAGACCTCAGCCAATGTGTTAAAATTCCGCCACTAGATGGCAGTATGTTACCTCTTATTCAGAATTCCTCTCCTCTGACCCTCAAGTGATATTAGTGATAATGCTGTGTGTGGACACAAGTGATGAGTCATTTAGTGTAGATCACATGTTTGTTGGGGTCAGAAACAAGCTTTACAGCCCTGTGGCAACCACAGTTTGGAGGATATAAAGAAGTGTGTGCAGAAAACTGCAAGTTTCTGTCTTCTCAGGAGGTCTTTGGTGCTCTGACAATCAATCACATAAACAGAAGCAAAAAAAGATGCTTTAGCTTATTTCTTTTTGTGTAGGTTAATATAAGCTTTACAACAGTTTCATTTTGATGGCTCACAGGTTTCTCTAGTTAAGCTCTGGATAAACTAAATAGGTTTATCTGAACACACACAAGCAGCCAAAGTTAGAATTTCCAGTGATCTGCAAAAAAAGTGGCTCCATCTGTAAATATTATGTTGCTGGGGCATGACTTTGAAGGGCATAGACCAAACCCATTGCCACACAAATAATTAAAATAATCAAAAAAGAAAAAAAAACAAGGAAAAAAACATTTCCCAGCACTGGAGCTCACATGCAGGTCCATGTGTGCTGCAGAACCACAGGGCTCATGTGGCTCAGAGACCTGCTGTCCTCCTCCCTAAAAACCAAAACAAACAGGAGCAAAGGAGTGTTGCTGCTGCTGGCTAGGATGTAGATGCCCAGCATGGTGGAAGAAGCTGCTGCACCGCACCCCAGCTGCAGGCTGTAAACACATCAGCAGGCATGCATGCATGTGTGTGTGTGTGTGTGTGCTCTGGTACACAGCATATGCCAGGCAGAGATTAGATTGTACTGGAGCTCTCTGTGGCTGAAGTTGTTTTTATTAGCGGTATCAGTTAAATCTCAAATATGTTCTTTAGTCCAATTTCAGACAAACTGGCTTCTTAGCACACACTTGGTGTTTGCTTAGATTCAAATGAATGCGACTTATTATGGCACAAGATACTGATGCAGGCAAAGACTTAACTCACTTCAATTCACAACAGTCGCCTTAAGGTGCTTTATATTGCAAGGTAAAGAGCCTACAACAATGCAGAGAAAAAAACAAAAATCAAACAACCTCTTTTAAGCAAGCACCCGTGACAGTGGGAGGGAAAAACTTACACTTAAAAGGAGGAAACCTCGGACAGATCCGGGCTCATGGAGGCGCAACCAGCTGCTCTGACCGGTTGGGGGTGATTGGGGTACGATGCAGAGCAGCCACTTGTTGTTTTCACACAGGCTAGAGTTGTTCTTTATGCTTTTTTTCAAAATTTTGGGCACATTTTAAATAGCTGTCCATACCATAACACCACCTCCACCATGTTTGACTGACGATGTGGTAAACTTCAGATCATGTTTATCTCCTCGTCCATCGTTTTTTCTCCCATCATTCTTTTACAAGTTAATCTTTTCAGAACAGTACCTGTTTTTTAATCTGGCCTTCTTGATCCTGAGCGTAGCCATAGACAGTATAGAACAGAGCAACAAAACTTGGCGTCTAAGACCTGCAATCTGTTTAAGGTTATCATATGGTGATCGCAATGGCTGCAAAAAGAAGAAATGGCTTTCTGTCTGTAAACACTTTCCTGCTGGCTCGTTCACTTGTTTTGGGCCATATTGAACAGAAAAATCAAGTCTTTTTTGTAAATTTTGGTTCTTTTCAAATTTTGAGGATTAGTTATGGTATGGAAGCGACACGTCGCCGGCTAATGACTTTCAATAACAAGCCGTTCGCCAGTTTCATCGTCTGATCATCAGCGTTTTCTATGTTGCAAAGATGGCAACGGGGAAATGTTCAACTCGTTCAAAACAGGACCAGGACCAGAAACTATGGCTAACTTCATGTTTTATACTGTCTAAGAGTGTAACCAGTGGTTACTCCTTGCGTGAGTTCTTGGCTTGAGAGCTATGGTGAAGTTGCTTCTCCCAACTATGTAAATAATTTAGAAGGGTAAATTTTTGATTTGGTTACTCCAAAACAAGAGAACAGGCCGGACCTCGCCCTGAAACAGCTTTTAGGTCAATTGTCCAATTATTTGTTGAGATTCTGAAGATGGGGAATTTGCATAAAAATATCAATCCTGAAAACTTCATCTAACACTTTTGTAAAACCCTTTGAAATAAAGCATTTTAATTCCATGTTAACTATCTGATTTAAGATCCACTGTGGTGGTGTACAGAGGCAAAACTACCAAAGCCGTCTTAGTACAGCAAACTACGGACCAAAGTGTAAGATTTATTTAATGTTTTCTTTGCGTAATACAAGAAACCAAGAGTGCACTGCTCTACAGAAACTCGGACTGGAACTACAGCTAGCAAGGAAGATTAAGTAAACGACAGAGGCATCCAAAGGCAGTTGTAGGTTTAAATTCATCTATTTTATTTCTTATTCATTTAAAGCTTTTTTTACATACCATTACTGGGCTGTTTCTTTTGTGGGCTTGCTACACACTGCAAAAACTTTCTGTAAAAAGCTAATTGTTGAGGCATGGAACAATCTGTCAGTGATAATGACTAAAACAACAGAAGATCTGTTTTTATGTCGTCCTCTGTAAGCACAATCTAAATGGATTAAAAAATCCACATTTGATGCAAAAACATTGAAAGCAAATCAAAAGCTTTATTTAAAAGAGCCTCTAAGAACACCTATAACAAACTGAGGACATCCAAACTATTCGTCTTTTCCACTCATTTTCTTTGTTTTTCACAGCTGTTTGGGATCTCTCTGTTCTGCACAGAACCACTTCCCAAACTAAAGAACCCTTTAAAGCTCCCCCTTTTTTGTGTGTACCCAGCTTCTTGGCTAGGATTTGGCGGCGAGGTCGGGTGTGGCACGGTGTTTTGGCCAGTTGAGTCATTACCACAGGGGACTGAATGCAGGCCTGGTAAAAGACCGCCAGGCCCCACTTCAAACGGCGTGCGGTGGCAAGCTAAAGCAGGATCCACCCTGCTGATTTATTAGGATACAGAGTCATCTAACAGAAGACTGGATCTGCTGTAGTTCTTTCACCACTGGAACACAGAGGTGTTGTCCTGTACTTTTACTAAGCAGCAAAGTTTTGTGTTTTCTGGACAATAACGGGCTGCATGGCAAATGTTTACAGAGCAAAAGTGAAATGTGCTCGTTGAAAATTATGGTGCAGTTGAAGTTCAGGGCTGGCCAGAGGGTCATCCATTTCTGGGAAAACAACTTTAGCTTCAAGATAGCAACATGTGTGCTGTTCTCATTTGCTAGCTTGAAGTTACAATATCTAAAATATCTCTGTCAACAGATAAAGTCACTCCTGATGGCTGAATCTATAATATAATGATATTTTCTTACGATTAGGCCAATAATGTTCTAGTCGTTATTAGGCATAACATTAGCCCTTTAAGTTTTGCTAACAGTTTTTTGCAGATTTATATTAATATCGAATTCAAATACATATGTCACATACAAGTATAATATAATAATTGTATGAAGTATATTCATATTTAAAAATACCAAAAAAATTGTTTTTTCGTGGACCAGTAGAAAAATATTACGTTTGACATTGTAATCATTTTTATTTTGTTACATTTGTACAAAATCTTTTTTTTGACAGCTTTGCTCTTCATAACTTTTTAACTTTTTTAAAAAACTTTTTTTTTTAACTAATAATCTCAAAGGATTAGAAAGTTTTGTTGTTTTTCTTGCCTTAAGGCGTCACAGACCTACAAGCTTTTACATTTTTATCTTTTATGTAAAGCCTGTTGAATTTACATGTGCTATATTAAATAAAACTGCAATTTCTTTATAGTATTATGTGCCTGCTATTTTGTAGGTTCCCCGAGTGCTGCGAAAACAACTCAGACGGGTCATAGGATCACAGGGACTTCAGCAAGTGTCCTTTGGGGACGCGCAACCAAAATCTGACGGTGGGTCTTTTGGGTCCTGTGGGTTGTGGGATGGGAAGCCTCATTAGACTTAGTGCGTCCCATGGATGCACAGCTGGGCTGGGATCTGGCATTCATTGAGTGTTTGGTCGTTGTTGTGTTACTCAAACCACACTTTTGTGGTGTGGTGAGGCTTCTGCCATTGTGGAGTGCCGTTGCTATGGGACGTGTTTTGATTGGTCTGCAACAATCTTCACAGTCTTACCCAAAGAGATGGACTAACTGACGCTGACTACACCAGCACTGTCATTCTACTTCATGTCATATGGCTGACACATCCTGTCAGATCAGCTGTGTATATAAAATACTTTCTGTCATGTCATTTGGTCAAACGCTGTGGTGCACTGTGTCATGTTACATAACAATACTGCACCCCTATTATCTATACATTTTCCGGTGAAGTGACACAAGCTGGAGTTTGCCTCATGCTGATACCAGCTGCAGTAATGTGTTAATGGAGTGCTTCTGAGTAGCTCATTACTTTTCATTAGGGTGAGGAGGTGTTACGGCTGCTGTCTTTGTTCTGACACAAAAAACAGAAAGAAAGAAAACAGCTTCTGACTGTGACGGGCCGACAGCTCTTCAACGTCGCACTTAATTAAATTCCATCTAGGGTTGGAGTAAAGGAGGAGGAAGTAATGCTTGTCAGGAAACATTGCTACTTGACTGTGTCATGGGTTTCTCTGTCGTAGCAGCCTAGTGCTGAGACTACACGCCCCTGGGGAGCTGATAGATACTTCCTGAGATAGTTTGAGGTCTTTTTTGCTTTCTCACAACCGCTCTCTCCCAGCACATAAATAGTCACCAGAGTGATGTCATGCTCTGATCCTAAGTTTGGGCATTTCAGATGTCCAGACTGGCTCATTTCCTCAGACATGAAGGCATAGGAAGCTGCTCTAAAAACAAAACTGATTGGACACAACTATTTGTCTCTTGCTTCGCCCCTGGGAATAATTATTAAAGGAAAATGTGCATTTCTGGGTAACGTATTTACAATTTTATATAAACAGATATTTTTAAAAAGGACAGAAATCAAATATATAAAAAAGAAATAAATAAACTGACAACCTTGATTAGATTCAATAAGCATTACAACAAATTATTGGAAAGGCACAAAAGTAAGACAGAAAGTGCGAGTTCCAGGGAAGCTTTTGGGGTAACAAGGAGTCATCATAGTAACATATATGTGAAAGTTATTCCTTATGTTGGGGCTGTGAGACCTGTGAGGCTGCTGGAGATGGCGTGTGTGTGTAATTATTAAATGATTTTCTTTATTTAATAGTGATAAATAAAGTGAGTTGACCCATAAAGCCCTATAACACATATTCTAAATAAATGAATAATAATAAGTCTAATTTTCATGTCATTATTGAAAAAAAAGTACAAAAATTATGTGAATGACCAACAATAATTTATCTAACTAATCTAATAGACAATGATAGCAACATAGATTTGATGCTATGCTAACCTTTGCCATGTCAGATTGCATTTTCCATCCCTGGCTGTTCCAGTCTGCATGCATGCTACTGTCTGCAGGGTGCATGCATGATACGAACCCCAGGTTGCTCTCTGATGCATCTATTGGCATGTGAATGCAAAATAGTATAAAGTGCTATAAGTGCACTTTAAAAACCCAGATGATCAAGGTGAGTCTCATGAATCTGAACAAGTAAAGATATGTTCTGACATTTTCCCACAGGACCTGAACACATGAGGCACCTGCATTCAGACAATAGCTAATTACACACTAATCGATGTATATTTATGAGTTCCACGTTCTTTTTTTGCCCCCTCTTAAACGACCTAAAAAACCGCAGACTGCACCTAAACCATGCTTATGTGTAACATATGTTATATGCTGTGATGATACAGAACAGTGAACCTCTAGTGGCCCCAGTGGAAACCCCGTCCCAAGCACAGTTACTGCCACGCTCATCACATTGAAAGCCCAAACCTCTAACCAAACTGGTTGCGACAGTTTTATTTGTCTACAAACTGCAAGCTACACTTCCAATGCCAAACTTTACCAGCAGACTCAAACAAACAGACTGGATTAGAAGATGAAGTGAGTCAACCGCTGACTCCTGATGTTGTTTTCATTCAGCTGCCTGTGTTTGGTCTGCAGACTAATCGTTCTTTCAAGGCTGTGAAGATCATGTGCCAACAAGTCTGGTTACACCCTTCCCGGTTGACTTTCACCCATGATATGAAAAGTATTATCAGCAGGGAAAGAGAATGAATCCAAGGTAACGCTTACACAAACTGCTTTAGCCTCGTGATGCTGCTGACAAGTGATCTGTTGGTTAACTGTTATGTCTGAAATGGCCACTGCAAATGTCCTGCAATATTCTCATGAAACATGACAGATCTTATTTATCTAAAATACACTCTAATGCAATGAAATACTAAGAGCAAGTTTCAGCCCCTGTTTCCTGAAACTCTTCCTGGAGCTGTAGATGAAAACACACTGACCTCGATAATATAGTCGTTCCCGTCTTTTCCATGCACGGCCTTCACAGCACAGATGTCTAGGCCCCCAAACATCTCAGCGCAGGAGTCTATCCACATACGATATCTGAAGCACAGGGACGCAAACAACTGACTGTTCAAAGACCCAATAATCACCACAGATATCATTAAAGGAAGAAGGGACTTAACAGCTATAAATGTCAGTAAAAGCTTCCAAGACTTTTGGACAATGAGATAATCAGATTCATGCTTAAAAGTAGTGCCAGTGTATTCAACTGAACACAGATGTGTGAACGATTCAGCGTACTTAACTGTATAAACAGATCTGCATTTTTCCAAGAGAATCTCTGAACCAGCTCACCTGTCAGTCATTGCGATCTGTTCCAACATGGCAGAGCCCGTGTTGGCCTTCCAGTTACCAGAAATGGATGTTCTCCTGAAAGGGGGGGGGGGGGGGCACCAGGAAATGAATTAATATGTCTGCAAAACACGAGCTAAAATGCTCCAGCAACAGTTAATCGCTCCCAACCTTTGGTTGTGTGGCTGAAGGAACAAACCTCAAGGGGGAAGCTATCAACAGTTCATCAATGATGACCATTTTAATCCACACCTAGATAATGTTTGTGTGAAAGTCAATCAAACACACAGTTTAATGGTAAGGGCAGGGAAAAAAATACGATGAGATAAGGCTTGGCTACTTTGCCCCCCCTCTCTGATTTCGGTTGAGCAATTGTTCAGATACAGTCTTGAAAGCTGAAAGGCTCAGCTCAAATTCTTTGTTGTAATATCCTTGGCTGACAGGAATGTCTCTGGCTTCCAAATGGGTGGAGTTGGGGCATGAGGCCATGAAAATAAAGGCATTAATGCTAAAAACTGCCTGGAATCTAAGAAAAGTGCTACTTTAACATATAATTTGCCATTATTGGTTAAACTGTTTATTCTATAGATGATACTTTATGAGAGGCCTTCACTTCCCACTGGCTCCACATGCCTTGCTACCATTGACCTACTAAAATGCTTAAAAATTTTGCCATCAAATTCACCTGCAATGCCACCGACAGCCACCAGAAGTTGGTTGCAGCAAGCCAATAAAAAACACCTTACATGTAAGCTTTGTAGTTGCTGCCGATCTTCTGGATCCTGATATCGTACTTGGACTGGATGTAGGGCTCGGTGGTGGCGTACGTCCCTGCCAGAGCCACCACGCTGGTGATGTCCTGGAAGTCCTGTTGGTTTTCGACTTTAATCTGCAGGAGAGACGCCACTTGTTAGTGGGCAGCTAATTACAAAGGACGCTGCTGAAACTGGCAGCGGCTGCTTTAAAATCCCACAGGAATTTCACACTTGTACACAAGCTGAATAATGAGGGGTCCATGTATGGAAACATTGCCGGGGGCGGCGTTGAAACTACGTCACCTCTTTCCCAGTTATTAAACAGTAGACTGCAGACGCAGACTAAGAGGGAAATGATGCAATGGGAGCCTATCGACACACAACATGTTTATATCATATAATTAAAAGCCATTTTTCAATTTCACCGTGAGATTATTAGGTAACAATGAGGTGTGACAGCGTAAAATACGGAGGAAACAAATATTTTCCTCCAGTGATAATTACCACTGAGGGCCATTTGTAGGAAACTAAGGCTCTCATATATTTTTTAGAAGACTTACTCTGATGTTTCTTGTTGAGTGGTATTATTGTAATTTATGTTGATACAAAGATTAATGAGGTGCGCTTTCAATGGGAAACTGGGCATCCTAACAGACAGTCCCATCAATCGCCAACGTTATTGTGCAGCTACGAGTTTTCTTGTCTGAGGCACCAAACGAGTCGGTCCAGAGCATCCGCTCACTCATCACCATCCCTCTCACTAGTACCATCACGGAGGAAGTGATGGGAACATTGCACTTCCGTCATGATAAAGCACAAACCAGATAAGGAAAACAGGAGGTTGATGTTTTCCTCGGGGGTTTCGTCTTCTGTTTTTCTGTTCTTCAAATATATGTTCAGCTGAACTTAGCACATCTAAAGGCAACCATTTTCCACACTGAAATGGTATGTACCACAAACAAAGTCTGTTTCTGTGTTTACATTGGGGCACTAAGTTTTCCACAAATGGTAATATATAGAAAGCTTTACATGATTCTGTAGACTAAACGGTTGCATATCCATGAGTCAAGAAGTCCCTTTATATACATCGACAGGGTTGCCTCACTTTATGGTCAATTTTAGTTTATAAAAAACCCAGCAAACGTAGTGTCGGATTGGTTCAGTTTGTTGCCATGGCATTAGTATTACTTTTGAAATGTCTGACAATGGGTTAGCCCACACTCCTATTTCTTTGTAATGTGCTTCAAAGAGAGATAAAAGAGGTTCTGAAAAGGCAAGGCACAAGACACTTGTGTCTACATGCAACAATTTGTGAGGTCTTAGGCAACAGTTTAATTGTGTGTTTATAAGAGTTTAACTTTAATGCACTTTAAAATCCCCAAAACTAGTAAAAACTAAGGACCAGTTGTCTGGGTGGAACAAAGAAATCCCAAGGAGATTTATTTTGTTTTCAAATGATGCAACCCACCTTCAGAAAATGAACACACACACAAAAAACGTCAATAGGAAAAGAAATAAGGAAAATCCGAAAAGAGTGACACCAATGACACCAAAACAATAAAAGTAAATTTTAATTTTTTAAAGACGGGTGGGCAGCTTTGATGGTGAATGTGGTCACATAAACAGTGTTGTCACTTTGATGGGTGATTACATAATGAGTGTGCTTGTCAAAACCCACATATGTCGCTGACGCTAAATCAGTGAGTTTCTAAAATGAGCTTACAAGGCAGACTATGAAATATCTTCAAATAAGCCAACAGAGTTAGAAAAACATGACTGTATTTGTCTTAGGGCATATCCTTGGGATCCATATCAGATTTTAGAAAACAGCAACACAACTAATGCCTTGTTTGAAACACTTGTACCACATGCTGGTCAGTAAGGAAATTATGGATTTTGACTGTGTGCTGTTAGCTTTAAGCACATTTTATTCCAGGACTTTCGCTTAAATACAAGTACAGGGTGCTTGTGCTTGTTATTAGCGGGTGTACTGTATTAAAAGAATGAACATGTTTAAGTCTAGACAAGATTGGGTTAAACTGTGTTTATAGTCATGAATAGCTAATTAGAAAAGACGAAGAAGTAACCAAAATCTTGTTTAACTGTTGTTGGGTGTTAAAAATGTCTATTCCCTGAGTGGTTGGGGGTTCTTGGAGGTTGCTTGCTGTTGCTAGGTGAAACTGGTCACAAAGAGAGTGCTGCACCAAAAAACATTTTTTTTTTAAATCGCTTTGGTCACTAGCAGACCGCTGTGGTCGCCTGTAGTTTGCAAGGAAGACACAGACATGTCTGCAAACGTTTGCTAACTGACTAACTAAGTGGCAGCCAAACTTGTGAAGCTGTGACACAAACTGGAAACAAATTCTCCTTCAAAGTTGGTCTCAATTCCAGTTTGCAGAATTGTAGCTAGAAACTGTCTCCACCTTAATCAAATGCAGCGTCATTATATTATGTCTGCTCAGATTATCTAACATTCGCTATCATTAGCATCCAGTCAAACCAGGACAAGTGAGGCTTCATAGGAAAACCTGAAAACCTAGAGAATGTGCTTTGTAGGTAATAAATTCAGTGCTTAATATATAAAGGAAAATATGCATAGTATGTGTGTGTGTGTATTATTCTTTTTAAAGCATACACTAAAAATATCTTGTATTTTATTTATTAAGCTTTCTCCTAGTTTATATTAGAGTTTCTTTAAATTGCTAAAACACTGAATTCCACTCTTTGCTATGAGAACCAACATGCTGAACGTACTGAACGTACATTCTTTGAGGACATGATTTGCAGATATTATTTTACCCTTTCTGCAAAACTCTAAATAAGCTCACATTCATTCAGTTCTCTACTTGTGTTGCGTAAGGGTAAGCACAGGTGGCAGATTTCAGTGCTTACACATAACAATGCACCATTTTTCACACTTGCTAATGAAGTGATCAGACCAGCGTACGCCACGTCAGGGCGCACAGGCACCATGGTGAGTTGAAGACCGATACCACAAAACAGATAGTAACAATGAGACGCACGTGTGTGGGGTAAGAGTTGGTGGATGAGGAGGATGAGGAAGATGAAGAGGCAGCAGAAGGAAAGAAGAGGAAGACCAACAGTGCATTTCAGATAAAATACAAGCAGCTGTGAAAGATCATGTCCTTGTACTTTAAAAGACGATAAGCTAAACAGAACAACCCCACATAAAGAAACTCTGTGATCACGACACTCAGAACAGGTAACTCCTACATTAGCAAAAGGCTCTCTAAAAGCACTGTGTGTAGAATAGTAGACATACAGTGATTACAGATTGAAAAACTGGGTTTTGTGTTCACAGATTTCAAAATGCAACTGTGACAAACTGTAAAAACACTAAAGGTGCATGTAATTAAATAATACAGTCAGTGTTTCTTATAGAAACACGAAAAGACCAGAAGCTAAAATAACAAAATCCACTGACTACAGCAATGTGACTAAAAGAGTACGTCATGGTAGCAAAAGCAGAAGCTGACCACAAGGAACTGGTCCAGTTGTGAGCTTTAGGCACACAAACCTGTCCAGAGACTTACGCAATTCCTCTGAGTAACTAAACAAACTGCAATGATGCAGACAGAAACAGAAGGTAAGCCGGAAAAGGTGAAGCACTGGCACAGAAATGCAGAGCTGTGCCTGGTGGTGAAACTGGTGGTTAGTGTCCAGATAACATGACATACCACCTTCATTACAGAGGCCTGCTGCTCTAATAGTGTAATGGGAAAGTTGAGTAGAAAGGCTTACTCTTCTACTGCTGTTGTTATGTTTGTCAAATGAAAAAGGCAAAGTGTGTAATTACATTTTAATATGTAAAGTGCAATCAGATAAAAATATATACAAACTTTGCTATTAGTTACAGGTAACAATACCACACTAATATCAACATGATTTGTCCTTAACTGATCTCATTGATGTGTGTTTCATCCATAGAGACTGCCTCTGACAACCCAACAAAAAAAAATGATAATATTACTTTGAGCTGTAGAATTTTCTATTGTTATCTAATGAACTAAATCGCCATCAATTCCAGTAAATGTCTGAAATCAATTAGGTCATAAGGTGAACAACCTCAGCAATTATATATTATACAGCATATGCATAATATGTTTGAGAAGTTAGCAAAAAAAGAGACAAAATGAACCTAGCCTCACAGCAAAATGTATTAGCAATGGTAATATCAAAAGTGTAGAGTACTACATGTAGTGTGTTTAAGTTCTAATTTAGCATTATTTGTAATCACTATATGAGAGTTGCTGGCACATTTAATTTCTTTGCTCCACCTCGACGGGTTTTTCTCTCAAAAGCAAATAAAACTGCAGTGAGCTAAATCCTGCATATTCATTCTCTGAGTTCTGTGAGGTCTGAGGGGCTAAGCAAGATCTTAGTCTGAACGGACTTTCCATGTTCCCCATGAGGCTCATGGGAAATTCTATAGCATGTCTGGCTCCTGAACAGGAAACCAAACCCACAGACGAGGGAAAAAGACA
This sequence comes from Oreochromis aureus, assembly GCF_013358895.1. Taxonomy (NCBI): domain Eukaryota; kingdom Metazoa; phylum Chordata; class Actinopteri; order Cichliformes; family Cichlidae; genus Oreochromis; species Oreochromis aureus. The sequence goes on from NC_052958.1 coordinate 3,388,251, forward strand.
TAAAGAAAGTGTCGCTCCTTGTATATTTAAATACGAGAGAAAGGGGAGAGACTAAATGTGTGAATTATGTCATTGTGTCAAGAGTGTGACTCCATGTCTTGAAATAAATAAATTACATACGCAAATTAAAAAATAACCACAGTTCATTTCTCATGATGTATTTAGCAGAGATGATTAGCATCAGTCAGGTTATTTATATGCAGCAATCACGGTAAATGGTTGGAAATTGTTAGTCAGGCTATTGTGTAACAAAGCAGTAAAACTGTTTGTCCACCAGGTTAACACTTAGATATCAACTTAGTTTGACCCCAGGAACACATTACTCACTTTACAACTTTACCGTGAGAGCAACTTGGCTACTGTGACCGATTTGAACCCTGACAGAGATGCCGCATGTCTGTAAAAACTAGAACAGACAGAAGTTTAGGCTTCAAACCTCCTGTCTGAACCTCAGACCAACCGAAGCTGTCCAATAGTATCATGTTTAATTTGCATATATGGAATATAGACAACTTGGATGTGTGTGTATGTGTGTGTGTGTGAGAGTGTCTGACCTGGTAAAAGAGAAAATCTGAGCTACTGAGCTGCTTGTGTGTAAAATAAAAAAAGAAAAACCTGACATGCATATTATATATAATTTAAATTCCATCTCATAGGCGAGTTTAGACCCTTTTAAAAATAGCATATTTTAGTATTATTTTCTGGAATTGTCCTCAAATGGTATATTTTCCTAACTTGTCTATTTTAACAACAGTACAGGACTGAATGACAGCAGGTTTAACTCCAGTGTTGTTGTTGTTGTCATGATGTTACAGTGCGCTCACACAGAGGTGTGGCTGGTTTGGTTAGCTGCGACATGAGACCTTCGCTGCTGCAGCAGAAAGAAGACGAAGAGATGATTTAATGACACAAATCAGTGATGCAGATTAAAAACACACTTTAACTGAAATATAGCAAAAGGCCAACCTGTTCTGATAATGTGGGGACTGAAGGCTTTGACTTATAAAGTGTCAGCTTGTTTTTATTTGTTGTCTAAATATAGTCAAAAATGTTAGCTGATGTAGCTTAGCTTATTAGCTGATTTTAAACTTCTGATCCACTTGTCTGCTGGGATAACATGAGCCAAGGAGCTGATGTACTTTATTAAGTTTGTGGTTGAAATGGGCTTCAGGTTTTGTTCCAGATCCAGGTGACAGCAGGTCAAAATGATGTTACTATGTCCTGGAGCAGCTGGTATTAATTTTAATAGTTCTTTAAACTGATATGGACCAGTTTACATTTTATTTGCTGTATCATTTAACTTCTGGGTGACTGCATAAAGCCTGAGAGGGGAGGATGGAGAGGGAAAAGAAGGGAGAGTCTTGCCTCGGGTTTCATAATAAAAGGCTCCACCCTAAAATGAGTCCATTAAATTGAAATCTATGATTATTCCCTCTGAAATCAGACACACACACACACACACACACAAGCGCCCCTGTTTCATCTTAACACCAAATCCAAACTGTTTTTGTAATCAGAGGGCAATTTTCATTTTCCTCTCTGCAGCTTGAAGTGTAATATATGCTTGAAGATAAAAGAGTGGATTCATGTACAAATTGTGAGAGACTCACCTTTCCCATGCCGGCGTGGGCGTGGCCCATCTTCACAACCACAGGGAAGGATGGACTTGTGACCTGTAAAAAAACAAAAACATAACAGTGGGGTTTCACAATAACTGTATAATTTAAAACGATCAATACAGTGTCAACGATGCATATATGATAATATCATAATGTGTAACTGTTCTTTCTGTGTGCCTCTGCACCTCGTCTGACCGCCAAGCTCTCACTCTCAACAAAGACAGAAACAAAGTCATTTGTTACCATTACTGCTATACTTGTTTCATAGATAATGCAATAATATAGTTACTGCACATTATTTTGACCACAATAATTTGATGTGTGACACGATGTGATGTGAAAATCAGATATCTTCGCACCCCGACATCACGTTAAAGATGTTTTCGCAGCTTTCGCTTCACTTACTCCGGCACAACAAACCATGTGAGAAGATTTTGTCTGGTTATTGTGGAAGAAAAAAAGTAAATCCAGGGTGAACATCTGTGGTGTCGGAGTTCACACTTCAAACTGATTTATCTAGTACTTTAAACAGACCTGAGCAAAGTGCTGCACATTAAAATGACAGAAGTACGACTGAAGCCATCTCCTGCAAAGGGTCTTGGTGTGATTGTTTTGCACCAGAGTGCAATTACCGTGTTTCCATCTGCACAAATGACCCGAACAAAATGTATCCGCTTTTGATTTACGGCCTGAAAATGGTCTAAAAAGCACAACAGTGAAAACATCCAAGGACTTGGATGTTACGCCAGTGACAAAGTCAAAGGTCAAATACATATTTTCTTTTTCAGTAGTCTGCTTAATGTTCCATGACCTTTTACACAGTCACTGTAACATAACAATCATGAACTGTATCATCACCAAATACAGCTGCTACACTTCTGGCAGCAGCAGTTATGATAAATATTTAGCTCTTTAACATCTGAAATGTATTCTTGTCTAGTTCTACGGATCTACTGAGTGTCATTATTGAAAACTGTCAACACAAACAACAACTGTGACATCTATTTTCTTGCTTTTTTATGTAAATCCCTGATATAATATATAAGAATAAGGTCGGGGAGTGTCCTAAATGCTTGAAAAAGAACAGAACTGCACTTTGCACTCTCCCTTTTTATATATACAGTAAGACAGACGTGTGGTAAACGCCACACTGAGACTCTACTCAAAGCAGACAGCTATTTCCTTTGCAACTGTCTTGGATGTATACATCCAGTATCCAGATCCGTCTTGTAAAATAACGCCCTGGCTCCCGTGCCATTCCTACTGAACCTAAAGCTGCCCAGTTTAGGAGGGATGAGGAGGAGACAGAAGAATGTGTGGGTTTATTACACAAAACGCCAACGTTCTGGGAAGCTGGAGGGAAGACCACAGCTCATTGGAATGGGTTTGGACAAACCCGACAGACCGCAAACACACTCTTTCTCATAGTTTACGCAACTGAAATGGATGAAATATCAACAAATTACTTCAAACGTGGTTTAAACGCCCTTGATCAATTTGCTGATATGATTGTAAACGGGATGCAGTCTGAAGAGGGACTTTTCCAGTTTCATGAGCACTTTTCCCACTCTTGCGTGAAATAGCTCTCAGGCAGCAACGCCTACTTAGACGAGAGGTCTCAAGGTCACGTTTACAGCAGCTGTAATAGAGAATACCATTATTTGAATTTTTCAATTTAGAAAAAACTCAGAAACATACAATTCTATTCAAAGTCAAGTTTTCCATAGTCAAAAAGCCTTCGTGTATTTCCCATTTTCACAAATGCATCTAGATAAATACTGTGTACACTGTGCTTATGGATGTGAATACCAACAGGTGAAGCTTAAATAAACACTGTAAATGAAGATGTTGAGGGCACGGGCACCAGGCCAGATCATACACTGAAATGTAAGATCAGGCCTGCCAGGAGGAAGGATACGCCCAAACAGCTGCTATCATTTGATCCAGGGCCTCCCTGGCAGTCATGTGACTGCACATCCTAATGCTGCTGTCAACTCGTTTCGAGGCTTGAACGGACACGGAGCTGCTCGAGGCTGTGAACGCCGCTTCTGCTGACAGGTTTTGACAGTACAGGCCTGTCTGACACACTGCCAAGATAAAGTGTACTCTAACTGACTCCATTATCACTTTACAAGTGCCAGAATAAAGGAGGGAGGCAAGGCTGCAGAATGAGGTTCTCTTTGTAATGTCCAACTACTTAACTTAACTAGGCATTATGTAAGGGAGGAGGAATACACAAACTGGAAAAACGTAGATCTAAAAAGTCAAATGTAACACAGCAATACAGTATATAAAAGCCTATATCTGTGCCTTAGAGTCATGGACTGAAATGTAACTATGGTAACAAGGTTTAAGTCATCAGCCTCCACAGTTTCATGAAATCAAATCTTGCTTTTGCCTCTTTTTTTAAATAAATAGTTGTGAAATCCATCAATATCGCACAGATTTCAAGCTGCCTTCAAAGCATAGACTGTACATAAAAGATGGATGGCGCCTCCAGGACTGAAAAGTAAAAGTGCTTCTAAACCTGTATTACTTCCAATCACCTCTTCTGGTTAAAAAAAGACATCTAGCCATAAAAAGTCCAAGGAGTTCAGAAGGAAACAAAACTGGACTTCTTCAGGTTTACATCTAAAAGATAAATATAATGTCTCACTTCATTTATGACAGCAGTAAACTGTCACGGTCCTGGGTCATGTGATCCAGTGTTTTGAATTTCCCTGTATTCCGATATTCATTGTTTATGTTTAAGTTCATTCTGTCATCTTAAGCTCCAAGGTTGCTCAGTTTTAGTTCTTTGTGTATTAGATGCTTTTGTGTCATCACTCCTGTGTTTAAGTCTCCCTTGTTGGTTCGTGTGTCTTTAACCTGTCACGTTTCATGTCTGCATCCCATTATGTTCCTGTTTTATTTTGAAAGTCTTGTTTCTATGTTCATTGTGCTTAGTGTTACTCTTCCCTGCGGTGTCATGATGTCATTCTAGCCAGCTGTACTCCCCATGTGTTTCCAATTCCCCTGATCACTTCCTGTGTGTATTTAGTCTGTGTTTTCTTTCAGTCTTTGTTTACATGTCTAGCGACGTCATGTCTCAGAGTTCTTTGTACTGATCAGGTTCATGTTCGGTTTATTTCATAGTTCCATATTCGCACGTACCTGTTCGGTTTCATGTCCTTGTCTCTCGTCACAGTTTTCATAGTTATTTAGTTATTTCCCAGTTTAGGTTTCAGGTTAGTGTTTACCCTGTTCGCTCTTGCTTTGTTTTTGTATTGACGTTTTCTCAGCCAAACAAACAGCTCGCTTTTTGTTTAGAACTAAGTTCCATCTCCTACCATGTCTGCATTTGGGTCCTACTATTCACTCAAACACACAGTCAGCTCCCACTGACCATGACATAAGCAACTTTCCTTATAGGTTTGGAGTTTATTTTGGATATTTTCAAGTCTTATTTGATACAAGATGTTTTTCTTTTTTAAAAATTTTGGTTACATTCAGAGCAAAACAGATGACAAAATGATAAAACAGTACATGTTCTAGGGGAGGAGTAGGCAACTCCAGGCCACGAGGGGCGGTGTCCTGCAGGTTTTAGATGTGTCCTTGATCCAACACAGATGATTTAAATGGCTAAATGACCTCCTCAACATGTAGTTCTCTAGAGGCCTGGTAATGAACTAATCATTTGATTCAGGTGTGTTGACTCAGGGTGAGATCTAAAACCTGCAGGACACCGGCCCTCGAGGCCTGGAGTTGCCCATCCCTGTTGTAGGGTATAGTTGCATCAAGATTGATGTGTTTACGGGTGCACGAAGGAAATTTTGTTTTTAAGCTTTTTTTTGAAGCACTCGCTAAAACTGGCTTTCAGATTAAAATACACCTTTCTCTATTCAAGCTAGCTAGCATTTCATTGTCACTCCTCCCATCTAAACATGCTCATGTCCTGCAATGGGAATGGTCATCTTTTATATACAGTCTATGATTTATACCCACATTAAATCCTGGTGATTACAAACCCCATTTGGGAACCTGCTTTATCAATATGTACTATCAAGATCAGTTAATATCAGAGCTTTATTGATTTCGAAGAACCTTATTGTGTAAAGCCATGTCACCACTTTAGTTTTGTGCAAAAGCATTGCATATCCCTAAATTACACAACAGCACATCTGAGACCATAACATAACTAAAAAGTGTTCACACTACACTGAGCTGGAATGAATTTCTTGTGGTGTTAAAATTTCACTTATGCTTCTATCTGGCCAAGGATCTTTCTGCTTGTCTTGCAAATCTACTGCTGCATAACTCAACACCTCCACATCCTTCAACAAGATTCAACAAGTTGTTCTAATGCATAATTTGTCCTAACTCTCTTAATTAGCAGAAACGGAGCTGACATCTAAATCAGACCTGTGTTTTTTCTTTGTTTTAAAGACTGTGGGAAGCATGAGAGCAGTCAGGAGTTCCAAACTTGTACAGCGGTTACATGTGTGCGTCACATGACAAATGATAAGATGCCTGAGGTTCAACAAGTGTCTGAGAAGAGCCCAGCAGTAGCAGTAGAGTGTGGGTGTCTATTTATCTGCTGTGCAGGGTGGAAAGGGCCGCAGCCACCCACTCTGTCTGGACACATTGCTTCCAGTCATTCCCATTTGCATGGCGATGACGGCAGACTTGTCAAGATGAGAAGACCACATCCTGTGCTTCCCAACAAACTGACGAGGCCTCGCTATTATCTCCTTGTTTCTTCACTGACCACAAAAACAGCTCAGCTGAAATTCCAATATCAGCTAGACAAAGATTAAGACTGATTGCCAAAACTATCAAATTTAGACATCCAGGAACTATGTGAAGAGTCATTTGACCAAGGATGTCACTGTGTGTCATCTGTAGGGATAACATGACAGGCATATTCAAGTGAAAGACGGTCTCAATATTTTACATTTCAAGTCTTGCATTACATGCTTTTGGCAGGTTGATGCATAATACTTTGATTTCAACTTAAAAGAAAAAGTGTGCTAAATTTACACAAAGCCCATGCTAGTGGCTGACCCTGTTTATAATATTTAAACTTGCTCTAGTTCTGCATTAACACGAGTATAAGATTAGATGTCAGTGGGGCTCCTGTGCTGCTCTGTTCAGGTCCAACAATTGCTAAAGCTGAATTAAAACAGCTAATAAATGCAGAACAGCAGTAACTCTTCCTGAAATGACTGTAACAAGGAAAGAAGAAGTCTGGCCACTTTATTTGATAGAGCTTGCTTCCCCATTTTGTTTAGAACAGTTTTAATTTGTCACATCAGAGATCCAGCAAGGCTGAAAACACTCCTCACAGATTCTTATCTATGCTGACATGCCAGCGTCACACAGTTGCTGCAGATTTGTCTCCTGGAATCTCCTGTTTCAGCACATCTGAAAGGTTCTTAATTGGTTGGAGTACAGTGAACTCATTGACCTGTTCAAGCTGTTTCAAATGATTTGCTCTTATGGCATGGTGTGTTATCCTGCTGAAAGCAGCCATTAGAACATGTGTGTTCATAAAGAGATGATAAAGGGTCAGGAACAGTCCTTAGGTACGCTGTGGTGTTTAAATGATAGTTGGTGCTATGGGGGGCTAAAGTGAGCCAAAAAAACACCCACACCACTACAACACCAGCCTGAACTGTTGATATAAGTAAGGATGGATCTGTGATGGATGTTCATGGTGTTTGAGCCAAATTCTTGCGAGTGACAGATGTGGCACCTGATGCAGTCTTCTGCTGCTTCAAGGTTCCACATGTTGTGCCATCAAAGATGCTTCTGCATACCTTTACAGCAATCGTAGCTACAGAAGTCTAAGTCAAACTAACTTAGCCGTGCCATAGCTTCCCTACACTTTAAACCTAACACAGCGTTTAAATCAATATATACTCGGTGCACCTAAACGCGTAGTGGGGGTGTGCTGGGAACGTCTAGCAGAGGCCCCAGTCCGCGAGATCTTCAACGCACACCTCCGGCAGAGCTTCAACAGCATTCCGAGGGAGACTGGGGACATTGAGTCCGAATGGACCATGTTCAGCGTCTCCATCGCTGAAGCTGCTGCATTGAGCTGCGGCCGCAAGGTGGTTGGTGCCTGCTGTGGTGATAATCCCCGAACCAAATGGTGGACACCAGAGGTGAAGGGAGCCACCAGGCTGAAGAAGGAGTCCTATCGGGCTTGGTTAGCCTGTGGGACTCTGGAGGCAGCCGACAGGTATCGACAGGCCAAGCGGAATGCGGCTCGGGCAGTGGCTGAAGCAAAAACTCGGGTGTGGGAGGAGTTTGGAGAGGCCATGGAAAAAGACTTTCGGACTGCTTCGAAGAGATTCTGGCAAACCGTCAGGCGTCTCAGGAGGGGAAAGCGGTGCTCTACCTGCACTGTGTATAGTGCTGGCGGAGCCCTGCTGACGTCGACTGAGAAAATTGTCAGGCGGTGGAAGGAATACTTCGAGGACCTCCTTAATCCCACTGACACGTCTTCCGAGGAGGAAGCAGAGTCTGGGGATGAGGGGAATGACCCGCCAATTTCCGTGGGCGAGGTCACTGAGGCAGTTAAACAACTCCTTGGTGGCAGAGCCCCTGGTGTGGATGAGGTCCGCCCCGAGTTCCTGAAGGCTCTGGACGTTGTAGGGCTGTCCTGGTTGACACGCCTCTACAATGTTGCGTGGAGATCAGGGGCAGTACCCCTGGAGTGGCAGACCGGGGTGGTGGTCCCCATATTTAAGAAGGGAGACCGGAGGGTGTGTTCCAACTACAGGGGGATCACACTCCTCAGCCTCCCTGGGAAAGTCTATGCCAGGGTGCTGGAAAGGAGAGTTCGTCCGCTAGTCGAACCTCGGATACAGGAGGAACAATGCGGTTTTTGTCCTGGTCGCGGAACACTGGACCAGCTCTTTATCCTCTCAAGGATACTTGAGGGTGCATGGGAGTTTGCCCAACCAGTCTACATGTGTTTTGTGGACTTGGAGAAGGCATTCGACCGTGTCCCTCGGGGTGTCCTGTGGGAGGTGTTGCAGGAGTATGGGGTGTCTGGCCCATTGCTACGGGCCATTCGATCCCTATACAACCGTTGCAAGAGTTTGGTTCGCATTGCCGGCAATAAGTCGGACTCGTTCTCGGTGGGTGATGGGCTCCGCCAGGGCTGCCCTTTGTCACCGGTTCTGTTCATAATTTTTATGGACAGGATTTCTAGGCGCAGCCAAGTGGCGGAGGGCTTTCACTTCGGTGGCCTCAGAATCTCATCTCTGCTTTTTGCGGATGATGTGGTTCTGTTGACTTCATCAGGTGAAGGCCTCCAGCTCGCACTGGAACGGTTCGCAGCCGAGTGTGAAGCAGCAGGAATGAGGATCCGCACCTCCAAATCTGAGGCCATGGTTCTCAGCCGGAAAAGGGTGGAGTACCCACTCTGGGTCGGGGATGAGTTCCTGCCCCAAGTGGAGGAGTTCAAGTATCTCGGGGTCTTGTTCGCGAGTGATGGGAGAAGGGAGCCGGAGATCGACAGATGGATTGGTGCTGCGGCTGCAGTGATGCGGACGCTGCACCGGTCCATCGTGGTGAAGAGGGAGCTGAGTGTAAAAGCGAAGCTCTCAATTTACCGGTCGATCTACGTCTCTACCCTCACCTATGGCCATGAGCTGTGGGTAGTGACCGAAAGAACGAGATCGCGGATACAAGCGGCAGAAATGAGCTTCCTCCGAAGGGTGGCTGGCCTCTCCCTTAGAGATAGGGTGAGAAGTTCGGCCATCCGGGAGGGGCTCAGCGTAGAGCCGCTGCTCCTCCACATCGAAAGGAGCCAGTTGAGGTGGTTCGGGCATCTGACAAGGATGCCTCCTGGGCGCCTCCTGGGTGAGGTGTTCGGGCATGTCCCACCGGGAGGAGGCCCAGGGCAGACCCAGGACACGCTGGAGATTATATCTCTCGGCTGGCCTGGGAACGCCTTGGTGTTTCCCCGGATAAGCCGGAGGAGGTGGCTGGGGAGAGGGAGGTCTGGGCTTCTCTGCTTAGGCTGCTGCCCCCACGACCCGGCCTCGGGTAAAGCGGATGAAGATGAATGGATGGATGGATATACTCTTTATTTTCAGTTTTGGTCTCCCCTCTGGCTTCTTGTTATCAAAGCTATTGTGCAGCGCTTCATTAGCAAAGCGGTTGAGCAGGATAAAAGCTCTGTGAGCAAGCAAGGTCAACGGCTGTCAGTTAGCTTGCTCACTAACAGGACTAGAAGTCATATTTGTGAGCTTAAGTCATGTCTGTTTTGTCATGTTTAAAGTCTCTAAATAAAACACATTTAATGACACTTGGGTTTAAATTTTAAAAGGTTTGGAAAGCAGAATTGAAATTCTTTGCAAAGCACTGTCTCATTTCTATTTGAGAGCTGGAGTGAAAACTTTAATTGTATTCTGAATATTTCAGCTATAAAAAGGAGTGACTGGTTTAAACTGTGGCGGTAAGCTTTTCCTCAGACATAAGGGAGTCTATTTTATGGGAAAAGTCTTTACTTGACAGTGATTGATATTTTTAAGGAGAGAGTATGACAAAACAAGTTTCCTTCTTCGAAAAGAAAAAACCTCGGTGGCTGTCAGCGTCTCGGAGCTGTCCGATGTGGAAATGTTGGTCTGAAACTTCAGCTTCACCATTCAGCCTTTTGTTCCCAGCAGTCTGTAAAAGGCATCCAGTGTGGTAAAGATGTTAAGAAGTCACATGCTAAAAAAGCTAATTATACGGTGGGTGATTTTACCAGTCTAGGTCCTTCTTTGGGAACACACAGGCTCCCCTCGAGTTACAGTAAAAGTGGCAGACGATCGGAGGTGGCACATGGTAGAAATACTTCAGGGAAACCCATCCGCCAACCTCACCGCCCCCTCCGCATAGCTGTATGCAAAGCTTGTGTGAGTCAGCCGGGACTGTTCCTCAGGTTGGTGTCTGAGGTGAATCATGCCTTCCTAACTTCAAAACAAATCCATGTGACATGTTGAACGCTTCCATCTGTGACTGGAGGGCAGGACTGTATCCAGTGGAAACATATTCATTCGTCCCAGCGAAGTGACAAATTCAAACTGGCAAATCAATCTCAGGATTAATCACAAATAAATGCCGGCAAGTTTTCAGCTTTCAGAATCAACACAACACAAAAAGATGCTGAAAAGCCTTATAAAATCCTTTCATCCATTGCTAATGCCAAAACTATTTATTATAGCAGCAGTAAGTCAACCTCTATAGTCAACCAACCCACCAACAGTTGTCTTCTGTGCCACAGTGAATTACTTGCGGTCTGTCAGTATGACACACAAACACACACAGACACACACTACACAGTGAAAACCTTGCAGAGAAGGGTTCAGTTGCTTGAGTTGCAGCGGGAGTTAAACCTCTCACTAGGGGCTCATGCATTATAAAGGAAAACACATGGTGCATCCATCCTGCATTTATGATGTCTTAATTTTTATTATGGCCACTCAAAGCTGCCACATCAAGGAGAAGACATGAGGCACAATGGTTTAGGCAGACGACGAGAGCAGGGGGGACCCCGACCCAGAATCCTTTTCAAGAGTCTGACCGCACTGAGACCAAAGACAGCTCGCCCACATCAAAACTCTGCCTGGGGACTAAGGGAGCCTCAAGAGGCCAGTAATGTTTATCACGCTAGGTCCCTGCTAAGTTACTGACTGAATTCATACACCTGACAGGAATGGAACCCTTTGAAACTGCTCCGTGTAAACCTGTGTGTTTTAAATGAAAGCAGGAGCGTAAATTTGCTTTGGAGCAATATTAAGTGGATAGGTGGCCAGTGGAAATAAACATTTATTAGACCAAAACCCCGCGGGGACGACATAAGGTGCTTTAAACAACGATGGTGGGTACAAGTCTAGATTTTAATCATCTGGTAAGACCAGGGGTTGAATCCAAATGCATACAATTTAGAGAATCAAGGGTTAGTATTTATATTATGGCTACAGGTGAAGCAACATTTTACAGTTATAAAGAGCAGCATCCAATAACTGAATTAGAGCTCATACTCAGTTTGAGTGATGAGCTTTATTGTCACTTTAAGATATTTGTTATTGCCCTCTGAAAGTATTTCAGAAGTTGTACTTGATCTTTGTTTAGTCAACATTTTTCAATAAGTCGTGTCTCTACTTTAAAACTCTTTTGTTTGCAAGTAGAGATAAATGGTTCAGCACACCGTGTTAGGCTGTAAAAAGTAATTTTTAGGTGTTAAACAAGTCACAAAGTGTTAACTTACTTAAGAGGTGCTAGGACACAGAATTTTGTTATTTTTGGATAAAGACAGCCTAGCTGTTTACCACTGTAACCAGCCTCTTTGCTAAGTTAAGCTAACCTACTGGTTTTAGCTACATATTTAAAGTGGACAGACAGAAAATTACTAAAATATTAAACTGTTCATATCTGATACTCCTGTTCAAAATAATGTCAACAGGTCCATATCTGGTATCATTTCTTAGTGAAACTGTCCCTGTTTGTTACAATTATTTTTGCAGCTAAGCTAAGCTAACTCATCGCATGATTTTAGTTATATATACTGTATAGAGTGGACAGATACAAGATGTACATTTCCCCTAAAAATTACCAAAATACTAAACTGTTCATATCTGATACTGCTGTTCAAAATAATGTCAACAGGTCCTTATCTGGTATCATTTCTTAGTGAAACTGTCCCTGTTTGTTACAATTAGTTTTTACAACGAGGACTTTCAAAGTTAAAGTCCTAATTTGTATCTAAGACCTCCTAAAATTTGTTTCAAGTACTTGGAACAGCAGTCAGCCATTTTCCTCACTCAGACTATAAATCTTCAGAACAAATTTTACACATGCCCCCAAAGCAAGAGTGACATAATCATGACACATGCAGTAGTTCCAGGATCCATCACTAGAGCAGACTTCAAAAAGTTGTCATAGCAACTTCCTGGACAAACATCCGCCCAAAACTGTGACAGATGTCCATTGTGTTAAAGTGTGTACAGTAAAAGCCATTTAATGCAGCGTGGTAATTATTGTTGTGGAATTTAAACTCATCTGGCTTCCATTAGGGTCTGTCCTGGTGTATTTCCATGAGGGAGGCAGCTGTCTGGAAAACAAGCCCGAGTTTCCGGGGTGGATGCTTCCTAGCACTAAAGTGCTGATGGAGTAGTGATGGAAATGGCTGGTGGCGTCTTCTGGTGGTCAAGCCACCTGCTTTGTCACCATAGGCAAGTGTTTAAGGCCAGGAAGAAATGTTTGCTGCTGGGCTCTTTCTCAAGATAAAGGCCTTCAACTTCATGCAAAAGTTATGAAATATTTAGAGCTGACAGAGTATTCCTTTAGATAAAAAGATATATTAGATCCCACATTTGTAGCAATCAATGGGAAGCCACAAAAACTGTAAGAATTAATGCACTCATTTGTTTCAAATTGATTTACATTTACTAAACCAGTAAACCTGAATCTAAAAAGTTACTATTACACTGAAAGACAATGAAGTTCACTTCTGTCCGTGATTTTTTTCCGAAGGGGAAAAAAAAATCACGCTGGATATCTATACTGATATGAACTCGATCTACATCTTAGGAATGAAAGGATGCCACATCATTTGATGGAAAAGAAAAGGATCAACCTACAGTCGGCTGAATTCAAAGACACCCTGAAAATCAAAAACGCGGCACACTAGTCCAGTTTGCTAAAATCTCATTGCAGTAACTCAAAATAGTGAGCAGTAGTTTTTATTGCCCCCATCTGCTTGTATGCATGTTTCTTGGGATGGGATGGTATCCTGTGTGATTTCCTCCCAGATCTGGAACAGGGCATCACCCGTAAATGGTAAATGGGATGGCTCTTATATGGCACTTTTGCACTCTAAATGAGCACTCAAAGCGCTTTACACACCCATTCACACAAGCACTTTGTTTTATGCAAGTGGTTTCTAGCTAAAATTCAGACACAATTATACTCGAATGGACGTATGAGAGCAACAGGGGGTTAGTATCTTGCCCAAGGATATTTGGCATGGAGACTGGAGGAGACAGGCATCCAATTAGTAGCTGACCTGCTCTACCAACTGAGCTAAAGTCACCCCAAGGTACAGCTTAGGTACAACCTGGCGGTGATGGATGGAGCAAAACATAATGTCTCAGAAGTGTTTTATTGGATTTAACTTGACTTGTTTAACATGATGAACTTTTAGAAACTTATAAATGGTGGAAGGTATTTTAGAAAAGAAAAAGGGGAAAATCAAACAAAATCTAACTCTTTTTGGAGTGTGTCCTTTAAAACCTCTTTTTTTGGATGGCTCAGTCTTTCTGTGGTTAGTCATGAACCATACCCTGGTGAGACCAGAGGGTGTGTGTTTTGTTGTCCATAGCTGTACAAACCAGAGCAGGAGGCAAGTCATCCTACATTTAGGTTTATGACTGGAATCCCCCCTTAATCCAGACCAGAGACTCTACACAAACATTTATGCACAGCATGGAAACACAGTCACATTATGCAAGTATTTTTTCTAGCTGTTAACATATCCACAAAGGTGTTTAGATAGCTTGCAATAACAGTGTTTTGATTAAACTGGCAGAGAGGATCTCTACCCGTTATCTTAGTCATCTCACAAACACTCAACCTTCTGGTGCGTTTGCTCATCTCGGTTCTACCACAGTTGTTCATTAGATTTGACGCAGGTTCATTTCAATACTTTTATCAGATTATGTAAGATTAGAAGGTTAGGGTATGCTACACAAAATTATATTTCCTCACTTCATACTTAAAATCTGACCTGAATGTGAATGTGTATTTAAGAATTATCATGATATTGCTCATAGTTTTCATCATTTGTAGACATCGAGTTTGTGATAAACTGTTGCATGTAGATTAAAGGCGCTACAAGGGACAAAAGAGTCTGTATTGAAAAGTTACCCAGTAACTTTTTTTGTGGTTTTGTGGCTAATGAAATGGATATTCAGCTTCCTTACGAAATTAAAAAAAAACCAAAAAAACTGACTCCCTACTGAATTGCTACCTTATCGTGGTGGAGGGGTTTGTGTGTCCCAGGGATCCTAGGGGCTATGTTGTCCGGGAGGTTTTGCCCCCTTGTAGGGTCTCCCATGGCAAATTGGTCCTGGGTGAGGGACCAGACAACGAGCGATTCAGATGACCCTTATGAGAATATCACCGAGGGAACAGTTTACCCTGTCTGGGATAGGGTTACCGGGGCCCCGCCCTGGAGCTACACCCAGGGAGGTTGCCCGAGGGCGAGCGTCTGGTGGCCGGGCCTTAGTCCATGGGGCTTGGCTAGGCACAGCCCGAAAAGGGGGCATGGGCCCATCCTCCTGCAGGCCCATCACCCGCAGGAGGCACTGTAGGGGTCGGGTGCATTGTGTGCCGGGTGGCGGCCAGGAGCAGAGGCCCTGGCGGGCTGATCCCTGGTTACCAAGACTGGCTGGGAGGAGGCCCCAGGACATGCTGGAGAGATTATATCTCTCGTCTGGCCTGGGAACGCCTGGGTGTTCCCCCGGACAAGCTAGAGGAGGTGGCTGGGGGTCTGGGCCTCTCTGCTTAGCCTGCTGCCCCTGCGACCCAGCCCCGGATAAGCGGAAGAAGATGGATGGATGGATGGATGGACAAAAACTGACTGACTGTTTGGTGATTTCCCGGATTTTTTCTTTACTTTCCAAATCTGGAAACAAACAAAAAAAACCAACCAACAAAACGTATCTGAATTCCTGGGCAATCGTGGCTCAAGAGTTGGGAGTTCGCCTTGTGATCGGAAGGTTGCCGGTTCAAGCCCCGGCTTGGACAGTCTCGGTCATTGTGTCCTTGGGCAAGACACTTCACCTGTTGCCTACTGGTGGTGGTCAGAGGGACCGGTGGCGCCAGTGTCCGGCAGCCTCGCCTCTGTCAGTGCGCCCCAGGGTGGCTGTGGCTACAATGTAGCTTGCCATCACCAGTGTGTGAATGGGTGGATGACTGGATGTGTAAAGCGCGTTGGGGTCCTTAGGGACTAGTAAGGCGCTATACCAATGCAGGCCATTTACCATAATTTACTGCTAAGCAAAAACTTTTGAAGGCGAAAAAGCTAAAAAGCTAAATGACATGAAACTAAATGGTGTGAAAGAGTGTTTGCCCTCTTCCTGATTTCCTTTTTTTTTGCACGTTTTTGCACAATAACTGGCAATGAGTCTTTTACATCGCTGTGGAGGAATTTTGACCCACTATTCTTTGCAGAATTGTTGTAATTGAGCGACACTGGATTGTTTTTGAGCATGAACCACCTTTTAAAGGTCATGCCACAGCACAGGGGTGGGCAACTCCAGGCCTCGAGGGCTGGTGTCCTGGAGGTTTTAGATCTCACCCTGGGTCAACACACCTAAATCACATGATTAGTTCATTACCAGGCCTCTGGAGAACTTCAAGACATGTTGAGGAGGTTATTTAGCCATTTAAATCAGCTGTGTTGGCTCAAGGACACATCTAGAACCTGCAGGACACCGGCCCTTGAGGCCTGGAATTAACCACCCCTGCCACAGCATCTAGATCGGATTGAGGTCAGGACTTTTACTAGGCCACTCCAAAGTCTTTTTTTTGTTTTTCTTAAGCAATTGAGAGGTGGACCTGCCGGTGTGTGTTTTGGATCATTGTCCCGCCGCACAACCCAAGAGCTCTTGGAGTAATTTTGGTCGGTTGGTTGCTCCTGGGAAGTGTCACCACTGTTCCAAGTTTTCTCGATTTGTAGATAATGGTTCAGTGTGGTTCAATGGAGTCCTAAAGCCTTGGGCCTTAAGCCTTTCCAGACTGACAGATGCCAGTAACTTTGTTTCTCAGTGGTTCCTTTAGATCATGGTATGATGTGTTGCTTTTTGAGATATTTAGCCTGCTTCACTTAGTCAGACAGCTTCTATTTAAGTGATTTCTTGATTCAACAGGGCTGCCAGTAATCAGGCCTGATTGTGTTTAGTGAAACTGAACTCAGCTTTCCAAAAAATGTGGTTAATCACAACTAATACATGATTTAACAAGATGGGCAATTACTTTTTTACACAGGACCAGGTAGGTTTGGATAACTTTTCTCCCTTAAATCCCTGAAATTATCGTTTAAAAACTGCATTTTGTATTTACCCGGGTTTTCTTTGTCTAATGTTAAAATTTGTTTGATGATCTGAAACATGCAAGTGCGACAATTATGCAAAAAAATAGGAAATCAGGAAGGGGGCAAACACTTTTTCACACCACTGTAGTTGATTACCATCAAATGTATTCTGGTTCAAATCCAAATTTGCACTTATTATTCCTGAACGCTTTCTATGACTGAAATGTCTTTAGGAGACTTCAACAGCTTGATTGCTTTCAAATGTAGATCAATTCCAGCTCATTTATCAGTACTGCTGCAGTGTTTTGCAGAGTACCGCCCTTTCCCGCTGCTTGCACAGCTGGTATGAATACAGATTAGCTTTGCCACATCCAGCTGTTCCAAACCATCTTCCTCCTTGATGTTCTCCTTCTCTCCTCCCTATGTACCATGTCTTAATTAAAAACAGTAGCAGTGCTGACATTTGGGCCGAGCCCTGGTATGCACACTGCACATGGCTGCCTTCCCTCCTCCACTGTCCAAAAAGTTGCTTATTCCTCCTGTCAAACACCCCTAACTTTAACATTTAAATGTGTACAAATGGATCAGTTCTACACAAAAATGGACTTTTCAACGAGGGAATGATGGGAGAAACTACCCATTGAGGCTATTAGCTGTTTTTATGTACCACGCTGTTAACATGGGAGTATATAGACCATAGACTTTACATAAAAGATGGACAAAGCCACCGTGAAATTACCCATTGGTTTTGGCTTCGCCATGTTGGTTTTTTATAGCCAGAAGTAGAAGTAGCAGAATGAGAGGGTGCTAAATTGTCAGCTAACACTGGCAAGCTCAGTAAGCAGATTACATTTGTAAGCTGCACAGGTATTATAGACAGAGACACATTAATAAAATCCCTGAGATAGAAGACTAACAAAAGCCTAGAACTTATTCAGTGAAACTGAAGTACAATCTCAGATGGTTTGTGCCAAAAAGTAAGTCATATTATTTGAAGATGAAAATGCTCCAACTGCACAAACACGGTGAACATGTCTAGTTCAGTTACTCCAGTTGGCTGAGGGGAGGTCTATACAGGTACACTGACTGGCTACAGCTGCCTATGACAGGACACCTGTCAATCAAATCACACCATGCAGGCTTTCTCACTTCATTACTGATTGTCCTAATAACCTCTACAGATGAATGGGATCATGTGAAGCTTGAATTTTCTAATTCTCATAGAAATGACAACTAATAAAAGGGTTGTGAGCCTGCCTATGCATAGGCCCCAGATTTGTCTCTCTTGGGTCTAGACCGGAGTTGTCGGGGGTGAAGCAAATTGAATACATATATGTTTGAAAAGTCTAAGTTCCCACTCTGCCTTTTGCTCCGTTTGAATAAACACTTGATCCCAGCATTGAGGGATTTAATTCATGCCTTGGCGAGCTGTAATTTTCTTCACGAAGTTGCACGAAACTGTAGCAAACCATGAAATTAAAGCCCAGTGTAAACGCAGTTACAGAAACACTCTATGCAGACTCTTGACATCTGCTTTATGTCCCAAATATCATAAACGAAACTGCATATTTAAAACATCCAGCTCTCCTTTGTTTTAATGTATTTTCTGTGGGAACAGGAAATTGGAGCAGGATATAGTGCAGGAAGGAATTATTCAAAGAGAGACTGCAAGGACGTTTTCTTGGAAGAATCACGTGGTCCGAGATGAGTAGAGGCAGCTGAGCGGCTTTCACGGACAGTACCAACTGCCAGCAGTGTGTGTCACTGTGACCTTTGAACTCTCGAAGTGTGCGGAGACACGGGCAGGGGAAAATACATTTGACGTCACGAGAGAACATTTTGTATTTGTGCGCTGTCGCGTTACTCACAGGTGCAGGCTTGGATCGGCGATTGTTTTTGCCAGCATCACTCAGCTGAAAGGTTTGACTGAATGATTCCATTCACTCCATGCATCATAACGCAGCGAGGCCAAATCTGCACACAGCCACTTCATTTCTGCTCCATCTTTTCCGAGACCTAATACTGCCGGAGCCCCTGGAAACTGGGAAAGAAGCATCGCTTTTCCTTTAGAGTGAAAGGAATGTGGCACAGTGTTGATGGCTTTTGCAGGACTGGCTCACCCAGGACCCGTCTGTCCTTTTTCTTCAGGAGCAGGAATGTAGGTTAGTGAATTGATTATTGCTAATAAGGCCTGTCCAGGTCCCTATTACAGCACAACCGCAGAGGAGCTGGACCTAAATAGCTGCACTCAAGTGGAGTCTGGACATGTACTTAACACTGAGTTTCAAACAAATCTCTGTTTATTTAAAATGAATAGACTGGACTGCAGTAGTGGCTGTGTCCTGTTATTAAAATATATTGGCTAACCATCTGTAATGTCAACCACGTGTGAGATCGCTCAGATATTACAAGGAACTCATTGAGAGCAGTTTTTGTCAGTCAATGTTTTCAAAGCCCTACAAAATGACCTCCAGCAGGCCACTGGTGTGAATGTGTCTGACCAAACAATCGTCCTCTGGTTGGGCCTGTGCTCACTGCCCAGCACCATAGCATAGAGTACCAGAAGTGGCAGCACTGTGCTTTTCACAGATGAAAGCAGGTTCACGCTGAGCACATGTGACAGATGTGAAATGGTCTAGAGCAACTGTGGACCATCTTATGCTGCCTGTAACGTCGTTCAGCAGGACTGGTTTGGTGTGGGGTCAGTGATGGTCTGGTGCTCCCTGCTGCTACGGAGTCGGGGCGGTCTGCTTCTCCCCACTGCAGGGAAAAGGGTAACACCACCTGGGTCTGGGTGCAGTTTCCCCCTCCAGGGGCAAGGGTACCCAGACCCGGTTCTTAGAGTACGCTTGGGGAGTGTGATTGTGTGTACAGCGTCTCTTTATGTCTGTCTCCACGTTGGTTGAGTGTGGAATAATTGCTTATGAGAGCATGAGGGTGGGAATGGATGTTTGTATCTGTGTGTGTTCTGTGTGTCCGGGGGTGGGCGCCCAGGTACACACCGGCTCACTCCTTGGCGGCTGCTTATCGGGGCCTGGAGCCTGGGGCTCGCTCGGGCCACTTCGGAGGTGGGGTGCCCTCGGCCTCTCAGCCCGGAGCTCGGTCACTCAGGCACAGCTGGCTGCCGGCGGAGCTCATGGGCACGTCACTGCAACCCCCCCTGGCTTCTGCTCCGCGGCTGCTGAGTGACCCCTCATCTGGGACTCTCCTCAGCTCTTTCTGGGATAGTGCGCTGCTGCCCTCTGTTGGTCTTCCTTGGTCTCTTGTGTTCTGGGGGCCTCTGGATGTCTAGAGTTTTGATCTCCTCCATACCTGCGTCATGCCCTGGAGGACGGGGCAGTGGCCCCCCACACCCTCTAGCAGATCATTACATGAAGGAACCTTTTAAAAAAAAAAAAACAAGCGCGTCCATGCTCACGGGTGTACACACGGGTGCTCACACACACAAACTACACCCTTTTTGGCTCCTACCTCAAAGCACACTGTGCGCTGTCGATCTTACGTGTTGCACAATAATGTTTAATATTTTGTATTTACTGTCATATTCCCATAGATCATTGTGATGTTGTTTATTACTCTCGTTTTCTTCTGCTTGCTTTCTTCTTTCTTTCTCAACAGGTGATCCAGGTGATCGATATATGTATTTTTTTGTCTGCTTATTCTGTTGGTTTTGGTTTTTGCCCTTTTCCCGTCCCTCTTCCCCGCTGTTTTTCTTTCCCTCTTTCTTTCTCCCTTTCCTTCCCCAGTCAAGTCTGTCCCGTATTCAGCAAGTGAAAATAAAATAAACAATAAAGGTGAATCAAATGGACCATTACGGCAAGGCTGGGATGGTCCATTTGGTAAAGTAAATCCGTTGGGCATCTTTCTTTGCCTTTAGACAATAATTCTGATGACAAAAGAACCAAACGGGACAGGTTAAAAAAAAAAAAAAAAAAAAAAAAAGATGGGACCAATAGGCATTTAAAGAGTCTTGGCCAAGCCTACGCTCTTTGTGCTAGAGGTACACCTTCTGTCTGATGTAAATGTTGCCATCAGTGAGTGTAAGCGAGGCTCTATGTGTGTGCTCACATAACGCCCAATTTGCTGTGGTGACTATACTCAAACCAGCCACACATACTTATTCCAAATGGACTAGAAAGTAGTCAGCAGCTGTCTGCGTGTGCTTCGGTGTGGTAACCTTTGCGACATCATTGTGGATGTGATGGGACTACATCACTATTTTAAAATCTTTATCATTTCCGTTAAGCAATTATTAGTTTGTGGCAAAAAGTAATCTTCAATTCTGAAAATGTAGCCAGTACAGGAGTGCCTATACAGCATTTCCTTTACTGTCCACACGAGGCTGGCTCTAAGTCTAAGTCCATCCCTGCAGACTCCCATATTAAAATGCCCAACATTGCAGCATTAAAAAGTATTTTTATATCGTGGTACAAGGTGGACCAGGACGAGCATTGACAGGGCCCTACAAAATGACCTCCAGCAGGCCACTGGTGTGAATGTGTCTGACCAAACAATCGTCCTCTGGTTGGGCCTGTGCTCACTGCCCAGCACCATAGCATAGAGTACCAGAAGTGGCAGCACTGTGCTTTTCACAGATGAAAGCAGGTTCACGCTGAGCACATGTGACAGATGTGAAATGGTCTAGAGCAACTGTGGACCATCTTATGCTGCCTGTAACGTCGTTCAGCAGGACTGGTTTGGTGTGGGGTCAGTGATGGTCTGGAGAGGCATACCGATGGAGGAACACAAGGGTGAATAACAATGGCCGGTTTCATGTGGTGATAGTATGTAGGCAGCTCCTGGAGGATGAAGGAGTTGATACCAATGTCTGGTCCCCACATCCGCCTAACCTAAATCCAAAAGTACACCTCAGAAACATCATGGTTCAGTCTAACGCTGCCAGGTTTTACCTCAGACTGTCCAGGAGCTCAGTGATGCCCTGGTCCAGATCAGGGAGGAGAGCGTATTAGGACTTGACTATTGAGTACCTTTTTGAGTTTCATTTTTTCACTTTTTGAATTCTCCTTGTAGATAGGTCATTTTTATTCCAATGAAATGAATAAAAATGAGTAATGAATTAAGCATCCTTTGGTGCTTAATTCATTACTCAGTCCAAATCAGTATAAATCTCAACATTCTTTTGCCCCATTGAGATGTGATACTTTTTCAAAGTAATGCTTTAACTTGTTTAAGCAGTGTATATATTACAATGTGCCAGAGAACAAGAAACGGTTCTGTAGAGCTGGGGGTGGGGGTGGGGGGTTGCTGAAGCTTCAGATGATTTTCTGCGGCTTAGTTATGCTAATGACACATTCACTCACACGTTGATTTGGCCTCTTGTTATGCAACAACATTTAGGAGAGAGAGGAGGCCTGAATTAGTAAGAAAAGGATAGGTCTGAGTTACAGACCAGGTAAGAATAAACAGAGCAGATTCAGGGTAACATGACCTCCTGATACTGCTTGAAAAAAGCAGCAATCCACAGGAATGATAAACTGTGGAATTTTCCACTTCTCACCAAGTCCATGAAATTAAACTGTTCTATAAATATTATCTCTTCCACAAGGTTACATGATTCTTAAAACAGTAACTCATCAACTGTCTCAGTTTCCTGTTCTGTTAAACATTATGGAAAATTTCGCCTGAATTACATACAGTATGCTGAGACAGATGGAAAAAAAGTGGCAGGGGAATCCTGATACTGTGATGTCATGTTTCTAAGTTTAACCTGCCTGAGCACCCTCCGCCCTCCCAGTGTGTGATGTCAGCATCCTGCGAACCCCATAGACACCCTTAACCTCTGACCTAACGATGACTCACTTGACCATCTTCCCTAAATTAACTTTCCCTCTCCCCCTCCCACATGCACCTTCCCACTGTTGCTCGGGTTTCAGGGAAAAGCTGTTTTCTTTGTTGTTGTTTTTTTTACAGTTTCTGATCAGAAGAAACCATTTACCATTTGCCAGATGAACTCTGTTTGAAGCAGTTAATAAAGAACACCATGATACTTGCTAAAGAACCACACTGGTTTAAAGGAAAGCAATATGACTAAACGCATGCACCTGTTTGTGCTTCTTACTCAATAAGTAAATGATTCTCAGAAATGCAGGTTATTTTTGTCTGCTTTCCCAGAAATCAACTGAAATTAAAACAGGTGACCAATAACGTAAATACGTAAATAATTTCTTCTTAAATTTTACTAGTAAGAAGGACAGTGGTGCACTTTATTCAGCTCAGATGTGTTGACTACAAGCTTAACCTTATCACGCAGGTTTCTTTTGCTAGTCAGCTAGGTGTTGGTAGCTGGCAATGGGGCATTTGGATCTTACTAACAGTTTTGAGCTAACTAATGAGCACTAAGGAGAGCAGAATACTGACTAACTTTTCTATAATCTGAAAAATAATTTGGAACCCCCCCCTAACTATCACTTCAAGGTAACAGTGTTATATTTATAGTAGTGCTGTCAATGTTAAGTCGTTAATACAGCATTAACGCGTTTAGCCGTGTTAACGCGGTCATCACGATTAATGCAATTAAAATTTTTAACGCACTCAACCCGTCTGGAGTGCAGAATGAACAAACTTCGGACAAACTGCCTGAAATGCGTTGACAGACACATTCCAGGGATTTTGGGTGAGTCTGCGCTCCAGATTAGTAAATTGTTAAATGCACTTAAGCTGCATTAACGCATTAACGCCGAGTAACCCCTCACACGGACTAATCTGCGTTAACTCGTTAACGGGGATTTGACAATTTTGACACATTAATGCGTTAATGTTGACAGCACTCATTTATAGACTATTTGGGGACAGCAATCATGCTAACATATCAAAGAGCAGTTCTTGGTTCTTGTCTGTCTAATGAATGTGAGTAAAACTGTTCTTTGAGGCTTTCTTGTTGTAGGACGTTGCTAGGAGTTGCTTGGCCATGAAAACTTATGCTACGAAGCTCTCAGTGCAAAGTTTTCGTGCTGATTTTAATCCCAGAGGACGTTTGGAACTCTGCAGTTACTTAGTTAGCAAAGAGTTGGTGGCTACGCTTTAGCACACAGAGATGTCCCTCTGTAAGATTTTGTGGCTGAGTTTCTAAACTGCATAGTTCTTTCAGTGATGGCGTCCTACCATGCTTGAATTCATTGAGCAGTGTTTTGGGGTGGCTGTGGCTCAGGACAAAGACCTGTACCTGCTGCTAAGTTAATCAACACCAAAGCAGCTTAAACTGATTAACAACGCCTCCGAAACTTAACTGACCAGATCAATATCCAGAAAGTTTAACGGAGTTGATGATAAACTCTGATTAAAGTGTTTCTTTCATTTTTTTGAGGAGTGTAATAACATTATGAGCCACTAAAAAAAATGATAATAACCATGTAGTGAGCAGCATAGTTTATGTGGTTATTATGTCTCATCTTTTAAAAGCCTGATAATCTGTTTTCATGTTTTCTTAAAAATATATACATATATATTTTTCTCCCGGAGGCCTTTTCATATTGTAAGATTTGCCAGTTAAGTCAAATGTAAAAAAAAAAAAAATCTTTTAACATTTTTTTTTTTAAATTTACATAAATATGTCACAGATTAATGTGATGATGACCTAGATTGAGGCCACCTAACACATTTTTTTGTTTTTTTCCTGTTCTCAGCACTTCGGCATTCTCTCAACCTTAAGGAATTTGTCAAAGCTATTTCCATGCTGTCATATGCGCATGTTTATGGTTAGGCCTGGTGTCTCATTGTCTCATGCTGTAATACAACATAGTCATTTTGTGGGGTTTCCTGACCGCACACACACCAAATATGTACAGTACAGTACAGCAGGGGAGCCTGCGTCTGAGCAGCGAGTGCTGCGGTTGCATTTGGCCCGCCTGAGTAGGAAGTTACTGACCGTTCATCATATTTTATTGTAGGGGGAGTCCCATTGTGAGCAGGATCATAGGTCAGGGCCATGTTTGTGTTTCTTCTTCTGATGTCTTAACTACACATCAAATGACAGACATGCTGGAGTTGGTAACCAGTGAGCATCTGCTCAAATATTCAGTGAAGTTAACATGCTGAGTAGCTCAACATCAGGCCGTCATGTCATTTTTTAAAATTCAGCTGTAACAGTGGGGAAGTTAACAGCCACCAATATCAAACTTGTACAGACTGGTTTCAGATAGCAAGCCCTGAGCTCATTTCCAACTATTCAAACTCTATTGTTCAGATAAAAGCAACAGTGATAGCTAAGGTTATCTAGTAACGTCATTCCATACCAGAGAAACAATGACATCACTTGTGCCCTTAAAGCCATTTCTTGGTTTGCTCCTTTATGTTCAGACAAATGCTCCTTACCTTCTGGCACCAAAAAAAACACAGAACAACAAAGAGGCCTGCATTAGATTTCTTTCATTTTCAGAAGTGCTAAATGATAAAAAGGGCAGATCACAAACCTGCATTTCGCCTTTTAAAAAAAATCAGTTTATTAATGCAGATAAAGACTAACAGATAAATATTTATTACGATGCTTCGTTTTTGTTTGCCAGCTCTACAGCACAAAGTGTTTTAGCATCTTTCAGCAGCTTCCAGGTTTTACTAAAAGCACCGTGGGGAAGGGGGTAAAAGTTGATACAGCGTAATATCCCAGTGTTTTATGTTGTGATATTGTATCCATACAGGGAGCCCAAATGTCAATATTTTATTAAATAAATTTAAATGTTCTGGGAATACTACTAATACTAAGATTATCAGAAGATTGCATGTAATTGCCAACTTGACCCCACTGACCCCACTCAATCACAGACTGATAGGGGAATGATAGCAGACTGACTCCATCTTATGGCAACATTTAGGGAAGGTTTGAGTGACAGTGTTGTTATGCTGAGGTGAGATGTTTTTATCTTACTGGATAAGACAGCGACAGCTGCCAGTGTTACATTTGAGGACATAATTTGCAGTCCCCATATTGCAAAATGTTACAATAATATCATATTGTGAGTGAAGTATTGTGATAACGTTGTATTGTGGTGTGTTTTAGTTTTGGTGTGTTGGTGTCACCAGCCCCTCGCAACACTGCTGTACGTTAATTAACAAATTAAGGTGTTAATTAACAAAGTTAGCAGGTCAATTTTTAGAAGTGATGGACGCTGAGAAGTGGATGCAAGGAATTTGTTTCTTTTCCACCCAAAGATAGCAGGAAAAAAAAAATCCCAGTACTGAGAGTGCTGTCCACCTTCAAGCCCTGATCTTGGAGCAGAATGAACTTTGATGGCTCAAATGCATCATTAGAGCAACAATGCTCTAATGTTGTGGCTACACTGAACACCTGAATCTAGCATGTGCATTTATCTTGCTAGTACCAGCTAGCACAGATTTCAGCATTGTACTGCCCACATACTACATCCAAACCTTTGGTCAATGGAAAATTAGGACTCAAATGTGAGAAGTTCATCAAAGAGTGTTATGGAAGAGCGCACTCTGCTGTGTTAATATGCCCTGAGAAAAAAAGAAAGCTTTGAGAATGTGCCTCTCTCCAGACTGACAGACAAGACAGATCCAGGAAATCGTGAATTTTTCTCCTTGGCTCAGAATGAAAGCTGTGTTGCCTGCAAGACAGCCCAGTTACTAATCTTTGTATGTGGGATAACAGAAGAGTTAAAGATTACAGAGGAACTGGCAGCAACACGCTCAATCAAAGGTACAGGAAGTTCACAGACGTAACTGCATGCCTAGTTAGGCTGGGGGATGAAATGGGACAAAACAGGAATGTTGATTAAATAGTGACAAAATATCACCACTTTGATTATGGCTGTTTCATTCATATCATCACTTAAGTGTAACATCCATCCTCATCAGTAGCAGTTTCTAAAAAGATCGAATTAGAATTCAGCAGAATTAAGTTTAGTTTCTTCGTGGAACTCTCCCAGTTTACAACAGTCCCAGTTTACCATGTGGCCCCTTGAGAAAAGTAACCGCTGACCCCTGAGCTAGAGGTTGCTTAGTAACTTAAACCTGTAGTTGTTAACCTACTCCTACTATACAGTTTTGCAACAGTGTAGCAACTCTTAAACCTGAAAACACCACAGAATACAGAAGAAAAGCTCACCAAACTTGCTCTGCCTGTGAATCAGACAGCTCCACATCAAAGGCGCACTGCAGGTGTAACCACTATAAATACACATTCCATACATTCCGTGGCACATCTGACCCAGGAGCAGTCATCAAAGGCTTACATGTTTGGTGAACCTGAAGCATTACTCCTGTACAGAACTAAGCAAATCAATCCTCGAAATTTTTAGTACAGAAAACAGAAACTGTGAGATAGGAGGAATAACATGCATCTGGCCTCAAACTGGCAACCTTTGGATGACTTTTCCTTTATGCCTACAAGCCAAAAAATACTTTTACTTCATAGTGTCAATGCTGACTTGAAATTAGAAACATTAAATGCCTGTGATAAAGCATCTGCTTGTACCAACAGCACTGGTTTGGGTAAACTGTGTGAAATAACCTCCAGTCCCTTCCTAATAACCACACTCCACCTGCGGTTCAGTTTACGACCCAGTGGAGTTTCACTGGACAACAACAGCCACCCAGCGAGTTGGAGAAAGATCCTTCGCCAAACCGCAAGATCCCAAATCCTCCTGCGAAATACCGCCAGTGCGCCTCCTGTGTCACGATTTTCACTGCCGGTTCTCCTCACAGCGCCGAGCTGCAGAGCACGGGTCATCCTGTGTGTCCCATTTAAGTGGAATGGCATGTAAGCCGAACACCAGGGCCGGGTGAGTGAGGGCTGGACGCTGTCCCTCGGCGACCGTCTCTCCCAGCGGTGCTATCTTTTCAAGTTTCAACTCTTCCTGTGCCTCTCTAGAGGCCTGTCAGTCGAATGAAAGGTATTTCCTCTGAGTCACCACTATGTTCTCTTTTGTCAACCAGTGCTTAAAGACCTCCGGTACACAAAGCTGTTGTCTGTTCCCCCGGCGAACGGCCAGCCTCACAACAAACCTTTTTTTATAATTCGACTTTTTCAGATGAAATGCACTATGCTCTGCATTATTCTTACAGGATGCTGGCCTACTTTTAGCGGCATGATTTCCAGAGGGTGTTGAGGGGTTTTTTTTCCCTTCAGTTGCATGGATCAAGTCACAGTGACAGACTGTGAGAGACACACATAACCAGAATATTCTGGAGGCCATCATCTGTTTTATCTTGTCCCATTTCTGACAGTAAAGTTAAAGTAGAACACGATGCTTGCATAGCATCGGCCTAGCATTTTTAATAGTGCACCTACAATCTTCAAACATAAACTTATTGTTGAACTCGAGCATCCCTACCGCATCTGTCTTACTCTCTCGACTATCCAGCGAGAGCGTCTCAAGCCAAAAAGACACATTGAACCCACACACATATGGTGAACAGCTCTCCCTATTCAGCTGCTCACTCCAAAAAGGAAAATTTACCTTCACATGCTCTGCGCTACACATAATAAATCACTTTTTTGATGCTTGCTACATTCCGAGAAATATTTTGCACTGAAGTGTTGCGCTTTTCATTTTCGAGCCGCCTTCCGTCGGCCTCTCTCGTAAACATTCACTCTGCAGCTTCCTACATTTTCAAGAATTCCTGTTGACAGAAACCAGAGGACAAAGTTAGCATGTTGCTTTCTGCCCAGATTAGAGTGAGCAGAAACAGACCCAAAAGGAAGAGGAGGGCGGGGCCCATTCAAGTTCATTTATAGCTCCTTATCACACGTACATCTGCAGACGACTCTGCAAGGACAAAACAAAGAAGGGACAATCAATCCCAGAATGACGCCACGGTGCCCAACAGGAGTCCAAAGTCATTGTATGGGCTCAGTGAGCACTGTGTGCCATGACTTAAATGGTCATGACAACGTGCGAGTGTGTTCACAGCACACCACCGCCAACCGGTCACTGCAGATGGCCGCCCCTCCCTGAGCCTGGCTCTGCTGGATTCGTCTTTCTGTTAAAAGGGAGTTTTTCCGTCCCACTGTCACCATGTGAGTGCTCATAAGGGAGTTCTTTGATGGATGGGGTTTTCTCTGTATTATTTACAATATAAAGCACTTTAAGGTGACTCCTGTTCTGATTTAGCACTACAGAAATAAAACTGGATTTAATTCAATTGAATAGACTCTCACAGTTCTTTATTTCAAATTACATTTTTTATTTCATATTATATTTTTATGCTTTCATTAAGTGTAAAGAGACAATAGCACTTAGTATATTTTTATCTATAAAGCCCTACTGAAAAAGATCCCTTCTTCTTGGTGGAAATCTTCAACAGTTGCAAACACCTGTTGTGATTTGTGCTCTTCTAGTCCTGATGCCTTCATTTCAAGCACTTAGGACACGTGTCAACTCCAGGCCTCGAGGGCCGGTGTCCTGCAGGTTTTAGATGTGTCCTTAATCCAACGCAGCTGATTTAAATGGCTAAATGGCCTCCTCAACATGTCTTGAAGTTCTAGAGAAGCCTGGTAATGAACTAATAATTTGGTTCAGGTGTGTTGACCCAGGTTGAAATCTAAAAATTGCAGGACACCGGCCCTTGAGGCCTGGAGTTCCTAACTTAGGACTACCATTTCCTGGATGACAGAGAACCTACAAACTCGAGGGACTTGAGAAGAAGAAGAAGAAAACGAAAAAAGAAAGAAAAGAAAATGGTCAGTCCTCAGCCTGTCATAGTATGGCAGAACTGGCTCTGAGCTGACAATCACTTCTGACAACTTTAAGGACAATTTATATTTTTAAGCAGTCTATGCCAATAATCACCATATTAGGTTTGTGCATTCTTTGGCCCTGATTCATGTTGTTATCTTATACAATATGTTAGAAATGCAGAGCTGTTCCACTGCTATGAAGTCATATGTAATTTGGCCCAAGTGAATCACTCCTTTCTGCAGCCGGCCTTAACTTCCTGCTTGTCTGGACCTTCCCGTTTTCATCGCCAAAGCCACAAATGACACATGCAGATTCACTGCTTCACTAGGGGACGCCAATAAATTTGGCTTAGATTTGAGGCCGGAGACTGAACTAACAGAACTAACAGCAGACCGGGCATTTTCTGTGCTTGAAGACAATTACGCAGCTGGCGTGTTTTCAATAATGTGTGCTGGAAATGTAGTTGCTGTTGACCATCGGATGAGGCCGTACCTCTGATAACACACTGTGAAAATGAATTTCCGCAGACGGTTAATGTCCTGCTGGATGAAATGCGTTGACGCGTTACACCTTAATGTACCGCTGAACAAACACGGACTTCTTTTGATGAGTTCTTGTTTCAGTCATGGGTGAGGGATAAAACGGAAAGTCATGAGGTGCCTGTGCAGTATTTCAGCCTGTTAGTCTTTCTGAGTGTGACACATTAACAAAAGCATCCATTAAGTGGCCTTTAAATGACTGAATTTTCTCAAAGTTGGCATATCTCTCTGCAAGCAATCTCTCTGCAGCAAAATCAATGGATGCTGCCAACAACTTTTCAACTTTTTGATCTACATGATGTCAAAAAGATGGGATGTCCTTGATGTAGCAGTTACACAAGGCCCGCCCCCACTGGCTGTTCAAACCTTCAGTTTGCTAGGGGCAGCCAATCAGAAGAAAGCTGGCTTAAGCAGGTGCCAAAACAGCGTTTAAAGAGTTTACTCTAACAGAATCAAAGAAACAAGTATATTGGGACACATGTATAAGGCAAACAGTCAGCTTTAAATTTTATGATTAAAAGTTTAAAACTGAAATTTCACATGCTTATCGGTACCCTGCTAATTACAAAATTAAGCCTTGGTGTGCCTGCAATGTCTCTTCAAAGCGTGATAACTGTTAATGAAGGCCCATCTAGGGTCAGAGTTCCCCGACATGATTATTTGTGCCGCGCTTATGTAACCACGAGCAGCGTGAACACTTAACATAGCTCGCTCAGTCTCTCGGCAGATAAGCCCCGGCGGCGACAGAGCAGCGGATCTGTGAAGCAGTCAGGAGGGAGAGGAAAGAGGCTTTAACTGGCTAATATAACTGAATGTGCCTAACAGGTGGCTTGAGTAAAGCCTTTGCAAAACAAAGTGAAGTTATCCACAGGTCCACATGAATCTTCAAGCACAGTGATGATCAACCTTAAAGAGGGAGAGGGGAGAGAAAAAAGAAGACAAAGTGGCTTTCTCTGCCCTCACATCTGTTGATTTTACTGGTTGCCTTGGATTGCCGCTGCAGACTGTGTTTGCTATTACTCAGCATTAGTAATTAAAGGGGGCGTCAGAGGGTGGGCAGGATGACTAAGTGAGGCCCCATGGTGAGAAATGAGCAAAAATGAAACAAAAGAATAAAGGAGACATTGTTTATTATTTAGTTATTCTTATTGCAGTCAGAAGGGGGCGAGGAGAGGGGGAGATTAAGTATTTTTTGGAATTAATCTAGTGAATGAGATTTGATAAACAACTCTTTAAATTCATTAGTTGCTCATTTCTACTTATAAACTGTGTTTATTGTTTGTTTGTTTTTATGTGCCAGTATGGCATGTGAGTTCATACTGCCTATCTACATATCTTTCATTAGTTATTACATAACTAAATCATATGTTTGTAATAAACATGACGCTAGACGACATTTTTACTAGTTGAGCTTCACTTCTTCCACCCCGCTTTCCCTTCTGTGACCAACACCAAACAGTTGCACGCATATTTTTTTAGCTAACATCTCATGCTCTACTTTATGTTTCTGTATTATCATTATTATTATTGTTATTATGTCTGTATGGGAAAATAAGATCAAGCGGGGAACATGTTCCAGTATGTCATCGTGTCTGCTATTCCTAATAGCGTGTGATTGGCCGCACTGGTCGCGAGCTCAGAAGAGGGAGGGGCGTGAACCTTTCGTCGCGCGCTTATATGTGCGCGTGTGCTCCTCCGTGGGTTCAGGGAGAAACGCTCGAGCAGAGGAGAGAAGCGAGCAGTGACAGACGAACGGCACTACAGACGTGGACGGTACTCTCAGAACCTGCTACATCTACTGACTACTTACTGAAGCAGCAGCCAGTGTGTGGTGGTGATTCAGCGGACTTAGTCGGACAGTTTTATTCCAGAGAGGGAGTGAGAAAGTTTGGAGAAATGCACTCAGTGTACCTGGTCAGCCTGCTGTTTATCTTCAGCACCCTGCATGTTAACCAGCTGACGGAGGGCTGCTCGTGCGCTCTCACGCACCCGCAAGACGCCTTCTGCAACTCCGACATAGGTGGGTAACCCCGATTTTTTTCCCCCTCTCATACTCCTGAAAATTAGTGTGACTTTATTCTAACCACTGCACTGAGGTCAGATGTTTAAATAAACGCTTTGCTTGTCACAGGAGCGTGAAAAAACTGGTTCGTTCCAGTCCTTTCTGGGTTTTAGCATGCGTATCTCTCACTGTGAATTGGATATTTTTAATAAACTCTGGTAGTTTTCGGTCAGTGCGGGATGCTGATTAAAATGAGAGAGCTTAAAATGTACCAAACTGATGAAGACGCTTGAGGACCCGAGTTTAAGAAGCACCTGATTCAGGTCACCTCGTGGTCCCACCTGTTTAAATCGGAGCGAGTGCAGAGTTCTCTTCCAGCATCAGCCTTGATGATCCTTAGCAGGCTTCCCCACACAGATGATTGAATGTTGTTGCTCTGTGTGTGTCTGTGTGTCAGAAAACTGTTTGACTTTTAATTCACTTCAAATATTCCGCTTTTGCTCCGGACACAAATGTCTGCGCATTCTTCCCAAAGCTGTGCTCTGGTGGGAGGATGGGTGGGTGAGGGGGAATGTGCTTTGATTGGTGTGAATTGGAACCAGTTGAAAACAAGACCCACAGTGAGTTTACATGTTTCAAATACTGTTTATTTATCTGCACGCTGGTATTTCTGTGTTGAGCGGCTCAGTAGGTCCGGCCTCGGGTTGATAAAGCAGCAGTGGAGGGTCGAGGTGTACATGGCTTGTTTTACTGGACTGGGTGTGCTTTCTCTGACTGCCCAGAATAATATGAACTTAGGACCTGGCTTAGCCAGGAACGCCGGTCCAACCTGACCTCTGTGGTTGGATAACACCAGTAAAGACCTGAGGATCATTTGATCTCCGCTGTAGGGAGAGAGGGCTGAAGTGTTTCAGATCGGACAGAAAGGCGGTTTTTATTGCGTAGGAGGAGCACAGACTCGCATTTGGATTTCTGACTGGAGCCGATATTTTGTTTTAATCTCGTTTGACCTGAAAATGTGGGAACCGTCATGAGGCACTCTAAAACCCTTAACCCGAGCTCAAACAATAATGTCTCAGTTTAGACCAAGCGCGCGTACACACACACACACACACACTGCAGCCACGTGTGTAAGCCCACATGTTTGCCCTAACACCTACTGTCAGCTAATTCACATAAACACACTCTGACATCATTGTTAATGATCTTGTACTTGCTGCTAGTAACCAGTAGAGGCTGAAAGCCATTATAGAGAACATTAGTTACTGATGCCTTAAAATCTGAATGAAATTGGAGACTTCTTCATGTTAAATACACACACAGAATCATAATTTACTGCACAAATGTTTCCCATTATTCTAAAAGGTAAAGCAGACTTCCTAAAAGTGCCCTTTTGACTGTGTTTAGATGTCTGCGGCCAAAGCTTTTGTATGAATTAAACAAAGAAGACATTATTTTTTCAACTTTAGAATTATAGTTGAGTCTTTGGACATAACCAGGCTGGCTCGTTCCTCCTTTTTTCATAGTCTTTATGTTAAGTTAAGCTACGCGAACTAACTTGAAGGTAGTGAACATAAACTGTAGATAAAAGATGGACACAGCTTATTGGTCTGAATTCAGTAATACACCTGTAATGCCAAGTGTACCATATTTGATACATGACTTTTTGAGACTTCTACATCATCAGTGTGATTTTCTTTTTGAACACACACCCCACCCCAACCTGAAAAAATAAATGCACAATATATTTTTAAGCAATAAATAGCATAAAAAGCTGTATGTAACAAATATGATATAAACTAAAACTCATATCCAAATTAATATACAAGTGTATTTGGAATTTTGTCAGATTTAATAAACTATCCATTATAAATTTTTAATTTTATTTTTTGGCAATTATTTGATGGTTCATGCTTTAAAGGGTTAAGTGCCTTGAACTTTAATTCTCTCCAGTAGCCAGCAGGCGGCGACTCCTCTGACTATTAAACTCTTATAAAACATCCAACTCTGTAGAGGTTTACTGGGGGGTCTATGGTCCCCATTAGCGTCTCAGAGGAGGATTTGGTTTAGGGTGAGCCTAGAGCCATCACATCAAGTTTCAAAACATCAAGGTAGCAACGGCTAAATCGCTAAGCTTGAAGCTTTAGCTATGTTCATCTTCATTGTACAGCATTGTATTCATACCGGCACAAAG
Organism: Oreochromis aureus; assembly: GCF_013358895.1. Taxonomy (NCBI): domain Eukaryota; kingdom Metazoa; phylum Chordata; class Actinopteri; order Cichliformes; family Cichlidae; genus Oreochromis; species Oreochromis aureus. The sequence goes on from NC_052958.1 coordinate 3,422,337, forward strand.
CTAGTGGTGTCAGCTAACTCTGAAAGTAAATGTTCCCGTTGAAATGCTCTGTTAACCTGTTAGGCATATGGATCGACATCAGTAAACAATAATAAAGCTCATGTTTCCAGAATCCAGCAGCTCTCATAAACCTGCTTTTCTCTCCTCGATTGACATCCTGTTCAATTCATATATTTTTATTACCCCTTGGCAGCAAGAAAAAAACGTCACATCGAGGACACGGTGTAACTTTAAAAATGCCATTTCATTTGCAGTTTCCTTTTTCCAGTCTCAAAGTGTCATAATCGCTCCGCAAGACTTTGCTTTTCCTAAGGCTTTGCCAGACTTGTGAAAAGGAGGCTTCTCTTTGCTCAGATTCTGAGGACAGAACCAGCGTGCCTCTGTAGGTGGAAGTCACTTCATTTAGCTCTGACGTGGGCAGCAACTCACAATGATGGTTTGGTGAATCCTCTGCAGCATCTTAGAGGAGGAGGAGGAGGTGGTGCAGGTTTAGCCTGTCATACTTTAGAGGATCCCACTGTTTATAAGAGGAGATAACAGAAACTGTGACATTACAGCCCCAAAATGGCCGTTTCTCTTTGGTGGGGGCTGATCACAGAGCTGTGGGTGTGTCTTCAGCCAAGTGACCCCGTTTGACAAACGCTCAAGCGATGCCTTTCACAGTCCTTCAGATCTTTTGGATAGCTTGTGGTGTTGGCACCCCATGAGACTTGCAGTGTAGAATCTGGGACTGACTTCAATGGGGGCCAGCGATCAGTTGTGAGCCCCACAAATCCCATTTCCAAGGCCCTGGGCTTAGCTTGGGGTGTGCTTTGAATGCTTGTGGTTTGCTTGCGCACCTCCAGTCCCTCGATGAGAAACGCTTCAGAAACACTAAAAGGTCACATGGTCAGAATATTCTGGGTCAAGTGTAGCCTCCCAGCATGTGTAATTACCAAATCATGGACAACTTAACTGTATAACTGGTGTAGAGATCGTTTTATTGTTGTTGTTTTAGCTGAATGTCTATTTTTTTTTTTCTTTTTCCTGTCACCTTAAACTGAAACCTGCTTTCCTGCTTTCTTCGCTGGACTCGGAGATGTGGAAAACAACATGGCATAGGGTTGAAATGCTCATTTGACAGGAGAGAAGGGCTGTAATTCTCAACGTCAACATCAAAGGCAACAAGCCTGTATCTTCCAAATTTAAGACCATCAGTGGAGTTCAAAGCATTTTCCCTCTCGGTTTCTTGGCCCTGACCCACAATCACCCGCAGGCACTCCACTGGATGAATCACAATTAAGTTAAAGGGGTTGAAAATTAGGTTATTGCAGAATGTCTCCTTTTTACTTGACATATCTAAAACTGTGACATACAATACATGAATGTGCTGCAGTTTCCTGTCTGTGTTGGACTTTATTCTGTGGTCATGTGATAGAAAGGCCCAAAATTTACTGGCTACTGTTAGAGTAGGCAGAGTTGTAGATGGTTGTTTTTTGTTGTTTTTTGTTGTTCTCCCCCCCCCCCGGTACATCCCTGAGCACTGGGCAATGACCTAGCTGCTGCCTTATGCAAAGACCTTGTTGGCCTCTACTAGGCAGCTGGGTTAAAGCAGCCCATTCACAAGGAGGAAATGTGCAGCACTTGTTTTTCCAAAGCCCTCCCGAAGCAAGATTAGAGGTCTGGGAGTAAGCTTTGACCCTGAAATTCAATATTGCTTCGTAATGCCGCTCATTCCCAAAGTGCTTGGAGGTGACAGGAGCAAACTTTTACATGCTTGCGCTGTAAACGGGGTTAGAAGCTGAGGATTAGCGTGATATGTGTTTATGCTCGGTTTGGGATTGGGGATCAGGCCATTGAAAGAATGGATCCTGCCCCACTGTGGATGTTTGCTATCCATAGAGGAGCTTAGGGAAACAAGCAATGCATAGTGGGTTTAGAGTGATGCATGGCATTGGGCTTTGTTACCTCCTCCTCCTATTAAGGAGTTATGTAGCATTCAGGTAAATAGCTACTCCCTTTAGCAGCCTCTGCTCCCTCCCCCCACCGCTTCATTATGTAAGCTTGGATCAGATTTTCATAGTTTTCCTCAAGTGAGTTAAAATTCGAGGAGATGTCAAAGAGTCTGGATTCCATACAAGCTTGGGATGTTCGTCCCCTGAGCCAGGCGTATCGAATGTTCAGCCCTCCCTTCCCTTTTAATGACCACACAGCCACCCAGAGGTTAACTGTTCCGAAACAAAAGGCCAATACAGGGGTAACGCACAATGGTACAACACTCATACATGAAAACACAATGAAGAATACCAAAAACCTGTCATTTATTCAGCTTCAGTATGTTTAATGAATATTAGCGAACTTGAAAGAATAGTAATAAGTACTGTTTGATCTATACTGACCTCTAACTGTCAGTGTTACCAAGATGTACGCAACACTTGCAGTCTAACAGGTAAAAAGGTGAAAGGCAGCTGGTGATTTGAGTGAGTAACAGCAAGTCGGTGAGTGGCAAAGATAAAAAGCAAGAAGAGGCAAATGCAAAGCAGGTGCAAAGGTAGTACGATGCACAGATAGCAACCAGTGTTGGGTTGTGGCTGCCTTTCCCAGAGCTTTCTCAGCATACTCCCTAATTTAGATACAAGGTTTCATTGTAGAGCACGATGCTGTGTTTTAGATACTTTGGCCAAAGTGTGCAAAAGGGTACCAATTTTAACTCGGGCAACTAGCATTTTTGAGGTCTGCTAGCGTGACGGCAACATTTAAACGAGTAGTTGGTTCAAGGTTCCCATCGCTCGATCCCGCAGGAGCCTCTAATGAAGGGAAATCAACTTTCTAATTTGGTGAATAAGAAGTTGAATTCACAGGCAGTTAAATGGATTTTTGTTTTCATGCACTGCACTTTGCTTTGTCTGGCATTACCACTTAGCTTAAATATTAGCTAGAAGCTTGATAACTGACATTACAGTTGGGTACTTTTTAAGAAGTCTGCTACATTTGAGCACATTTAAGCCAAATTTAAAGACTGTTAGGTTCTTATGTTTGATTTGGCAGAAATCGACCATCATGGTATGAGAGTGATAGGAAAGAAAAACCCCTGTGCTTCATAAGCTTCCTTTCCATTTGGCATGTGAGCGAGCGCTGCATGCTCTCTGCTCCAGTGTTTTTCACCTGACACAAAGCTCTGCAACCAGGATTCGGTTTCAGTGTTTATTTTTGAGCGTGGTAGTGTGTCGTCCTGAGAATTCCTCTTCCTCCTACTCGCCTCCTCAAGCTTGGACAACTTTCTGCATACCAAAATCGGCGTCACGCGCCCCGTGCCTTGCTTTCCTCCTCTCCCTCACACATCCACAGACACACACAAACTACTAGCCTTATTCTTGCCATGCTTGCAGTTTGCCACATTGTACGTAGGCTGGCTAAATGTTTAACTAAATTACACGCTCACCTTAAGACTTAGCATTTGCATCCATGCTTGTGTAATCGCCTGCTTCAGGCAAGAGAGTGAGGGTTTTTTTTCAGGTTATTTCCTGGTTACCTCTCTCATGACAAAAAGACTCCCACTCTTGAAAATGTGTGTGTCAGGTCTTCAGCAGAAGATGAATCCCTGTGCGTCACAAGGAAAGTGTTCTGAGGGGGAGGTAGTGGCGGAAGAGTGTGGCGGTCATAGCCTGTTTTGAATAACAATAGGTTGGTGAACTACTTGAGGTCAACTTTCTTTCCATTTTGGGCCTAGCCTACTGCTTTTGTTGCACAAAGAGATTCATTTCTTCTTCTCATGAGGGTGCTTCCAGATCAAAATAGTCTTGATACATATTTTAGTTATACTAGCAGTTGCAGTGACAACCACAGGGAAAGACTCCTCTTCCTCACTCGTCACTGACAGTTCCAATAGCAAGAACACTGCATAAGCCCGGGTTAGGTTTCGCTAACCTAAACTTGACATGACAGACATGGCTATGGTGTAATAGTTAATATATTTAGCTCACAAGATGGAGTGAACCTTCAACCAGGTAAATAAATAAATAAATTTTTGTAACAAAACTAGTACACATGTTATTTTACTTGGTTTAGTTCAAAACTTGTTTAAGCCATACATTGTTTTTTCAATCATTATCACTAGGTTACCTAGCTTCCACTCATTAACAGTAGAAACGTAATTTTGTAATTTTAAAAACTGTAATTTTGTAAATTATGCGCTTTATTTGAATATAACTTCAGGTTTTATTGAACCTGGTGATGATCCCCACAAACTAATAAGAAAAGTGTTTTACTAAAATAATAGCTTTGATAAACTAAATGTTTTTATACAAATTAATTTTATTTTTCAATCAGATGATCGCCTCCTGCTGGCCATTAAAAGAATACACATTTAAGGCTGGAAGTACTGTTGACTTCCTTTTTTAGACCTGGAAGCCAGGCTAGGTTAGCTAGCGTAGTTTGCTAACTTTGAGTCGATCTAAAACACTAAAAGAAGTTTAGAAGGTACCACTTAGTATACCTGTAGTTTCCAGATGAACCAGGGTAATGTGAGAAATGGGTTTAAATAAACACTTTTATAATGAAGACTATTTGATGTGAGCTGGCAACTCTGCAGTCATACGATAATATAACTGCTGAATGCAGAGGAGGTCAAGAGGTCAATTCGAGGAAATGACACAAATCCTCTGTCTTTGGTGCTTCACACTTATTATCACAGGCCAATTAGTGGCCTTCGTCTAAAGAAAAACGAAGGGGTCCTATCTGGATGTACTTCAGCTAAATCAGCTGACCTGTGACTCTTCAAACATAAACATTTGTTAGTCCTGAGGGTTGGTTTTGAGGCCGGGGCAGAGAAGGAAACTGCGTTTTCGGGTGGCATTTGAAAATAATGGTGGCAGTGTACTGGACTGAGGCAAAAGTATCCAGTTATATCTGCACATTCCTGGGTAATTGTGCTCCTGTGCTGTTGTAATTGCAGCTGCAGACGTCTGTCAGACAGCATTTAGATACATTTAGCAGAGGTTGATCACATAGCAGCGCTCCTGAGTTCATATAGAGCGAGCTGACAGGTTAATGGATCGAATGCTGTGCACCAAGTTACTGCAAAAGAAAGTAGAGGGGAGACAGGGGCTCTGAACAGTGTGTTAATCTGGAAGGACTGACCCGTGTTTTTAATTAATTTATGAGTTAATGTGATTTAATCTTTATTTTATTTATTTGGTGACGTTAACCGTGACAGTTAACAAAATGCCACCACATGAGTTCTGCAGTTTTGCTGCACAGTGACACTAAAAGTGAGGCTTTCTACTAAAGAAGACTGAAATGAATGACAAGTAACACAAAATCTGTTTGAGGCTCCTGGATGGCTGCATTGCTCAATTTACTGCTTCAAAATAGGATTTGGTGTGTTGCATAAATAAAGTCTCGGTTCAAATCGGGGACCGTATGACTAAAATAAATCTGTGGTCACCACGTTTGGGTGGCCATGCTGTAATAGCTTCCTATTTGGCTTGTAGTTTTATGCCCAATTTCCTTTTGCCTTTTAGCAGGACAGCTAGACAAACAGAAACCCAACAGAAGATGCCACATGCCTCATTTCTTTCTCCCCCCTTTCTGGGGAATGTGAAACCCCAAAGAATCTGGGAAGGAAATTCCACAGGGAGAAGATAACAAACATAGTCAGTGTTAGTTGTGTCTGTGGCTGTTGGGCTTTGGGCAGCAGGTGAACTTCAGAGCGGGACTGAAAGCTCATGCAGGGCCCGCAGCTCGAGGTAGGCGCTGAAGCAGCAGCTCAAATGATCACTCATTTTGTACACTCCCAGTTCCTGGCCTTTCATAATAAGCCCCCTTACTCCAACACAAGTGAAAGCAAACAAATCAAACTCGCCGCTAAGCATTTTCACCTCGCCAACATTTACATGAGGGTCCTGTACTCTGATCAGATCGTTGTTAAGCTGTACTCCCAAAGATGGGACCCTGTTTTTGTTTGGAGTCACACTTTTTTCCTGATTCTGTAAAGATTTAGTATTCAGATTGTCAAAAGTTAATAACAGTGAACATGAATGTTTTTTTCCAATCCCACACTAGAGTAGTTATTTGCAGACATCCATGCCTTTCAGACTCTTTTCCTTCCATTTCTGTATCAAACTTATTGTTTCCTGTAGTGGTTTTTCTCTATTGGCTTTCTCAGCAAATGGCACCAATGCAGAAAATTGGATAAATGATTAACTGTGGTGCCAACCTGGTCTTGAAACGACATGTAACAGAAGCAATGTGTTTATTTGCTTGGAAAGTCGTATGCTAAAAGGAATGCACCTGCGTCCTCTCTTCACAGTGATTCGAGCTAAAGTGGTGGGCAAGAAGCTGCTGAGAGATGGACCGTTTGGAACCATGCGCTACACTGTCAAGCAAATGAAGGTGAGAACAAACATCATCTGCTTAATCCGATGCTGTTTCCCTGAGTTAAATACAAAGCTACAGTAACCAAAATCCTTTTACGGCAAGTTTCAGTTTAATTCCTGTGCTTGTGCAATAACACGACGAAGAAGAGATTTCCAGGACACGTAGCATACGACCAAAAGTAGCGAAACAGCTAATCTTGCTTTTGTTTACATTTCAAAAACAGGATCAAATAACATGTTATATAAATAACAGAGTAGTTTAACAATATCAAAGGTTTTTTTGTTTTTTCCCGCTATAGTATAGCTGACTATACTACAGCGCCATATTTAACTCAAAGTCATATTAGCAACTGACTGGACATTTGCAGAAATGGCTGGTTGTTTCCAGTTCTTCTGCTAAACTAAGCTAATTACAAACTAGCTCAATATTCTAAAATATTCTCTATATAAGATTGATATCTATACATTTTTCTTTAGCTCCCATGAACAGAGAAAAATAATTTTGCTATTATTAGCTTTTCCCCAGTATTGTCACTTATTTAAGGTTTTTGTTTTGTTTTTAATCGGATGTAAATAAATTGTGAAATTTCTGCATCTTTTCAACTGAAGACCATTCTTTGCTCTCATTTTTAAGTATAACTGACTACAAATCATGGATTATTATTCTTACATAACGCTGCATATTTCTGACAGATGCTGACATCAGCCTGCTGCTCAGATAGAAGCCAGGCTGGAGGATTAGCAGGCTTACGGGCATTACAGCTCAACCAAACTCCTCGCTCTGAGTGTAAATATTTCAGTAGAGTCATGCGATGCATCAGTAAAATCCCAGTTTGTAACAAAAACATCAAGTGGCCTGTTGATGGCGAAGCATAGCAGGTGTCACTCTGGGATTATCCTCAGGAATAAGACGTGGCCTTTGAGCCTCTTGGTTTATTTATTTGTATTTCAGTCTGCTGGTTTCTACTGAAAAAAGCGCTTTGCTCTAATAACTATTCCTTCCAGATTTCAACAGATCCTATGAGACTTGTGCCTTTGGCTTTCCCAAAGTGCCACAGTTTCTGGCTTAAGTAACAGTTTGTTCTGCTTTTCTGGGAACGCCGCATCTAAACAGGGATTTCCTGTTGTTCCCAGACAAATAAATTACACTGCCAGGGGAAGAAAAATCCAGAAAGTTCTCAGAGCAAACATTCACTTTGGGCTCTACATGACTGAGCTGAATGGAAGGACTGGATTTTAGCAGTGACCTTGCCAAAACACCATCAAAGTGAAAGCATATTACACAACGTAGCTATGTTATCTATGATTAGGTTGAGGGCAGAGCCAAATACTCCTTCTCCCCTGAGGCGCTCCTTAAGAAATGTCATCTGATAAAGCCAGTGTGCTGTTTCCATTCCTCATTATTTATATGTGGAGGTTGAGGAAGAGAGTGCCATGGCGCAGAAACATTACACTTGCCTATTTTTAAAGAGTATGGGGGTGTAATTCCATGTTTGATTCTTGTGTCTTACAGATGTACAAAGGATTTGAAAAAGTCCAGCATGTGCAGCACATTTACACAGACGCCTCGGAGAGTTTGTGCGGTGTGAAGTTTGACATCAACAAGTACCAGTACCTGATCACAGGTGAGCCGTGTTTTTGAGGGTTGCTCTGATCGACTGATTTTTACTCAGGCTCCTGAAATAGTCAACGTTAAGTGTGAGAAACCTTCTCAAAGCTAGGCTATGCAACTTTTACAGAAATCTGTGCTAAGGGGAAAAATGTCACCATAATCAAATTATATAAAGGAAAAAAAATCTTGAACTCTAAGGTATATCCAGCTTTGCTCGATGGCTGTCTGCTCCTCACAGAGTAATTTTTAGTGCAGAGTTTAATGGAAGTGGAACAAGCAACGATTAAGTTTTGGCTAAAATTCGTTTTCTGTTAAAAAGTATTCTGGAGTGGCTGCTCCACTCTGTGTGTAGGGGGAGGGGCTCAGAGTCACGTCTTCGTGAGCACATTCATTGGTGCATTCCAAAGACTCCTCCTCCAAGTTGAATCTTCACAGCTAAGTGCCAAAGCTTTACCCCGAGTGTAACTGACACTTAATTCTGAGTTTAAGTCTCAGCCATCAAACATCAAACAGGCCTTTGAAAGGGTATGGAGGTGGGATAAGAGCTGGCCACAAAGTTCCTTTTCCAAAATATCCTCATTGTGAAGGTCTTTGATTGTCCAAAATAACTGTTTTTATTTGATTTTACTGCCTTTGGTTTCTTGTGATAAATGGCTTCAGGTAATCATTTGTGATAGCACCATGGAAAGTTGTAACTGACCACCTGTGGTCTGTTTCGTAATAACTTAGTGACTGCCTGTATGTGACAAGCTCAGGGGACGTGTGACTGTTAGCAACACTCTTTCTGAATATATCCTTTTTTGAGCTTGTGGCATGATAAAATCCTCCAAACTGAATCCATTTTATCACCAAATGGGTGCTGAAAACATTCAGAGGCCTTCCAGCCAGCATCACTGCAAGATCCCCCCCCAACACACACACACTTCTCCTCCCCAAGGATTTCTTGGTTTGTGCTGTCACACAAAGTTTCCCACTAATTACAACCTACTGCTTGCCACCGTGCAAGGTGGCAAAGGAATGGCCCTCTTAAAACTCATTTCCCTTAGCTGCACAGTCTAGAAACTGCAGTTTTGTTTTGTTTTTTCCTCTCACACAACTCGTAATTAGCAGCCAGCAGGAAGCGACTGGCATTTTCCAGCAGAAGCACTTTATGAGTTGCTATTTCTAACAGAGGTGCAGTTTACTTTGGACCCTGCTGTGCTTGGTGTATATAACTGTCGCTAAGTCCCGACCTGTAAATACTCTAACTACACCACACAGTGCAAGCCAACGAGCTGGCGTTGCTGGGCAGTGATTGCTATGTTTACCCAGTCCGGGTGCGAGGGGACATCAGTGTCTTTCGCTCCTTTCAGGGCATCTATAGAAAGAACTCCATATGATTAGGATTGTATTAAGAGCAATTTAAACACACCGAGGCCTGCAGGGTGAGCTGCAAAAATCTCTTTTGATCAAGCATGAGGGCGCCGACCCCGATTAGTATTTTAGGCGCATGTTGCACACTCGGCACCATGTAATAAACCCGCAAGCGACTCCAGTAATCCCAGTGCAAGGATGCAGGCCGAGTGGGAGGTGCACTGGGGGTCGAAGATGCACATATTTGTGAGCTGTCAGATTCCCATGTGGTGACAACACTGATGACATCGAAATGTTCCCGAGCACATGCAGTGTGCCATTGTGCACCTGTCTCAGGAGTCCGTAAGGTGCAAATGGTCCAGCACTAAAAATAGATGTCTGCTGACATTTGGATATCCAGAAATAGAGGTGCTGGTTTAATATGGGCTTACTGTATGATATTGTCTTACCATGGGCAAACAAGTTGGACTGGTTGAGTGATGGGACTACAGTATCCAGTGTTACACTGGGACAATTATGAAATAATAAAGTGGCATGCATGCATCGTGACCTGAGTCGGGATTAATGTGTGGGTCTTTACACATTAATCAAGTACAGATGCTTTTATTGGGCAGCAGAGAGAGCAAAGTAAATACAGTTATAAGGCTCCTTAAGGCCTTGGAAAATATTTGAATTTCTGTGAATTAGGTCGATAATATCGGTCTGTTGGTTGGCCCAAAGCCGAAGATTCAGTTTGTCGTGTGTGTCTGGCAAAGAAAAATGCCAAATCCTCACAACTGTTTGTATGACTCCAGAGTCTGTTTTGAAGACTAAGGGGTACTTAAAAATCGTTTTGTACAGAGGGGAGAACACAATCTAAGAGTAACATCCAAATATCCTGTGCTTCCACAGGACGAGTCTACGACGGCAAGGTTTACACGGGGCTGTGCAACCTGAACGAGCGGTGGGAGCGCCTCTCGCTGGCACAGAAGAAAGGCATCAACCATCGCTACCAGCTGGGCTGCAACTGCAGGGTGAGTGTCAACAGGCAACCTTTGCCCCAACAAGGATATGATAGATGAGGGAACACGAGGCTCAAGAGGAGCTTACTGCTGCTCATTTTTCCAAAAGCAACTAAATGTTATCCTGCTGGATGACCACTTATAAAGTTGATTAATATAACAGGATTTAAGCAGTACAGGAGGAAGGATGTGTATACTTAGTTATGGTGGCTCTGTGTGAAGAATCAAATCAATTAATCATTAATTCTACTGCAAGCCATTGAACGGATATTATTTTTTATCAAGACTGAAATATGAGCTCCTTTTTAAGTGTCTAATTCCCACTATTATCCATCACGGATGTTTAGCTGGGATAGAAATGGAGAAAAAAACAAGTTTTACTACTGTCACTGGGAATTAAGTAACAGGTCTGGAATCAGCTCAAGTCTCCCATTTCATGTGACTCACACATGTAGCTTGCTGCTGCGCAGCTGCCGAAACGCCTCATAAACATCCTACTGTACAGCGGCGCCGCGGACATCTGCTAACACACTGGGCCCCTATCAGTATAAGTGGATTAGCAGGGAGACCTGTTTGTTCCAAATACGGGCCAGAGCAAGTAAACTGTGCTCAGATTGTACGTGGCAGCAGCCCAGAGGCATCCGAAGAAGGCAATCAATCAGCTGAGGCTTTACGGTGACGGCCCTTAAGCGCAAAGACGACACAGAAATCACTGCACTGTTTTATTACTCTCTACAGATCATTAGAAGCACTTGAACTGGGAAGTTATGTCAGACATCTCTGAGCCACGGAGGATAAACTTTCTTGGCCTGAGTAACAAAAGCAGCCAAAAATGGCAAACGTGGCCTTTAATGCACTAATTGAATTTGCTGCTGAATTCATATCCAGATAAGTGTGATGACTCAGTTACGCAGCGCCCCGGGTAGTTATGTGAATCTTCCTGTCACTTCAGGCTGTATATTCATCTGTGAAGCTGCTTTTTGTGTGAGCACCTGGAGCGGTGACGCACGAAAGGCTAACATCGAACTGAATCCTCAAGAAAGTACAAAAACCGCTTGCTGCTTCAGGAAGACGTCAACGTTCCGTTGCACAAAGCAGCACGTGCCAGAGTAGACTTACTGGGTTTGTGCTTAGTTATTTAGAGAGCTGTCATTTTTTTCCCAGTCCTATCAGATCAATAAATCTGCTGCAGTAAATGCATGAAAGCAAACGCTGAAAGGCAGTAGAGCAAAGATGCATGTTTTGCTTGTTTCACCAAGCGTGTATTTCACGTCAAGTGTCTTTGAAAATCCAAGCTATTTTTCTTAGCACTCATTAAGCTAATTCTACTTTGAACCTTAAATAAACCTAAATACTGTAAACTCGAAGTACTTTAGGAATTGAGAAAATGCAATCGATAAATTGTTTAAGTATTCAGAGAACGTCTTTCTTATTGCCAAAATCTGCTTATTTGTCTTTTTGCTATGCTAATTAGGAAGCCAGATCCAAGCTCAACTAGTGTTACTTTTCTGCCATTTTCAACCTCTTCTTGCAAAGCTAATAAGTGCTAAGCTAATTAGCGTTATGGTATGATATTCAATTATAATATAAAAAGTAGTGCTGTCAGCGTTAATCTGGTTAAAATGACCTAACTCCATAACCACATTAATGCGGCAAATCTCCGTTAGCGAGTTAACGCTGATGGCCCCGTGCGTGAGGCTGCATGGCAGTAACGCGTTGACGTGCTAACCGTGCAAAGGCGTTGACGTGCTAACCGCGCAAAGGCTTTGACGCCATGCAGCCCCACACACGGGGCGATCCGCGTTAACTCGCTAACGGAGATTTGCCGCGTTAATGTGGTTATGGAGTTAGGTCATTTTAACCAGATTAACGCTGACAGCACTAATAAAAAGCTGTTATAACTCAATATCATGTATGTTCTAGCAAAAGGTCAAATCATGGGATAGTGCTCGTCAGGCTTCATCTCGGGTTTTTCTTCTGTTTTTGTAGATTAAGCCCTGCCACTACCTGCCCTGCTTCGTGACCTCCAAGAACGAGTGCTTATGGACGGACATGCTGTCCCACTTCGGTTATCCCGGCTACCAGTCCCGACACTACGCCTGCATCCAGCAGAAGGAGGGCTACTGCAGCTGGTACCGAGGCATGACCACCCGTGATAAAACCACCATCAATGCCACTGACCCCTGAACCCAAACGCCCTCTGACTGAAACTCGCTGCCGCCTCCCAAACTCCGTCCCATCCCTGGTCACATTTAGAGTATTACAGGACTCTTCAAGCTCACCTGCCTGGGTGATAGCCCCCTTTTAAAGGGGTAATAATCTATTACAGTGCCTGTTTGTAGCACTTCTGATAGAAAATAATACCCCCCACCCTCCCTTTTATTTTTTTTTTTTGTACAGCTTGTCCTGTAGCTCCTTTTCCCTTGTACTACAAACACCATCCTTTGCACCAAGTTGACATCGGTGACAAAGACAGAAAGGGCCAATAAAAAGTGTAAGACCTCGCTCCACCTACTGAGAGCTTCTGAAAAGATTTAATCACTCATAAGTATTATTTACAGCATCAGTAGCATTGGCTTTAATTAGCAACCTGCAGTTTAGCTAGTGTCAGGATCATTTGAACAAGGAGAAGTCTCTAAAGCAAAAGCCAGGAGGTGTCAGGCGAAGTATACTACGAAGATGATCCTTTGTAAATTTGCTGAGTAAAGCTAGCTTGTTGCTATCAATACACCGAACATGGCCGAAACAGCGCCAACATATTATATATGTTAAAGATACACGTCTATTTTGGCTTCAAACCCCTTTGTGAAATGGACAATGTTTCACAGTGAAGTATTCATCGGTTATGTTCAGTTTGAACTGTAACACACGTCTTTTTAATGGTAGTAAGTCTGCTTCCTGTTTTTAAAGCGACTGTTGCGCGCTGCTTCACAAATGCTAAAAGTAACACAGTGCCAGCGCGGGGAAGCGCCCGATTTCTTGCAGAGATGGTGATATTTTATTTGTTGCTGTATATAAAATAAGCTACAGAAATCAACTCATTTGAAACCTCTATTACATTTATTTATATGTTTATTGGATTATACTATGTGGTATATGTGCGTAAAAGAAAAACAGGCCAAATAATATCATGAACTCACTGCAGTGTATTAAATGAAGCACCAGCATCAGCAAATTCAATATTATGGTACTTTTTTTTTTTTTTTTGGGGGGGGGGGGGGTTGTTTTGGCTTCATTATAGTCCCCCACACCCCACCCCCCAAGCTGGTACTCGTTACCAATCCGATAAAATTAAAATTATAACAGAGGTTTCAGAGAAGGACATATTTTGTAAGTGTATATTCAATCTTTTGTATTTAACTATTTGAGATGAACATTATATATAAATGAAAGTAACAATATATTGTCACTAAATTCATTCTTGTTCGCCTGTTCCCGTCTGGGGTTTTCTCTTATTTTTACTTCCCTTCATTCCATTCCAATAACGGACACAGACTGGCCTCACAAAGAGGAAGAGCCCCTTCGTAATTTATGCTAAAAACTGATATTACTCTTACATGTTTGTGCTAATTATGCATCTATTTTTGGCAGTTATTTAGCCTAGCTTATGGTAGCTTAAAGCAGGATACTGTAAACTACCTGGCATAGCATACTAGAGAGGAAGGACAAACTATGGTGTTTTAAAATTCATTCAAACACTGTATGTTTCATATGTTGAGATGGCGTGAGTTATGCTAGTTATGCTATTTCCAGACTATGTGAAGCTAGGCTAACTAGGTTGTGTTTCATTTATGGTCCATTTCTATGTCACTTTTTTATCCCTTTAATTTCTACAAAATTCTATATTTTCTCTTGTTTTTTGTTCTCTTTTGTTTTGTTTTTTAAACAGCATTTTGAGCTAAGGTTAGCCGGGAGGATAAAATGATCAGTACCATTATAACATTTTCTCTTTTTTTTTTGTTTGTTTTTTTTTTTAAACTGAATTTATTAGCAGTATTTAGTTTATCGTTCTTCACCTTCATACATAATGATGAGGCTCTTCCTCCAGCTGTGGTATTTCTGTGTCATTATTTCTGTGGTTCATGTTTATGTAAATATACTATCTGCTTAACACAGAAATCAGTCAAAAGGAAAAAAAATCCAATCAAGGAAGCTGTGTACAGTCTGTGTGTAAACACTGATTTATGAATTATGTGGGTTGGGGATATTTCCTTGTTGGGGTTGTAGAAATGTTTGACTTAATTTCTGTGTTTTATATTTTTATAATAAAGACTTACTGAAAAATGCTCCACAGGAGGTCTTTGGTGATTTTTGTGCACATCCGTGACAGTGGACCCCCCCCCCACCACCCCCACACACACCCTCCCTGTGTCCCGTTGAAATGAAGAATAATATCTGCGAGGCACTCACCATCTGTGTGTGGTTGGGATAAAAAGTTTGTTCATTCAGGGGGAATTTCTCAGGGCCGAGGGAGCGGTACAGCTTAATCATCTGAGAAAACTGCAAGCAGAAATAAACAAGACAGGAAGACGTCATTATTCAAGAAGGACGGCAAACAGAAACTTCTATAAGATTCATGCGTGTTAACGACTTTTAGGAGCAGAGAATATGGATCGTCTGAAACTCCAGTTTTTTTATCTGTTTATAAAATGTGGCCTGGTACAGTTAGACCCACCTGTTAGTGTGAGGGTTTCATCACCTGTTCTTCCAAAATCAATAATCCATTTGCTTACACCCCGAGGTAATTCTTTCTTGGAGTTATTTATTCTCGAGGTGCTGGAATTTCCTTTCCGATAGATTTATGTCTTCAGACCTGCTTCGGTTCAATGTTTTAAACGTGTTGCATTCAGCAGTTGGTTAACATATACAGCATGATAGGTGCATTACTGGTGATCAACCACCTCATTTTTTAACGTGTGCTTTGTAAAATGGGTAACAGAACTGTAAATATGTAGTGAAGAATGGCACATTTAACAAAACTGCGCTGCATATTTCCTGCTTTAAACCTAAATTTATGACCTCTTTCAAAGCCAAGCATCTACATACTTTTCACTGCAGTTTTGTAGCTTCTCTCAGCACCGTGACTAAAAACACGTGGTGGCGGAGGCCGCCCGCTCTGCTGGCTGGCTCAAATCACAGGTGTTGCAGCTCCATTTAATAGCACAAATAAATCAGTCGGAGGCAGCTGCCGAGGGAGGGACTTTGCGACACCTTTGTGTGGGTTAAAGTAGAGCAAAGAGAGCAGTTACGGAGCGCTTACCACCCAAGGTTTGCTGCAGAAGTTGTATATGGAGAAGAGAGAGTTGACGCTCGGGACGCCGCCAAAATGGAGGCCGATGACAAGATTCCTGAAGTCCTCACCGGGAATCATGCTGTAGGCGTGCTGGCGAATCAGAACAAAGTCTGGCTTGAAGGACCTGCAGCAGGACGGATATGGAAAAGGAACCATCAAACTGGGCCTGTTGTCAAGGTTACGCATACAGTTAGGCTGTTTAGGGTTAGAGTAGGGAAGGATTCCAGGCAGCTTTGGCTCAATAAGTAGAGCAAGGTTGGTGGTTTAATTCCGGGCTCCTCCTAGCCTGCATTTCACAGTGGTTGTGTTATACATGTCCATAGTGACTATGTTGTGTGCTTTGAGTGTTCAGAAAAAGCAGGAAGCAGTGTACCTGGTCTGACTGATCAACACCCACTGCCATGAGATCTTTGCAAGCTTTTGCACCCAGACGTGACAGACATCTACTGACTTCAGTGATTTCCTTTTCACCAAAAGTAAACTGTATCAAAAACTGTTGGACAAAAAAGTTACCATGGTATCTGATAAATATTCAACTAGTGTCATCATAGGATCCAGTTTAGTTTGTCCAGTACTTCTCTTTATATATATCTATATCTGCATATCTATATATATCTATATATATATATATATATATATATATATATATATATATATATATATATATATATATATATATATATATATATATATATATATATATATATATCTATCTATCTATATATATATATATATATATATATATATATATATATATATACATACATACATATATATATATATATACATATATATATATATATATATATATATATATATATATATATATATATATATAGATATATATAGAGATAGATATAGATATATATAGAGATAGATATATATATATATATATATATATATATATATATATAGAGATAGATATATATATATATATATAGATATATATATATATATATATATATATATATATATATATATATATATATATATATATATATATATATATATAGAGATCGGAGATCTCTGTCCAGAAGAGCGCAGTCCTGGGAACAGCTAAGATACTGCGCAGGACCCTCAAGCTCCCAGGCCTCTGGTAGAGGACCCGAGCTTGAAGGATAAACCACCCGCAGGGGCGTGCTGGGTGTTTTTTTTTTTTTTTATATCTACATATATATATATATCTACATATATATCTATATATATATATCTATATATCTATATATACATATATATATATACATATTCTGATAGCACTGGTTTATGAGTACAGCTGTTTAAAGTGCCTGATGTGCCAGAAAAGTTTTTTATTAATCATGTAAACTGGACCCAACAGGTGGAGTAAAATTTGACTCTTTTGGCAGATCAGAACCATCCACCCACTCCTCCATGTAACAATCAACTTCCTGTTTAACACCTAACCTAACAGCACTGAGGGCAAGTATCTCCAGCACAGTGTCTCCTTGCAGGCTGACAGCTCTGTTGGCACATTATTAACACACTATATCTGGATGCTGTGTTTACAGTCAGGCCCTCTGCTGCTCAGTGCATCGAGCTGATGGGGTAAAGAAAGGCTCCTTGCAGCACCTAATCTTTTTGGACCATCTATCCAATTAACCCAGCCTAATCCTTCCTTTTCACACACTGTTCTGGGATCAGGGCCAAGTGCCCCATCACCCACCTGAAAGCCTCTTTTAAACTAGCCCACATTTCATAGTAACAATGGGAATTCAGTTTGACTTTTATTTATTTACCTGGAAACTTTAAAGTTCTATACAAATGTTCCTGCCAATTGTTACATTGATGTAAAATTTATTAGAGCCCGGCCAATATAAGACCAATATTTGCTTATTTGAAAATCTGACATGTTAGGGGATTTTTTTTTTCAGACATGGGAAATAAACATTTGTTATGTGAATTTCTGAGTCCTTACTTTGGCAATGAAGTTTAAAAAACAGATCTTGTTTTATTATGACAACGAGTTACGGATTAATAGTTTACGCTGTGCTACACTCTGCTCGGAGCATCAGGTTTTTGTGTTCTAACCATACGGGATGTTGCAGGGTGCCCTCTAGTGGACAAATTGTGCAACATCGACATTCATAACGACATTCATAATGACATTCATAAGGGCGTTTCTCCTGCCTGTTCTTTACTTTTTCCAATTTTCATTTATTCATCAGCCGTTATAAAAGCCGATACACACGTACTGGCAAATAGCTAATATCAGCTAATATATCAGCCCCGCCCATTAATTTGATCAGGCTCTAAAATTGATCTCAATCATACAGTGACATCTGGCTTGTACACACTTTTGTGCGACACAAGACCTACAAAAGTGTCCATATTTAATAAATTGGTCGTGAGAGACTCACTTACCCATTTCCAGAACATAATGACACTAATGTAAAATGACACATTGTATATACTTGTGAGATTCCAGTGGCTTTGAAACAAAGATTCAGCAGACTGAGACTGGTAAAATCCTCGCACTCATGTTTCCATGGTTAGTACCAAATCTAACATGCTCTGACATGATTTTTCTAAAGGAAGCATCGGCCCGCTGCAGGTGGAAACCAAGCTGATGAGAGCGGTGAGACTAAACCCAAACAAAGTTGTGGGATATAAAACCAAAACAATGAAAGACACTGAGGCAATATAAAGCTGATGGAAACAACAGAGTGGGAAAATTCTTTGTTGCTAAGGGAGATGCCTTTTGACACATTTCCCTTGTGACGAATACTTAGACTTATTAAAACAGAACACAAAGGTACACAGCAAGCCGCTGGATTACCTCCAGTTACAGACACAGGTGCGTGCAGTAGGCAGAGGGCTGAAATTATAGCAAGGCCCTGCAGCAGACTCTGTGGTCCTCAAGCGCTGCTTATGTTAGACTGCACAGAGAAGACTGGCAGGATGGCTGAGGAGTGATCTGTCCTCGGCGACAGAGCGACTACAGCTGTTCCTCCCTGCTGCTGCGCTCGGCCACAGTGGCAACAGACCAAAGGCTGCTATTTATACTGGATGGAGCTGTTTATTGAAGCCCAGAACCCGACCAGAATCGGCTGCTTCCTAAACACAGGACGTGCTGTTCCAAGCAAACTCCATTCTGGTTACAACTGTGCACGAGCAGTTTAATCAAGGTACACCTTATTAGCCTCAAACAACATACTTGATTACACTACTTGATTATAACAGAACAGGCAGACACAGCGGTCGTTCAGCACAGTGGGATTTCACTGGGCTAGAGTTAATGAAGGCAGTGCCCTGGAGCAGCAGAGCATCACTGAAGTTTGTCACCCATTAACTTTGCTTTTGTGTGTCTTCACCCAGACTCGTCCTGTTAAAGCACTGCCTCCCGCGAGCCACAGATTAACCCTGAAGCAGCACGTTTATGTTTTACGATGCGAATACCTCGGGCTCCCGAGACTCACCGCTTCACAGGCGATATTCTAATGTGGCCTTTGAATGGGTTACAGTGCAATAAAAGGCTAATAAGAGGCTCTGATGGGGGAAGAGCACAGATATAGATTAGGGGCCGAGGACAGAAAGGATCCCTGTGGATTCATAAGCCCACAGATAAGACAGGATTTGTAAAGTAAGCCAGACCAGGACCAACTGGGTGGTTCTGTGTGGCGCGTGCATGTTATTTCTACCTGTCTGTGCAGGTGCTCCTCCCACAGCATGATAGGGTTAACTGGTGACTCTCATCTGGCTCTAGCTGTGGATGTGAGAGTTTGAGGGCCTCCTGCTTTCTCCGTGTTCGCCTGCTATAGACTGGTGACTTGTCCAGTATCAACAGGTCACTCTTACAGTCACTTCACACAAACCCTCAAAACAGGGAGGTGTCACTGCACAACAGCAGCTCTGTGCAAATATGAGCTAAAGTATGTGCTGATTATAAGTCATAGAAAATGTTTGGGAGCTGCTACTGACACTATTTTAAGTCAACATCTCCATCTCATGACTCCTTGCTCGTGAATGCAGCCGCTCCCAGTGACGAACCCACAGAGAAAAACTGCCTGACTCTGCAGTTTCCCCCAGCTTTGTGGGTGAGTTTCAGCATCTCACGTCTGGTTGCTTTGGCTTTACAGGTTTTGAATTTAATATTTCTGTTACCTGTTCCAGCTCTGATCTGACTAAGATCCATCATACAACCCTTTAAACACAGGTCAACAGCTAGCTGGGGAACACAGGGGAACATTTAGTTGCTCCAACAGTAAAATATTTCCCTTTGGAACGGGTGACAGAAAACAGACCCAGAAGAAGAGCGATTACTAATTTGACAGACTAACATCTCCAAAGTAATATTTGCTCTGCATCTGTTTCATGAGTAACCCCAAAAAACACCGCCAACTCTATGAGCTTGTGCTGTGTTTGCGTTTCCACTGCTCCAGTGAGAAAAGGTGCAAATTCTATGTGACAGAAAGAGTTATAGCACAAGGCAGGTAAATCTCAAAGCACAGATAAACATGTTTAAAACAGGACACTCCACTTTATAGTGGCTGTGAATACACAGCGAGCCTGGCGGTTACGTAAGCCCATCATAAAATATACCGCACAACAGCGCCAACAGGATGTTTTCATCAGCATTCTTGGAGCAGGAAAGTATTCAAAACTCAGGACAATATGCTGCCGTTTGGTCTCCAGATCCATTTATCATACAGAATCTCTGACCTTCTAATAGGCTCCAAAGGGATGTCTGAATTGTGGGGAACATTTGTTCTCGAAACGGTCCTGTGGCTGATTCAAAAGCTGGTGAGGGCCTTATCTTCCACCATCAGTCTGTCTCTCATTGATAAGCATAATCGGGGTAGAACTCGGCGGGAATGCCACAAATGTCAAACAGTACATACCGAGGATCAGCACAGCGCTCGTACACAATGGTGCATTGTGCCGCGCTGGCTCCCTGTCATCAGAGGGAAATGCACCTTAGAGAGAAGTCTGTGCTTTCCTGTTAGGAGGATGCACTCCAGACTCGTTTTATGTGTATATATGGGGAAAATTTCCTACTTAATGACAACTACAGGACAGATGATTTTCTTTACAACTTTTACATTTTTCATGAGGTATAGCCACTTTGCCACTTTTTCTTCTTCAGGATTGACTGAACACTCTAAGGCAGTTTTTCCTTAAGTCAATGGGAACCTAACACAGGGTGCTGGCTAAAAACCACTAATGCTACCAGTCATATTCAAAGTGTTAAAGCGAATGAGTGACCCACCCCCAAGAGCAGTAAATTTAGGTCGGAGTAATGAGCGATATCACAAACTAACCCCCTCCTATTACCAGTTTTAATTTGCTTTTTGCATAAATATATACATTTATATAAATATGTGAATGTACATAATTGTGAGTAATTTCAAACTGAATTTCAGTTTTTGTATTACTGCGGCCCACATGCAGTACTTTTTGCGCCCCATCAGGGGGCACCAGTCCACACTTTGGAAACCACTGGAGCTGGCTTTTCTGTTTCCCTGGCGAGTACACTTTGCTTTTCGCTAGTCAAAATTAGCGTTACGTTTAATCTGTGGACTGCAGGCGCATTTTTCTAATAACAATAGCTAGTATTAGCTCAGAGGTCCCGACGTTTGCATCCTCATCAGAATATAGTCACATTTGGTCACTATATAAAAAAAACAGATAATGGCCAAAATGCTGGATCTGCGAGCCAATTAGCTTACCTCAAATCCTGAAAAACACAGTTAGCTTAACACGTTAGAGATTGCATGATTAAAACAAGCTATAAGTGATCGATACAATAAAATGAATTATTTGCTAATAAAATTCATGTCCTGTCACAGCGCTCGTTAGCGTCTGTAGCTGCAGGACATTTCAGAGGACCCACTGCACTCGAGTGCAGCACAGACAGAAAAGGTTCCTGAGTTTTAGAAAATCTCTGTTCAACTAAAAACAGTTTGAAACAGCAGAAGCAAAAACGTGAACCTGAACACTGATGAGATTAAATAATTAATGAAGCCACTTTTATGAAGTTAAAACAATTCATTCAGTTTGCTGTTTTGGATTTTTACTAAGGACAGGAGACGTGACGCTACCATATCCAAAGGCTCTGCAGAACTCTTATTTCTCTCTCTGTGTCCCGTCTCTCCCTGTAGCCTAGCATCTTGTTGTGGTCCCCAAGTCTGACTCTAGGACTCCTTGTGGTTGCGGCCGTGGCTCCAGGCCTGGTGGCACCAGAGTGACCTGGCAGCATCTCAGATCCTGGGAAGTTGCTGTCAGGGCTGCCAGAGGTCTGGATTGTCTCCAGCTGAGCTCGCAATCCGAGGCTGATCTTGACACGACGCTGAGGTCACACAGAAAACAACCCAAAAAAAGAAACGGGGCCCAGCACCAAAAAAATAAAACTTCACACGTGTTAAATCTAAACAGGAGTGGGAGTAACTTTAGCGTGCCGCAATTTTGAGAATGTTTAGTCGTTGAAGATTAGGAGTCCCACGGGAGGCAGATGTAATGAGGAAAAGGAGCTGCGAGAGGAACACAGCGCCAAATGACCTCTGGCAGGAGGGGAAATGAGCGTTGTTAGGAGTTTCAGTGAATTAGCGGGGCCATTTGTATTCATGGCTATATTACAAAAGCAGAGATGGTGGATCGGGCCTCACGGCCGCTGCATGCTTTCACTGCAGTCAAAAGAAACCACCCTCAGGCCTCCTAAAGCCACGTCTCAACTCAGCGTGTCTGTGAGCGGGATTTATTTGCTCGGTAACAAGATGAACCTGTTTGAGGTATTAAGTGTTCAGGCTGCTCTGGGTAGACAGTTCCTTCCCTGATTAAAATGGGTTTTCAAGGGGGTCAAGCAGAAGGGGGGCGGGATGTTAAGGAGTCTTTGCTAGCCAATGTGTGTGTGTACGTGTGTGAACAGCCTCTGTGTGGTCTAAATTGTAAATTGTCACCTGAGGTAACCAAAGGTGGAGAGTCTTGTTATATGTGCAGAAGGGATTTGGAAAGGGAAGCGGGGGTGGCCCTCTTTGGCGGGTAGCTCTCAGCATAGAAAATTATATAAAAGGAGGGGGTAAAAAAAAAAAAAGAGAGAGAAAGAAACAGGACAAGGATCTGCTAATGTAATCTGGCGGCCTCCCTCCCCCTGTCCATCTGTGGGGTTGAGAATGGTGAGGAATGTGACGAGCCAATTCAGCCTTTTCAGACAGAGAGTGAAAAAAGCGCAGAATTAAAGAGAAGACTGGATCTAATGTTGAAACCGATTCATCACCTCCAGCCCTGACAGTTCATCCAAAATTATGTTTTTCATTGACAGAAAATGACAGAACTGCAATTTGGGCCCAAACGAGTACGTGATAATTTGTATGTATATGTATTTACCCATGACTGCCCTCACTTTGGTTCTTGGTGATGAATAACAATACCATATTTTACATCCTTTAAATAAGCTCATTTTAAATAGTGGAGTTATTGATCAGGTTGGTTTTTTTGTTGTTGTTGAGAAACACAAAGTGTAAACTTTATTGTTTATCTACAAAAAGATTCCACAGGACATTTTTATCTTTTAATTTGCTTAAACAAGTCTGGTGTAATGCCCGCTGAAGGGACTTAAGCAAAGTTTGACCAATCACAGCAATGACATGTGACTAGAAGTGGATGAGTGATGAAACGTTTCTCCCACTGAAAACGTCCAGATGAACAGAATCAACCTTTTGGGATTTACTTACCTGGATGATTGAACATGCATCGAGACATTTTAAAGGACTACATCCCTGAAAAAAACAAAATGCTTATGGGTAAGTATAATGGTTAATAGAAACGTGAACTTTTAGGTTGGTAGCAGCTGAATTCAGTTTTCTTGCCCCCAATTTGAGTACATAGTCCGCTGTTTACCTTAGAGCAGTGGTTCTTAACCTTGTTGGAGGTACCGAACCCCACCAGTTTCATATGCGCGTTCACCGAACCCCTCTTTAGTGAAAAATAATTTTATTTATTTTTTTCAAATTCAAGACATAGATATGTTTTTTACTGGTGCACAAAATGAGCCGTGCATAAACATCACCTTGTTCAAAGAACAAAACCAACACAATGCATGAACTTACAACAAATTACATACCTGCAAATCAGTGTGACTTCTGCTGTTGCCTTTGAGAGACCAGTTCAGATATGCATGGCTTCACCTTGGCAAGTGCCACTCTCATGTCATTTTCACAGAAAAGTCTGTTCCTTTTCTTTGTTTTTATGTCCAGCATCGTCGAAAAGGATTGCTCGCAAAGATATGTTGTAACAAATGGTATTAAAAAATCCAGGGCTTTCTTAGCAATAATTGGATACCAAAACGTTGAGAGCGTTGTTGTTCTGAAGAGTTGCTGTTGAACCTGGCTCTGCTGAATTTCAATGATTTCGTCAAGGTATTCATCATTGACATCTGCTGTCTCAACAGCAACGCTGTCTCAACGCTGTTCCAACAGCAAACGCTGTCTCACCCATGCTGGATATGACTCTCTTAGGGAAATATCTGTCGAGAGACTTTGCAAGCTCATCTAAGTGCGTTGCAATTGTTTGCTTCAGTTCCGTGGATACAGAAATATCTCCAATTCCAGACACATCTTCGATCTTACTTACACAGTTGTCCAGAAGGGGGAAGTTTGCGAAGTTGTTGTTCTCTGTTCGTCATTTCCATAACGTTAGCTTTTTTTGAAAAGCCTTCAGGTGTTCTTCCGCTTCTATGATATTGACTCCACCACCCTGCATCTGCTGACTGAGATGATTGAGAGCACCGAACATTAGAATGGTACAGAAGTACCTCGAATTCAGAGCCCATTTCTTTACACAGCTCACTGAAGATGCGGTGCCTCAGAGCACTATTTCGCACATAATTCACACATTCCACCACAGTTTTTAATACTTCTGCCATTTTGGGAGGCAAGGTTTTTGTTGCCAATGCATGCCTGTGCAAAATACAATGAGTCACAATGATGTGTGGTGCATCGGCTTTTACTAGCGCACCAAAACCAGAGTTTCTTCCCAGCATGACTGGAGCTCCGTCCGTACAAACTGCAGAAACCATGTCCCATGAAAGATTGTTGTCTCTGAAGAAGTCATCCACAAGCTTCTTCACATCGGCTGCCTTAGTTGTTGTTGTAAGAGGCTTACAAAATAAAAAATCTTCTTTTATCATGTTATCTTTCACATAGCGCACAAAAACAGTAAGCTGACTTAGACTAGCAACGTCTGTGCTCTCATCGAGCTGAAGGCTGAATTTTGCCGGGCTTGAAATCAGATCGGCGACTACTTGAGCCAAGATGTCTTTACTCATGTCTTCTATTCTGTCGCTGACGGTGTCATTTGAAAGAGGAATTTGGGCTAATTTACCTTCGGCCGCTGTTCCGAGTATCAGATTTGCCATCTTTAACACAGCTGGTTTCACGAGTGTTTCACCAATGGTGTGTGGCTTGCCCTGCTTTCCGATCAGGTAAGCAACTTCGTACGATGCTGTGAGGATCGGTTTGCTAACGGGTACAAATCCAAGAGCAGGCAGAGTGGGCCTTTCATCGAATCTGGCTCTCTTCACCTTGAATTCAGCAAGTGTTGTGTTCTTGTATTCCCCGTCTCCATGCAGCTTCAAGAAGTGTTCCTTTAGTTTTGCTGGTGCGAGACTAGAGTTGCTCAACTTGGCATTGCAAATCATGCAGATAGGACGCTCACTCCCATCACGTTCCGTGATACATGTGAATCCATATTGTACATATTCGTCCGACCACTTTCTTCTTTTGCCCGACATAGTTAGTATGGATTAAAATGTTAAAAAAAAAAATCACACGAAGTACTACCACGACATTCACATGTTGACTACTGCGCGCGCTACATTCCCCGCAGCCCTGATTGGCCAAGCAGTGTAGCATGATCGTCTGCAGCCAGTGATGGCCAGAAGGGGGCGTGTCATCACAAATTTACACGATAATTCGGGTGTGTCTGGACCTCTGCGACCTCCGTGGTGGAGGCTCTGCCGAACCCCTGAGACAGACTCACCAAACCCCTAGGGTTCGATCGAACCCAGGTTAAGAACCACTGCCTTAGAGTCAGGTGTCCATGTCTCTGGAGAACGCTGTAAAACTTGTCAGTGAGTCAGTGAAGCTCAATTCTGACCAAAGACAGTGATACTGAGGTGAGTTGTTGAGAATATCCGGAACCTTTCTTTTGGTAAGCGCTGCTGTTTTTGGTGCTGTTCGCTGGCGGTAGTGAAACTTTCTTTGAAGTGGGACACTTAGCGAATAAACTCTCACGCAATGTCAGCATGTAATCAAACTTAACAGAGGGAAAGTGTGATTTTGAGGACACTCGAGCCCAACATTAGCTTAGAGGATAACCTTTTATCCAAATACCCGTCTCGCCTCTTTGCTCTTTGCTCGTAAAATAGCCCCACCCTCTGGTTGCCTGCACAGGACAACCAATCTCCAGAGAATTGCATTCCAACTTGGACTGACTGCAATCACTCCCAGACAGACTAGCAACGATTTGCAAATAACTACTGACTCTAGGGATGTGCGATATGACCAAAATCTCATATCCTGATGAGACATTTATTTTGCCATGTTTGAGTCTGAGGTGGGGGCCGGTTTGCGGCATAATTTCCATAGTACAGTTTTCTGGTTCGTGTCAGACTTTTCATAACCAAACCATGTCCATGCTACAGAGGTAGCCCCTCGTTTAGGAATAAAGTCCTCGATTTGTTTTGACTGGTCCTTCTGTTTGGAGCCAACTGGCTCTGCCTCATCTTCACTGGCCATGCTGGGATTCTCTGTCCCTGCATCCATGTGGTTACTATAAGCGCCATTTATCATTACTTCATGTTTTCATTTGAGGTAATTTGTTTGATGCATCTTCTGAAATTTGATGTTTGACAATAATGTATATCATTTCAGTTTATTTTGAAAAATCTCAACACGATCTTCAGCTTTATTGTGAAAGGTTTATGTGGAAAATAAACAAGCGGACGGCGAAGCCACACGCCGGCTTTACCGTCATTGTTGCTAATGACAACGCGTAAACACATTCGCTTGTCCGTCCGTAGTGTAATAAATAATAAATACATAAAAGAGAACTTTAAGAAATTAACATAGCTACTACAGTGACCATCAAAACCGTGAAAACATACTCACGTAAACAGTTTATTTTGCGACACCACGAAACAAACAAAAGGGTATAATATGAAACGATAGAGGTTTTCATATTATCATCCGATATATATCGTTATATCGAACAACCCTAACCCACTCCTTTATAAACACAGACAGATTGGCAACATGTTGCCAATCTGCACCCACGAGTACAGCTCAGTTATATTGCTACATTAAAGTGAGGCTGCTGAGTACCCGTGTCTTTTTGCAGTTAACATCACTAAGTATGGAGGAACGTCTGAATTGCTCTTTCTAATCTACAAGGTTCTGGTTGGACTCTGAATGTCGTTGCTATTCTGTCCATACAACTGCTGCTTTTGGTTGGAGCTAAGTGGGTTAATAATACTCACCATTTCATCATCTACTAAATGTATTTGCTGAACTTTATGTAAAAGGGCCTTTGGAGTGGTTCACTAGTGAGATCTAGTGTTACTGCAAGTATCAGTGTCCTCGAGGGTATAATAATGTGTGCAGAAGTATTAATTAGATCCTCCAAGACTAGTAAAATATTTTTTATAAAATTGTGATCCTCGCCACGATGGAGGTTCAGTGTTACATTACAGAGAGCACGCCAACGCTTCTCAATCCTCCACGTCCACTCTAATTGTACATTTATATTTTAAGCATCTGGCTCCAGCCCCAAACTACTTCCAGTGAGTGCAACAGTAAAAGAAGCTCAATAAAATACTCAATCGCCAGCAGTTAACATCCCCATAGCCCAATATTAATCACCACTAATGAATCATCTGCTTTTATTAACCACAGTTAGAGCTCTGTGAAGATGGCAGAGGAGAGGAACGCTGCTCTGTGGCTTATCAAACTTTGGCTGCCGCGACCAGTGTTCCCACTTTGAGCCGAGCAGCCTGGCTGGAGGTTTTGGCAGCAGAGAGCAGAGAAGCCAAAGGGCTGACTACAGCAGAGCAGCAGGGAATAAAATGCCAGAACTACTGTACCTTGTGGTGTCACTCTGCTCTACTGTAGGCTGTACAGCTTGTGCCACGTTGCACGCCGTGTATAGTGATATGTAGAGTTCAGTTCGTAAGTATGTGGACAGTTACTTTTCATTTTGTGCCTCAGGCCGTTTGAACTGAAGCATCAGCTCCTCTGTTTCAGTGAAGATTCTGCTTAAGTTCAGCAAGGAAGATCTGTAATCAGTCATCTGCTTTCCTGGGTGTTCGGCTGCTTTTCTGTTCTCAGCTTCACTTGAGTGAGGGGAGGAAGCACTGAGACACATCGCGTCCTGGCCCTGGAGTGCCTATGGGTCTACTACTTACTACTTAAGATTCAAGATTCAAAGCGTTTATTGTCATATGTACAGAAGAAATAGCATTTCTCTGTGCAATGAAATTTTTCCTTTGCTGTCCATACACAAATGCCAAGGTGGGTAAGGGTTAAAAGAACAAGATAAATAAAGAGAAATATGGATAAAAATAATGGAAGATAAATAAGTACAAAATAAGTAAGGGAAGACAAGTGTGGTATGCAGATGTCGATGTAGATGGATGTACAAGAATAGAATAGAATAGAATAGAATAGAATAGAATAGAATAGAATAATCCTTTAATTGCCCCACAGGGGGAAATTTGGTTGTAACAGCAGCCAGAAAGACACATATACAAACAAACAGTACACAGGACACAGAACAGAAACATACACAAGGAGCTTAATGTGCAAAGTGTCTGACGTGCAAATTGCAGTTGCGGTAGGTCAGCTGTTCCGGAGTCTGATAGCAGTGGGGAAGACGGAGTTGTTGAGTCAGGATGTTCTGGATTTCACACCTAAACCTTCGTCTGGAGAAGTGTGAACAGTCCGTGGTGGGGCTGTGTGGGGTCTTTGAGGATGGAGGCAGCGCTCCTCTGGACTCTGTGATGGTAGATGCTCTGCAGAGAGGGCAGCTGTGTGGTGTTTAGTGTCCTCGCTGATGTGGACGCACAGGTACCTAAAGCTGCTCACCCTCTCCACTTCACGCTCAGGGATAAGCAACGGCTGGTGAGGCCTCTTCTTCTTCCTCATGTCCACAATCATCTCCTTTGTTTTATCAGTGTTGAGGGTGAGGTTGCTGTCCTCACAACATGACACCAGACCGGCATTCTTAACATTTCCTATGTTTAGGCAGGAAGTCCATAAAGCACCAAGACTAATCAGGTGCCTCTACCTGCATTTGTTGGACACTAAGGTTCAGCTGGCCAAATCACCAGGTTGGCGTCATCGCTTTCTTGCCAAATCTTGATCTTGGTTAAGGATCTTGTCAAATGCAACAGCTAACGTGCATTTTATCCTGCGTTGCTACTGCAGTGGCATAGGTGTTATAGAAAGTTTATATAAACGCCATTTTGGATCGCTTGTGAAAATCTACCAGGGTGAAGATTTTCCAAAACTCCATTTTTGCATTTACATGTGGATATGGAAAATTGAGATTTAATTCCACATCTTCAAAGGTGCCTTTAGCTCCTTTTTTGATGTCACATTATGTGCCATGTTATCATTTGCAGGTTTTTGATTGGCAACATTTCTTCACAGTGTGCATTATAGCGCCACCTGTCGCTCTGCCATGAACTTGAAATAGCTTGAGATCATTTCTTGAGTTTTTGTGTTTCAAATCAAGCAAGGAAAAATCCACATTTAAAGAAATGCCTGTGTAAGTGTGGAAATAAGAAACCTAAGAATCTCATGTGGCAACATTTGCTGTCCTTGGATAACAGCAGGTCCTATAGCCAAGTGTCAGTATGTGGCGTGCTGGAGTGAATGTGGTGCATACATAAGTAGACACATTGTGTTTTTATGTGTATCTAATGATAAGAATCAGGCTGGATTTTTGCAATAGCTACATTTATGCTTTCAGGCATTAGGCCTAGTTCACATTTGTGCTGCCTTTTACAGCGAGCATCAGCTGAGACAACACTGCACTCAGTCAGCAGCAACCCACAAACCAGCTGCTACAATCAGCAACCGTGCAAGAGCTAAGAGACGCAGGATCCTCAACAATAAAAGAAATGAAAACTCTAAATGAGGAACACAGCTCTCTCAAAGAAAAGATCGCTATCCAAGAAGATGGGCATAAAACAAAGGTAAGACAGCTCCATAACAACCTCACACAAAAAGACGAGGTCAGCGAAAAATCTGTGAAAAACCAACACCTCGGATGAAAGCGCACGCTGGCCTCCTCCACTGCGAGAAAAGAAGTAGAATGGAACGGCGCCTGAGCTGCTCTTAGATAACGTTGCTCGGCAGGAGGAATCCTGCATAACCAAAGTCCGGCAGGAGGAGAACGAGAGAAACGTTCTTTCTGAGAATTTCTGGATGAAGGGAATCAGTGGGATGGAAAAGCAAGAGAGGCAGAAAAAGACACAAAACTCCTCATCAGCAGGATCCAACAGCTTCAGCTACACAGCCTGAGCTGATCGTTTGATTTCACAATAATGTTCCGTTGGATCCCAAAAGCTGGTTTCAGAATGTTTCACAGTTTAATACAGAATCTTTAACTTACATTTTTTTTGTCAAACAGCTTGCACTTTAGAAAAGGAGCAGGAAGAGGTCGTGGCACAAAAATCAGAAAGCTTAAAAGGTGGAGAAAAAGAAGGAGGGAGGAGAGGAGGAAAAGAAAGGAAGGAAAAGACTTGGAGGAGATGGAGGGAAGAGGAAACTGCAGAGGAAAGACAACGAAAGAAGGAGGAGTGAGGAGAAAGAAACTTTGATTCCTACCATTTCCCCTCTCCACCTTCCTCTCCCCTAACTCATCCCTCTCAGAAACTGCCTCTACCCTCCAGCCCCAGCTCTCCCTCTCCCATACCTCCACCACATCCAGGAAACTGTGTGAAGGATTCAGGAGACAAACCAGAATCCTACACCTCTGATTGTATCCCCATCACACCTTGATCCTTTACCCCCCTTTATCCTTACACAATACCCTTTACTAGCCTCAGTCCCTCCATTTTGCTTCACTGTTTCACTGTAAACAGTTATAAACAGCTGTAAATAGCTCAATAAAATGTATTTGATTATATTTATATCTACAGTGTTCTACTCCAGTGTTTTACTACTAGTCAAGGTCATATGGACGGAAAGTAAATCAGTTTCCTCATGTGTGTGTTCATCACTCGTGTTAATATTTAAATGCATCTCAGCACTGATATTGTTTGGGTTACGCTGACAACAAAGACAAAAACAAATATTTAAAAGACACTTTGTATTTCTATACCCTCTAATAAAGCCTCACTTCTGGTGGCAAAGCAAACTCAGGGAAAAATACATTTCAGACAGCCAAGTCAATTCAAGTCAGCATCTGTAATTTTGCTGACTGCTTGGATTTTACTGCAGTCGCAGTTGAAAGTATAAAGACAGTTTCAAGATCACATGACTGCCCTGCTAATCTCTAACTGTCATCATACTCACCAGATGACAAACATTTTGTGTTAAGATACAGTCTCCATGAAATATAACTGTCGCCACACTTCAAATATGAAAATATCAAATCAAACTTGAATTTCTTAAGAGATAAAAAACAGATTAAAGAGCCAAATAAATCCATGAATGAACTGATTAATATGTTTGATTTTCATGCACACAGATATATCAGGTCAGAGCTTGGTACATTCAATGGCTATTTGTCCTGTTATACCGCATAAGCACAACATGTAAAGTCCATCTTCTACTGCTTGGAGTGTACTGTGCAAAAACCTTGGGCTGTCCATCTTTTTTTCTATTTTGCAAAATGGGAAACAGGTGCAGAAATTTATTGAAATATGCACAAATCGACAGATTTGTACAATTCTAACAAGCTTGAAAGTCAATATTCGGCACCACATTTAACTTGTCAGATTTTGTATCACAGCCTGGACTCTCTTAGGCTAGCTTTCTTTTTGTTTCTTTAAATCATCATTAAAGTCTTCATGAAAAGTTCTTCAGGCTTCTTGAGGGTCATTCAAAGCTCTTCTTTGGAGTTTGCTCCGTTTTCGGTCAACACGATCCCACACTGCTTTAATAATATTGAAGTCCTGGCTCTGGGGAGACCAGCCCTTTACTGATTCTGTTCCTCTGTGTCTTTATCTAGGTTTGATTTTTCTGCACGGGCAGTGTGTTTGGAGCCATTGTCATGCCACTGCCAATCAGTCTTTCCTTAGTAAATCGACTTCCATGGTGGATAGTACTTTCCTGCATTCATAATCCCATCAATTTTGACAAAATTACCAACACCACTCACTGAAATACAGCACCAAGCCATGACACAGCCTTCACCGTGTTTTACAGTTTTACAGAAGTCATTCCTTAAGAATGGCTTCTTAACACCCACTCTTTCATTTCTGACCTTCTCTGATGAAGCTTCGTTGGCTTACCCCTAGAAATTCAGTCTGTCTTTTATATGCTTGATTCATAGGTCAGTGTTAAGTGTCTCAGGCACGAGCCACACAGGCCCACAGTCATCGCCCAGTCTCTAGGCTGTGACTGAGGCCTTAGAGAATAAACCTGTGAAACGAGAGGTGGCATAAGATGTTTGTACTGTACTGTAATGAACTGATATATGATTTGTAAATTTGTGTTTCAATTTCTTTTTTAAATTAATGTGTTATTTAATGAAATTGAAAATTAGCTTTCATTGGTTATGATCTATACAATGAACAGATTTTAATCAGTTTACAGTTTATTCATCCAAAGAACAGTTCGGTGCTACTCAATGAGGAACTATGATTACTGACAGAATTCATCCAATCAGCCTGCTTACTTACAACCTATGTAAGCAAGGCGTAAAACGGAAGAACAATAAGTAGACAGAGGTGTAATATCAACAACGGCAATCATAGAACCGTACGTATGAAGCCTTAGCCATGCGTCAGCAAAAAATCTTAACTTACAATTAAGTTGGATTTATGCTTGTACATGGGTTTCTAGAGGTTAGTTAAGACTAAGACTAAATCCTGTCCCATGTGGAAATGGTTTAGACTGGAGGCAACGTTATCTCACAGCATACATTTCATTTATGAAATTAATCATAATCCAGACCGATTCTTTTAGGAGCCCATTCTTGTGATTCTTGGAACAGGGTCAATAAAACAACAAACATGGCCTTAACATCGAACAAACGTTTGGTCAAGAGCCATTCGTTGATCACTGTGTGCAAGTTTTCCTAAAATTAAACCAGTACTACAGGAAGAGAAGCCATTCTTGCGAACTAAAGAATGAAAAGTTTGCTAATATTTTCATTTTCGACCCAACTGCTCAGTACTTCACTAAAAATACCAAAGACGTGACTTGTGTGGAGTCCAAGCTTGTCACCATCATCAACAGCTGTACTGAAAGGTTTCATGAAGTAAAAGCAACATGAGGTCTACATGTTATTTAGAAACATTTATGCAAAAAACTAGTACAAGTAGAAGCGTCAGTTTTGCCAGAGTTCTAATTCGGTCACTTAGCTACAACTCCTGCTTGTTTAACATGCATTTGCAGGGTGGAAAAACCTCACGGTGACGCTGTGAGAGCCAGAGATAAAAGAAAGCTCAAAAGCACATGAAAACTGTGACCAAAGTGAAAAAATTAAACAGTTTTCCACTGTCACACAGATTTTCCTGCAAGGTTAAAAATGAGTAAGCAAGCCGTTTTTAGTTTTTTCAAAGGCTAAATCGCATTAAAGCATTGATTTTACAGAGTCGAACTCATGCCGGGGGAGGGGGGTTGAAACACAGAGCCATGCTTAACAGCACTGAGAGAAAAGAAGTGTGCAGGCTCACTGTGGCACAGTATATATTGAATGGGTCAGTGCCTCAAACGACTTCCCTTCGAGCGTCTTACCTGATCACTTTGGTGCCACCTTTATTGACCTGCATGTCCACCATACATCCCGAGTTAACGTAGGAAGCCAAGTTGATCTCTGAGAACTCTGCCTAGAGGTAATGAAGACAAGGCATGTCAAGATCATACAACAACATGCACAAACAGAGAACATTTTACAGTCCCTTTGAATCAATGTCTGCAAGCTGGAAGAAATATGGGCACTGCGTTAGACTGCATTCAAATTTGACTTTTTGTTGTTTGTGAAAAGTACCAACAACCACCAAGACAGTGCTACAACACACTCTTTCACTTCCATTTTACATTTCTGCACTTGCATGGAAGTGAGCAAAAGACAGAGTGACAGAGTGAGCTGGTGAGAGAAGGCTAATTGAGTTATTCCCAGTCAGTGGCCTCCTGGACAGTGAGGGCCTTGTGAAAGGCCGTAGCCTGGCTACCTAATGACTCAGTCAAACTTCCAGAAATACTCAGAAGGAAAGGCGACAGTTGACTTCTGGGAATGGACTTTGTGCACGATTAGGAGGGATGGTTCAAATTTCCTTGTACTGATTGTCACAACAGCCCATAAATCTATTCATGTTTACTGCTTTGGACCAAACTTCAGAGTAGAGTAAGAGTAATTCTGTCAGATTGATAACCAAGTTACTACAAAGGATTTCTCAAGGTTTCCTAAAGAAATTGTCAAAATAATAAGAAACTGTGTTGCAGCTAGACAGCAATGAGGAAATAGGAAATTACTCCAGCGTGTGCCAGAATACCATAACATCATTAATGGGTGTGCGCATACTTCTGACTGCACCATTCAGTGATGCTGGTCAGAGGTACATCAGACCTTCCTTTCCCCAAACAAGCTCCAAACATTAGAGAATGACCTCAGCACATATGCAGGCAAAGAAAAGCTCACAAAAAAACTCTTTGTAGACCAGAACTTACACAAAACCCAGGCAAACCTGCTAAAATGGGAAAACGACAACAAATGTGCCTTTTGGATTTGTGCATGTATGTCACGTTCAGCATCATGCTCAGGTTTAGAAATCAATGAGGTCCAAATTTGTTACTGTTAATATCTTATGTTTAAGGTGTAGCACCTCTAATAACCACCAGAAAAGGCTACACATCAGAGGAGACTGGCTCCCAGAGCTGCGACACAATCAAAAGCAGAAATTTTGAAAGCTGTAAATGACTGTATTTTATCATCTTCCTTCTTTTGTGGGAGTAAAAAGAAATGTGAGCTATATGTATAGCATAATACTGAAAGTAAATATTGAAACTAAAATTGCACAATGGAAAAAGTTACTTACTCAGTGGCTCTGGCCCTACTGTGCCTCTGATTCGCCCATCGCTCCTAAATCAACCTATTATCCTTCCTTGTGGGTGATTTATCAACCTAACCTTCTCAATACATCCCAGTGAGAGGGACTGTAGGACAGGCAAGGACTTCATAAAATTTTCAAATTAAAAGTCATGTGGCAAATGAACACTGATTTGTCTCAGTTTTATTGTCTTGTTTTGGAAAAGAGGTCCCGACCTTGGTGACCTAATAGCTGTGGTAGGGTCAGAATTTGGCATAAACAACATGAAAGCATGCCTTGTTTGCTCAGTCAACAGCTGAGGCTGCTGGTGGTGTAATGGTGTGGGAAATATTTTCTTGGCACACTGAGCCTCTTCCTACCAAGTCAGAATCGTTTCAATGCCGCTGCTTATCTCAGTATTTTTGCTAATCATGCCATTCCCTCTATGACCACAGTGTATCCATCTTCTGACTGCTGCTTAAAGCAGGACAATGCACCATGTCACAATGCTCAGAACATCTCAAAGTGGTTTTTTGAACATGTAAAGGAGTTCACTGTACTCAAATAACCACCAGATCTCAATCCAATAGAGCAACAGAGAGTGGAACAGTAGATTTGAATCATGGGTGTGCAACAACTGTGTGATGGTATCATGTCCATATGGAGCAGAATCTCCGAAGGATGTTTCAGCATCTTATTGAATCTCTGCCAACACAAAAGGGGATCCAACCCAGTTTCTACTAAAGGTTCTGCTGAGTGTATATCTACCTCTAACCATTAGATGAATGGTCATGAAGTTATGCTTAGACCTTTACTGTCAACTGTGGCATTCATCTATATGGCAAACTCCAGGACTTAAAAAGCAACCAAAAATTGTGGTTCAGCTCCACTTGGGCCTCATTTTCTCCCCAAGAATTCCCATATCCTCTAATTAAATGGTATATGGACTAGTTCTTATGTAGTTTTTCTACTCTACTTGACAACTCGGAGCAAAGCACTTTGAGTGCACGACATGCTTCATTCATCCAATTCACATGCACTCATGCTCCGATGAATGCCTCAGAGAGTATCTTGAGTCATTGCCATTCAGTATCTCACCCAAAGACACTTTGGCATACACACTGCAACACCCAGACACCAAAACACCAAACTTCCAATACGTAGATAACTTTCTCTACCTCCTGAGCAAGTTTGTCAAGTAAATACATTTCTGTTCTTTGCTAGCCAACATTAATACGCCTTTGTGTTTATAATAGTGAATTACTCGTGCTAGCTAGAATTAGCTAAAAACTCTCCAGCTGTACCTTCTCATACAAATACAGTCATCATATCCACTTAAAAAACAACGCATATTTACAGTCATTGGTGCCCCTACAGCTACTGCAGTCACATATATTAAGAGTTAAACTGCATTGTACAGCAGAAACAATAGTACGCTACATATGTCTGCGTAATATAACCAAAGCTACTCCCTAAATATGCAGCTCCAGCCCGTTTGTCAGACCTCATTCCTCACTCTGAACATGTTCTCTGCTTTTCCTCAGAGGAGAGTCTGTCAAGCTGTGTCACCGTAAACGTCCATCTGCCGCAGGTACAGAGCGCCCCTGGAGGGACACTAAACAGCAGTCGGTTGACCTCAGACACGAAACACTGCCGTTTGCTAGTCGTCACATCAGTTTCAAGTATGAGACATGACACTCAAGTAGCGGATTAAATGGGCCCTAAACAAGAAGCCTGCTCTCTGTGGAAAAGCAAAGAGTCAATCTGAAGTGACGTGGTCGACTCTCGAGCGCCACATTTCACAGGAAACACGGCTGCATTTCCTGGTATGCTAATCCCGAGCCAGCTGTGGCTCGGCTGTGGCTCGGTGAGCAAAAATGAAATAATAACCAAGCGACCATTTCATAACCATTTCACAAAAGTGTCAAACAGAGAGCCAAGCGTTTGTTTGGTTCTCAGCTCTGCTTTAACTGCTGCATGACTACGGCACGAGGACCAGATACTAAAAACACTGCTTTTGGCTGGAGAGCCGGACCCAGAAATTATATCAATATGTAGCACACCTAATGGGCTACATCTGAAGATACTATTATTATTATTATGAAAAAAACTTTGGCTTTCTCACAGCGTGATGGTTTAATGATTTAAAACTCGGATTGTGGTCAATTCAGTTGAAAAGATTCTTCTTATTTTTACAATTCAAACGTTTTCCAAGGACACTGATGGGGTGAAAAACACCTTCCCACAGTGATATCTGGCCTTTGGAATAAATCCCAGCACACATGTATAGCACATGGCTAATGACATATGGCATTCAGCTAATCACAGAAATACGTTTATGACCAGAGGGCTGACGGTTTAAATCATGGACTTGTTAGATGCAAGAAACACTTTGCAGCTGGTCTGACAAATCTGCATTAAGGTATGTCACAGTTTCACAGCATGGAGAAAGTTGTATTCTATATATATTGTTATATATAATATATATTGTATTGTTGAATTGCAAGAATGGTCAGCAAACCATTTTTTATTTTTTTTTTGCTGTTTTTTTAACTCACAATGTCATTGGTAGACTGCTTTTATTCTACCAGTGGAGAACTCTGACAAAATCACAAATTCATTACACATTACAAAAACACAATTCGGCATTTAGCAGCTAAGACATTTCCCCTTAGAGAGACAACAATACAGACAAAAAAAAGGAGTGAATATCAGATTTCGTTTACAATTCTAACAAGCTTGAAAGTCAACGTTTGGTCTGTTCTCTATCAAGATGATCACACACTGCTTAAATAATGTTAAGGTTCGGGCTCTGGGGAGGCCAGTCCATGACTGATAGTGTCCCATTTCGTCTTTTTCGATCCCTGTATGCTTTCACTGGATTGGAACTAGATTTGGAATCACTGTCAGGCCAAAACGTGAAGCTATTGCCAATCAGTTGCTTTCCAGAGCAGTATTTTTCTGCATTCATTCTTCCATCAGTTTTGATAAGATCCCCACTGGATGAATTCAGCCAAAAACCATGACAGCCTTCACTGTCATTTGATGGTTGCAGAGACCTTTTTACCTTTCTCTTACATATTAATGGTGATTTTAACCAAAAAATGTAACATTTGGATTCATAACTCCATAAGGCCCTGATGCCACTCATTTTCAGTCCAGTATTTGTGTAATTTGGCATATTCTGCTGTTTCCCTTCCTTAAGAATTGCTTTTTGACAGCTAACCTTCCACTGACACCATTTCTATTGAGGCTTTGGCAAATAGTAGATGGGTCAACTGAAGGGTCATATCTCAATCTTTGCTGGATGTTTTTACTATTTCTTACAGGGATGAATTTCTGGTACTACATTGTTATCTTTATGTGAAATATTTGCAATAAAAACGTGCTTTGTGCACTTCAGACAGGCAGGGCAACACATCTCATGCAGATCAGCCATCATAAACTCAACTGTGGACAATGAGTGAGGCCTCTGCTCAAATAAGCTCCAGCTAATTTGCATTGCTAGTTAAACAAATTGGTATCTGGACATCCTCAAGCTGCGTTTTTCATCTGAGGCATTGCCAAGCTTTATTGAGACTCACATGGGCTTTCATCTACATAAAAAGGAATATTATCAGGATAGGATAGCTCTGTGGCCCATGTAAACCTTGTATGGGGGAGTAAACTTCCTTTGAAAAGAATTTGCTGAGTAACAAAACTGTTTGGGTTTTTTTGGGTGGGGGTGGGGGTGGAGGGGCAAGAGTGAGAGGGAGGAAAAAAAAGAAACACCCACCTCTTTTTATTTATTGTTTTGCACTCTCAGAGGAAGAGCAGGGGGCGAATAAATACCATAATCTTATTTCAGGGACAACGAGGCGCCACTCATGCTCACTGTGCCTGAAGGACATGTATTTGGCTCTGGTTCTTTTCTCAGCTCCCCTCTTACTGATACCCATTCCCAAAAGAAACATCTGTGTGCTCTGCAGCACATGCCGTGCCAAGAAAGGCTCCTAAATGCACAACACACCCAAATGCACACTGACTGCGTGACACTCCCATGCACATGTACGCACTAATGCACCGTGCTGCTTCTAAACAAATCCCATCCCAAACACCAGAGCCTACAGTGGCTTGTGCGGCGACCTGATAAAACCAGAGAGTGGGCAACATTTTGGCAAGCTTCAAGAATTACACGCCATCTCCAATTGGCTGGTTACATTTAAAAGGAGTGCTAACAGCCAGTGTCACTGGGTAGTAATGGATGAAGAAGCTGGTACAGGGCACAGGCCCAGAAGCCAGGGCAGGAGGCTTTTCACAGTGCCATGGTTACCATCACGGTACCACATTCAGACACTTGTCTTGGAACAGCTCTTGCCCTGGGAAAGGAAAACAGGAAGTGATACACAGGACAACTGCCTCCAGAACTGATTCTTCTCATCTGTTGACCTGCATCCAGGCTGAATTAAGAATGGTGTGCAGTCAAACTGCTATAGCAGAAACACAGTTTGGAGAGAAAGTTGATTTATGATTAAGTTTAACTATGGCTCAAAGCTGAGATCAACAAATCTTGCTTACTTAAGCTTGTTTGAATTTCTGCACTTTCCATTTCATTGTCATTCCCTCTACTCTACTACTTTCATCACTGCAATACAAACTTGTGATCTTTTCTTCTTTTTAGCACACAGCTAACGTCTAATTGGCCTCTGAATCAGATACAGCCTCTTCCTGACTGATAAAGTCTCATACCAGGCAAACACTACTGTGGTAAAAGGCAACAAGAAGTATTTATTTGTGCACTCTGTCAACTTTGCCAAGTTACATGAACCCATGGACAGTACAGTAAACACCATTTGACAGCAGCTCATCTGGAATCTTTGTTGGTATTTTTAGATCTGGACTGAGGAAAGTCATTAACTTTTGCTTGGTCCTGAATCAAAAACAACTTAAACGGACCAGCCATGTTACACCTAAATCTTTGATTTGCAAAAATGTCCAGAACGACAATTTTTTTTCTTTCTTTAAGGTGAAAACATTTGATAAGTTTACATAAAATATTTCATGATTTCCAGTTTTGACTGAAGGAGCAAACCAAAGATTAGTTGAAGTATTAAAGCTGAAATTGTCTGAATTTATTTGAAGTGTAATAAGTGCAATGGAAATTTTGGGTCTAAGTTTGTGAGTCTCCAAGACAAACTGAAAGGAGCTGAACTGTCATCTTCAGCATAAGCAGTGAAGTCTCAGTAACTGTCACAGTACTGGGTCATGGACCCAGTGCTTTGTGTTTATTGCTGAACTGATAGTTCTGATTATCATTAGGATTTATGGTTTTCTGCTTATGTTACATCTTCAGTCCTCGGATTGTGGTTTTTGTTTTGTATCATCTCTGTGCTTCAGGTTCCTGTTTCCACGTCTTAGTGTCTAGTCTGCGTCTTGGTGCTTTGTCTCAGTTTCCTGTTTTACTTTGGTAGTCCTTGTCCCATGTTTATGATTTCAGTTCTGCTTCCCCGTGTCTCGTCATGAGTGCATTATCCCAGCTGTGTTTCCCTCCTGTGTCTCCCATTCCCTGAATACGCCAGTATGTATTTAAGCCCTGTGTTTTTCCCTGCCCGTTGTTGCGCCTCCACCTTAGCTGTGTGTTCTGTCTCTGAGTCCTACGTGAGTCCAACCACTGCCTGCCACACAGCTCACCGTGACAGTAACCCTGAGTAATGAAAGCAACTGAAACGTGTCACAGCTTCACTGTAATTTGGCATTTTAAATGAGAATGAAACAGTCGTTGAGCTGCAAGGTAAAAAGTCAGTTCAGCTAAAATGAAGGAATGGGGTGGGGGTGTCATTTGATACAGACAAACTGGAAGCTATGCCAGTTAAAAACAGATGAAAGCAGTGAAAGTAGCATTTCAAGTGGAAGACTAAACACAGATGAGTCTTCATTTGAAGTGTAATTTTAACTAGAGGAAATGAATGAAGTGGATTTTTTATTTCAATATAAAACAGATAAAGGTAGTGGAAGTGTCATTTCAAGTACAAGACATAAATACAGCTTAATCTTAAATCTTAAGTGTTGGAGATGATAAGAGCTGAATCGTGACTTCAAGTGTCAGTGATGAACGCAGCTGAATGTCATTTTAAGTATGAGAGGCTAAAGCAGTTTCAGCGCTATATTCCGGTATTACAGGGAATCATGAAGGCAAAATAAAAGATAAATCATTAAAATGTTCTTCAGAACAGTTTATGTAGATCTAAGCCATGACTGACCCAACTGAACTATTATGGTTCCTCTCCACAAATGCCCATTATATTTCTTTTAACCCCGACCGATAACAGTTGTTCTTTTTGTTGTTGTTCCCCAGTGGCTATTGATAAAATCTCACTATCCCCATCTCCAATTGTGCGATTTCTTTTCACCTCAAAATAGATGTTTTTCTGCTCCAAACTGCTTCTTTTATTGCTTTACATCTCTGGTTTCAAAGGGGAAAAACCTTGACAAACTAAAACCTAGTTTAAACGCAACTCTGAATAGAAAATGTAACATAAATATAGCAGTTTTATTAATCCCACATTATCTGGCATGTGAGGCGCTGTTTTTGTTATTTGAGGTCGAGCTGTTCACTTTTACGCTGCAGTCAGAACAAAACTGCGTGACTTGACTCAGCACATGGGGAACATACAGTAGTTGCGGGGCAGATACTT
The DNA here is from genome assembly GCF_013358895.1 of Oreochromis aureus. Lineage (NCBI taxonomy): Eukaryota > Metazoa > Chordata > Actinopteri > Cichliformes > Cichlidae > Oreochromis > Oreochromis aureus. Next base: position 3,463,839 of record NC_052958.1, read on the forward strand.
TGTTTAATGTTTTCGTCGTTCTCGATAAGCTCGGCTGAATCCCATGCTGATGCAATTGAGAAGCCTGAAGTACAGTGGACTATTCATATGCACCACAGAGAGGTATTTGTTGCTAATAGCTACCACCTTGTGCAACAGTGAAATAATCCACTGAGGCACTGACGGCAGAAATTCACGACAGATGCTAAGTGCAACGGAGCAACAGAAGGCAGCAAGTTACACACCAAACCATCCGTCTTCTGAAAGCTCTCCCCACATGCCCTATGTCATGGGCAAGTACGAGCCAAAAAAGGGTACGGATAACATACAGCCAACTGCCTGTGAGCTGCCATGACTGCAGCGGAAAGGAGCGTGGACAGCGCTGAGGTCATATGCCTGCTCAGCAGATGTTGCCCCGCGCGACCCAAACCACACATGAGCCGGCAACCCTACAGAAGTGCCTCTTGTTCTTTTGCAAACAACAGACCTCTTCAGTTCTGTTTAATCTGTCCAATTGTGTAAATTGCAGTGTTTATGACTTGTGGGTAGTAAACAGGCAGTTTGTCTGCCAGCCTGTTGTTGGGTGTCATTACGTCTGTGATCAACATTGATTGTAACTGTTGAACTTCACAAAAATCTTGCAGCAGACTGTCAGAATTTTCTGAATATCTAAAAGTGGAACAGGCACAGTAAAAAACTGTCAGTGCACGAGAAACTAAATGAGAAGGTCTTGAACTTGGCACTGCCACAAGGCTGCAACACATCCAAGACCCTTCAGACACATACAAAAGGCATTGTAGGAGATGGATATCCCACAAGCTCCAAAGATCTGTGGAATGTACCACTCGTCTGAATGAACACAGCTCTTGAGTCTAAATGTAAAACAGCAGGCAAGTGTTCAAATAACAAATTGACTGAGTCAGTGGGTCGAATAATCTACAGCCACCTACTGCAAGATAAAACTCAAGGAAACATCTATGAAGGATATAATAGAGACGCAGGTCAGAAGACGGGGTTATCTTAGGGATATAATTGATTTCTGATGTTTCCCTGTTTGGGTCTTGCTTGGTTAGACAGGACCACAGTGAGGAGGAATATCTGGGAAATTTGTACATATTACCGAGCCTTTGTCATAACCCGTTTTACCCTTTTACTGTTTAGCAAATTTCATTAATCTTGCAAAGGAAATGGTTTGTAGTGAGTTGTATGTGAGGCCGAACGCTAAGGAAGGAGAAAAAGACCTCAAGAAATCAAGCTGCAAAGGATGTGCACCAGGTTAGAGTGATTACAGATTGGGATGGAAATGCAGGGAACTCCTCCTTTCTGTTCACCATCTATACAGCCGACTTTAAGTACATCAAAGAAACTCGTCTCCTGCAGAAATTCTCTGATGACACGGCCATTACTGGAAGTGTGGAGATGGGCTAGGAAGAGGAGTACAGAGGACTGATTGATCGCTCTGTGAGGTGGTGTGAGGTCAATCACCTGCAGTTAAATGTGGTCAAAACAAAGGAGCTGGTGGTGGACAGGAACAGATCCCGGCCCTCCCCTCTCTGCATTGGTGGGACTGATGGTGAAATATTCACATCCTATAAGTATCACCTGGACCAGAAGCTGGAGTGGTCTGCTAACAGCGACGCTGCCTACAAAAAGGGTCTGAGCTGGATTTACTTTCTACGAAAGCTCAGAACCTTCAATGTATGCAGCAGGTTGCTCTCTATGTTTTATCAGTCTGTTGTTGCGAGCAACATCTTCTTTGCTGTGGCGTGCTGTGGTGCAGGCATCAAAGCAAAGGACGCAAACAGACTGAACAAACTCATCAGGAAGGCTGGGTCTGTTGTTGGCGAGCTCGCCACTCTGGAGGAGGTGATCAGTGACAGAATGCTGGCAACCATGGACAATGACTCCCACCCCTCCATGACACACTGGACAATCTGAAGAGCAGTTTCAGCAACAGGTTGCTTCAACCTCACCGTCTGAGGGAACGTTACAGGAGCTCGTTCCTTCTGCTGCCATCAGACTCTTTAATTCATCCACTTGGGTCAGAGCCACACATGTGGAACAGAATAAGTCACACCTCGGTACTCCCTGTCACTTTATATTTATATGTATATTTATAATTGTATCTCTATTGAGCTATTTACCTTAATATTTATCTGTCAATATCTCTGTTTCTACACTCACTTTATATGAGTGCTTGATGTCTGTTGTATATTTGCTGCTATGACAACACAATTTCCCTCTGGGATTAATAAAGTCTCTCTGATTCTGATTCTGAAAAGAAAGATGGAGGAGCTAGAGGTGTCAGAGATAAAGATTTTTAGTGCGAATGAGCAGGATGGACAGGATAAGAATCACGTACATCACAGGAACAGCTCGGGTAGAGCAGCGTGGAGACTCAGAGAGGCAAATCTGTGATGTGCAGGAGGGATATAGATACACCGAGCACAGGATGCTCAATATAAGCAGGAGGGAAAGAGGAAGAACCACAGAGGGGTTCATGGATGTGGTGAAGGAAGACATGCAGAGGGTTGGTGTGACAGAAGAGGATGCTAATGATGAGGTGAGATCAAGGCAGACAATCTGTCCTGTCTGAGAGTGATCGCAGTTGAGCGTTTGAGGAGGCAATCACCATGTGATTGAACACGGTTGCCCACAACAGCTTACGATCAATCTCCAACATCATATAACATTTAAGGCATCAGAATTAACTGCTTCAGTGAGAGAAATAAATCTACAACTCCCAGCCCTGTGAGTGCTGACTGCAGTGAAGAAGTGACACAGAAACAGGGAACGCTCTCTGCAGTTATGACTGTTTGTGTATTTGTAATCCAGAAGGTATGCTGACATACAGTTACCCTCAACCCCAACACAATCAAGAAATACTACTGAACAAGCTGCAAGTAATGATTTTGTGAGAAAGCAATGGGTTCAAGCTTGTTTTATGAGTCACTTAGGAGCACAAAGAAGCCACCAGCAGCACTCCCACAAGCATCTGTTTAGTGGTTAAAAAAAGAAAAATTGGATTAGCCAGCGTACACGGGGCTGTGAGCATCGACTAAACTGAAGTTTGAAGTGAGTCATGTAAATAAGAGGGAATAATCCACAATAATAGGTATGCAAATGTCCTGTGAAGGGAGCACACTTTAATGAGAGATCCCATCTGAGAATCGAAGCCAGTCTCTCCTGGTCCTCTTTCATAGAGACGGGCATCCGGCCTCCTTTACTGCACCATCACACGCTGTGGTGAGTGTGTGCTCTGTGAGGCTAAAGATGGTACCTTATATGGCAGCAAGCAAGTCAGAGAAGAGTTATGAAGGTTTGGCACTGCTTTAGAAAGCTTAACCAGCATGAACATGATGCATGACAACTAGCAAACTAAATGTCCATCCATGTAAGGCATGCAGTTTGTAATTACATTATAACAGAGATTTGAGAAAAAACAGCTGAGGGAGCACCTAAACGGCCTTAATGTTGAGCTATCTGCTAACACTGGTGAAAAAAACAAAGAGGCTATTTTCAGTACTGGGCAAAAGTCTTGAGCCACCATTGATTTCTTTATGTTTTGCTTCAGAAGAGCCACACTGCCTTGTAATTTTTCAAAGCAGTCTTGAGCAGTAGATCTCCAGGCTTTTTGTGGATCTTTCTTTGATCATTGGCCCAGTTTTCACCAGTGCTGTGTCTACACAAAGCAGACAAATTAGCAAAGAGCCCATTTGAAATTGTATCTTTAGGCACTTTGTCACTAGCAGCCTGTCACACCATTTGTTCCCATTTCTTTAGTTGTAAAAGTGCCAAAGATAACACAATCTGACAGGCATAAAAAAGTATTTTTGCACCAACAAAGTGATTCCCAAAGAGCTATTAGCCAAATACTTGGCATATCTTGGCATGGTGTACATTTTGTTAAAGAAAATTGAGGAAACTGAACAAGTGGAGGACAAAAAAGGAAGTGGCAGGCCCCAAAAACTAAAATCTAAAGCAACTGAATAGCATCTAAAAGTCATGTCCAAAAAAAAAAAAAAAAATGCAACAAAGACCTGAGAGATGCGCATGGGCCCTTTAGTCGATCACAGTTCACAAAACACGATGGAGGCTCTGTCATGGTGTGGAACTGCATTTCAGCTCCCAAACTGTCACACTGGGTGGAAATATGAAGGCAGAAAAGTGCAGTTAGATTTTTCTTATCTGCCAAGTAGTATCATCTGGAAAGTGTTTGACTGGCAACAGCAATTATCCCAAACACACTCCCAGTGCAGTGTGTAAAAACATACCTGGATAGAAAAACACAGTGGAAACCTATCAGACACTGATTGGCCTCCCCAAAGCCCAACGTCACTCAAGAAAGGACATTTATATAAAAAGCCAACAACAGTGGAATTCATAAAGCAGAACCCAGTGCAGTAGGACTCTCTGCTTTTATTGTTGTTCCCTAAAATGGTTCATCACAGCATGTCGCAAAGTTTTCACACAGAGATTGTGTTTCCATCATTCTGAGGCTCCAAACAGCCGATGAAGAATCTGGCTGCTGAAGGCAATTAGCAACCGACTTGTATTTGTCAGTGCAGGGGGCTTCTGGGAAAGAGGGTCGAACAAAATCCAAGTAGGTCAGTTCAAGCTATAGCTGAGCTATGTGGGGGGTGGAGGGGTGCTCATATGCCGCTTCACCCTCACTATTGTCTTAAGGGAGCTTATTATTAAATCAGCTACACTTTTATTGGAGTTCAGTAATTATGATGCCGCAAAATTAAAAAAAGAAAAATCAGTTATCAAAAGAAAGTGTTGATTCATTCCTGCTCCCACGCCGTCCTACAAAGAGGATGTGACCACAACAGTTGAGAGTAAAGCAAACAGGCTATAAAATCAGCGTTCCAGCTTTCTGTGGTTTCTTTCCCTTCTCACATAAAAACACAGCACTCCATTTCAAAGACAGCTTCAGTCTCAACAATGGCTTGCACATGTCAAACTGAACAGCTTTTTTTAAGGTAAATTAGATGCTATCTACACACTGTAAATACCGTATGTCTAGACATATAAGCGGTAATTTCATAACTGTACTGAATTAACATAAGCTTTCTTCCTTACAGGAGTACCTGAATATGGTGAAACACGAGTGAAGGCGTTAGGAGGTTTTTTCCCCTAAACAACTAAAGCACTCACTTAAATGTTATACGGTGTTAATTTAAAAAAAACAAAAAAAACAAACTCTTATCATTTAGATTTCAAGACTGAGAAGAAATTTTAAGTGTCCATTAAGACAAAGTACAACTTCATTAACTTAAATTAGCCGTTAAGCTAGCGGTGCAGTTTTAGCTTGAAGAAAACATGTGAAAAGTAAGACGGCCTTCATGCTTGAAGCCCTCACGTTCGAAAGAAAAGTGCAATACAGTGGTCCCTCGCCATAACGTGGTTCACCTTTCGTGGTCTCGCCGTTTCACTGTTTGTTTGTTTTTTTGCAATTTTGCATGTGTTTTTTTTTTTTTACAGCGCATTGTGTTCTGCATCCTGATTGGCTGTAGACCACTGTCAATCAATCTTGTGCCGTGTCTCCTGTACAGTACAGAATGCGTTCAGCTTGTCAAATTTACATAAATCTTCGATCGCTAGCAGCGTGACTCTGAAGTTGGTTTCATTCTATAATACTGGACTTATTTTTCTACGAAGGTTTGAACTTTGAGAGTTTAAACAAGAGAGAAAAGAGTCAAAATGTTCAAGCCTGTCTAAGAAAAGTGTATAAAGTGTGTAGTGAGGGGTTTTAAAGCCTTAAAACATCTAGAATAATTGTAAAAAAATAAAGCTGACTACTTTGCGGATTTCGCCTGTTGCAGGTTAGTTTTGGAACGCAACTCCTGCAATAAACGAGGGACCACTGCACACACGTCCCAAAGAGTCAAACTGATGATTTACAAAAACTTTAAATGGAACACTACATGTAGTTTGTCAGATATGAGAAGTCAGGATTGCCATAATCTGTCAACATTTGTTACATTCTTATTAAAATAATGGACACCAACCTTGGTGTGCATTATTCATTATTTTACATTTTTGGTTTCGGAGTTTTGAACAGATAAAAATCCAAACATTTCGTAAATCATTTCATATCATTTATTATAAATATTTTCAAAGAACAAAGTTACTGACATGTAGCCTGCACAATCGTTACGAAGCTGTTAAGAAGCAAAATATTTATGTTTAAAGGATCAATGAGTACATAACACAATAGCTATGAACGATGACTTTAATAGTGTTATTAAATACACTGTACCTGCTCGACACGGATCTCGTACTCCCCGTTCAGCTTTTTCCCTCGGAAATACTTGGCCCTAGATGAAATAAAAAAGAGAGTTTGTCAAAGAAATGATAATAGATTTGCTTTTGATCCATATCAGATGACTTATTTTGTTTGCATAATGCACTTCTGGCATTTCTACAGCCGATACTCAGAGGATATAAATCACTGTTTCAACACAAAATGATTTGTTACTATAGGTCATATGCACTGTTCAACATGGTGATTCCTCTCCTGCAGAATAACGTACGTGCTCTAAACACTCCTAACAGTGAAAACAACCTTAAAATATCTTTCCGTTTATTTGATAGAAAGAGAGCTGAAATTTCAACAGACCTTCCAAAATACCTTGCAAGTAGGCAAAATAATGACTCACATTTTCCATGATTACAGAATCTGACCTTGCGGGGCTTCAAGTAAACACAGTCCCTTGGCTAAGGGTGAAAAAAGTGCTTTTAATACAGGCAGCATAATGAATGAGTAGCTGTGTGTTGCTTTTTCTCATGTGTTTGTGGCAGCAGTTTGTAGAGTGGGTGAAACTGCACTGCAGTTGCTACATATCGAGGACTTACTCAATGATCTCTCACTGCTCTAAAGTTTAGAAGTCACGTGACAGTCACACGGGAAAAATACAGGAATCATCCTGTCCTGATGTGCAGCCGTTTCCTCGAGGTCTGGCACAATTAAGTTCCAGTTACCAGAAGAGTTATCTTACATCCCATCAGACTTTGTCCCATCAGACTTGCAGAATTTAGATTTACCAAGAGGCACGTGGCTTCTGTGAGCTATTTCAAGATGTTGTTTGTGTACAGAAAAGTGAAAAGTGAACTTTGTTATATTTTTCTCTTTGGTTAATTTGAATGTACAATACATGGCTAAACCGGTCGAACAAAACACAGTAAAAAAAAGTCTAAAAAAGACACAGAGCAGCTACAATGAGGTCCTTATACATTTGGACAGAGACAACCTTCTTCTCATTTTGGTTTTGTACATTACCACCAAGAATTTTAAATGGAACAATAAGGATGCAGTTGACTTCCAGCTTTAATTCAGTGGGTTAAACAAAAAGATTGTATAAACATGTGAGGAACTAAAGCATTTTTCAACACAATCCCTTCATTTCAGGGGCCCAAAAGTAATAACTGAAAATAAAATGTTATTTCTAACACTTAGTTGAAAACCCTTTGCTGCCAATGACAGCCTGAAGTCTTGAACTCATGGACATCAGCAGATGCTGGGTTTCCTCCTTTTTAATGCTCTAGCAGGCTTTTGCTGCAGCGGCGTTTGGTTGCTGTTTGTTTGTGAGCCTTTCTGTCTGAAGTTTAGTCTTCAACAAGTGAAATGCTGGGTTGAGATCAGGTGACTGACTTGGAATATTCCACTGCTTTGCTTTAATGAACTCCTGGGTTGCTTTGGCTGTATGTCTAGGATCATTGTCTTTCTGTATTATGAAACACTCCCCAACCAATTTGCTGCATTTAGCTGGATTTGAGCAGACAGTCTGTCTCTGAACGCCTCAGAATTCATTCGGCTGCTTCTGTCCTGTGTCACATCATCAGTAAACACTCGTGTCCCAGTGCCACTGGCAGCCATGCACGGCCAAACCATCACACTACCTCTGGTGTGTTTAAAAAATGATGTGGTATCCTTTGGATCATGAGCTGTCTTCTCCAAACTTTTACTTGCCATCATTCTGACAGAGGTGGATCTTGGTTTCATCTGTCCAAAGAATGTTTTTCCAGAACCGTGCTGGCTTTTTTAGAATTCAGCCTTTCTGTTCTTGAGGCTTATGAGTGCCTTCCAGTGAACCCTCTGTATTTACTTTCATGCAGTCTTCTCTTTATTGTAGATTTGGATATCAATACGCCGACCTCCTGGAGAGTGTTGTTCACTTGGTTGTGAAGGGGTTTATCTGCACCATGGAAATCATGCTTTGATCATCCGCTACTGTCTTCTGTGGACATCCAGGTCTTTTTGCACCAGTTCACCAGTGCTTCCCTTGATTCTCAGGATTTACCAAAGTGTAGATTTTGCCAATCCGGCTATTCTAGCCATTTCTTGGATGGTTTTTTTGTCTTTTTGTTGTTAAGGATGACTTGTTTCACCTGCATGGAGAGCTCCTTTAACTGCATGTTTTTCAGAACAAAAATCTTCACACCTCAAATCAGCTCCAGGCCTTATATCTGTTTAATTGATAATAGTATATAATAACAACGGAATTGCCCACGCCTGCCTATGAAATAAATGGTAAATGGACTGATTCTTATATAGCGCTTTTCTACTCTCCCGGAGTACTCAAAGCGCTCTATACAACATATCACATTCACCCAAGCACTTTATCTGTACTTAGTGCTTTTTCTAACTACATTCACACACCAATGGATGCATCGGAGAGCAACTTGGGGTTAGTATCTTGCCCAAGGATACTTGACATGCAGACTGGAGGAGCCAAGGATCGAACCACCAACCTTCTGATTAATAGGTGACCTGCTCTACCTCCTGAGCTACAGCCACCCCAAATAGCCTTTGAGTCAGTTGTCCAATTACATTTGGTCCCTTTGAAAAGAGGGCGGCACATGTTCAGGATCTGAAACTCCCAAAACTTTGATCCAATTTGAATCTGGAGACCCTCAAATGAAAGCTAAGTGTCTACACATTATGTCCATGTCAAATATATAACTGTAACTGGAATATGTTTCCATCCATCCGGCTGTTTCAGTTTATTCATTTTTAATTTAGACCATAATGGTGGACTGACCCAACACCTGCCACAGTATCAACAATATCATGCTCTAGTTTTATTGTATACTGAGGAGGCTCTGAGCCTAAGACTTTCATAGTATCAATTTATCTATGACTACATTAATGTGAATAAAAATACGTCCAGTTTGTCTTGCATACACAACTGCCCAGTGCCCAGTTGGGTAATGATATACGGCGAATATAACTGAAGAGGGGGTTTCTCACAATCATTTGCAACAACCTTACAGTTAAAAAAAACTCAAGCATACAACTTTCCATAACTTGATTCGTATTTAACGATACACAACTCAAAATAAAAGCACCATTATCTGATATAAGTCAGCTCTCCTTTCTTAAGCGTAGATCTTCGGTTATTGTTTTTGTTTTATAGCCGCAGGTGATGCTGTTGAACTCTCAGACGTGGGACAGTGAACAATCTGTCAAAGGCTCCAGGCTGGACGCTTGAGGAGCTGAGGATCTGGGCTACATGCTGCAGGCCTTCTGTTACTGGGACGGGCTTTTCAACCTCCTCAGACTGAAACACATTTCCCTTTTTGCAACATTTTTTTTCTCTTCCACACAACAGAAAGCCTCTTTCCTCTTCTGCCTGTCCGCCTTCTTTTGTTTTTCATCTGCCCACATGTGTCCTTTTAGCTCCATTCATTAATGTTCATTACAGTCACTGAGGAGGATCTTTTTTCCTAACATCTCCCAGCTGTTGGGCTTGATAGTTTTGGGTCCCAAGCCGTCTCATTCTCTGTAATTGTGGAAGCTGTGATTCTTCAATGTGACTGACCTACATACTAGACAGGCAGTGCCCCCTGACAGTCGGGACCACCGCTGCCTCAGAGCAGGAGGCGGGCTGAATGGCCAAAAAAAAAGCCCAGTATGTGTTTAAGGTATTGCAAAACATTTAATTTACATCAATTTAATTTACAGACCACTGGCCTCTCTGGTTTGAGTGAGTGTTTTAGATGTGATCACATGTAGAAGCGCTGCACAGAGGCCTGGGCTTTCCATCCCTCAGTCGTGCATACGCCCACTATATAAACACCACGAAGCTTAACGACTTCTTTTTTTTTGTAACCGTGAGAATAAGTTACTTCTTTTTGTGTACCACTCATAGAAGGCGTATGAGTCATGCATGTGTTATCGCTGCTTTTATTAGGAAGAACTCCATCAGAGCTGATGTTGTGCTAATACTGCTCTGTTTTTAAAGGAGATTTTCTATACTGGCCTCATATTTTTACAAAACATCATAGCTGGTGTTGTTTTCACCTTCTAATTGTGCACATGTGTGTGGCGAGGGCAAAAATGGGCCACTGGACTGGACATCCACTGTAGGAGGGACTCCCACAAAGGCAAAATAGTGATACATAACAAGACCATCACAATATCTTCAGCTTTAAAACGGCAAATTGTGATTTCTTTAGCCACTTGGAGACAGCAGAATCTAGACAAAGTCTCGCAATAGCGTCACATCTGCTGTAACACTATGTCCTAGGCAGCTATGTGAACTTTTTTAGAAGTAAAAATTAGTGCTGTCAAAATTAACGCGTTAATGCAGATTAAGCCGTCATCACGGTTAACGGGATTAAAAAATGTTTTTCGCAATTAACACATCTGGAGTGCAGAATGACTCAAAATCCCTGAAATGTTTCTGTCAATGCATTTCGGGCAGTTTGTCCAAGTAGAGTTACCTTCGCACATGCGCAAATGTGCAGTTGATCTGGTAGTGACGGGCAGCTGAACCAATCACCTCAATATGGAAGATGATAAACGCACACTGGCCCACTCGATGGGAAATTTGAGTTGACCGACATAAAGTATTCTGCACGATGTGCAAGAAGTAATTTTCTTTTTACTGAAGCACTTGCAGCTTAAAATATCACACTGACCTGAAGCAAAGTCGGGGATGATGCTAGGACTTTGGCTCCCAGCTTGCGACAAACCAATCACGGAGCATCGGGGACTCAGTAAGTCTACATCGGACATATTGACTGACACAATGGCCAAGTGGATTGCAACAAACTGCAGACCTATTAATATCATTGAGAACACATGCTTTACATTGCTTTAGTTCCTCGTCTCAAGGACCTGAAGTGCCTCCCAAGAGTGACAGAGAGAGAGTGGAAAAATGTTTATAGAGTTTTTTGTTAACACGAATGTTGAAGATGTTCAGTAAACATGTTAAGTGCGTATATTTTCTATTATTTTCTCGAGTCTGTTTGCTCATGCAAAATGAAATTCGATTAATACAGATTAAAAATGAATGATATTTAATCGTGATTAATCAAAATTAATCCACAGTAACAGTGTGATGAATCTGATTAAACATTTTAATTGTTTGACAGCACTAATATATATTATAGATATATATATATATATATATATATATATATATATATATATATATATATATATATATATTAGAGATGGACCGATCCGATATTACTATCGGTATCACTGAGAACGTGTGTAATGGGAGGCAGCAGATATGAAAGATGCCTGAGTGACAGATGAGGGAGTGATGTGAACAGGGGGACACTTAAAATGAGAGATGAGACATATTGCTATCAAGAGACAGATCCAGCCAATAAGGCGTAAAGGGAGAAGATGAAGGGCCGACGACCGAAGATGACAATGACAAACATTTACAGATTAAATGAGGTATTGCCTAAATTACTGGATCGGATATCGGCGAGAAATAAAAAATGTAATCCGATCCATTAAATATCAAAAAAGCACCTCACAAAACGTGCGACATGGCGTAACTCGGCTCATAACCGTAGCACGTGGGAGCAGTGTGCTCACGTGATAGAGCGGCTGTGTGTATTTGTAGCCTCGCTACCAAACCAGCATTTCATCTCCGAGGAAATTATCCCAGAGAGAAGTAAAGCAAGAGTGTAAGTTCATCTCTGAATGTTTGTAAAGCGTTCCCATGTTAAGCTTAACCACCGATATATGGAGCAACTGCCTCTCTCTCCCTCACCTTCCTGCAGCTACTTCAATCTGAAATTGCTTAATGATCAGCTGATCGGCTTTTCTGTCGCGAGTCCGTCTCTCTTCTTTGTTTTTGGCCCACTTTGCACCAGAAAGAGGAAACCAGCGGCTGAACAACAGCAGCACGTTTAACCTTGATAAGCTGTTGTTAGAATTTATTTAATATTATTTTCTAGACCAGGATCTTTTTCTACGTAGCTGACGGCCCGTAACTGTGCAGGGGCGGATCTAGAAAAGTTTGGCCAGGGGGGCCGATAGGGCATGAACAGGGAAAAGGGGGCACAAAGACATACTTTTCTTTCTTATTCTCATTTAAAATATGTAGCTTTTAATAAGTAATTATCTGAATCTTACACCCAAAGTTTTAATCTGATGTAAAATGTATAAAGTCCATTACTGTATATAATAACTGTTAAGTCTAATATACCCTAGTAAGCTATAGTACTTTTTCCTTTGGGAAGGTACCATCTGTGAATTCTGCAATTCTGTTGAAGAAAGATGTTGAATCTATTTAATTATTCTTGAAAAATAATTAATTTCTGTGCATTTTTTTTCACCCTGCATCAAATTAAAGTTGATGCATCATGAGGTGGAGGGTGGGGGGTGGTTCCCTATTTTCTTTTGCTGGGAGTTTGCAACCCTATTAGTTAGGTTGCTTAATATTTCTGCTAAGTACTCTTTAAAATACCAGAATAGGGAGGATGGAGCAGGTTTAAGTTTATTAGATTGATCAGTGTTGCTGAACTATGAAATATTTTGGCTGCAGTGTATTTTTTACATACAGGTATAACAGAATAGCTTTAGTGTTGTTGTTTATTTAAACTTGAGTATGAACTTATACAAAATGCAGCAAGATATTAAAAAAACAGTTTTATTGATTAAAAACACACTATATCGGATTCATATCGGTATCGGCAGATATCCAAATTTATGATATCGGTATTGGTATCGGACATAAAAAAGTGGTATCGTGCCATCTCTAATATATATATTATATATTAGTGTATACTTACCTATTAGTATATAGGTTTTTTTTTAAAAGTTGTATTTCACAGGCGAGAACCTGTGCTAAAAGAAAACTATTCAAATTCTGTTTGAATTTAAGCATACATTCTTTGTGTTTATTCTCCATTTACTTAATTATATTGCATAAATGTCTGTTACAAGCTTAAATATAAAGTTGAAAAAGTGTAATTGCAGCCAGGCTATTGATCAAGTAATCGTGATTAATTACAGAAAATTGTGAGATTAATTTGTTAATTTTTTTAAATCTATTGACAGCACTAATAAAAATAAAAGTGGAACTATAAAGAGTTATCTGGATTAGAAAAAGCCAGCCAAGATCAGATAGTGCTGATCACAACGGATGTGCTTTCTGTGTGCAGAAGGGCACAAAGTATCAAGTATCACACAGGTGAATGATCAGAGATCAAAGGTCAAACCCATCTTAGTGGGCACAGATGATCAGCCATGCTTGCTTTGACAGAAATGTCAGTCTAGGAACAATGGCTTTAAATTAAAGTAGCATCCTGTCAGTCAGACATAGGTTACATATATGTTTGTGTTCTTCACAGTTCATTCACACGTTAAGGGAATGAGCCACAGAGCTCATGGAATATGTGTAACATATAATCCGTGAAGTCAGAGTTTTCTTTGTGGCTATTTTTTGAAAGTTACTTTGATGATTTGAAAGGCCACATTGTGGGAAATGAACCCATACAAACTTATTAAACTGCAGCTGAAAGACTGTGACCTCTCTGAAGTGAAGTACATGGTTTCATTTGATGAGAGCGCTTCATACAACTGTTTTGCTGTGTCTGGGAAATTTATCTAAGTAATTCTTGGAGGAAATGAGTTTGCTTCGAAGGATAGCTGGGCTCTCTTAGAGGTAGGGTGACGAGCTCAGTTATTCCAGAATGACTCGGAGTAGAGCCACCACTCTTCCACAAGGAGCCAGTTCAGGTGGTTTGGGCATTTCACTAGTACGCCTCGTGGAAGCTTCCTAGGTAAGGTATTTTGGGCATATCCTACTGGGAGGAGGCCCCAGACTCCCTGGAGAGATTATATCTCTCAGCTGGCCTGAAATTGACTCGGTGCCTCCCGGGATGAGCTACAAGAGGTGGCACTGGTGAGGGAAGTCTGGGCTTCTCTGCTCAATGTGCTGCCCCCTGGACTCAAAGGGGGTGGGTGGATCGATGGATGCATGCATAGATAATTGGATGGTATTATTTTACGTTACAGCTACACATACAGCTCTGTTGTTTTGGAGGAGATCATGGATGGATCCTGTTTTGGTTTTATGCAGCAGGTTTGTAATAAACTCAGAAAAAAACACTACAAATAACTGCAGGCACCAAACTCACATAATGTCCTGTTAATGTGTCATCAACAGCTGGATTGTGGCAATTACTGGTGAGTCGCATCTCCACTTCACCACTGCATTTTATCATTTCAATCTGTAATAGAAGTATAATTGTAGCTTCATCCACCTTCTGTTGCTTATCAGGCTGCAGGTTGTGGGAGCAACAGTCTATGGCTACGTTCACACTGCAGGTCTTAATGCTCAATTCCGAATTTTTTGATCAAATCCGATTTTTTTGTCTGCTTGTTCACACTACAAATAAAATGCGACGCAAACGCGCTCTAGTGTGAACGCTCAAAGCGGCCCGCATGCGCAAAAGAAGACGTCACACACAACACGCTCTGTTTAGACCCAGAGCAAACAGTATTGTTTGACTGTTGGCCCTTAATATAAAGACTTCGGACTTTACGTTTCCCAGTTTTTGCTTTAAGTTATTTTGTTATTTACATAATAATGTAAATAACCTAATAATGATCCTTATTGCTGTTTTAGAGGAGCGGTGCTTCAAAGGATAGCTGCAGATTTCTGTCAGAATCTGCAGATTATACAGTACAAATAAAATCTTCACGTTTCTCCAACGTTGTCTTCCCAACAGTTTCACTGACATCTACACGGGATGGCCAGGAAGCGTTCGCGATGTCTTCTCGGGTGCTTCTCCGGCGCTGATAATTGGCGTCTGTCTTGTGTCAGTGACGTAAAAATCGGATTTGATGCGCTTTCGCCTGCAGTGTGAACGTAGCCTAAGTCCCTCCATGGACACCTTCTCCAGCTTTTCCAAGGCATTCCTAAAAGTGAATGATGTTTTGTGGCTTTCACTGACTACAATCAAAATAAATGATGGCAACGCAAAGTGGGCGGGATCTGCAACAAACTTTATTGGCAAGGGACTGAGGATACCAATGAGAGTGAAAAATATGACCTGCATTTAATCATTTATTATTATTAACCTCTGGCTCTTTTGTCCTCCCTCGCTCCCCTCTAGGTTTCTTCCTGTTATGAGGGAATTTTTTCTTCCCACTGTTGCCAAAGTCCTTGCTCATAGAGGATCATCGGATTTTTTGAATTTTCTCTATATTATTGTAAGCCTTTACAATATTGTATTGTAGGGTCTCTATCTTACAATATAAAGCACCTTGAGGTAACTGTTGTGATTGGGCAGTATATAAATAACTTGAATTGACCTGCTAGTAAATACATTAGAAGGTCGCCTAGGCAACCAGAGCCTGGAATGTCTGCAAGCAACCAGCTGGCAGCTGCAAAACGATCGCTGCCAGTATGTACGCAGCTTAAACCAGCACAGAGATGTAACCCTACAAGTATGTCATGGGTCTGCCCCGGGGCTTCCTCCCAGCAGGACACTTCACTTAGTAGACGTCCAGGAGGCTGATACCCAAAGCATCTCATCTGACTACTTTTGACATGGATGGGGCAGCAGTCCCTCCCAAATGATCAACCCCGTCACCCTCTCTCTAAGGGTGAGGCCCTTTGGAGTAAGGTCATTTCTGTCACTTGTACCTGCAGTCTCATTCTTTTGGTCACTACCCAGAGCTGGTGGCGATAGCTGAAGGTGGGAACATACACTGACTGGTAAATCAAGTGGAGTGGTTGTCGTGGCCTCCAGTAAGTTGAAACACAAAAACTGTGCCATCTGCATTTACTGTGAGGTTTATGTACCAGAGCTGATGCTGAAAGTAGAAAAGTTCTGATGCTCAGATTTTGCCCTGTGTGCAGAAAAACATGTAAATGTATTCGTCTTTTTTATAAAGGAGTGACTTTGAGGCTGATTCACTTTGTGCAAACTCAGACTGAAAGCAGGTGAGCGACTTCACGTTTCTTTTCTCATGTTGTTAATGTTTAGAGCATTCTCCAAAATAAACATGCCCGTTTTGTAAGGTGTGCACTTTAAAGCTTTTTTTTTCAGAAATCTGTATCTAAAAATGATCAAATAAAATTAATCAAACTGTCTGGGACGTTTTTATCTGGACCTTTTAGATGCGCACTAAAGGTTCCTAAAGTAAATTCCTGTCTTTACCCTTTGAGTGCTTTATAAACCCAGTGGCCTTCTAATGAATTAATTTTGCACTTCTGAACGTTTGGCCTCTTTGTGAGACAAAGCATAGATTAACAAATGCAGCAAGAGGATGTTTAGCTTTTTTTGTGCCAGTGTGTGGCCTCTGTGCTTCTTCTGCAGACAAAACAGAAAAGTAAAATCCTCTTCATGTGGTTCGAGATGACTTGGGGATGTCAATAGTACTGGGCTACTCGTGAAGAAGTAAGCAGCATGCCACCGTGGGGCTGAATTGAGCAATCAGATGCTCATATCATTCAGAACACAGAGCAAACAGACTGACAGCTACTTGGCCCGTCGTCTTACGAGTCAGCCTGAAAGACAGGCAGCGGGAGAGGCAGAAAAGGAGGGATTGTTGGTGGTTGCGGTGATGCTCTCAGTGCTGTGTACTGCTATTGTGCATCAGTCATTGCTGGAGGCCAAGTCTGTCAGGACAGAGCAGGGTTTCCCCAGAGATCCCAGCCTCTCTGCTGGAATGCCCAGGAGGAAATTCAGCCCCGGGGGGGAAAGGATAGATCAACGGACACCCGATATGTTCACAGTGCTCTCGAGTCAGGGCTGCGCAGAAAGACTGGACAAACTATTGAGCAACCTGTCTGAAATCACAGCAAGTTCTGATGTTCCTATTACACTCAAAAGAGATCTAAAATAGCTTCACTATATTCCTGCACAACCCAATGAAAACTACAGTTTCATTTATGGACCACATGACTGTATATAAACGTCTTTTTAAAAGCCATTTATTTATGTCATAATGGAATCATATTAAGCATATTTAGACGAGCAGAAGGCCTGGATGAATGACATGAATGATTTTATTTTGTTTGTTTGTTTTTCCAACAAGAACAATCAGGTTCGGGCAGCAGAGCGAGGCAGCTGCTGTGGAAATCACATATTCCTTTGCCTGCACCAGTCACTTTGTTTAGTTCGTTTCAAAGATTGATGGCCGATGATCAGGGCATTTTGTTCCCTTTTCCCCAGCTGTACATAAACACATGGCTCTCCAGCAGTAATTCAGAAAGAAAAGCTGCAAGAGAATTCATCGTTTTTCACACGGCCTGACAATCTGCGCTGGTTGTGTTTAGTTGGGTTTCTAGCCCAAGCTGTTCTCACTTGTGCTCACTTAAGTACAAAATTATTTTGATTTTCACCAGGAAACATGTAACCTTTCAATTTTTCCAGCTAATACCAACCTGTAGCTAAGGCCAGGAGCTTTGGGTTATGACAGACGGTATGAGATGGCAGATATAAAAGGCCACAAAGCCTTTTTCTTCCTTGGGCAGGGGTGTCCAACTCCAGGCCTCGAGGGCCGGTGTCCTGCAGGTTTTAGATGTGTCCTTGATCCAACACAGCTGATTTAAACGGCTAAATTACCTCCTCAACATGTCTTGAAGTTCTCTAGAGGCCTGGTAATGAACTAATCATTTGATTCAGGTTTGTTGGCGCAGGGTGAGATCTAAAACCTGCAGGACACTGGCCCTCGAGGCCTGGAGTTGGACAACCCTGTCCTAGGGTGTCTGGAGCAAACCAATGGAATTGGTTTAAACGTCTCATTGGGATAACCTCTGGGGTGTTTTCTAAGCACAACAAGCTGAAGAGAAACTTTAAAGTAGGCCCAGTCTACTGGAGAGATTACACATCTTATCTGTCCTGGGATCATCTTGGAATCCCCCATCAGAAATTGGAAAATGGAGTAAACAAAAGAAAGTGGATGGATGGATGGATGGATGGATGGATGGATGGATGGATGGATGTCCATATACCTGCTGAATGTCTGTCAAAGAGCTAAAGTTGTGTTTTTTAGCAATCGCACTTCTTCCATACAAAAACCATTACATTAGCTTCTAAACTTGTAACCATATATAGGATAAGCTCGATGTTTTTCTATGTAAATACATGAAAACCACATTGCATCTATTTAGAACGCGATGTTGAAAGACCATTGGACTCCTGGGGCTTAAAAAAAAATCTATAGTACATCAGGAGTCAATAAAGGGTCATAAAGCAAATCAGAAACCTGGCCAACACAATTGGAACTCTTATCTTCACTTTGTCATTTGAGCAACCTAGAGATTTCAACAGCAAAGCAGCACACAATACATCACTTTCCCAACGGTTATAGATGAAATACAGCGACAAGGTTTAGTTGAAGACATGTTGCAAAAAGAGCAGCCAAATTTTTTTCCCCCCTCGATCTGCATCTGAGAGTCGAGCGTTAACTCTTCAACTGCTGGTTAAAGTGGCTCAAGACTCAAGTCGACAGCCACCTCCTGAGCTGATCTTGAGGACATTCACAGTCACCACTTCAGTGCTGGTTCAGTTTTATTGTTAGCAGCAGCACCATGACTGACACTCTTAAAGCTGCCATTGGTCAATGATATTGTCCAAACATACCAGAGAGGAGCTGGAGATGAACATTTATAATATGCTGCAGAATGAGTAATAGTTGTCTTTACTCTCAAGACATCCATCAAGCAAATTCAAGCTTCAAATCAGGGATGTCAAGCTCATGTTACATGCTTCATGCAGCCCACTTCGATCTTAATCGATGAAACTCTCCTTTCTCTCAGTGTAAATAAGTTTAACTAACCCCTGAGACAGTAAATGAACGATCTGTCGGTCCAAAGTCCAAAATGTCCTTCACATTTCCAAACTCATCTAGTGGCCCAAATTGGAGTTTTTGCCTGGCCAATTCAGGCCCCCAGGCCTCCTGTTTGACACGACTAGTCCAACAACAGTATCAGTTTCCATATTGGCTAAATGGCATCATATGAAGAAGCACCTGTAGCTTTAGATGAATGTGATGTTGTTCCAGCAGCTTCTGGAGCC
The DNA here is from genome assembly GCF_013358895.1 of Oreochromis aureus. Classification (NCBI taxonomy): domain Eukaryota; kingdom Metazoa; phylum Chordata; class Actinopteri; order Cichliformes; family Cichlidae; genus Oreochromis; species Oreochromis aureus. The sequence goes on from NC_052958.1 coordinate 3,483,111, forward strand.
AATTTTAGGTATATTCACTAACAATGGACATCAGTGATAACAGCTTTGTCCAAAGTGTTAAGTGAATCTAAAAAAAATCATCTTGAACTGGATATTAATTATTGATTAATTACTGCTTTCAATCTGTTATCTAAATGGAAAAGACCTGACCTTAATCTCTAGAGAATACATGAGAGGTCATACAGTCCAGACTGGCTTGAAATGAAATCAAAGTGATAAGTGATAATGTAAAGACTAATACTCTGAGAACATCTGTAGGCTCAAACGCTACAAGACTGCAAGAGGAAGTGCTTCAGATAAAATTTATAGTCTATCAGATAACTCCATCTGCTGGTCAAAGCTCATCATTCCTACAGAGAAACATCAAAGCATCAAGGGAAATGATAAGCAGCCGTCTATGAGGCTTTAAGTGAGCTACAGTGCCACCCAGTGGTTAACTCAGGAACAGTTATACATTTAACAGCGTTTAACAGCAGCTTGACACGCTTTGAATTCAGTAGTTAAAAGCAATATCATGTTTTCCTGCTCTATTTCCTGACACTGAATGAGACTCTTTGCCCTGTGAAGTGACATCCATGCACATTTGCATTGATAACCAACAGGAACGCTGTCTCTTTGTCTCCTACCTCTGAAGACATCCTAGAGTAGACAGAAATGCAGTTTCCTCTCAGAGCACTTAAATTGCAAAATGCTGAAAAGTTATTGCAGAAAATGTGTTCAACGATGCCAAAAATAAAGCAGTGCCTACCAATATTTAAAAAAATAATGTGTTATTAAAATGTTGCTTGGAAGCTTTAAGTAAATCCCTTTTATCAAATTGAGGGTGGTTGGGTATGTGAGGTCTCCTGGCCAGGTCGCCAGTCTGTTGCAATGTTTAAAAAAAATGTCAGAAATGATTAAAAAATGATGTGTTTCTACATCTCACATGTGTAGGTGTTATGCTGGATTGCTTAAGGCTTCAAAGCAAGCTGTGGCATCACAGAAATCCTGCTTGTGCTTAAAGTGTGGGCCTTAAACTCAGCACTGTCATGTCAAACTGTGCAGAAAGAAGCTCAAACTTTGAATAAAAGCTGCAATCAATAAATAACAATAAGCAAAGCAAAACTATGGAGCATAGATGGACACCTGGACTTCAAAATCGCAATCCATCACATATAATATAACCCACTACAACAGCGCCGCAAGCTATTTTGACAGTGTTGACTCATATGATCAAAATGTGAATACTAAAATCTCTTTTGAAGGTAAGGTTTAGTTAGCCTGGATTGCTTTATATTGCTCAGATGTTCCTGTTGCTGCAAAAGCTCACAAAAAAATAAATAAATCAACCGCCCTTTAAAAAAAACTTCCACTCTTCTCTCTTTATTTAACTAACAGGGTTGGTGATTTTAAAAAACCCCGCTGTTCTCTCAAACACTGAGGATGCTCCATCAGAGTGGCTGAATGAGCTTTTATGCCTCAGAGGGTGGATGATCCCCTGACGACTCATTTCAAAAACACCAGGGTGTGAAAAGAAATGGGTCCTCTTGGGATTGCAGCCAGCCGGCTTAAGGAAAAGAGGCCACCCGGCTTTGCGGGAAATTGAGAGCAATCTTGGTGTTTTTGACACGGCTGTCAGTGGGGCGCTTTAATTTAGGGATCATTTTTAGACCCCTGCCTGATCTCCTAGTAGAGGATGCCTCCGCACATAATGATACCTACTAATTCTGTGGGCGCAGCTTGAGCGGCTGGAAATGGCTAATAACAGCCCAGCTGAGGTCGGTCTACCAGCAAATGTCAGGCAACAGAATAACAATTCATGAAATGGATGAGCGGTTTATTGATTCCGTAAGACAAACACGATAAACTGGCTGCTGTGTGTCTTCACTGCAGCTCAGGAAATCAATCCCTCCGGCGTTGGGAGCAAAAGGCAGCTGAAGTTGGCTTCAAAAATTCATGTATGGGCTGTCAGCGAAAGAAGAGCTCATTTTTTCTGATTAAAGCACTGTTTTTTTTTTCTGTCACATTCCATCGTTCCTTTTCCTTGTTACCATGACAATTTTAATTCCAGCAAAGAACGCTAATGCAAAAGCCGACTAAGACCAAGGACGTACGAGTCTATCATAAACAATAACACGTCTCACTTCATTCAAACTGAAGCACAAGAATGTTTCTCATTTGGCAGGAGAGTAGAAAGAGAAATACAAGCTATCAAAGTTGAACTTTTTTTAATCTTAGCAATATCTTCTTTTTAGATGCTAAAGAATTTGGTGGCTAATTAGCTTACTGACAATGAGATGTTTCAAAAGTAGCATCTTAAAGGAATACAGATGTTTTTCGAAATACACCTACTTGCTTCCAGACGAGTGTCAGATTAGTACTACAGTTAATATCATTGTGTTAAAAGTAGATAGCCTAACTTAGCATAAACATTGGAAGCAGTTAGCCTAGCACTTTGCAGAATTACTTCAATTATATGAACTATATGAACTCACTTTATATTTATATTTTATATTTTTATAGATATTTCTTTATGAATAAAAACCTATATTTTGTCAGTTAGCATGCTAGGCTAGCTGTTTCTAATCTTCATTTTACTCTAATGCCAGCTTAGTCCAGCTTCACTCTTACATCCATGAGAACAGTTCTCTTTTACAAAGCATGCACACTTTTTCTCTAATTATATAATTTTTTTAAAAAAATGCTAATTTATAGTTTAATAATCAAACAGTCAATGTAAAGAAGCCTTATATGAGGGTAAACTGATTGAACTTTTTATATGTCTTCCAGCTGTAGACTTGCTTTTACAAGGTCTGGTGATGTATCAAAGAAGTTCACTCTAAGTTTGAACAAAGTTTAATTTGCCATGTCCTACCTGCAGATACTACTACACTTTATACAGCAGTAGGAAGGTTATTTCCACTTAACTGCTCATTGGTTTTTGTGATCCGCTGTGGAAATTTTAAGGGAAGCACGACTTTAAATGACATGGAAGAGTTCTAGTACCCTGACAAACAAATCAGTCACACTTCAGTTCATTATTTGCTGGAATTTGAAGTGATCTCAGATGAGTCATTTCAGACTTCAGAGAGCAAGCACTGTGATGTGAAATGTTTTCTACTCAAATATAAACCCACACTTGTGCTACTACATTAAAAGGCTTCCGCTCACCAGTCTGTGTGCTGATCATCAATCACCAGCAGGATCTTAGGCTTGCGTATCACAGGCTTGGCTGGCTGAACACCTCCTGCAGAGGCGCCTTCAGCAGCCGCCGCCGCCGCCGCTGACTTAGCATGCGCGGCAGCCGCCACGTTCTGGGCCATCTGTGCACTCTTCACCACGCTGGAGAAGGAGCTGAGGAAGCTCCCTGAGCCTGAGGCCGGACCAGAGGCTGAGCCAGAGGATGTGCCCGAGGCTGGAGGCTGGCTTGGGACGCTCGGGGGCTGCCGCCTCTCTGTGGCTGGGGAGGCAGGAGAAGAAGTTGATGAGCCTGGTGGGGTCGGCCTCTGCAGATCCATCATGTAGCCGTTGGGGAGGTTGGCCACAAAGCTGCTGTCTGACAGGCGCCGGCGAAGGTAGTTCATGGTGATGGGCTGGTGGATCAGTCAGGCCAGAGGTGAGAGGGAAGAACGCCTGTAGTCCTAAAAGAAAAAGAGAAGATCCAAAACATAAGAAGCGAGCTCAGGCTCAGTTTTTAGTGCTCTCTATGGCTGATGTTGTGTTAGTCCAACATACAAGCTACACCAATCTTTGCTGGAGCGGTTGTCTCTTCGGTTGTCGCATTCTGAATTGACATATTCACAGAAAATCCCCCAGAGCTAAAGAAGCATTTTAACTTCTTCTGGGTAATTGCTTGCAGCCAGCAAAATTAATGTTTTGATTCAGACTAACTGCTCTAATCAGCCATGTTTCCTGCTCCAGCAGGCAGCTAATCAAGCAAAAACAGCTCTGATAAAAACGTACAAAATGAGTTTATCACACAGTTAGCGACTAGATGATGATCATGATGGAGGATGTACAGTGACGATGATAGTTATGGCACAGAGAACTGTTTGGTGCTTCCCTACACCGAGCAAACAAGGTCACAACAGAACAACAAAGTGTCAAACCCCCCTTTCTCAAAATGAGTGCACATGAACAGAATGATGCAAACTTGACAGCAGTTCCTCCAATGGCAACTTGAGGTTTGCTCCTAAATGAAGTCAAACTCAACAGACTCTTCTGTTAAAATGCCCAAAGAGGAAAATAACTTTTTTTTCCTTCCTCATCTAATCGTATTTCTCTGTCTTTAACTTCCAATATAAAGCACCATGAATGGACAGTTTGGTGCTTCACAGATAGAACTGATGAAAGGGTGAGTGAGATTTGTAGTAGAAAGTGCTTTGGGCAATCTATTAGAGTGGAAAAGCACTATGTAAGTACCAGTTCATTTACCATGTATTTAATTATTCTAGTCATTTAGCTTTATTCATGTCTATTAATAGCGGACCATCGCGTGAGTGTCCTGCAGCTTTGGTATAAAGAAAAAAAACAGGAAATGCTTTCTCAAGATTAGTTCTGATGATAATATATCAGTAGTGTGTTTACAGTAATCCAGATGATAAGACACTGAAAAAGCTGTCAGGTTATGAATTTTTTAACACAGCCTAAAGTGAGTAAAAGATTATCAGTAGTATCTATGGAGAGTTTGAGTTAGTTCACTGAGCAGACTACATATGGCATGTAAGCATCAGGATTAGATGCTGAGGCACAGATGAATCTGATCCAAGTGGCAATATTTAAAAATATGATGCTTCTCTACTTTTCCATGTTCACACTAATCAGCATCAGACCTCAGGCAAAATGAACCACAGATGGAAAGCAGTGTCACACCGATGAGGATGAAAAACTAGAGCTGTTATTACTGTGACACTTAAAAGTTGTTCCACTGTGATTTTCTTTTTTCTTATAACAGCTATGAATCTGTTAAACCCGATTTGCATAAGATCGAGTTACCCATGCCGGGTGGGACAGAAACCGCTGGCAAATAATTCAGCGATGCAGCCGTGATGATGCAAAGTTGGAGGAGATTCATAGCTCATTTCTTTGTAAAGCAGACAAGAGTCAGTTGGAAAAAACTGTTATATAACACATGGAACCCAGCGAGGCAGAGGAGAGACATTCAGGCAGATTAGCCATCAAACTGCAGTGAAGCACGCACGCAAGCGGAGAGGAAAAGAAACCCCTAAACCTGATTAAAACTAGGCTGCTCCCACTATAAATGGAGCTTGGATTAGATGAAAGTGCATTTCTTATTGTGGCGTCATGTCTCAGGCGGATGCGCCCAGTGTTTGTGGCTGTGTTTTTGCAGGGGAGGAGAACCTGACAAGCCTGCAGACATAAGAGAAGGATGTGGAGCAAATGTTACATCTTGACAAGTTATTGTAGTCAGCTTATCGCCAAAAGGAAGCTTTCAGTGAAACTTACAGTTGTTGCCTGATCATTGCTAGGCAAGAAACTGAAGTGAGACCTGAGCTGCACAGAAGCTGAACTGTACTATTCTGCTTAGCAGCAGCACAGTTTACAGCTGTTAGCAGTGTGAGAAAGCAGCACTGGATCTCTCTGACAGAACACTGAGCTCAGAGACGAGTAACGCCCGATTAATATCAGTCAGGTTACATGAATTATTACTAAATACAGCACAGTGTCCACAATGACCTGATCGTTTTCATCCTAAGGTAAGAGTTGCACTCTTTTAACTCTGTAGACAAAACATTCATTGCATCACCTGGCCATCCGGCAAATTAAAATACAGCATTCACCATCCACTTAGCTCTAATTTCGCCTTCACTAGGTCCCGAGAAAAAGATCAGGCCCTTAATCTGCTAATTATGCTCCCCCGTTAGTGACTAACTTTCACCTTATTGCTGTTTGCTGCTGGGCAAATAGCATACAGCCATATTATCATGGCTCCCCGCTAGAGAAGCAGGGCTGCTGAGAGTGCAGCAGTGACAATGAACCACAACACTAAAGTACAAGCCGAAAACTAAAATTAGCTATAAAAGTTTCAAAAGTTTTCCACAAAAGTGTGTGAAGCTGCAAATATATGTGACTTTTTTGATATTACACAAAACTGAAAGATTGTTAGTGTAAAAATGTTGATTTTTTTTTATAGGCATTTAAAAAGTGTCTCACCATAAAGCAGTTTTTAACATATGGTACCGAGGGAACCCCATTTTCTACAAAATGCTGCAATACTGAATAAAATCTAAATCTATCAATCTTTCATTCACAGTAGAACATAGAAAACAGATCAAGTGTTTAAACTGAGGAGAATACTTTGCAACTAATTTGGTTAAATGGCAACAAATTTGTGGCAAAAAGCACCTTAGAGGCAAATTTTCCCAGAAATAAAGACGAGCTGAGGTTTATCAATTTGCAAAAAAACACTTCATCTACAAATTGCGGAACAATTTCAGAATGTTCCTCAACATAAAACCGAGAAGACTTTGAATAGCTCATCATCTACAGGTGTTAGTGTTTTGTGTTTTGGTTCTTTCATTTTGTTTATTTGATTATATTCTAGCTTTCTTTGTCTAATGGGTTATAGGACTGTTCTAAGTTTAGGTTCTCTGTGTGGTTTATGTTAGAGTTTTGGTCTTCTGGTTTCTGTCTGTTCTCCATAGTTGCTGTCTCCCCCGTCAGCTGTCTCTGTGTTATGTTTCCTGTTTTACTTTGAAAGTCCATGTCTCATATTAATGTATCTGGTTTTGCTTCCCGTGTATCGTTAGCCCTGATTTGTCCCAGCTGTGTTTTCCTCCTGTCTCCCATTCCCTGATTGCTCCCTCTGTGTATTTAAGCCCTGTGTTTTGTTTTGTCTGTGTGGTGCTCTACCTTCATTCTAGGCATCCTTTCTCAGAGAAGGCCTTGTATAGTTTACCAAGACAATGCTAACTGAACTAGCCTGTCTGCAGTCCAAAACGTTCACAAACTGAAATCATTTAGAGTATCATGAACCAAAACTTAAGACCTCCGCAGTTCCCAGAAGTTTACAGACTTTTTGAAGATGTGTTGCTGACATCAAAATTAACATGAGTTAATGGTACATTTCTCAGTTTAAACATTTTATATATTTTCTGTGTTCTGTTATCAATAAAATATGGCTTTATGAGATTTGCAAAATGAATGCTTTCGGTTTTCAATTACATTTTACGACGCCTTTGACTTTTTGGGAAATGGGTTTTTATAAATTATGGACATTTTTGAAGCCTTGAGTGTGTTTGTTTTTTTTTTACCTGATGCCGTCTTGGTATTTTGAAATACTTTTGATTGCATTAGGACGAGAGGGTGAAGAAGTAAGTAATGGGAGGTAAAGCATTGCTAGATTTAAAGCATTGCTAGCCAAGGTACCTAATGCTAGCTACCATGGCTAGCAATGTGAATTGTACAGATGCAAATATATGCTATGCATCGCTAACATATAAAAGTCCCTCAAGCAACACAGATAACTAAAGTACAGGGTTTGGGACAGGATGTTAGTATAATTAAAAAGAAAGAAATACACACAAGCACCAACACATGATCTCAATGACTTCTTGTGTGAGGCTGGAAATATTCAAGTCAATGGCCATAAATAGCATTTAATATAACAATTGATTGAATTTGGAGCCACTGGAAGGACTGCCCAAGTAGTTGTCCTGAATAAAACATTAGCATTCTGTTAATCAGTTCAGGATTTCCACCCAGTTATGTGGAAGACCTTATGATGCCTAGCTGATAGTACCCTTAATCGTGCAGAACTTTAGGCTTTGACAGTGGGGGTGAAAAACTTCTTTTTAAAAGGAAGAAAGTGGGGCAGCCATCTCCCATGACCAGCTAAGCACAAGATTAGTTATATTACTTTCTGTAGAGTTTTTACGATTATGAAAATGAAATGTAAGACATTTCCACATGGATCTCACATTTGAAGCCTGCCTCAAGTGGCCATTTAAAGCATTGCAGATTTTGGCACATGCACACTGTTTGTTTTCAGCACCATAATCTGTGGCTTGAGACTGATATACATTTACTCTCTATTGAATATACAGCAGCAGGATGTTATTTCTAGGACGGAATCACAGTCAACAGTGTGCTTTCTTTATGACAGTCATAGAATAAAGAGAACAGCAAACTGTAGCGATTACAGGCAAAGAGTTACTGACTGGCAGCTCTGTCCTCTTTGTAACGACTTGATCTCATTGAAAACACAAAAATCTCTATCTTTACACTTGTGGCACATTTCTACTTTTTCAACCACCCCTCAGCCAAGTTTCCTCTGTGCCTGAAGTTTTATAAAAGCCTTAAAGGTTTTTCCTCTTCGTTCTCTCAGCAGTATACTCGCACACTGTTACTCCTGAACAGGTGGCAACACTGCTCATGGGACTCTAGCAGGAAGTAACAGAAACAGGGTCAATCGCTGGTTACTGTGGCAAAGCCTGAGTTTATACTGAAATATCCAAACATTCAAAAGCTTGAATACTGCTTAGTTGAAATAGACGATAGCAACAATGCGACTGTTATGCCGAATCACATTTGACACAACGGCCGAACTCGCTGTCGCCTGAGTGGCTAAAATCAGCAGCATATAAAAGAGATATTAGAGAAAACTCTAACAGCCAACAGGACTTTGGCTCAGCAATAATCACAGGCTTAGCTCCATAATGAAGGGGAAGGAGGACGATAATGCCACACCATACTCTGGACCCCCGCTGATGTACAGCGTGCGTTTTTCTATATTTAAAAATCTCGAAATTGACGAGGAGAGAGTGCGGCAGACCCAGCAGCCTTCCTTCCTGTTCTTTCCTCCTTCACATCCTGTCTGCGAATCTGTTACATCTAACACATAATCTGAACGCCTCTTCTGTGAATTTACACACCAGAGCCTGATAGAAGTGTTGACTGAGTGGTGGAAGACATACAGCAGTGCCACGTCGTCTTCTTTGACCACTCCACAGGCCTACAGGAAGTTAAGAGAGTGTGCCATATATTCACACCGTGCCATACAGACTACGTGCTCCCCGCTAAGGTTTTCAAGTCCCTGCTTCTCCTAAATGACAAAGTGTGGAAACCTAAACTGTGTGTTATCTAAGATCCTAACTGCTCTTAACTTCCTTCTTAAGGCTCTTACAGGAGCGTACAGCGCCCCTCACACCCCAAAGCCAAACACGAACACACGGGCAGATATTGTCTGCTAAACTGGAACGAGCTTACAGGGATCAGTGCTCGTCTCCCCGGTGTGCAGCGTGTCACCACGAGCAGTCGAACAAGGTTTTAATTATTCATGACAGTCTGAGGTGAGTGGCTGGGGGTTGTAACGAGTGAGAGCAAAGCATAGCTGCCTGGACTCGAGTCAGAGCGAGGTATATGAATTTAAAGAGAGCAGAGAGACAAAACGCTGGGAGAACGAGCTGGCTGGAACCTGCCCTGAGGCATTCTGGGGGATTATTAATAAATGTGTGGGAATCGGTGCCGTGTTGATGCTCATGATGTTACTATCCTGGAGCCATACAGTAAAAATTCCTTGGTGGCAGGCCCTGTTGTCATGGTTACCATAGATCATATTAATATTCATCGATCATCATCATCAGTCAGTCTCTCTGTCTACCTGTACACATGTGTTGTTGCTTCCTTTGCTGTTTTTGGAAACAAATCGGTCAAACTACTCAACAGCGAGCATCTTAATCTACAAGGCAGACAGCCATGAAATAAGCCGGGCCCATTAAGGTTTATAAGATTCTTTCAAATTACCTTGACCTCTTCTGTAGAGCCATCCTGTCTCAAGCCTCAAAAACTAATTAAATCACTGCTGTTTTGTTGCTTCAGGCCAATGCTCTCACCCACCTCAAGCAAAGAAAAATTAAATACATATGTTTTTGTTTTTCCAAAGCAAAGTCCCAGGCTTCGTTATTACGTCTGCCTTTTTTTGATTTAACTATAATACCTCTTTACATTGTATTAGATTACCTAACTTCTCCTATTAACATTTAACCCAATTTTGATTTTTGACTTGACAGCTGATCTAGTCATCTGTCAATAAGTCAGCCCACCTTTGGGGTCTATTCAATTCATTTTTATTTATATAGTACCAAAGTTAGATATAAGGTGCGAATCTCATTGCTTGTAAAAAAAATAAAATCTCATGTTTTCATCCAGTATGACATGTTTTTCTTTGTCTTTCTGGGGTTTGACTCACTTTTGAAGGCCTTTGGGGCCCTGATGCTAGCTTATTCAGAAGCAATGGCTGCCTCCTGCTACATATGGCCTCACAATCATTAGAATCTGAATCTGAATACTTTAATAATTCCTAAGGAAATTATGTTGGTTACAGTTGCTCCAAGACAGTAACAGTAACAGACTAAACTAATTAATAATACAAAATGTTACAAAGTTTACAAATTGAACAAATAGCACTAATATATACAAATCGCACAATTATAAATATCAAGAATATTACAGAGGTGAAATATATATGATTGACATTTAACTCTAACCTGTGAACTTTGTCATTTGCTATTTTACGTAAGAGCAGCGGTCCCCAACCCCCGGGCCATGGACCGGTACCGGTCCGTGAGTTGTTTGGTACCGGGCCGTGAGAGTTGAGGCTCGCGTGTAAAATTATGGTTTTCAGGGTTTTTACCATTAACTCGGTTTCCCAGGATCTTTCCCGTGTTGTAGTTGTGTCTTATTTTGAAATAAATATTTACGCGTTGCCATAGCAACCAGAGAGCATTAAGGGGCAGAGAGGAGGATGTTACTCTCAATGTTGATGCCGCATTTCTGACGCTGCTAATAAAGTTACGCAATTACACAGTGAATTTGTGTTTATTATTATATTTACAAAATACCACCGTTTTTGTCTCGGTCGTATCATTTTATTTGGTTGTATTTATCCGCGACACCTTAAAGGCCAGTCTGTGAAAACACTGTCTGACATTAAAGCGGCCCGACGTGCAAAAAAGGGTTGGGGACCGCTGCTGTAGAGCGTGTGCAAACGGCTGTAACTACTGCAGTGTTTACAGTGTGTTAGATGGAGGAGGTGTGCCGGGAGACGGCCACGGGCAGGAATGATTTCCTGTGTCATTCAGTGGTGCTTTTTGGTAATCTCAGTCTCTCACTGAACGTGCTCCTGTGACTAGCCAGCACGTCATGGAATGGGTGGTAGGTATTATCCAGCATTGTCCTTATCTTGGACAACATCCGCCTCTCCAACACCACCCTAAGGGAGTCCAGCTCCATCCCCACAACATTACTGGCCTTGCAGATCAGTTTATTGAGGCTGTTGGCCTCAACCTGCTGCCCCAGCATGCAACAACATAGAAGATGGCAGTGGCCACAACAGACTTACAGAAAATCCTGAGCATTGTCCGATAGATGTTGAAGGACCTCAGCCGCCTCAGAAAACAGAGACGACTCTGGCCCCTCCTGTAGAGTGCAGTGCTGTTTTTAACCCAGTCCAAAGCTAGTAGTATTTCCTATTGTATGGCTCCACAAGCTAACACAATCAGATGTTACTGCCTTTGAGCAACGTTTGGGAAACTAAAAATACATTTTCGTCTTCACTGATCATCACTGCTCATGTTTCATACGTTTGCTTAGCTGTAAATGCTACTAACCGTTCGATGGTCCATATGTACACCGCACTTTGCAAATAACAGAATTCAGACTGTAACAAAACAACAGCATCATCACATAATCTGCACTGTTTTCTCAGTCACTTAGTAACCCACGCTTATTTTACGTACGGCTACAAGCAGGGCAGAAGTCCATCTAACTAACACGCCAACCTTTCAGGAAACAGGGATGTTCGCATGACTCATCTTTGTGTGCCTAGCACTCCGCCACCTTTTTCATGTTGTTACTAGGAGTGCACTAGGAGGCTATGGAGCCAATGGAAAAAAACAAAACATCTCTACCATTATCATACAATAACAATATCAACATAAAGCTCTGGAATAAATAAATTACTTCTGTCTCAGTCTGATATGTTTAATGCACAATATTAAACTGGTTAGATTATGAAGGCATGACTTTATTGGGCTGTATCACGTGACCTCATAAGAAGTCCATTACCAAAATTGCTACATAACAAAGTAGATTAATTAATGGTAATAAACACATATATAGTGTTCATGCTCAATACAGAATGTGCTCAGAGCAGAAAATGTTCTAAATCCTAAATATCAGCAGCGGCATTTGCTATCAGCTAAACTGTTATTTATGCGTACATACATATATCCATCCATCCATCTTTATACAGCACTGGCTCAAAACGACTTCAATCGGTCCGACTGTTAGAACCAAAACCTTTAAATTTGACTAACTTTGCAGAAAACTGAATCCTTTGAATTTGGGCCACACCAAGCAAAAGGTTTTGCCACATATTTTTCCAGACTTAGATCCATAAGAACCTCCCAATACATCACAAGTTCAAAAATACTAACTGCACAACATTATAAAACATACTGTTAATCTGCAGTATCTTTCTCTCCCTGTACGTTCTCGCCTCTGCGGCGGCCGAGACGTTTACAGCAAAGATGGTATGTTGAGTTGCTGTGGGAGGGTGCGTGGACGCCTGCTGCTTAGTTGATCAGCCATCGCAAAACTTGCAAAATGGCAGCTTGTGAAGACACTATTAGCCTCTAGGGTGTTGATTTCAATGCACCAAAATGCTAACATGCTGCGAAATGCTTTCAGTGCACTGCCTCTCCTTTCTACCAACTTACTTCCAAGCAAGACATTGTGCCAAGACACAATTTAGATAATGGGGACATAATTCCGATTAGGAATACAAAATCCATTTCAAAAACCACGAAGCGTTGGACCTAAACTGAAAATCTCACTAATTTTGCACTGAGAGCGCACCTAGGAGGAGCAGGAAAGTCATCGTCGAACTGCGAAACTCGATAGTTCAAGTGACACAACAGTCTCAGTTCACTCTAAGTGTCTGCAGCAGCAGCAGCGAGGAGTCACCGCCGAGTCACCGCGGTAGTGACCGAGCCAAGCCGTCACTGCAGACACCGCATTAGTGCATGTGCACACAAAAAGGCAGGAGGCAGACTAAATGTACTGAATCGCTGCAGAGATTAGAGGTTCATCAATCCATCAATCACTCAGTCAGTCTCAAACAACCTTGAGCTTAAAAGAGACAACATCTTTCAGTTAAAGGGAAAAATATACAAGTGTAAACACAATTCTGGCTTTCAGCATTCCGTATAAAGCTCCAGCACAATGTAATCCAGTACACTATCCATTCCCTTCATATCTGAGCTATGACCAACAGGTTGTCAGTGAATCATTTCCATAATCGCAGCATCAGTGGCATATTGATTCATTCAGAGCAAGCCTCCACATTACTACAACTTGCATCTCCTATTCATTTCACAAACTGCTCTATTTTCTGCATTAACTTTGACACGCGTCCAGTAACGCCGGCTGATTAAGGACAAAAAGGTCACTCTTATCTTGCAATTCATCTTTTATCCAGAAAACGTGAATCATTAGCAGCTGCAGTCGGCCTTTCATGCTGAGGAGCATCTGCTGGAAGGGAAGCAGGTAACTGCTGATGGACAGAAGGCTTGCATCTGCCTCCTGATGACCTCATTACTATTTCATTGCGTTTATTTTGTAGTGTGGCGTCATTGGTAATAAAAATTAATAACTAAGTTGTAACGCTGCATCCATTGTGCAGCACAAAAGTGCATTACAATAAATTACAATAAATACGCATGTTTGTTTGCAACACTTAAAGATCAGGAAATTTTTTATTTACTTTTTAAGGGCTTTTTTTTTTCTTGCTCCACAACAATTATGCTCTCTGGGTAAATAAGAAAAAACACTGGGTGTGGTATAATCTGATCTGTAACCTGGCAACAAAAACAAATAACAGCACAGTCATCATTCATCTAAATCAAAACATCATTACAAAACTCTGATTGGCAGACCGAAGTATCTGAAAGTTACCTAGACAACCAAAACCTGGAATGTCCACTAGTGACCAGCTGTCAAAGCTTTAGCATCCAGCAAATCGCTTCCAGTGTGGATACAGCCTTAGCAACAGGCTAGTAAACAAGATGGTGGTCGCAAGCACCCCTGTGTTAGCAACTAGCTAGCATTTAGCTGCTAAAAATATACCTAGCTTAAATTAACAGACACAGAAATAGAGTAAATATTGGACCAGAAGGCCAGAAACAAATGACGTTAAAATATTCTTCTGACCAATATCAGGTTTTTCAACCAATTGCCGATATTTACTTGACTCCGAATCGGCAACTCTTTTTCTTCTTAAGAAAAAGAGTTGTTCTTTTTCTTATTATGTTCTTAATGTATATAAATTTATTAAGCTTTCATATAGACGGTAACATTCTGTACTGTCATGATACACATACATCAGGATAGGCTAATACTGGCTAGCTGGTCAGCTCTGATCTGTATGCTAAGAAGTCAAAATAAAAATATCAATTTTCTGTGTTGCGCTCGTTTCTGCTGCCCCCAAGCGGCCGAAATAGTTACTGCAGGTTTAAATTGGTTTAAAAGCATATTTAGATATGATTTTTATTATTATTAAGATATTACTATTAAATAATTAAAATACCTTGGACTGGGTGAGCATATAAAGTAAAATCTAAAAGTTAGCTTTTTATTTTAAACCAGATTAGTGAAAAGTAGCAGCTCAATTAGCACTAAAACAGGCTCTTCTACATCAGTTTCATGTCTCTTAATGGGAACCACACACACACACACACACACACACATAAATTAATGCAGCCTGACATCTGCCTTAACACAGCACTAGACTGGCCACCCCCTGGTCACAGTCATGACATGGATAGCCCCTCTCCCCACCTCCCCTCCCTTACAGCGGAGGAGTGACTGGACTGTAGGCTGCAGAGACACGGCTGAGGGAATCCCTGCACAGACCTACTCTATATCATCTGAGCTGCCAATTCAAATGAGCCTGACACAGCAAAACACTGCGCTCGTGTAGCCAAAACACATCTTTTCCATCGGAGCGATAATAATCAATAAAACATGATTAATGCCCAGGATAAAAAATAAGCTTCATTGTGTGAAGCAGCAGCTGTTCTCTCCTAACAGAACAACCCGCAGCAGGAAGCACAAACACCCCGACAAAGGCTGGGAACAGAAACGTGGGCATGATGCTGAGAACCAGAAAGCGCAAACACGCACAATTTACCTGAGCGGCAATTGTCAGTTATCAGCAAGTGTCGGGCGATGACCCTGCTTCTTCTTCTTCGTCTTCTTCTACTGATGCTGCTGCCTCTTCTTGTTTTGCGCTCAGGTCCACGGTCCTCCTCAGCCTCCCAGCCAAGTCCCCCCTCACTCTCTTTCTCTCACTCTCTCTCCACAATGCATGCTGGGAACGTGAGGGGTGTAGCGTATTCATTACCGCAGTCGGTCCTGTAAGCTCATTGGTCGGATAATTATTTCTTAAAATGAAATGGAAAAATAAATTAAAGAAAATTATATTATAAAAATTGTTCTCATGTGTTTAATTCAAATATCCCTTTAAATATGTTTTGATTTTTTTTAAATTAATCATGAAATGTGCATTTAATGTAGAAAATATGAACCTGCTCATCCATGTATTCAGTTTGCTGAAGGATGTCAGTGCATATAGAGAATGTGCAAAGGGACACTTTGACAAACTCAAAGAGAATCACCATGGTGACGGTGACAGTCTGCAAAAATCTTAAATTGTCGAATATCTCATTGCTAAACTTATGTGAAATAATGCAACACACACACACACACACACACACACACACACACACACACACACACACACAGGCACTAAGTTTAACATTTGCCTCCGAAATGTAGTGTGGTGCTATGACACTACAGATTTTGTTATCGAACAAATGCCAAGTAAATTCAACGCCAGTATTTCTGATACCGATACCAGTACTGATATTTTTACCCTATAAAAGGCAGCTTATCTACGGCAGAGCATGTGTGTATGAATCATAAATTCTGAGCAGATTTGAATGAACACTGATTCACTTTTACATCCTTTTTACTTTCCACAATAATTAGTTAACACAACAAAACACACCTTTCAGCTTTTCATGTATTTTGAAACTGGGTTTTTCTGAGACCTGCAATCTAAACGTGCCTGTCATTAAAGGACTTTGGGTCAACGTCTGTTGTTTGTATGCTAGAAATATAATAGACATCAAAGTCAGCACAAAAAGGTTCAGACTATGTTCAGTGGGCTACAAACTGAACTTGGAGGATAGAAACAAAGTATTGATCTTACTGCGCTAGTATCAATCTGATACCAATACCAGCGTTCATATCAATGCTATTAATATTTGGAACGACTGGCCCACCCCTAGTAGTGACATAGAAAACCCAAGAAAGGCACTTATGACAGTAAGGTCACTGCACTGAGATTGCCTCCACAGTCACCAGATATAAATCCAATAGAGCACTATTGAGATGTGGTGATTCAAATTACAGATGCCGAGCTGACAAATCTGCAGCAACTGTAGGATGCTGTCATGTAAACTTGGACTAGAATCTCTGAGGAATGATTCCAGCACCTCACTGAATCTGCACACAAGAATTAAGGCGCTCAACTTGCCACAACCAAAGTCTACAGCAGGGGTGTCCAACTCCAGGCCTCGAGGGCCGGTGTCCTGCAGGTTTTAGATGTGTCCTTGATCCATCACAGCTGATTTAAATGGCTAAATGACCTCCTCAACATGTCTTGAGGCCTGGTAATGCACTAATCATTTGATTCAGATGTGTTGACCCAGGGTGAGATCTAAAACCTCCCGGACACCTGCCCTTGAGGCCTGGAGTTGGACACCCCTGGTCTACAGGTATTTACGCTGCCCCCAAGTGACCAATAAAACATCTACTAATGCTTCGATGACAGGCATCCTCCCAACATACCACCACTTACCATCATCACAACAAAATATAAATGAAGAAACCAGTAGGAAGATATTGGTGATGCTGATATCAGCAGTGGTAAATATTTGATGACAGCAAAAAAAGAAGGGATTAAAAGCTGACCCCCTGGCTTTTACTGATGTAACAGAGAGTAATAACGTCACTGATTTCTTTTAATGACCGACTGTCTGCAGACACGACGCCCAGTTTGTTTCACTGGGGTCAAAACAGAAAAAGCTGATGCAATAAGAGTGGGTTTCATCAGTTTGTTATGCAGAATGTTTGCCTCATAATGACTCTGCGCTCTCTTCAGTGAGCACGCCAGACGGCAGCATCACGGGCACAAAGCTGGATTAAGAAAACTTTTAATGAATTCAAGGGTAAGAGTGTGAATGAATGTACAAATCCCAGGATTGTTTTGGAGCTAATTACACTCTAATGAAAAGCAGTGGTCCATCTCCCAGCCCTCCGGATGCAAACGCATTCACAAACATTGCAGTGGGATCTAATTAACTCCACTTTTTTTGTTGCACTGCAGTAAAGCTCTCAGCACGAGCTGTTGATGGTTGTTTACAGATGTACACATGAATCAGCTTTTGTATGTATATTTGATGCTGCTTTGTTTCAATTTTAAGCCTGTTTGACTTTTTTTGTTCCTTTAGTCGTGTCAGTGACAGTTTATGATCCAGCCTGCTCTTGGCCATAAATCCACTGCTGCCCTGGCTCAGTTTTCCATCAGTGAAACAGCTGTTGCAGACAAGAACAGAGAAGGACGCTGCATCCCCAAAGTGCAGTGCAAATGCTGTCATCAGCTCACAGCAGGACACATCTGTACAGCAGCTGAACACAAATACAAACTGACATGACGGCGCAGCATCAGAAGATTGAAGTCTCTATCTCACAGCAGTGGCACTGTTAGTGCAGTTTTTGCTGTTTTGGGTTGTTCTTGTTGGGTTTTTTTTTTTCAGATTAGATGTATAATGAAACTGTGGATTGTGGAAAATGACCAAGTGAGTTGTTTAATACAGTTACAATGACATTCTGGGGTTAAGAGACCTCCAGCAGACGTGCAAATGAGTAAAATGTGCATATAGTGGAACCACAGACTGTATATAAATCATGGATGTAGCTGCTGTGACGTCATTCACTGGTGTTGTTTTTGATATAAAGTCAACCTGGGGCAACTCCAGGCCTCGAGGGCCGGTGTCCTGCAGGTTTTAGATGTATCCTTGATCCAACACAGCTGATTTAAACGGCTAAATGACCTCCTCAACATGTCTTGAAGTTCTCCAGAGGCCTGGTAATGAACTAATCATTTGATTCAGATGTGTTGACCCAGGGTGAGATCTAAACCCTGCAGGACACCGGCCCTTGAGGCCTGGAGTTGGACACCCCTGCTGTAGAGGAACACCTAGCGAACTATGCAAAGACTGAGTGCTGATTGGTATAAAAGATGGCTTAAACAGGAAAGGGGGAAGAAGTACACCTGTGAAGTACTGCGTTCATTGTTTTTAATCCTCAGACTCACTTCTTTAAGTTTTATTTCTTTTCGTGGAAAGTGCAAAAAGAAAAGGAAAAAGGCCTTAAAATGATGTGCATTATAGACTGTATATAAAAGATGGCTATAGCCTCCAGCTCTGTTTTAAAAAACAAAATTGCCTTAAACCTGCATTCTCTCTAATAGCCAGGAGGGGGTGACTTATGGTGATTTCTATTGCAAAAAGAATTCCATCTGCAAAGACATCTTTAGTAAATATTTTACACACTGAATGCATTTTGAACTTCTGCAACGAATGCAACGAATTTCTGGATTTCACGGATCCAAACTTCCTGTGCAACCTATATACACACCAAACGTCTGGCCTTTTTTGTAAAATTCATCCTGAAAAAATGCACTATGATGAAAAACAGGAAGTTGACAGCAATGATGAGCTGGTCCTCATGTTCAGAGAAATGGAAGAAACGGAAATTCTAGGTTCATCCAATTCTCACAAGAAGGCATGCTTAGTGACAAATTTCATGGTTTGATCCTAGAAAGGTGTAGCTGTAAAGCTGTATCACATCTACTTTTTGCACCAAATTTGTCAAGTGAAATTACGCGGTCAGCATGAACGGCTGCATTATGAATGGGTAAGTCCAAAAAATATTTGAAACGTTTGAAATATTCGCATGGATTTTACACCTCAGGTGTGTAAAGGCCTTTATGCTCCAAATGAAAAGTAAAGCAGATTATTTTTTAGAGCTACAATGTAAAATGTGGTTCTCATTCAGCGTACCTCTTTTTGTAAGAAAAGAAATCTATGCCTCGCTCATCACATACCACTTCAAAAGAACAAGATGGCTACTGTGACATCACAGTGGATACAGCCATCTTTTGTATACAGTGTCTATAACAATATACAGTTAAATAATATCCGGTGCTGAGTGACAGTCGGGGGGAGAGGTGGGGGTCGAGTCGGGCTGATTGCAAAGGCAAAGGTTAAAAACTGGTTATGGACAAATCAAGTGTGTGATCATGTATGAGTTGTATAGTTTTAATGTTTTATTTGGGAACAGAATGGTGTGTATGTGTAAGTTTGGTGATGGAGTTTTTATTATGAATGAATGATGAATTTTTATGAATTATTATGTCTATTTTTTTATGTTTAAGGACAACAGATGGAAATTAGCCTTTGGCTATAATCTGGCATGTTTACATTCATGTAATTTTTTTTTTTTACATTTATGTTCATTAACATGCACTGTCCTAAATAAATATTAAATTAAATTATTGAGGCCGGTTTGTGAGGAAATCTTTGATCCATGAGGCCAGGAAGCTGCTGCTGGCCTTGTACCACTCCACAGTGGAGACTCTCCTACTGCCTGGATGTTTGGTACGCAGGGGCCACAATGAGAACAGGAAGGCTGCACAGAGGGTAATTAACACTGCCCAAAAAATAATTGGCCGCCCTCTGTCACCCCTGGAGGCCATCGCCAGATCCTCCTGTCTGAGGAGAACAAGGGCCATCACAGGTGACCCTTTGAACCCCACCCACCCGCTGCTCACTGGTCGCACCTCGGGTCAATCAGGTCCCACACCTCCAGACTCACTAACAGCTTCTTTCCCTGGGCCATTGAGACCGACAAACACGACCCCCCCCACACCCCACTCCTGCCCGCCCACCAATCTGAGTCATGGTCTGAGTAACCCTCATCCCTCAGGCCACTCACATATGGACTCTATTCTCAGACCAAGTCCTTGGAACTACTTCCAAGCACTTTGCAAGTTGTTCTCTAAAGTGTGCCTTTCTCTTAAGCACCATTTGTAGAGGAAACAGCTCTAGATGTGTTGTTTAAATCCACTGAGCACCAAAATAGTAATGCAACACGTTCTCTGCAGCATCCTTATTGGTTTTCTTTAGGAAATGACAATATCACAGAAAGTGAAAAAATAACTGCAGACCTGAGTATTGCGACCATCTGAGAATTATGCAGAATTGTAAGAAGACCACATTTCCTGCTGCTCAGTTCCTTCTTGTGCTTCACCCTCAAGGGTGAAATGACATCATCAGGTACATCATCAGGTGTCTTGTGGGATAAGTAGATAAGTTATTTTGTTTGTTTTTTGTTAATTATCACACCTAAATGAAGCCAGAAAAGCTTTGAGAGATCTAAGTGATTTGACCTTAATGCCAGCATTACCTTGCAAATGTGATGGGATTCAGCAATATTAATTTTGCATGAGAGCATGATAAACATTTCCTAATTAGCACTGACCATTAAACAGAGCTGAGCTGAGGGGGAATTGTCATTATTTTTCTAGATATTTGTTTATAAATCAAAGAGTTCTTTTAAAATTATCCATACAAAGATGCTTTCTAACATCTCAAACATAAATTCCCTAGACGACTTTTGAACCCATTACATTACTTACTAACATTACACTGTTGCACCACAAAGATGTCTGAAATCTTGCTACATGAAGCATCTTTAACAACACAGAAATAATCTTTGTGACTCTAGATATATCTGTATATCTACACCATTACCAGTCAGCTGATCCACAGGTGCCTTATTCATCTACTGAGGCTGCACATGCATGGATCTGCTGGCTGCACCTTCAATTTAAGTTTAAGCAGCTATTTCAGATACTCCACAAAAACTTCTGCCATCAGCCAGAAATAAAGATCTGACTCGCTTTCATAAACCCCCCACCCCCCACACCACCCTGCGGTTTTTGCCATAGCATTCTTCCATCAGCTGGAGCGAAACCACTGTGACTCAGCAGAAACATAAACATCTCACACGCCAGGAGGGCCGCGTGCAAACAAAGCAGAAAGGAGTCATATTTAATTCATAAGCCAGTGCATTGCAGGAAAGACCAGATTGTCTGATACGCCGAAGCCTGGAAGGTCCTGGCAGCTGACTCTGGAGGTCCAGGAAATGACAGCCAGGGCCAGGACTGCAGCCGCCACGAAGCACACGTCAGACAGGAAGGGGCCCCACTTAAGCTGGTTAATGTCAGTGGATACTTACTGTCGCTGGGTGGGCTTTCTGCATCCTGCAGGGCACAGCTGCATTTCCCATAGGACAGCTCTATCTTAATGGGCAGCAGAGGCATAATGAAGCACGGGTGGTGGATAAATGGATGCAGCAGCAGTGGCAGCCAAATTTATTTTCACCCTGGGAATTGGGTCTTTGTAATCTAATGTGGAGGCTGAGCTGTTGGTCTTTTTCCATACAGGAAAAAAAAATTGCTCTCAATTACACTTAACCAAAGGTAGTGATGGAGTCAGTCCACCATCAACCACCACAGGTGCACTTATTCTTACAGATTTGATATCATTAATGCAAACAGGCTCCAGTAATGTAGATTTATTTGGAAATGAAACAGGACTACATACATTAAAAATAAATATATATGGAAACACAATGCATTTGGTTTGATAACGCCTCGGTGGCTTTATCAGTTTGTTTTTGTACCTGCCTCCCTATTTTAACCTCGCCCCCTCAACAGGTACTTATACTAAAAGGTAAGGGCTAAAGGAAAAAAGAAGTGGGCAGAAAATCTAAAATATGAAGATAAAGCATAGACTGTATATGTAAGATGGACACCATAATGCCATTTGTCTGCATTATGCTTTGCAACTTGCAAGCACAGAGAGGAAAGTTTTAAAAGTCACCATGATGTGGACGCATCAGACGTGAGATGGATACTGCCTGAAGGTTTGACACTGCTGTAATATGACATGTAATAGAATCAGGCTTCTTAATGGCCACCAGAGGGCGACACTTAAACTTGAAACAAACATTCTGCTGTTTAGAAGTTTAAAGAGGAAACTGCACTTAAACGCCTTGCTCTCTCAGCTCAGTAACCCCTTTCCTGATGCGTTTTTGGGGGCTCTGTCAACAATCATCTGCCCGACGGCTCATTAGCAAGTGAGCATATTTATCTCTGCATTTCAAAGTCACATCTGCCTCGTTGTGAATTCCACTTCCACAAAGCTAAGAATGTATTCTTTTTTTTCTTTTATATACAGTCTATGGCTAAACTAATTCCCAGGAGTGAGGCCTAATCAAAATCAGTGTGACACTGTTTTCGATCTTTAACCAAGGCCGATTACTTTTTTTCTTTTTCTTTCATTCAGATCACAGAAGACTAAAATATATGGATTTAATAGCTTTGTAATTGTGCAAAAAGTCTGTTTCCACCGTTCGTTGCTACAGTGGAAACATCCAAACATACCCATATTCACACTGCAGTTTATTAGGAAACATAACAGGAGGCTAGTGCATGTATGCTGATAGGAGGGGGGGCTACAGCGGGGTTACTTTACAGGCCTAATGTTTTGTGTCGGATGAAGCACCGGCAGCCATATTGATCATTTTTCATGCCCTGCCTCATTTCACTAAGAGCCCCAAAATGACTGCTGGTGGCATTTTTTATGTCAGTTATGAGACGCAGAAAAAAAAAAAGACAGAGAACGAACTGCAGCTCCGACAGCAACAAACAAACACACATACTCTAATGTGCTGCAACAGGCTTTACTTTAATAATTGTGAAAACAGTGATTATTCATGTTGAGCAGGTGAAATGATCAATAATCACACCCTAAACACTGCATGACACAAATCACCCACCATACACATTACAAGCCTTTCGTTTACATTTTATCAATAAAATAATCAATATAGCCTGTTTGTTTTCCCTTCTAGTGGCTGGTAAA
This sequence comes from Oreochromis aureus, assembly GCF_013358895.1. Classification (NCBI taxonomy): domain Eukaryota; kingdom Metazoa; phylum Chordata; class Actinopteri; order Cichliformes; family Cichlidae; genus Oreochromis; species Oreochromis aureus. Next base: position 3,506,231 of record NC_052958.1, read on the forward strand.
AGATTAAGTCACATTTTTTTCATTTTAATCATAAATTATTTTCAAATCACTTGAAAGATTAAAGAGAAAGCCCAAGGAGCACTGACCAATCACGGTTAAGCAGGCTTTGTGCAGGACCGTACAGAGATATCGCCAAAATGCAATATCCAAACAATCGTTAATCTTCTCACGGGAAGATTCATTAAAAAAAAAAAAAAAAAAGACCTTATAGACACATTGAACGAGCAGGCCACGCTTGGATATCGTCCCAAAACACAGGCCATCACTCTGAAACAGTAAGGTTGCAATGACTGGGGTTGATTCTCAACCAGTTATATTCTTTTAATGTTCACTGAAAGACGCAAGTCCAGTAAGTGAACAACATTTATGGGGGGCGTTTGTTTATGATAGGACAGTAAAGGAGGGAGAAGGCATGCAAATGGTGTGGGGTCAGATTTGGGCCCGGCCCTCTGCAACAGCCTTATGTTATATGGATCACCTGCTCTGTGAGCACTGAGATATACTGGCATCCAGTCACTAGAGCATTATTTAAAGTGACTCAAGGTAGCTATGTACTCCTGAGTTTGTCACTCGTAGTTGTAAAGTTGTGAACATCATTAAACTTTTTTTTTTCAGGTTTTTCCAAACACGGAGCAGTGAGTATCACACGCCGCCGCTGTTTGTTTCTATCCGTGTTCCCAGAAGTTGGGCCCAGCTTCCTGCTGACATCACAAAGGTCGTCTAAAGCAGCAAAGCTATCATCAGGCACCAACGCGCAGTCCGTCATGTGTCTTGACTAAGTTGTTACGAGAATTTGTAACACTAATGGCCTAATCTGACACAGTGTTTTTCATCATTACTTGATACAGTACGATGCGTTCGTATGGTAACCACTAAATGTGGATAACGTATAAAACTTCCTGAGATAATCACGAGGAAAGCATTCAGGTGTTTCTTCTGATACGGCTAGCACGCTGCTGCCGTTTATTTTTTATTATTCTGTAAAAAAGTTAGTGTAATTTCTATAAACAACACCTCAACAATTGTGATTGTGCCAACATGCAGCCAATTCTCACTCCCGAGGCGTAACATCCTGACGGTTTGTCACATCCCGCGGCATTCCTGAGGAACGCGAAGGGTAACCTTACGCCTTCTTATGCTACGCGGCGGGTTATGGGTGAAATGCAGTAGAATGAAGGTCCTGCTGTAATACACGTTCCAGCCCTGTATTCCAGGCCTAAGCCTAACCTTATCCCCAACCCTAACCAGCACTTTAATGACGTTGGATAGTGTTTTCCAAAGCGATTCAACTAAAATGAACGAACGTGTAGATTGATTCCAAACGGTTCTCATGTTTCCTCATTTTTCCGATCTCGTCATTTAGGGACGTGTTAGGTGGAAGCGTAATATGTGATGATTTGTCACATGGTGTCAAATATTACACTTTGGGAGTGAGAACGTGTTGCATTGTAACATGCCACATTTTTATGTGCATCTTCAATTTGCACATTAAAACAAAGTGGGCGGAAATGCTGGCAATTTGTAGAAAATCATTTTACATTTGTTTGAGGTGGAAAAATTCGAGCATCAAAACAACAACAAAAAGTAATTATAATGTGTAACGGGAAGATGTAACATTTCTGAAGCTTTCTTCAGAAAACTGCACTGCCTCTTGCTTACCTATTCAGCAAACCAAAGTCTCATCATTCAAAGTCATTTGAAACCTAAAATGCTTTAATAGCAGCTGACTGAGAATTGAGTTGATCCTAAACTGGTAATCTGTTCATTATAAACAGCAGCTAATAAATCACATTTTCTAATCTTCTGGAATTCATTAATATCTGTGGCTTCAATTTTTTTCCTCTCAGTTGCTCCAATAAATACTTTTAGTGCTCAAGATCCGTCATTGCTGTCTGTTTTTATGCTATTATTATTATTAGTATTATTATTATTATTATTGTTGTTGTTGCAAAACACCACTGAACCCCCTTTACACCACTGATGTTAAGCAATGACACAAGAATTGGAAGTTTTCTTTGGGGGTGCTGAGGGAGATGGAGAGACGTGTGTGGGCTGGTTAACTGTTCTGCTGTTTGAGTACAAGGAGGGGGAAGTACTGATTTGCGAAGAGGCGCTGCTGTATCGGTACCCAGAAGACACGGAGCTGGATGGGTACCCAGAAGACACGGGGCTGGATGGGTACCCAGAAGACACGGAGCTGGATGGGTACCCAGAAGACACGGAGCTGGATGGGTACCCAGAAGACACGGGGCTGGATGGGTACCCAGAAGACACGGGGCTGGATGGGTACCCAGAAGACACAGAGCTGGATGGGTACCCAGAAGACACGGGGCTGGATGGGTACCCAGAAGACACAGAGCTGGATGGGTACCCAGAAGACACAGAGCTGGATGGGTACCCAGAAGACACAGAGCTGGATGGGTATCTGGAAGATGTGGAGCTAGATTGGTAGGGGGAAGAGGTTGTGCTAGGTGAGTAAAAAGAAGAGGAAGCACTGTTTTTATATCCAGAGGAGATCGTGCTAGGTTGGTAAGCCGATATGGTAGCTGCTGGCTTTGGTGCTGCCACTGGCTTTGGTGCTGCCACTGGCTTTGGTGTTGGTGCTGATGCACCACCACTGTACATCAATGTACTAACTAGTGGGTGTGTGGTCTTGTACTGTATCAGGTACTCGGGGTAGATCTGGTGCTTCTCAAACACCACATATATGGAGGGGTTCATTACATCGTCAACACAGCTGTCAAAGAAGTTTATGTCCCCTCCATCCTTGGAAGGAGGTCGGCGATAGTCAGAGGACCCTTTGGTGAAGTCTCCCACCAGCACCCGTGAGATGAACATGTCTCTGACGTCAGTGTCACCGGTGTAGTTGTGGGAGTATCTGGCATCACGGGCAAAGTAACTACCTGTGTTTAGACATAAAAAAAGAGACCATTGTGATTACTGGGCAAAAAAATAAGCATTATTCCCCACAACCACAGATGACAAAAATGTCTGTTTGGCGAGTTTGGAGCTGGTTTATGGTTTATGAAAACATGCTTTTTTATCAATAACTGTTTCAGCTTGAACATTTCTTCCAATCACCTTTGCCAAAAGCCGTTCCATTAAGTCCACAGATTCTCCAGTCAAAGTTGTGGTGGCAGATGGTGTCAACAAATTTGGAGTGAGTGCCATGAAAAAGCTTTTTCTCAGTCACATTTCCTCCTTTGTTTTTGGTCTTCATCTGATTCTTCTGCCTTGAAATAGAAGACATACAAATATCTTACGTCAGTCTGGTTTGTCTGTATGTCGTGTGTGTCCATGAAGTGAATTTATGTGCAGCATCATTCTCAGTGGCTAAGCATTGGAAGCAGGAAAACACTAAATGCTAAAATGCTGCCAAACAGTGGGAAAAGTAGAAAGAAGTCAGTGTGCACGCTGACCATAGACTGAGTACACAAACATTAACACAGCCTCTGGCTCTGAGGAGTGACACCAGTGCAGGAAGCTTAAATCTGTATTCTTTCAAATCACCAGCAGGGGGCAAAAAATGGATAAAAGAAGTCAGAGTTTACTGAAGCCTCTGACCTGTGGACCGCAGAAGACAATACGTACCATTGAAAGACTTCCCAAAGAGCTTTGTTCTGAATCCTCTCAATTTTGACAATATCAAAGCCTTTCATGGTTTTACAGAAATGAGTTTCCACCGTCTTAAATTCTTCTGAAGTGCGCTGGACGGAGATTCGCTGTAAGAAAACAAAAAAATATTGCAATATTTCGACACGAGCATTTCCCTTCACCATTTAGTTAGACATAAAGCTAAAGAATTCATACTGAGTACAAATATAAATTCTATAATGTTATTTTTAAACAAGGCCAGCAACGGTGTTAAAAAAAGGCATTTTAGTAAAACAACAACTTGATGGCAGAGTCGGACTACACGGAGAAACACGGAAATGGAAACTCTCAATTCAACGATAGGAAATATATGTCTAAGCTTAGCTTCTTTTTTCTTTTTTTTAAGCTTTTTTCCCCAAATATGTTCTTAGAAAAAATCATTTGGGAAAATCTTTTGCTTACTGTAGAAATTCCACTTGAAGGGGCATCTGCACAGGAAGCAACGTGGGAACCAGTGAATGAATAAAGTAAATGGTTTTTGTCTTAAATCAACAATGGGTGAATACAGCTTTAATGGATAACTGGAACTTCCAGTATTCAGGATGGTGTAATGTAAGAGCCCACACTGAAAAATACTATGAGGCCAGAATCAAGTTTCTATCTGAGGAAGGATGACAGATCAGATATGATCTTAAAAATACGTTTTTAAGATAAAAGCTTGTCTGTTTTTATTTTATGTCGTTCGGTTGTCTTATTTAATCTTTTTTCTATCTCTTTTTTGTTATTTTGTATGCGTGTTAAATTGTTTAATATAGTGTTGTATTTAAAAAAACTGATTGCTTTCACCTTTTGCTAGAAAATTACACTGCGAACACAACCAGATACGCACTAGCATAACATTGAGTTGTACATCTACATTACTATGTTTGGAATATGTTAACACACACACACACACATACACACACACATATATATATATATATGTGTATATGTGTGTGTATGTATATATTATATACATATATATACACACATATATATATATACATATTTAAAAATGTCTAAACTTGAGTGTGAGCTCAAACAGCAGAGACATAAAAGTAATATTTTATGGTTTCACAATACCGAATATCCTGTTTCGGGGATCTGTGTCTTGTCCCAGTTGTCTGGTATGGGAGCAGATGCTTTAACCACGGGCCGTCTGCAGAGAGAGAGGGTTAGGATGACTTTAAATACACAAGGTTTGGGTATAATATGTCTGAAAACATAAGTAATACAAACGCCATTAAAAGTTTCCTCAATATACAGACACCTTCACTTTTTACATATGGTTTAAGATTTCATTTTAAATCAACAAAACATTTTCCCCATCACATGCCAGAATGACAAGAGCTCATGCTTGTAATTTTTAGGGGTGTTTTTGTTTGTTTTTCTATTTTTTAATAATTGGTAAATAAAAAAGAACAAATAGGACCCACTGCTGAGATGATCTGGATGCAGTTAAGAAAGACACACACCTGAGCATGTAATAACCCCCACAGTTCATACTAATATCAGAAAAAAACAAACAAACAAACCAACCATGAAATCTTAGGAACTCTTTCTGAACATCCAGGGTGACAGGCCTCAGCAGGTCTAGATCAGGGCACGGGTCTAGAATCATATCTCTGTGTCATTGTTTTATCAATTATGTCTTTATGGTAGAAAGAAGCTTGAAATAAGCCACTTTGAGTAAAGAGCACCAGATAGCTCCCTTGACACACAGCTCACAACATGAAGTGATGTCACGGTGTTGGTAGCATCATGCTCTGTGCTGCTTCAGGCAGCAGAGACGGGCAGGCAAATGCTGAGTTAGATCAAAATAAAGGTTCACATTTCTGCACAGCATTGACCTGCATCATAGGCATTGCTGCTGGTTACAGAAAGTCTGTCCTTCAGTGGTCCAGACAAAGTCCAGAGTTAAACTCCAATACAGTATAATGTGCATCAACAGACCTGAAACAACCAAGTCTGACAGGACCTGCCATGAAGACCAGAATAAACCAAACAAATCCAAGAGTGTCGAAGCCAGACTCACAGCTGTACTACTACTGAAGGAGCTTCTACAAAATCGGTTTGGGATTTTTTAAATGAAATTTGTGGAAATTTAAAAAAAAACCTTACATTTAACAAGCTCTGACTGGAGCATTTTTAATGTCTAGTTCTTGCCTGCTTTTTGACATTCTTGTTACTGAATGGACAAACATGGTGAATTTGTTTCACTCTACTCTTAAGGCCCTGGCAACACTAGTATGTTGGCACATTTACCCACAATGGTAAACCAAACCCAAACAAGCACTATCTTCATGCGGCCTTCCCTCACCAGCTGGAAGCTCGAGGGCCAAAGCTGGAACATCAAATTCTCCCAAATTCTTCCTCAAGGTCACCTGTGGCGGCTTGGGGATTGTTTTCTTTCGCTTAAAACTAAGTGAAAGGGCACGCTCTGTCTCGAGTTAGACACAGGAAACACACACGCACACATACACATGTACTCAGACACAGATATACAATCACACACACCCAGCCCTCCAAACGCCTTCGATGCTTACACTCAGGCAGGTCTCTGTCCAGACTGTTGTCTACATTGGCGCTCTCCATTACACCAAGGAGTTAACAAGTCTGTCAGACTCATTTAAAACACTACATAGTGTAAATCAAAGTGAAGGCATCTTAAAACTTTCTTGTGGGGCTGTTTTTGGGATGACATACCTGACTTTCTTTGTTAGGACATCTGCAGCAGAGACAAACAGCGGCCGTCTGCACACAAGCCTTTTGGTGCCATAGTGCTTATTTGTCTGTATCATGTCTGAGGGGGAAGTTTAATAGTAATGAGAAAATCAGTTTTACATTTTAACCTGCAGAAATCAGTCAACAGAGAGAGTTTCTATATTTTTGTTTACCTTGGAAACTGAGTGAATACGACTGGTTGGCAGCAGTGAACTCCACCACGTCTTTGTCATTGGCCAGAAACTTCTCCTCCAGCTTTGTGCTGTTGATGTCTGCTGCTTTATGTCCACTAGTCTGCAAAGCAAGAAAAGTGACTGTGTTTTTAACCTGAAAACAAACCTGCATTGGCATATGAACAATGAACAATTGGTAAGAAAAATTATTTTATAATATTTAATAAAAATTCCAAGATAGCGACTGTCAAATTAGCTTGGCTGAAAACCATTGAGGCCGTTTGAAAGTCTGACGTTCTTTCCATTAGAGTTACGCTAACAGACTTAAGCTTTGAAAGTTGAAGAACTGAGCCTCCAAACTTTACTTATTTACTTTTTAAACTCAACAGTCCAGTATGAGCATGCTCACTTCACATGTTCAACTGAGCACAGCTGGTACATGTAGCCGTTGACTTCAGCTGCTAATTTCTCCTCAGAGATACCAGAGCTGTATGCACAGACTGTGGCAGCCTCGATTTACAGCCATTATAGATAAGATTAAAACTTTAATCGTGAGCTGTAAGTCCAGCAGCTTAAACAACAGAATACAGAGAGGATAAAAAAAAATATGAAAAATATAGTTGTGATTGTAACAGAAGCAGTGCAGTGGCCTCCAAAATGGTCAGTGAAACAGAGGTTCAGTGACCATTTGTAGCTCAGATCAGCTCCGCTAGCTTTTCTTGCTGAGGCATGCTGTCAGTGTGGATAACTTCAATAAAACTCTGGAGCAGCTATTTTTTCCATGTTTGTTCACTTGTTCACAATCTTCTGAGAAGTGTTTCACAATTATACCAGTCCTATGACGTGGCATTACCCAGAGCAAAGACTTTAACCTTTGATTAGAATAGAAAATCAGATAGTTTACGCTTTAATAACAGCCTCTGATGTAATAAATCTATTGAGGCAGTATGACTTTATAGACATTTTAACAGACTTTTAAGTACTTAATGAGAGAGTGACAACAGAGAACTTTTAGGTGACTTCAAAGCTGATATATTGAACGTGTTGCCAAACAGTTACACATTTGCATAGTCAAAAACCCCGATGGATGACACTAAGGTGCTTGTGTGCACCTTTTATATAAAGGTCCTACATGCTCAGTGTTCCTACATATGGTTCTAAGCAGGTATTATAGACTTGGTTTTTAAGAATTTGTTATCATTAAAAATGCTGCGTGTGTCTCACAGAATCACTCCTGATGAGAGCTAAAGCTAACACTGTTGGGGACAAAATAATAAAAACAAACACAAGCTAAAAAGCACTGAAATGCTTTGTGGAGATCACCTGGAGGGGGAAAACACCCCGTAGGGTGATACTTTGAGGGACTTTATGCCACATTACAAATGTTTTTTTTGATCATGTTTCCAAGAAAAGTACTGACTCACGTGCTAACAACTGTGGAAGAACAGTGGATTCTGATGCTACTCACATCTGAGGAATAAATGTTCCACTTCCCAAACTCATCCTGCCAGTACCAAAGCCACTCGGTGGTGTGGATGAAGGTCGGCTGAATCACTGAGTTTTCTGTCGAGAGTCGACGTACTTTGTTCGGTCCACAGGTCATCGTGTCAAAGTGCACGGCTGGGCTGGTGCTACTGCAGACACCCAAAACAGAAGACATAATGTTAACATTTTAACACGTGCTACCTCTTTACTGGTGTGTGAAGTTTGAAAGAAGTTGATATTAAGGAAACAGAAATAGAAATAAAGAATTGTGTCCTGTGGCTATGGAATCCTCATCTAAATCGTCTCCTTTCCACAACCATGTGGACAGTTGGTATGAGGTCCTTGTGTTTGTGTTTGTATTGGGTCTGACTTTAGGATGAATTTGTCTCATAATTGGAGATTAAGTATCAGAACTTCAGGAGTGGGACCACGCCTCCAAACACACTCCTTCCAGTTCTCATCTATATAGGTTCCCCTAGTCCTATAAGCTGTTCATTCTTGTTTACATGCCCCACCCTCCATCCCCTTTTCAATTCTTTAACTTCTTCACTTGTATTTAGTACGTGGGGATCTGCCGGGTCCCGGAGCCGCCGTCAGTTCCTTTTGAGGCCTTCCTCAAACCGCAGCTCAATTCATGTCAAAGCCATTCACCTTTATCTACGAAAATGCTGTCAAACATAAATGAGGACGTGGGACCAGCTAGTGAATTACCCGTTACCAATGTAAACCTTATTCTACAGGCCCACACAACAACACACATATGATCTTTGTCATAGTATTTAGGTATGAACGCAAAGCAAAGATGAAAACCAGCAGAAAGAGGCGTTAAAGCGATCACCACGGTGATTCTACTTTGGAAACATATACAGGCAGAAACTGAGCTGCTCCTCAGTTTGTCACTTGTTGAAGTTCAGGCTGTGGCTGCTGAGCCGGGGTCAGCATACACTCAGTTTTAACATCACTCTGGGTTCTTGGCTAGCTTAGCTTTAGCATGTTGTCAGTGTCAGTGCTTACAAAGAGCTGAAGTTGTGTTAGCAGGATAACGCAGTTGTTTCCATCCTGGATGCAGTTTCCACTTTACCATCACACTCTTGTTCTTTTGCGGAATAAAAATAAAAGTAATGTCCGTGTTCATGCTGTGGACCACTCCACTACTTTCATCCTCGGGCACATGAGCTGAAATCAGCTGATTCAAGTGCAGGTGGAACCAATATTAGAATCAATAAGCAAGCAGACTAACAATTCCAAGGAATGCCACTACTGGGAACTGTTCTCGATTCCCATCACTACACCTAACTGAATGCTCCAAACCAGTAAACTGCCAAAAGTTCTGCTTTTATACAGTCTGTGATGATCAAAAAAGTCAAGTGTATTTGATTATCAGATTATCACGTTGTCTTTTGCAGGACTGCAGAGAGTCCAGTGAGAACTTGGTAAGTACCTGTATGAGTTACTGGGGTCACAGTAGTCTCTCTCAATTGTCTCATTATTGGGCAAATCAGTCCACTGGTGTCCCTCTTGGACCTGCCATCGGTACGGCATCTTGTCATGAGCTTTAAAACATTGATCTAAGAAGAAAGACAGCTGATCAAAGTCAAGAAAGAACTACATTAAAACCTCAAACACTTAATAACCATGACTTTCTCACCATCATGTTTGCAGTGACCTTTAATGAAGTACATGCAGATCTCTTTTTTATCTGAAAGAAACAAGAAATATTTCACAGGCTTCACTCAGACAGCAGTTTTAGTTCATCTCCCCACAGAAGTGTTTTCAGCTGTTGTTTACCTCTGACAGGCCTCTGTCTATTGTTCTGCCATTCTCCGCCTTTAGCAGCTACATCATTGACAGCAGCGTGAATGTTGCTTGATGAACGAGCTTTTGGTAGTGGTTGCTTATTGGTGCCCCTGTTGCCGCCTCTCCCTCTGACAGCTGCTAGACTTTTTCCGTGACGGCGTCTCCGTCTTCGAGTCTCACCACTTTCACTGCTCACATCGTTTTCGCTGGTGGCGGCGGAGATGTCACTGGTGGAAGAGTTTTCATCGTCGCTTTCATTCAGTCCATTGCTGGTGTACAGATCGAAGATGTCAGTGCCAGCAAGCATCTCAGTAAGTGAGGAGACTCGATCCTGCACTGGGCGGCTGCTCTGGTTTCCTCTGTTTCCCCTATTGCCCCTGCTGCCTGTCGCACCCCTACCACCTCTCCCTCTGCCTCTCCGCTGTTGTTGACCATTCTCAGCCAGCCTCAGCGCCTCTTTATTTGCATACACAGCCTTCAAGGATGGAAGAAGGGGACCAGGTATGCCTCTTTCTTGCAAATTTTTTATTGGCTGTGGAGCAGTAAAATTGTGATTCCTCGAGCAGCTGCATTCACGGCTGATGTACTTCTGGCAGATGTGGAGCCTCTTGCAACCATCACCATCCTTACACCTGCCAAACTCTCCATCACCGTTGTTGTAGTCGTAACATATCTGGTGGAGACGGAAAAAAATGAAAGGAAAGCGTGGTTATATACATGGACTGTAAGTAAAAGATGGAAAACAATCACTGACTGTATGTAAACGATGGATATAAACATTGCAACATCCTACTTTTTTAACCAGTTTAAATTGATTTTACTCTAAATGCCACAATAAATTGTTCAAAACATTTTCTTAGGTCATTTATTCATAAACGTCTATACAACAGGATAAAACAGGAAGTCTTTTTGCAACATGATGAGGTCAGCTTTTTATGGCAGCTTTGTAACACTGTAGTGCATTGTATAGAAAAAAATAAAAGTGTGCTGTAACGCTCTCACCATCCCCTTCCATATGATATATTACTTGATATGTTTTCTTGACTTTTCTTTCCAAGGTGAAATTTGACCTTGGGCACAAACAATAAAGGTCAAGGTCAAATTAGGTACTCACGTCCCCCGAAACTCTAGTATATTTTTGTCAAGTTTCAAGATGATCCATAAAAAATTGTGGATAATATAAAGTTTTGACTGATTTTCAAATTAGATGCGACTTTGACTGTGACCCAATTTTCATCTAAATTAAATCAGCTGTTATCATCACACAAAATCTGAAAAAGATATCTTGAAAACTGTGGACAGTACTGCAAACAAACAAACGAAAGGAACTGATTACTTACCAATTACATTGCATGTGTTTTGATACTTTTAATATACTTTTTGATATGTATGAAAAAGCTGGTTTGACACCAACATGACAGGAAACGTGTTTTAAAATTGAAGAACAATACACAACTGGCAAACAACGTTACCTCTAAGTTTTAAGAACACCTCAATGACTGACAATTTGTGAAGAATTACATATTATATTATGTTATTATATTATATTATTACACTGTGTGGGTATCAGCTGTGCTGTTTGTTATTGCTACAGTATCAACAGTACCGATCTGCCAACGCACTGTCTTACAATTTAAATGAACATGATCCAGAACAAATCAGATGTGAAAAGGTTTTATGACAATGATGATGAGTTCAACCTAAAGTATTTCGTCAGGGTGCTTTATCGTGTGTTAGGTTAAGACTTACAGCAGGAAGGAGTGTGTGGTCACTCTGCAGCAGCAGGGTGCACAGCTCTTCTCGGCTCAGGCTCTCCAGCTCATGCTGCCTCAGAAGTCTTTGGTTATGATCAGAGGTGAGCTCATGGGAGAAGCTGCAGCCCCTCCTGTTATAACAGAATCCATACAGCTGAGTCATGACTGTGACATGAGAAGGATTAGGGCCACACACTTCTAAAAACATAATAACCAAGTGGTGCCAAACGTGGATTAATTCATCATTACACTCACACATGCTGTGTGTGTCTGTTTCCAGATTCAGCCCAATGCCAATAAAAAAAATAATTTTGACCGCGGTGTCTGTCAACATATGTCTTCTTATATTTTTCCAAACCCGAGAATTTGTCATTCTAGCTGGCTTCTGGAGCAAAACCGGTTAATATGACGACAATAATAAATACTTCTAATAATAAAACCACTACGAATTATTTGACGTTTTAGCCTCTTTAAAGGTCCGTAACTTGGTTGTACACAAATACGACAATAAAAGTAAAGTTTCTATTGAGACTCAGAAGTCGGTACAAGGAAGCACCGAGAGGAACTTTTCCTATTGGCCTTTCGAGTCACATGATGATATTTGTTCAGGTTAGCTTTTCTAACAAACCTGTGTCAAACTGCTTAAAATGTCGAGTTTTCCCAACAATACACGAACCACCGTCAGTGTCATACTCAGTGACTGTAAACAGTCTTACAGAGTCACTAGTCAGGGCCTTTAACCCTGGAATATTTTGCACCCACTTTAAGCATTACTAGAAAAGGCCTGCATGAACAGAGACGGTGGCTGTTTCACTCTGGCCATGACTCACCTTTCTTTCTATACTTCCAGTATATTTACCTGAGCTGAGTGAACTGACAGAATCCGCTGAAGAGGAAGTTTTTACACAGGTGCAGACCCCTGCATGTCCCCGGGCAGTCTTTCACTCTGCAAAGTCTCAGGCGGGTCCTGGCCACCACCTTCGGCTGTCCGTTTGGACAACACGAAACAAATTTCTCTTGGTTACAAATGATCTCCGACAACTTCGTAGGATCGCCGGAAAACAGATTATATACTAAATCCTCAGTGTTGACTGCTCCTTGACCGGCGCAGATCATTTTCAGTATTTCTGTCTCCATCGTGTCCGAGCTCTGCCTGCGCTTCCTTCCACCTGGGAGACCAAACCGCAGCTTGACGACAGCGGACGATGGCTTCATGGGAGGAGGAAAACTTCGGTATCATTTCTGATGATTGGAAAGCGAAACTGAACTATTTTTTATCTTGGACTGATGCTGTAATGCTGCTGATTTCCACTTGGGGGCGTCCATGAGAGAATACAGGGAAGACATTTGTATTCGGCACACAGTGTAACGTTAACACAGTAGAGCTGATTAACAGAAAGCTCATATAAAGATCCTGCAAAGTCTGACTAAAGGAAGTCATAGCTATTACCTCCTGTTTTAGCTTTGCTCTCCTTTAAACCTTTGGGGTGAATTTTCGGGTCTTTAGCTGCTTAACTGTCCATCAGCTGCCAGGCTGTGTGTTTGCAGCTTGTAGGGCCCTTAAATAGCTTATGCATGTCTGACTGGGGTGGGGAGGGTGAACCTAAATAGAAGTCATGTCGTCTTTGGGACTCTTATTGTAGCAAACCCCTTTGTCTTGGTGTTGTAACAGCTTTCTGAGTGTCACATTGCGTGAGCATTTTTTGACTTGTGCTCCACAGCTGTGCACTAACAACAACCACAAGTCCAAAAATATCTTTGCTCTTCTTGTTTGCATAGCTGCTACACAGAACACAGTGAAAAACTGTGGTGATTCCCCAGTGGCACACCTGAACGACTGAACAATGTGAATATCAAGAGTATCATACCAACACTAATACTGGTAACGGATTGATACGAGCACAGTAGGATCGATATCTTGTTTTATCTTCTCCAAGTTCAATATGTAACCGACTGAACTGTGTTATTTATTCATTTTTGGAAATGAAAAAATATGCCTCATACATGCACTATGTGTTGACTGTCACGTCTATTTTATTTATAGCCCATAGCACATTTAAAAAACAGAAGTTGGCCCAAAATACTTTAGTGACAGGCGCCTTTACATTCCAACAAGCTCACTTTTTAAAATCCACGAACAGCAGTTAGCTGTGTTTTGTTGTGTTAACTCATTATTGTTGGAAAGTAAAAATCACAGTGATTTAGTGATCATTAAAATGTGTTCAGAATTTTCAAACTGATGATTATGATGATGATTCGTCTCATAAGTTAAAAGTATTTCTCATTAACTGAAGGTGATTGGAACACCTGAGCAGAACTGAATATGAAGGGAAAATATGAATGTTGTTATTGTAAATATTATCTTCATCTGTATTTGTTCTGAATCTTTTCAGACTAAATAAAGTTTTTGAGGGCAGAAAGAAGGTTTGTAAACCCACCGCATCTGTTATGCAAATATTCCACCTGCAGTTGGGTTTCCTGATCACAGCTTATTGCTGAAGCTTGTCCGCTTCGTCTTTCTGCTCTTTAACAAATATAGTAAAGAGTTGGGTTTTTTGTTTGTTTTGCAGGTTTTGTTTCTGCGACTGTGACTCCAGAAGGAAGTGCAGATCGTCATATGTACTGATGCAGACTATAATTTAGGCCACGTAAACCACAGTGGGCCATAATCAAGAACCACACACGTGAACAGTTTTGATAACTCTTAATGATTTATTTGAATGATTGCCAACATGCACACACACAAAAATCTGATTTCATAGAACATTTCAGAAGAATAAAAGCTTTAATAATAGAACAGGTTTACAGTGAGCACATGTAAAGAATCTGGAGGCGCCATCAGCAAACTTTATGAAGCCTGAAACATCTAGTATGACTTTTTTGGGAGTGGGTAAGCCTTTGGAGGCATATCTTTGGAAAGTAACACAGACCTCCATGTGTTAGTCAGCAGCTCTCATGACTGCTGTTTGAGACATCAGGACCTCAAGCTATGCTCATGGAGTCTGTTCCTAACAGTTTCATCGGGAACATGCACATAAATATGCCATTTTGTAAGGCTTTGGCAGTGATCTTTCTATTACTTTTTGCATAAAGCAACATAGCGGTCCTGCTGCTGGGTTGATGCCCTTCTATGGCCCTTTCAGGGTTTCCTCACGCACAGCCCACCTTCTTGTCTTGGGAGACAGAGCGGTCCAGGAACTGGTCTAACTGTGCAACCTGAATGGGCTGTAAGTACCTTCTCATACAGTGTCAAGAAAAATAACAAAAAGCAAAACTAGTAGTATGGTGTATTTGTATTTTATTGTATCTTGTCTAATCATTATAAAGATATAACAGCTAATCCAAGTACTATTGACCAAGTGGGCTATGACTGCAAAAGAGCTAAAGAGAAAGAGAAATATACACAATGTAACATCTAAACCATCTTCAAACAGAAATTTATGTTTTTTATCCAACTTTTTTCTGCATTTACTCTGTCAGTGCGCCCCAGGGTGGCTGTGGCTACAATGTAGCTTGCCATCACCAGTGTGTGAATGGGTGAATGACTGGATGTGTAAAGCGCTTTGGGGTCCTTAGGGACTAGTAAAGCGCTATATAAATGCAGGCCATTTACCATTTACAGTCAGACTATGAACTAGAAAGACTGGCAGATGGAACGAGGTGCACTGCGCACAACAGGGCGAAGTGAACGTTTAACAACCACCAAGCATCACCTTTGTGCTGCACTAGAGCAGCGGTCCCCAACCCCCGGGTACCGGTCCGTGAGTCGTTTGGTACCGGGCCGTGAGAGTTGAGACTCGAGTGTGAATTTATGGTTTTCAGGATTTTTATCGTTAACTCTGTTTCCCTGGGTCTCTTCCCGTGTTGTAGTTGTGTCTTATTTTGAAATAAATATTTACGCATTACCATAGTGACCAGAGAGCATTAAGGGGCAGAGAGGAGGATGTTACTCTCAGTGTTGGCACATTTCAGGAGGACGCTGCTAACAAAGTTACACAATTACACAGTGAATTCGTGTTTATTATTATATTTACAAAATACCACAGTTTTCGTCTTGGTCGTGTCATTGTATTTTGTTGTATTTATCCGCGACACCTTAAAAGCCGGTCCGTGAAAATATTGTCTGACATTAAACCGGTCCGTGGTGTAAAAAAGGTTCGGGACCGCTGGACTAGAAGGTCCAAGTTTTTCAGTTTCTTTTTTCTCAAGCTTTTCCGAGCACAGAGCAGTGAGTATAGCACACTGCCGCTGTTTGTTTCTACACGTGTTCCCAGAAGTTGGTCCCTGCTTGCTGCTGACATCGTCTAAAACAGCACAGCTATCATCAGGCACCAACACGTAGTCCGTCATGTGTCTTGGACAAATCCTTACGAGAATCTGAGGCTCTAATCGCCTCCAACGTTATCCTTTATTATTATTTGATATGTTTTAGGTACGATGCTTTCGTATGATAACCACTAAACGTGGATGACGTATAAAACTTCCCGAGATAATCATGAGGAAAGCACTCAGGCTTTTCTTCCGATATGGTTAGCACGCTGCGGCATATTTATATTACTCGCATAAACCTGTCCTATGGGCGGTTTTTGCTAAGCCTGCAGTGCTTTGTAAAATTCTTCATTCTGTAATTATCTGGAGTATAACAAAATTCCTTAGCAGATACAAATTTCAGTGACTGTCAAGTTTTGTACAGGCAACATATGTTGTCACACTGGAAACAAACGGAGACATCATCGCATTCTCAGGGCGATGAATATGAAAACTTAAAGACATGGCTTAAAAAAGATATAGATGTTAATAACTGCAATGTTGTTGAAAAAGATTTCTTTAGATTGGCCCACCATTAAGGAGATACATACAGATATATGCTAAGATCATTAAGAACATTATACAAAATGTCATTATTACATTTTGTATAAAAGTTAGTGTACTTTCTATAAAGACACCTCAGCAAATGGGATTGTGCCAGCCTGTTTTTATGTGCATCTTTTGCACATGAGACAAACTGACTGGAAATGTTTGTGATTTGTGGAAATTTTTCTTCTTTTAAAAATCACTTTACATTTGATGGGGTTGAAAAAGTTTGAGCATCAAAACAAACAAAAGAAACTTGCTTATTCAGCATTTTCATCATTTGAATAAACCTAAAATAGTTTTACCAAGTATTTCCCAGAACAATTCACACATTTTTACCAACATTGCTAAATGCTTAATGGGAAATGGTGTGGTTCTCATATCTCTTTTCTACACAGAGTACTCAAAGTGCTTACATTTGTCTCACCATGAAAGAAACTGTGCTGGGTTGGTAAGCTGATAGCGTAGCTGGTTTCGGTCACCAGTACACGTCTGTCTAATTGTACTGTATCAGGTACTCGGGGTAGATCTGGTGCTTCTCAAACACCACAAATATGGTGGGGTCCATTACATCATCTACACAGCTGTCATAGAGGTTTATGTCCCCTCCGTCTTTTGAAGGAGGTTGGCAATAATCGAAGGACCCTTTGGTGTAGTCTCCCACCAGCACCCGTGAGATGAACATGGCTCTGACGTCAGTGTCACCGGTGTGGTCGTGGGAATATTTGGCATCGCGGGCAAAGTAACTACCTGTGTTTACACACCAAAAGGTACAATTGTGAAAAAATGTATTTGTGGGGAAGGACAGTGGTAAACATGCAGAGGCAATTACTGGGTGAAAAATCGATGTTTTCCATGAGAATAACTTCACAGGACTCACGGTGTCACAAAGATGAGAATGGCAGGAGTTTTTGCTTTTTAAATGTATGGTGAACATATGCTGAATAACCAACAACTATTTCTTCCACTCACCTTTGCCATAAGCCATTCCATGAGTTCTGCAGTCAAAGTTGTTGTGGCAGATGGTGTTTACAGATTTGGAGTCAGTGCCATGAAAAAGCCGTAGTTCAGGCACATCTCTCCCTCGGTTTTTGGTCCTCATCTGATTCTTCTGCCTTGAAATAGGAGATAGGAAACTAATAATAATAATAATAAACTTTATTTATAAAGCACACTTAAAAACCAAGGGTATGCCAAGGTGCTTAACAAGTAACATAAGGAATAGAAGGAAGATAATAGAAATGGGACCAAAGCAAGTACTAAGTATGCAAGCAGGTAGCTGTCACTGATACATAGGAAAGCAACAGGTACAGAGCAAACAAGAAATTAAATGAGCATAAAAGTGCATAGTATAAAATCATACAAGAAATATTAACTAGAGGGAAAGGCAAGATTGAATAAGTGGGTTTTTAGTCTTGATTTGAACAGTGCAATGGAATCAGAGGCACGGAGGTCGAGAGGAAGGGTATTCCACAGTACCGGGGCAGCCAGAGCAAACGCACGGTCACCCCGGGACTTCAGCCGAGATCTGGGTTGGATCAGAAGTTGTTGAGTGGCAGATCTAAGTGTTCTAGCAGGAGTATGTGGTTTGAGAAGTTCACTAAGATAACTTGGCGCCAATTTATTAATAGTTTTGAATGTAAGGAGTAGTATTTTAAATTGAATACGGTACCTTATGGGCAGCCAATGCAAGCTAGCTAGAACAGGAGTAATAGGGCAAAATTTCCTGGTACCAGTCAAGAGGTGGGCTGCTGCATTTTGGACTGTTTGCAGTCTAAGAAGAAGAGAAGAGGGAAGACCGTAGTACAAGGAGTTACAATAATCCAGCCTGGAGGTCACAAAAGCATGAATAAGCTTCTCCAGGTCTCCAAAAGTTGAATCTGTTCATCTGGACGTAGCGTTTTGTGGGAGAAACGTTTCGTCACTCATCCAAGTGACTTCTTCAGTCTCAGCTGACTGCAGGTTTCCCCAAACCTTATAAACAGTACATTTGCATAATGACTGAAACCAGCCCACTGAAGGAACAATGGGCTGTGAGGTCAGTTCCTTAATCATAATTATGCAAATTCCCATGACCATTGATCAACAATCACTGACCAAAACCCACTGATCAAAGAACACTGATCAATGGCCATGAGTACCATTCACAGAGAGTTGGGGAATGGCTGCAATCACAGCGTTGTAAGATGGCGAAAGATGTACCCTTAGGCCCCCTCCTCGATTCAGAGATGGTCTTTCCCTCTTCACGTAAATGGCCTCCTTGACTCCGCGCTCAAACCAGCGTTCCTCCCTGTCCAGGATGTGTACATCCTCATCGTTGAAAGAGTGTCCACTGGCCTGTAGGTGTAAATAAACTGCAGAGTCCTGGCCTGATGAGGTTGCTCTTCTGTGTTGTGCCATCCGCTTCGCTAGAGGTTGTTTGGTTTCCCGATGTATAAATCCTGGCAATCCTCCTGGCACTTGACAGCGCATACACTATGTTACTCTGTTTGTGTCGGGGACCCGATCCTTGGGGTGGACCAGTTTTTGGCGCAGCGTGTTTTGGGGTTTAAAAGCCACAGAGACACGGTGTTTAGAAAAAATGCGTCTCAACTGTTCCGATACTCCTGACACATACGGGATCACTACAGGTTTTCGCCTGGGCAGCGGTTGTCCTTCTCTCCTGGATCGACTGGAGCTTTCTTTGGTGCCTTTCCCACTTTGACAAAAGTCCAGCTGGGATAACCACATTTACTCAGGGCCTTCTTGATGTGATGTTCTTCTGCTTGCCTGGCCGCTGTGTCAGTGGGGATGGTGTTTGCTCTGTGTTGTAGCGTCCTGATGACACCCAGTTTGTGCTCCAGTGGATGATGAGAGTCAAACCTTAGATACTGATCCGTATGTGTAGGTTTACGGTACACGTCAGCCTTTAGATGTCCCCCATTACTGATGGAAATCTCACAGTCTAAGAAGGCTAACCTGCCACTTTTCATATCCTCCCTGGTGAATTTGATGTGTCGGTCCACCGAGTTAATGTGATCCGTGAAATGTGATCTCTGTGAATGGTACTCATGGCCATTGATCAGTGTTCTTTGATCAGTGGGTTTTGGTCAGTGATTGTTGATCAATGGTCATGGGAATTTGCATAATTATGATTAAGGAACTGACCTCACAGCCCATTGTTCCTTCAGTGGGCTGGTTTCAGTCATTATGCAAATGTACTGTTTATAAGGTTTGGGGAAACCTGCAGTCAGCTGAGACTGAAGAAGTCACTTGGATGAGTGACGAAACGTTTCTCCCACAAAACGCTACGTCCAGATGAACAGATTCAACTTTTGGAGATTTACTTTCCTGGATGACTGAGAATGCATCAAGACCTTCTCCAGGTCCTCATGTGGAACATAATGCCTAGCCTTAGAAATAAGGCGCAGTTGGTGGAAGCTAGATCTCACTACAGCAGATACTTGCTTATCGAGTTTGAGCGAGCTATCCAGCAGTACACCCAAGTTACTGACATAGTCACAAGAAAAATTAGCAAAGGAACCCAGGGCAGCACAGAGTCGGGCACGAGGGATTTTACTATTGAACACCACAATCTCAGTTTTCTTATCATTTAACACAAGAGAATTACTCAGGAACCATTCTTTGACCTCCCGCATACATTCTTGAAAGTAGTGTAGGGACACAGCAAGGTCGTCAGTAAGTTCAAAATAGATCTGTATGTCATCGGCATAACAGTGGAAGGCGATATTGTATTTTTCAAAGATTGCGCCTAGGGGGAGCAAATACAATGAAAATAGAATAGGGCCTAAAACTGATCCTTGAGGCACTCCACAACAGACCGGAGCGGAGGAAGAGGAGAAGGTGCCTAAGTTAACTGAAAAGGATCTGTCAGCGAGGTATGATTTAAACCAGTTGAGGACAGTGCTTCTAATACCCACAGTGTGCTCAAGTCTTAGCAATAAAATGTTATGGTCGACCATATCAAAGGCCGAAGAAAGGTCCAGTAAAACTAGGACCATAGAGCGTCCAGTATCAGTGATTACAAGAATATCATTAAGAACTCTAACCAACGCCGTTTCAGTGCTATGTAATGGCTTAAAGGCAGATTGAAATTTCTCAGCGATATGGTTCGTGTCCAAGTACACCTGGAGTTGGGAGAGAACTAGTCTCTCCAGGATCTTGGACAAGAACGAAAGCTTAGAGATCGGTCTGTAGTTTGAAAGGTCATAGCAGTCAGAATTTCTTTTTTTAAGAATCGGGTGGACTACAGCATGCTTAAAAGCCAAAGGAACACAGCCTGAGAGCAAGGAAAAGTTCATAAGAAATAGGATACTAGGTCCAATTACATCAAAACAGTCCTTAGCTATGTGAGATGGAAGAATGTCAAGCACAGTATTGGTGTTATTCATTTGAACAACTAGCCGCTTAAGAGACAAAAGTGACACAGGCTCAAACTGGTGGAAAGTTGAAGTGCACTCGGGATGGGGAGGGATATAAAATAGGGGAAGAGAGGACTTAAGAGATGTGATCTTATCTAAAAAGTGAATTTGAAATCGCTCACAGAGAGCCTGAGAATAAATTAAAGACATATCCGGGGAAGGGTTAACCACAGAGTTAAAAATTTTAAATAAGGTATGGGGGTTATGGTCATTGGCCAGGATGATTTTAGACAAAAAGGACGTTTTGGCCGTTTTAGCAGCATTTTGGAATTTTAAGCGGCTAGTCCGTAGCATGTCGTAAGAAACCTGAAGCTTATCTTTTTTCCACCTTCTCTCAGCGCCCGACACACGCGACGTAAAGCGCGCGTAGTGTCATTAAGCCAACACTGAGAGTAGGTTCTAGGGCGCTTCATTTTAATGGGGGCAACAGTATCAAGGATTGAAGAAAATAGCGATAACAAGGTATTAGCACAGTCATCAACCGAGCGAAAAGAACAACAGTCAAGAGTGACAGATGCAGAGTCCAAAAAAGACAGAGAAGTTTGACACCGCTTCAGCATTAATTACACGTAGCGGGCGAAGGGGAGCCGCAGGATGTAGTTCATTAGTGCATAAGCCAGTATCAAATATAACTGGGAAATGATCCGAGATCCCAGCGTCACTTATATCCTTGATACAAATGTCCAGACCATATGAGAAAACCAAGTCCAAAGTATGTCCTTTAACATGCGTTGGGTCATTAACCCACTGAGCCAGGTTAAACGAGTCCGTTAAAGCAAGGAAGTCTTTAGCAAATGGGTCATCCTTACAGCAAGTGTGTATGTTAAAATCACCGACAATGAGAACACAACCATACTTAAACTAATTAAACCATACTTAAACTAACTAATTAAACCAAGCTGTGAATCACGGTCTTGTGTCTTTGAGCCTGTGTTTTAAGTTTTTTATGTTTTGAGTTTTCGGTGAGCTCATGATTTGTTCTTTTGGATGTTGAGACGCAGTTTATGTTCTAGCTCTGTATTCACTTTCAATATATTATTGTTTCCCAAGGCATTCCCATTAGGTTATGTAGTCTTTAGTCATCATCTTTTATGATCCCATCCCGTCTCCCCAGTCAGTCATGTCTCCATGTTCCCGTCACTGTGTCAAGTTCACGTCTTAGTCTGTGTCTATGTGGTCTGAGTCTCCCTTTGTTCTCATGGTTGTGTTCTCCTCCACAGTATATTTTACTACATATAATGTCCCCATAGTTCACATTATATCTGGAAGAAAACAAGCCATGAAATTTAGGAAGTCTTTGTAGATCTCCAAGGTAACACTGGGGTAAGGGACCAGATCCAGGCAAGGATATAAAGAAAAAGTAGACAAAAAGTCAGAAAGTCTGCTAATAGTAGACATTGAATAAAAGATGGACACAGCCTGTGGTTCTGAAAAGTAACACCACTGCAGCCACCTTAAAGCTCTACATTTTTATAATCTCCAGCAGGGGGCGAAAAGTTGAAAAAAGTGGTCAGTTTATTGAAATGCATGAAAAAAGATCTTCTCAGTTCATTTTTGACTTTATTAAATATTTTCCTATTGGGTTGATTTTCTCCATTAATAGTTTTAAGTCTACTTTATACAACATGAGTTTTGTAAATGATGATGTCACTTTATCAGACAGGAGGTGGCTACCTGCAATCATGCATATTAATTGGATGTCAGTACTTACAACTGAAAGGCCTCCCAAAGACTTTGGTTCTGAATTCTCTCAATGTTGACGATATCAAAGTTTCTCATGGTTTTACAGAAAAGAGCTTCAACCTCCTTAAATTCTCCTGAGCTGCTTTGGAGGGAGATCCGCTGTAAGAAAACAGAGAAACATAGAAAATGTTCAGTCACAATAACACTGAACAAAAACAAGCTGTGATCACAATTTTAAAACGCCATCATCAAACACAGACACAGAAAGAATTATTAACATTTTTTTTAGTTCAGTTTCTAAACAACACTTTTTTATCTCTGCTTTGGTCTCCACCAACTGCTGAAGGAAATATCTGTCTTTTTCGCCGAATACTTTATTATTTAGCTAACACAGCATCTTTGCTGGCTGAAGAAAGTGATAATCAGGCTGTGCTAATGTAAGACACTTTTCAAATGTTGTTCAAAAAAACAAAGAAATGAAAAAACCAGCAGATATCTCACAACACTGAAATCATTGACTGTCTTTTCCTTTGAAAACATTGTTGCCAATGCTTTTTTCAGTTCAAACCATATTGTTTTAAAAGTTTTTTTTCTTACCAAACACCTCATTGTACAAATCTGTAGCCTTTTTTGAAAATTAAAAATACAAAGTCTTATATCAGAATAAATTGAGGCATTGAGTTTTCAGCAGCTGTACTAAAGAAAGTTGACTCCTAAAATCTGCATACATGTGAAAAACGACCATCCCGTCCACATTTTGTTAAAAATTACACTGTGAAGACAAACAATAAGAAATATTAGGTGAGCAGCTCAATTACTCAACGATGTTTACATTTAGAAATGACCTAAGCTTGACTGTGAGCTAAACTAATGGAGAAAAATTATATTTTTTAATATTTGTTGGTTTTCACAGTACCGAATATCCTGTTTCAGGGATCTGTTTCTTCTCCCAGTTGTCCGGTATTGGGCCGACATTTTGAATCACAGGCCTTCTGCAAACAGAAATGATAAGGAATGCTTTCATTATTGTTTGTTTTAAAACCCCAAAACACATTTATAGTTATGTCAGTACTGAAATTAATTAAAATTCAAATTGAAATTTTCCCCATCAAAAGCCATAATAACAATAGTAATTTTTTTTACTTGATTTTTTATTTTTCATTTATTATCATTATTATTATTATTATTGTTATTGCAAATTCATTAAAAAACAACCAACACAAACTTAAGAATTTAGATTTATGTCTGAGGCTGCAATTTTTGGATCACAATGATTTGTTTCACAGTAGAGCACA
Source organism: Oreochromis aureus (assembly GCF_013358895.1). NCBI lineage: Eukaryota > Metazoa > Chordata > Actinopteri > Cichliformes > Cichlidae > Oreochromis > Oreochromis aureus. Next base: position 3,530,050 of record NC_052958.1, read on the forward strand.
GAGAACATGTTGAATGTTTAAAACTGGAAAAACTGTACGGTCATAAGAAAAAAATCAGTTCACTGTGTAGCATCCCCTCTCTTTTCTAACAACAGTCCATAAATGTCTGAGACCAGCTGCAGGACTTTTGACAGAGAGATGCTCAACAGTCCTATTTTTAATGCAGTGCCACTTGAGTGCTCAAAGATCTCTGGCATCAGCTAGTGATTTTTGGCCTTCACACTTGCGCACAGAGATTTTTCCAAATAAAGTCTTTGTAGATCTCCAAGGTAATACTGTGGTAAGGTCAAGATACAGGAAAAGGAAAGTATATAAAACCATATGTAGAGCTTTGATTGTCTCAATGAGAAGAGTAAACTGAACAAGAAAATGAATTCTCCTCCCCAAAGCGAATTAGAATGAATTTCTCAGATGTAAGAACACCACAGAGAAGAAGCTGATCATTCTGACATCAGGCTAATTTTTTAAAAACAGGGGTCTGAAAACCTTCTGCTGCGGCTGTTTTTGGGATGACGTACCTGACTTTCTTTGTTAGGACATCTACAGCAGAGACAAACCGTGGCCGTCTGCACACAAGCGTCTTCATGCCAGTAAGTTTGTTTGTCTGCATCATGTCTGACGGGTAACAAAAAAAACATAAATAAAAGTTTAAACTTATGCAATGATCATAACACCACTTTTAAAACAAAGGAATCAGCGATCAGATACAGTTTCTATATTCTTTGTTTACCCTGGAAACTGAGTGAATACGAGTGTGAACCAGCAGTAAACTCCACAACGTCTTTATTATTGCCCAGGAACAACTTCCTCACCGAGCTCATTTATGTGGCTTGGGACTTGTGAACCCCTGACACTAGATTTGTGTTTCAAACTATCAAACTAGGAATCTTTTGGATGTCAGGTACCCGTGTTAACGACCACACCTGGAGCCTTAAGAGTTTAAAAAATTTGATTCTAGGTTGCAGACATTTTGTATGAAAATGGAAGAAAAGCAAAGCTATAGTGTATTCATGTGGTTGGTAGCATGTAATTCTTCCTCTCTCCTGTAAATCAAAGGTAAGTGACTGCTTATTTTAGGATTAAAAATCTCAACAGCTTTTTCATTCAGAATAGAGTTAATGATGGTGCTTATTTCAGTTCTATCCTCAAAAATTCAATGCTTGAATTCTTTTGCTTGAAATGAGAGGAATAAATTTGGCAGGTAAAAGATTAAAGATTAAGAGATGAGCTGTAAATAGGAGAATAGAGCAAGGAAAAAAAATAACCATGAAACAAATAAATCAGGATATAAAGAAAGCCAAAATAAAAAAAATAACAAAGCACGCTGGGCCACAGCCAGTGTAACTCAAACTGCTGAGAAATATCATGATCTTAATTTATTTTAAGAGTAAATCTCTGCCAGCTTCACTTCGTTCTCCTTTGTGTACATCATTTATTGCAGTTTAAATGTAATATTACAGATCAGCTCCACCTGCTCTTCATGCTGAGGCACGCCGTCAGCGTGGATATAAAACTCTGACCTGCTGCAGCTATTTTTCCATGTTTGTTCACTGTTTCACAAAAATATGAGTCAGGAACTACTTCACCATTACACCCCTCCTAAGACGTGGAGTTACTCATGGCAAAGACTTTAACCTTTGGTTTGTTAAAAAGATCAGAAAGTGTAAACTCTGAATGGCTGCAACGTCAAAATTAAATGGTAGTGGAAAATGATTTACTTTACCTCCCTCCAACGGGCCAGAGCTATACGAAAATTTAATGATGTTTATATTACATGATGATGTCAGTCTGTTTTGTTGTCATTGTGATGTTGTGCATCGTATTGACAAAATAAAGTGTGTTGTACCGCTCTACCAAGTCCTAATATTGTCTTTTTCTCAACAACATAAAAATTTAAAATACAATAACAATAATGTCGTTACTCACAGTGGATGCAAACATGTTCCACTTCTCAAACTCATCCTGCCAGTACCAAAGCCACTCGGTGGTGTGGATGAAGGTCGGCTCAGTCACCGAGTTTTCTGTCGTGAGCCGACGCACCTTCTTCAGTCCACAGGTCATCGTGTCAAAATGCACGGCTGGGCTGGTGCTACTGCAGACAGACAATTAAGAAGATATTAAAACAACATTTTTTGAATCCACTGCCAGCTGTGTACTGTACAGTACTGGGGTGGGGTGGGGGGGGGGCTCTGCACTGATTTGTATGTCGCTGAGTGAAATAGGTTTTTGATCTCGAAGCAAAATGTTTCTCCACCTTCCTGCAAACACAGCATTAAGACATTTCTTGTAGTTGGTCATCAGGTTTGCACACATCACCGAGCGATTTTACACCACTCCTTTTTACAGAAACTCTTTAAATCCTTCAGGTTCTTGGGTGCCACTCAATAACTCAAAGCTTCAGCTCCCTCCACAGATTCTCTATAGGACAGGTCTGGAGACTGTCTAGGCTGCTCCATGACCTTTGCTCTTCTTTAGCCACTTCTTTGTTGACTTGGTATGTTTTAGGTCACTGTCATGCTGGAAAATCCGTCCATTCAGTCTGCACGCTGCGGGAAGGAAGTTCTCTTTCAAGATTGTACGGTGCATGGCTCTGTCCATTTGGGAAGGGAATTGATAAGAATTTAGCGATATCCGATTCCATGATTGATATCACTTATCATTTCTTCTTGGGTTTTCATTGGCTCTGCTTTGAGTCACCACCATCTCTAAGCAGCATAGCAAAGACATTACATTCATGGAAGTTAATTGCATGCTGTGTGGTCAAATGTTTGTGCATGTTGGAGGGATTTCCCATCTTTCTTGTGATCAGTTTTGTGGTCATTATTCAAAAAATGTAAAAATGTAAAAATGTATTACACAAATTACACAAAACCCCTTTTTTAAAATAATGCAGTATATAACCTAATTACACCAGGGAAGTACAAACCTTAGGCTACAGTCCAGCACACCAACACAAATCATGATGACACGAGGACACACATATGATCCTTGTCATAGTATTTAGGTCTAAACAAAAAGCTGCCAACACAAAGCAAAGATGAAAACCAGCACAAAGCGCGATCGCCATGGTGATTCTACTTTAGAAACACGAACAGGTAGAAAGAGAGACTGCAGCCTGACTGCTCATCAGTTTGTTACTTGTTTTTTTTTTTTTTTTTTTTTTTTTTTTTTTTGTCTGTCCCATTTGGTTCTTTAGCCGTCAGAATTGTTGTCTGAAGACCAACAATGATACCAAATGGATTTATTCTGCCAAATGGATCATCATGGCATTGCCATATTGGTCCATTTGATCAAACTTTGTTGTTATTATTTATTTTATTTTCAGTTGTTACAGATGGGACAGACATGACTGGGGGATAGGAAAGGGAGAAAGAAAGAGAGGAAGGAAAAGAAAAACAGAAGGGAAAAGAGACAGTGAGAAAGGGCACTTACAAAGACAAAGAGAAAGAAAAAATCTCCTGGATCACCTGTTGAGAGAAAAAGAAGAGAAGACAAGCAAAAAAAACAAAACAAACAAAAACAAAGCAACATACTAAACAAAACACCATCACGTCAATCTAAGTGTGAACAGCAGTAAATACTAAATATTGAAAGTTGTTGTGCAGCACGCAGGACAGACAGCGCACAATGTGCTTTGAAGTAGCAGCTAAGAAAGGTGTAGTTTATGTCTACGAACAGTGAACACCCGTGTGCACACCTGTGTGGATCAACGCGGTTGTATACAAAAGGTTTCCCCATGTAACGGTCTGCTAGAGGGTGTGGAGGGCCATAGCCCCGTCCCCCAGGGCATGAAGCAGGCATGGAGGAGATCCAGGCTCCAGACATCCAGAGGCCCCAGAGTGCGAGAGCCCAAGGAGCACAACCGGAGGGGCATCCGTGTCACCTTCCTGGGAAGGGCTGAGGAGATCCCCAGACGAGGGGGGTCACCCAGTAGCCACGGAGCAGAAGCCAGAGGGGGCTGCACTGGCGTGCCCGCCGGCTCTGCTGGCAGCCAGCTGTGCCAGAGTGAACCGAGTTGCAGGCCCCGAGGCCGGAGGCCCGAGGGCCCCTTTGCCCCGGAAGAGGCCTGACCGGCGACAGGCACCAGGCCCCGCCAGGTAGCCACCGGGAGTGAGCTGGTGCATACCTGAGCGCCCAGCCCCGGACACCAAGAACCACCAATGCACCAACCCCTGAGGGCATCAGTTACCAGCAGGGAGTGTGGTGAGGGGAGATAGGCCTCCACACTTGGAGGGTCTGGGAGTACCCAGGGAGGTGGAGTCTAAGACCCGACCTGACATATAGACACAGATAAACAGGCACACACAGACACAAACATGCTTTCCCACCCTCATGCACACATATACAAACACTCAGCACTCACCCAACGTAGGGACAGACATACATAGACATGTACACACAATCATACTCCCCAAACATACTCTATGCCCTGGGTCCAGGTACCCTCGCCCCAGAGGGGAAACGGTACCCAGACCCAAGAGATGTGACCCTTTCCCCGGGGTGGAGGCAAGCAGACCGCCCCAGGCTCCGCAGCAGCAGGGAGGCCAATTGGACAGCCAACACCTCCTCCCAGCCCCCCGCCCGATGGCTAGTAGAGAACGGGGTGTGTGAAGACCCCATACCTCCCTCCTCCCGCTCATGTGTAGTGTTGCTGCGTGTTGTTCTAAAGTGCATTTAAAACAAGGGAGGGCATGGTGCTGCTGCCAGAGAGCAGCAGGTGTTAGCACGGCCCCTCCCGAGAACCCTCAATGTCTACATGGATTTAAAATTGAGAGGTGGGCACCGCGCCAGAGGTAGGGTTGAATACACAGACCGTCCTCTGGACGCCGTTAACGTGGTCACCCTCAAGGCTATATATATATATATATATATATATATATATATATATATATATATATATATATATATATATATATATATATATATATATATATATATATATATATATATATATATATATATATATATATATATATATATATATATATATATATATATATATATATATATATATATATATATATATATATATATATATATATATATATATATATATATATATATATATATATATATATATATATATATATATATATATATATATATATATATATATATATATATATATATATATATATATATATATATATATATATATATATATATATATATATATATATATATATATATATATATATATATATATATATATATATATATATATATATATATATATATGTGTGTGTGTGTGTTATGAGAGTGTGAATAATGTGGATGTCTAAGTTGTGAAATAAAATTGAGGCACAGGTGGCCAGAAGGGGACAGAGGGGGGATGCCTCCCCTGCACCCTGGTGACACACCCGCACCCCAAGGCCCTACCTGTGTGGGTGGGTGTGGTGGAGCGGGAAGAGGAGGCAGCCGGGATGGGGAGGAAAAGAAGGAGGGGCAAGATGCCCTCCCTTAGGGCCAGCTCCCCGCTGACCCCAGTAGGCACCCCCGACCTCTAGCACCCACCAAGGCAAGGGGGCCCAGGCCCATCCAGACCGGGGCCTATGGCAGCAGCACCGCTAAGCCCCACAGGACCTGGGGAAGCCCACCCCACCCCACCGCAGAGGAAACTATACCCACCCCAACATTCAATCATCTCCAGACTACACAAGACAACAGACACCCAGGTTAGGTTTATTCTCCACCTCTCCTGTGTCTCTCCCCCACCTGCAGAGTGGACTTCTGCAAGGATGGAACAACCTCCCTGCCAGTTGAAGAGCCCCCCAGTTAGGCCGATGCACCAGAGGCCCCCTGCGCCAGGGCTGAGCCCCCGTGCACCCACCCGCCCACAACCTCGGCGACACACCGACGAGGACCGAAGCCTCCAAGGCCCAGCCAGAGCCCCATCACGGAGACGAAGCACCCCCGAACCCCAAGCCCCCCCGCCTGCCCCAGATCCACTCAGTTTGTTACTTGTTGAAGTTCAGGCTCTGGCTGATGGGCAGCGGCTTTAACATTAGTCGATCGTGGCTCAAGAGTTGGGAGTTCGCCTTGTAATCGGAAGGTTGCCGGTTCGAGCCCCGGCTCCGACAGTCTCGGTTGTTGTGTCCTTGGGCAAGACACTTCACCCGTTGCCTACTGGTGGTGGTCAGAGGGCCCGGTGGCGCCAGTGTTCGGCAGCCTCGCCTCTGTCAGTGCGCCCCAGGGTGGCTGTGGCTAAAACGTAGCCACAGCCACTAATGTCGCTAATGTCTTAGCATGCACTCTGTGCAAAGAGCCAAAGTTGTGTTACCACCATAGTGCAGTTGTTTCTGTCCTAGATGCAGTTTCCACTTTACCATCATGCTCTTGTCTGTTTTTTGGTGCAATAAGAATAAAAGGACAGTCCATATCCAGGCTATAGACTGCGCCACTATTTTCCTCCAACACACAAACTGAAATCAGCTGATTTGGACAGCAGGGAACTGGTTCTCTACAAGAATTTGATCCTAACTCTAAAACCTACTATGCATTGGAAGCTCATTCTGGGGAACTCATTTTGAACGCTTAGCAGAAAACAGCAGCAAAACATGTTCCCACCTCCACGCTTGACTGTGGTAATAGTGTTCTTTGGCTCATACTCTGCATTTCTCTTCTGCCAAACATGGTGGCCAAAGAGATCGACTGACTGACCACAACACTTTCTCCCAAGCCTTCTCTCAATCATGAAGATGTTCACTTGCAAATTCAAGACGGACCCGTACATGTCTCTTCTTGAGCAGGTGGACCTTAAGGTCTTAAATTCTGCTTTATACACAGTTGAGATCAGGAGTAATGGTAATTAACTGGTTAATAGATTGATTGTGATTTGTATTCTGTAAACAGCTTCATCTTCTCTGCCTTGTCCCAAGGCTGTTGTTGACTCCCTGAACTGTTGTTGGAAATTCATGTCAACTCAATGTGCTTAACACTGAACATAAAAATATAAAAACCTGGTCACCAAACCACAACCACCACACTCCACACAGCTTCCTGTGACACTGAGGGAGACAGCGTTCTGGCTGCCATGTCAGAGATCAAATCCTTATTTCACTCAGCGACATGCAGGTCAAACAACTTTTCTGTGATATGTTGATATTCTATCTGCTTCCATTAAAATGAGTAACTAACACAAAACTACCATAAAATTCTGTTCATTTCATTTTAAGTGAGCAAACTTACAAATTCAGCAAAGAATCAAATATTTTATTTTAATATTTATCCAGAGCGCTGCGCCTGAAACCACCCTACTGTAGCGTCCCTCCAACAGGAGACAGAGACGGTCGGTATTCCGTCTACCAGCTGTTCATTAGGAACAGTAACACAGTCTGCTGTGGGCTGTAGACAACGCCAAAACAAAGAGAGCGCTCCCTGAAGAATAAAAACAATCCCTCTGTCTTCTCTTGAACTTGTGCTCCTTTTTCCCCCCTACACACACACACACACACACACACGCACACACGCACACTCACACATGCACGCTCCATAACTCCCACCCCAATACATACACTCTCAGCCAACCACAAGCATGTTCTCCTACAGACTCTCTGTCTGATATGATTGAGAGGCTTAACAGCCTCTAGACTATTACACCTTCAAGGACACTCAGTAAATCACATCATTGCACGTGTGGAGCAACTCTGTCATAGCTGTGTGACAAATCTGAACACAATAACGCTGAAGACACAACGATCAAATTAACTTGCAATCCAGTTTGTTACAATAATAAAAAAAAAAACTCATACTAACATCACAGAGAGCCAGCGCTTTCTAAAACCAAAGCTTTCTGAAGCATTTTACCTTCAAAAAATATGGAAACACACAAAACTTTTATCTAAAATGTGAGATGTCTGAGTTGAAGAATAAATGTAAGTACCTGTATGAGTTACTGGGGTCACAGTAGTCTCTCTCAATTGTCTCATTATCGGGCAAATCAGTCCACTGGTGTCCCTCTTGGACCTGCCATCGGTACGGCATCTTGTCATGAGCTTTAAAACATCGATCTAAGAAGAAAGACAGCTGATCAAAGTCAAGAAAGAACTACATTAGAACCTAAAACACTTAATAACCATGACTTTCTCACCATCATGTTTGCAGTGACCTTTAATGAAGTACATGCAGATCTCTGTTTTATCTGAAAGAAACAGGAAATATTTCACAGGCTTCATTCAGACAGCAGTTTCAGTTCATCTCCCCACAGAAGTGTTTTCAGCTGTTGTTTACCTCTGACAGGCCTCTGTCTATTGTTCTGCCATTCTCCGCCTTTAGCAGCTACATCACTGACAGCAGCGTGAATGTCACTTAAGGAACGAGTATTTTGAAAAAGCCAATGGTTGCCCCTGTTGCCGCCTCTCCCTCTAAAAGGCACTGCAGCTTTTTTTGGACGCCATGTCCGGTTTTGGCTTACATCATTTTCGCTGCTCGCATCGTTGTCGCTAGTGGCGGCAGAGATGTCACTAGTGGGAGAGTTTTCATCGTCGCTTTCATTCAGTCCATCACTGGAGTACAGGTCAAGGGCGTCAATGTTTGCAGCAATGTCACTAAGTGAACAGGCTTGATTCTGCACCGGGCGGCTGCTGTGGCTTCCTCGGTTTCCCCTAAAGCCCCTGTTGCCCCAAGTACCTCTACCACCTCTGCTGAGCTGATGGCCACCTCTCCCTCTGCCTCTCTGACTTTGTTGGCCATGGTCATTGACTCGAGCCAGCCTCAAAGCCTGTTTATTTGCATAAGCAGCCTTCAAGGACTGAAAGAGTGTGTCAGGTACGCCTCTAGCTTGCAAAGCTTTGAATGGCTGTGGAGCAGTAAAATCGTGGTTCTTCCAGCAGCTGCATTCACGGCTGATGTAGTTCTCACAGATGTGGAGCCTCTTGCAACCATCACCATCCTGACACCTGCCGAACTCTCCATCACCGTTGTTGTAGTCGTGGCATATCTGGTGGAAAGATGAAACGTGAAGGTGGTTATAATCACAGACTGTGAATCAAACCTGGATTATAATCATACGTTCTATCTAAACGCCGTCTGACATTCCCGTTTGTTTTGTTGTTGTTTTGACTTTAAAAAGGCATTGTACGTATAAGTGGTATAAATAAGTAAGACAGGAAACACGATAAACGGCTGAGAGCACAAGCTTGATTTGAATCAGTTTAGGTCATTTTGTCATAAACTTCTAAAGAAAACAGGTAAATTCAAGGGGAGATGCAACCATTTGAATCTCCCCCTGCTGACCAATAAACAAAATGCAGGCATTTAAAGAACTTTCTATTCATTTACACAGTGGTGCCCAAACTTTTTTTTCTAGGCCCCCATTTGTTTTACAAGAAAACGGAATTCGTCACGCAACGTGAAACGTATGCGCCTTTTTTCACTTTACGCTGTGCGCCACGTTATTGTTTACATGAGATGAATTTCTACAATGGCGGATGGAGACAAAATACTGTTACTGTTAATCTGACTATCTGCAGTTTTTACACGCTTACATTTACACACGCAGTTACTGTCCCTCCGTTTAGAAAGGCAGAGGCGTCAATGGTGTAATTATTTTACGTGTAGTTGTTTTTTTCCTGTGTAATAATATTCAACATTGTTATCAATAGCTAAATTTAAAAAAAAAAAAAAACATTTTTCAAGAAAAACACTTTCAATTCATTTAAAAAAACAAAAGTAACATGTTAGTGGAAACAACAACGGGTGTGGCATTGTGTCGTAGGAATGCAAAGTAGACTGACTCGTCTGGTTCATGCTGTGTGTTGTTCGACTTACATCAGGAAGAACTGTGTAGTCACTCTGCAGCAGCAGGGTGCACAGCTCTTCCCGGCTCAGGCTCTCCAGCTCATGCTCCCTCAGAAGTCTTTGGTTATGATCAGACGTCAGCTCATGGGAGAAGCTGCAGCCCCTCCTGTTATAACAGAATCCATACAGCTGAGTCATGACTGTAAGTGCTCAGTAAAAGAAAAAAACCAATAATGACAACAACAACAACAACAAAGCTGTCGTGTACGTCATGGGTTATCTTTCTGGTAGAAAGTCCGTTTGCAAGTCAAAAGACAGCCTGATAACTCATGGACAGAATTATATGAAAGTCAAGGTCAGCGTTTTGGGAAAAATGTTTAGCAGGATTAGCCCAATAAAAGGTTTGATATACAGCTGGGTAGAGCTAGCATCCATTTAACTTTGAAGACTCAGACAATCCCTAAATAAGCTCTGTTTATTTACTTTAAGTCCAGTATATTTACCTGAGCTGAGTGAACTGACAGAATCCGCTGAAGAGGAAGTTTTTACACAGGTGCAGACCCCTGCATGTCCCCGGGCAGTCTTTGGCTCTGCAAAGTCTCAGGCGGGTCCTGGCCACCACCTTCTCCTGTCCGTTTGGACAACACCGAGCAAATTTCTCTCGGTTAGAAATGATCTCCGACACCTTAGTGCGATCGCCGGAAAACAGATTATATACTAAATCCTCCGTGTTGACTGCTCCTTGACCGGCGCAGATCATTTTCAGTATTTCTGTCTCCATCGTGTCCGAGCTCTGCCTGCGCTTCCTTCCACCTGTGAGACCAAACCACAGCTTGACGACAGCGGCCGCTGGTTTCATGGGAGGAGGAAAACTTCGGTATTATTTCTGATGATTGGAAAGCGAAACTGAACTATTTTCATCCGGGGTTGAAGCTGTAATTCTGCTGATTTCCACTTGGGGTCATCACCGCGCTGTATGACCTCCATACACCTCGACTGAAAATGGAAAGAAAGGCTTACTCTTGCTTCACAGCTGAAACATGTCCAGTAATGAAAACACACGGCGTCACAATGCGTCTATGGCTCTGTGGATGTGTCCTTGCGCAACAGCGCCTCTCCTGATATCTCCTGATATCTCCTGTACACTCGAGACTGTGCTGGGCTATAGAGCAAACTCTTGTGACACGTATGGATGGGCCATTGCGAAGGAACTGGATTAACTGTAATTTTAAACAGTGTGTAATCATATATTTTACTCATATCTTATCTAGTCATTATAAAAATATAACAGGTAGTCCAAGTACTACTGACCAATCATGTGTAATCATGATAATGAGCACGGTGTGGTCTGCTGGGGCGGCAGCATCTCTGCTGGGGACAGGAAGAGACTGAAGAGGCTGATCAGAAGGGCCAGCTCTGTTCTAGGATGCCCTCTGGACCCAGTGGAGGTGGTGAGTGACAGGAGAATGGCGGCTAAGCTGTCATCCCTGTTGGACAACATCTCCCACCTCATGCAGGAGACTCTGACAGCACTGAGCAGCTCCTTCAGTGGCAGGCTGCGGCACCCACGGTGTGGGACGGAGAGATTTCGCAGGTCTTTCCTCCCCACTGCTGTCAGACTCTACAACATGGTCTCTGCAGATGACCACACATGTGCAGACAGACACACACAAACATCCAACACACCATGATAGCCCTCGCCCACTCTCCCTTATATGCAATATTATGTGCAATACCATGTGAACATTTTTTCCTACTATAAGAGAGCATTTTATTCTATTTTGTTGGTACTTTATTCTGTTGTATATAGGATTTTATTCTTGTTGTATAGTATGTTATTCTATCTTATCCTATTCTATTGTGTTTTTCTTAACATTTACTGCTCATAAAGTTGTACTTTCTGCCGGGACCAAAAAATTCCCACATGTGGGACTAATAAAGGTTTATCTTATCTTATCTTATCTTATCTTATCTTATCTTATCTTAAGCCTACTCCGCAAGGAGTTTCAAATGGAGAGCTAAAGAGGAAGGTAATATACAGAATGCAATATCCAAACCATCACCATCTAACAGTAATTTTTCTTTTTATAAACTTTTTTTACCTGCACTTATACTGTGAACTAGAAACACTGGCACAAGGAACAAGCAGACACGAATGATTGTTGGCCACACCAGAAGCCCCAGAACACAGTAGCCATTTCCCTGAGAGGCTGCTGTGTTCACATTACTAGTAAGTAGGGGTGCAACGGATCACGGTTTATCCGAAATCCGAACCGATCCCACTCCACGGTTCGGTACGCACGTGATCCGAAGATTCGAAAAAGAAAAAAAAGTATGTGTATGGTGCGCGTCGTCAGTCTGTCAAGCGGTAGCGCTAGCGGTCCAAGTAGCGGAGCAGAGGAGTTTGCGGCATTTAAGCAGCCCTTTGCTGCCCAGTCCGACCAGGCTAAAGCTAAAAGCTAATGGGGTGTTTAGCTGCAGACGGGAGGCCGTCGTCTGTTGTGCAAAACAAGGTTTAAACTGTGATGAACGTGCTTGAGCCACGCTATGATATCTCGTTGCGCGTCCACTTCAGTGACAAGATCCTTCCAAGCATGTATGAGCAGGAGAAGTTTAAAGTTATGGCTGAACTGTCCCAGGCATCTTCTGTTGCTCCAACTACAAATGGGTGGAGCTCCAGGGCAACGGAAAGCCACGTGACCGTGACCGCCCGTTATATCACAGCGGAGTGGTAGCTACAAAGCCCTGCACTGCCCTATAGATTACATTAGATTAGATGAAACTTTATTTATTTCTCGGGTGGGTTCCTCCGGGAAATTCAGTTTCCAGTAGCACAGCACCCACAGAAGTTGCAGAATGTGAGCAGAAATATACAATGTTTACACATTTATAAATACAGAGTATACAAAAGGGATAAATAGAATAAATAGGAATAAGGATACAAGGAACGCCACATTTCAAGTATTGTGAGTCTATTGCACCGTTGGATATTAACAAAAACTATTGCACAGTGAAAAGGCACTACAGCTTACTTGTTCCCCCCTCCTCTGTCCCCGTTTTCCCTCCAGCGAGGAGTTAAATAGTTTGATGGCATGTGGGACAAAGGACTTTTTAAGTCTGCTGGTCCTTGACTTTGGGAGAAGCAACCTGTCACTGAACAGACTCCTCTGGTTGTTTATGGCCATGTGCAGATGATGCAGAGGCTGCCCAGCATGGTCCATAATGTCCATATTGCACCTTAATTTGTTTTTATATAAGTGCGTGGAATGAGTCTTCAGTTGAATGTTTTTAATAGGCAAAAATACTTAAATAAGTAAACGGCGAGTAGAATTTTTGTCTTTTTTTTTCTATTTTTGCTGATCCGAAAATTGATCCGATCCGTGACTTTAAAACCGTGATCCGATCCGAACCGTGAGATTTTTGATCCGTTGCACCCCTACTAGTAAGCTAAGCTGGCGTCAGCTTCTCTTAGTGCTACAGTGGTAGGGTTGAGTATGAGCCAGCCATATTCTTTTTATGTCAAAGCCCAGGTAAGATGGACACTAATGTTTTTGCAGAATCAAACTCAAAGTAATGTGAGTACTTCCAACGCTGCATGGTCGCACTCTCTCCCGAGCTCCATATTATCCATTCTTGATCTACACACGTCTGTTGCTGCCACAGACGTCACGCGCTCGTATGACACTCTCACAAATAAAATCACGGTTCAGTAACACAGTAGCCCTTACAGGATTTAGCAGTAATCTAATTACTTTTTTGCAATAGTAATATCGTACTTTACTCATTACTTGAAAAAAGGAATCGGATTACAGTAACGCGTTACTGGTGTAGTTACTTGTAAAGCGTTACTGCCCATCCCTGGTCACCTGTAGGTTATTATTATAGCTCATAACAATCTGACAGGCTGATATTTTGCCCTCATATCAAGTTTTAAGGAAACTTCCATGTGTTTGACTCCAACAGCAGCAGTGTGCGCTCATCAGTGCACAACAGGGCGAAGGCTAAAAGATGAACAACTACCACAGTATCGTCTTTGTGCTCATCGTTTATTGTTTTCTTTCTTTTTCTCTTTTTTACATGTTTCTCCAAACACAGAGAAGTGAGTATCACACACACCGCAGCACTTTGTTTCTATCTGTGCTCCCAGAAGTTGGTCCCAGCTTCCTGTTGACATCACAAAGGCTGTCTAAACAGCAAAGCTATCAACACACAGTCCGTCATGTGTCTCGGCCAAGATATTGGGAGAATTTGTGGCTGTAATGGTCTAATCTGACAGTGTCTTTATACAGTAGGATGCGCTAATATGATAACCACTAACTTCCTGAGATAATTATGAGGAAGTTAGTATTGGTTTCTTCTTTCGTCTAGCACTCAGCATGCTTATGAGATATTAGCGTTGTGCTGCCATTTCTGTATTATTCTGTATAAAAGTTATTTCAAAGTTTAATTTGAACATAGAAACATACATAATGAGTGGAAATGCTGTCAATTTTTAGAAATTCATCTTAAATAATTTTACAGTACATGTGATTTAGGAGGAAAGGTTTGAGCATCAAAACAACAAAGAGAAAAAACAAACGAGAAATTTGAAAATGGAAAGAGAAAGAATCATTTAACATTTCTGAAGCTTTCTTTAGAAACCTGCACCACCTCTAATGTACATATTCAGCATGTCTGTCAAAGTTTCTTCATCATTCAAATTAAACCTAAGATACTTTAATAGAATCTAACTGGGAAGCTGGTGCTACCAACTCTTTTTCTGGAGCACTGTTCACAAATCATAACTCACATTTTCAGGTACCACTTCTGGAAAATTTTTTTACTAACTCAGCTACATATTCCTTGTAATTAACATTTTCAGAAAAGTCTAACAATTCCCTTGAGGATAGTGTGGAAAATGGAGTTGGTGGTGTGGGTCTGTTGACTGTTCCACTGGTTGAGTACATGGAAGAAGCTGAGCTGAGAAGGTGCCGCGAAGTGGTTTGACTTAAGATGGTATTTAGTTTGTGTACTACCGCTGGTCTCTGTACTACTGCTGCTGTGGGTAATACCAGTGGTTCCCCTACTGCCACTTGTCTTGGTACCACCACAGATTGCTGTGCTACTGCTAGGCTTGACCCTGATGCTCGCTTTGGTACTGTGCCATCAATAAACATGTTTGTGGTCTTGTACTGTATCAGGTACTCGGGGTAGATCTGCTGCTTCTCAAACACCACAAATATGGAGGGGTTCATTACATCATTCACACAGCTGTCATAGAAGTTGATGCCCCCTCCATCCTTGGAAGGAGGTCGGCGATAATCAGAGGACCCTTTGGTGAAGTCTCCCACCAGCACCCGTGAGATGAACATGGCTCTGACGTCAGTGTCACCGGTGTAGTGGTGGGAGTATCTGGCATCACGGGCAAAGTAACTACCTGTGTTTACACACCAAAAAAAATGACTGTGAAAAAAATGCATTTGTGGGGAAAGACAGCAGGGACCCATAGTGTCACAAAAATCATCCGCAAGACTGAAATGAAAATGTTTTAAGTTTCTGTGTTTTAAATGGATGCATTTTGAAATCATATGCTTAATAATCAATAACTTTATTCAACATTTCTTCCAATCACCTTTGCCATAAGCCGTTCCATGAGTTCCGCAGATTCTCCAGTCAAAGTTGTGGTGACAGATGGTGTCTACAAATTTGGAGTCAGTGCCATGAAAAAGCTTTTCTTCTGTCACATTTCCTCCTTTGTTTTTGCTCTTCATCTGATTCTTCTGCCTTCAAGTAGGAGACAGAAAGAATTAACTCAAAGGGGTAAAGTCAATCTATGTAGATCTGAGGCAACAGTGTCTGCAGCCACAAGTGGGAAACAGGATAAGACTGAATGCTAAATGTCTTTTTATTTATTTATTTTTATCTGTCCTGTCCGGCACTGTCAATATCAGAATTATTGCCTGAAGGCCACGAAAAATGCTCAGAGTTATTTTCTCAAGTGGACCATTACGGCTTTTGCTATACTGGTCCACTTGAGTGTCATAGTTTATTTTATTTTTTTATATTACTTAGTAAGTTACTAAGTTATTACAATCAGAACGGACAGAACCTGGGGGATGAGAAAGAGAAAGAAGAAGAAAAGAGAAGTCGGGAAGAGAGTTAACAGAAGGAGAAGGAAAGGGGAAACAGAGGGATAGAGAAAGACACTGAAAACCTGCTGAAGAAAACAAACAAACCAAAAGACAACAGTAGGGAAACCACAGTAACAACCAACATAAGCATAAGTAACAGTAAATAATACATATAGAACGTTACTGAGCAGCATACAGGACTAGTCATGCACGATATGTTTACAGGCAGCAGCCAGCCAAGATAGTGTGTGTGTCTGTGAGTACCTGTGTGTACACCTGTGTGTGTGAGCACGCTTCTATTCATAAGGTTTGTCCATGTGAGTGTCCAATAGTAGGTTTGGGGAGCCATAGCCCTGCCCCCCAGGACATGAAGCAGGCATGAGGAGATCCAGGCCCCAGACATCTACAGGTCCCCCAGAGCATGACAGCAATGAGCATGACAATTTGCATATTAATGATCAAGGAGCTGACCTCACAGCTCGTTGTTCATTCATTGGTGCTAGTTTCAGTCATTGTGTAAATGTACTATTTATAAGGTTGGAAACCTGCAGTCAGCTGAGACTGAAGAAATCACTTGGATGAGTGACGAAATGTTTCTCCCACTGAAAACGTCCAGATGAACAGAATCTGGCTTTTCATCAGTGTGTGAATGTTGTTAGTTTGCACTTGAGTTTAGAAGTGCATGTATAAATGGGTGAATTAGGCATGTTGTATACAGCGCTTTGAGTACTCCAGGAGAGTAGAAAAGCGCTATATAAGAATGAGTCCATTTAACTTTTTGGGGTGGTATACTAAAATGCTACTTACACTGGACAAAGCAGAAAAAAGTCAGAAAATATATATGTTGATCTTAGACAGATAAAGCTTCTGGTTCTGAAAATCTACCTTGCAGTCATGAAGTCAACCATAAATTACAATTTGTTCATGGGACGCATTTTGTCTGACAGCAAAACTTTTGGTCATGCATCAGGACAATGACCTCAAGCACAACCGCAAATATACAACAGAATGGCTGAAAAAGAAACAAATCAATATGATGCCCAATGAATGGCCCAGACTCAATGAGGATAAAACTGAGATCCTCCTTATTGGCACCAAATCCAACCTTTTGAAGGCGAACCATTTCTCACTCACCATCGATAACTCCACAGTTTTCCCTTCTCCTCAGGTTAAGAGCCTCGGTGTTATCCTAGACAGTTCACTTTCCTACAAATCTCACATCAATCTCACCCGTTCTGCCTACTTCCATCTACGCAATATTAACAGATTACTTCCTTCTCTTTCCACCCAGTCTACGTCCATTCTTGTCCACAGTCTTGTTACATCCCGTATTGACTATTGCAACTCTCTTCTGCATGGTCTCCCCCAAAAATCCCTCCATAAGCTTCAACTGGTTCAGAACTCTGCTGCTCGCATTATCACCAGAACCCCCTCCTACCAGCACATCACCCTGTTCTTCAGGAACTTCACTGGCTCCCTGTGAAATCCCGGATAATATTCAAACTTCTTCTGCTCACCTTCAAGGCCATTCATAAGCTCGCTCCTCCTTACCTTTCTGACCTGTTAACCACTACCTGTTCTGCCCGTTCACTTCGATCTTCCTCTTCTATCCAGCTTGCTGTACCTTCCTTCCGCCTCACCACCATGGGAAGCAGAGCTTTCAGCTGCTCTGCTCCCAGGCTGTGGAACTGCCTACCCCCAGAAATAAGAAACATTGGTTCTCTCCCCCAGTTTAAATCCCAACTCAAAATTCATCTGTTCAAATCTGCATATTCACTGTGAATCCACTGTTTGTTAATTTTATCTTGTGCTTTGTTTTATTGTTCTTATTTTTATTGTTTTACTATGTGTCTTCCTATTGTAAAGTGTCCTTGGGTGACTTGAAAGGCGCTTATAAATAAAATTTATTATTATTATTATTACTCATTCATGAATGAAATGTGCAGTGGGACCTTAAGAGAGCTCTGCATAAACAAGTGTCCACCAAACTCGATGAACTTAAGCAACACGACCTTAAAAGTTTTTAAAAAAAATTCTTATCAAACAGGGAAGATTAACATTTGTGTTTGGCAGTGTGATGGGGTGGAGCTCCGCTCTATCCTCCAAGATGTCAACGCTCACCCCCAAAGACTACTTACAGAATTTAGGAGTGGAGAGGACAGAACAGAAGGGACATGCGACAAATGCCGGTTGAAGAATAGAATGTCAACCCACATACTCAACTCTGCTGCTCAACCTGCAACTGCATTTTCCTTACAAACGTGGCACCAATTAAGGGAAAATGAACAGGCTTTCCAGATTGAGATTTATTCCAAGAAGCATTTTTACAACACAAGCCAAACACATTTAATTACTGGATGCACATTAAATGAAATACGTACAGCTGAAAGGCTTCCCAAAGAGCTTTGTTCTGAATCCTCTCAATGTTGATGATGTCACAGCCTTTCATGGTTTCAGAGAAAAGAGCTACAACCTCTCTAAATTCTTCCGAGCTGGGCTGGAGTGAGATTCGCTATTAGAAAAAACAGGAACATTAAACATTTTCAGTCATAATTATAAAGGAAAATTAGAATTTTAGTGGAGACAAATAACATGTGTCACAACGCTAACACACAAAATCTTTTAAGGTGATATGAAAACCTGTAAAGCAGGTTTTTCAGCAGATAGTGTGAAATATTTGAATTTATTTTCATTTATGCTTCAAACTCTTTGGTTGGTCTCTATGAACTGCTGAAGGATCCAACATGAACTGTCCTTCTAATAAACTCATTTCTTATCCTGGCCCATCCTGGTCACTTCTAGTGAAAATCTTAGCATCTTCAGCTCTACCATTCTCATCTTTTCTTCATTTCTTTTTCTCAGTGAATTTACTTGGTTACTTCTTTTTAAAAATATTATCAAAATAAAATACATTTAGAAAACCATCTGCATTTAAGAGTGTGGCCTATAGCAGTAAAGAAATAGTTATATTTTTTTACAGTACCGAGTATCCTGTTTGAGAGATCTGTGTCTTGTCCCAGGTTTCTGGTATTGGAGTGGAAGTTTGAACCAAAGGCCTTCTGCAGAGAGGAAGAGTTAGAATGACTTTAACTATGACATTGTTTTTAAAGGTTGAAAACACACATCAGATAAATGTAATTAACGATCACTGCGGTATGCAGACTACTTTTCTTTATTCAAACTTTTTAAGTTTTGATTTTAAATGAATAAAATATTTTTCCGTTATAAGCGACAATGAAAAACGTCATATTTTTTTAATTTCTTGCAAATTCCTTGAAAAACAAACTAACGAAACAAAAAACCAAAACTAAAGAATTCTGACACATTGCTGAGGCTCCACACAGACGGGGGAAATAACTGTTTGATATCCTGCTGAATTTGTAGGTTTTTGCTTACTTTACAAAGAAATTAAAATATAGTCTCTCATTTTTGATGGAGAGATCAACCACAAATTCAGAAACAAAACCCCACATTACCGAGTTCTTTGATTTGCATGTCATTGAGTGAAATAAGGGTTTTTGCTATGTGAAGGCTGTGTGCAGGCAGGAGTGGTAGTAGGAGGACCCAAAGCGCAGACACTCGATGGCAAAACGTGAACTCAAAACAGCTTTAATGCTGAACTCAAAAGGCAACAAACTGGATATATCAAAATAAACTTACACCAGAAGATAGTGATGGGTCCAGCAACACTGACGCACCGACGCATGTATCAAGCTCACCTAGCGATGCCTGTATCGGTGCGTGCGTGGCTTTAAGAAAAAGTCACGTGATCGATACAGCTGCTGTATCGCTCATTGCCAACGCACCAAACTGTGTTTAAAAGGTACCGCATCCGCATCTGCCAACGGAATGAGTCGCCACCAAAAACCCACAAAATTACTCTCGCAAAGATTAAAAAAAAATAATACACATCTCTCTATAATAAAATGGAGCTGAAAGAAAAAGAAATGTTTCTGCTGTGTGGGATCATTTTGATCTTTTAACTGCAAATAAGGTAATAGTTTGTCTGTCTTTGTTTCAGTGTAATCTATCAGAATAGGAAAAACAGCAATGTGACTTGAAGTGTAAATTTTTATTTCATTTTATGCAGGTCAAATGTCGCATCTGTTCTGCTTTCTTACACAAACAAAAGCACCTCCTCCGTGTTTAGGCATTACAGAGCCAAACATGAAAATGAGGAGACAAACTCACTGAGAATGAACACTGGTAGGCCTATATAGACACTGAACAGCTTTATCATCATTTTTTTTATTAATATGTGTTTTATTATTTTCAAATCAAGCATCTAGGAAGACTGCTCTGGACCAGGCAGTCCTGAATTTTATTATAAAGGACTGCCAACCCCTTAGTATTGTGGAGAGTGTCGGAGAGAAACATTCCAAGATCAGAGGATCCTTTAACGTACTGGGGGAATAGGAAGACATCTTATCAGAACCTTTTCCACCTGGCTTTACAGCTTTTGTGTACCCCAGCTTCATCTGTGCCTGTGAGTTTTCCAAAGCTGGGGAAATGGTGTCAAAAAAAAAAAACGCAATAGACTGAATGCAAAAACATTGGATAAACCTATTTTTCTGAATAGAAATTTATAATAAACTGAGTCAAATGGGTAATATTACATTCACAATACTTTCATTTTAATTTTCACTTAATGTCATTCACAATATATTTTAAAGATGTCTACAATATTTGCAATATAAAAGATATAAAATGATTCCATGGAAAGTACAATACCTTACAGTGTACAAGTATGACTAGGTCATTGAATCAGTGTCTGTTGTGAGTCTCAAGTAAGTTGCCTGCAATGATATTTAAGGTCCAGCAGGTGTCAGTATGGAGCAAAACAGCAAAACTGTGTCGACACAGTGTCGATACAGTTTGGGGAAAGTGCTGAAACGCTTCACGAGGCCCCATCTACCCATCACTACCAGAAGACTAACAGAACACACAGCAAGATAAGGGTAGATCACGACACGGACACAGAGAAACACAGGGCTTAAATACACAGAGGGAGCAATCAGGGAATGGGTAACAGGAGGGAAACACAGCTGGGGCAAATCAGGCCTAACGAGACAAAGGAAGCAAAACCAGACGCATTTACATGAGACACTGACTTTCAAAGTAAAACAGGAAACATAACACAGACTGAACTACAGACACAGACTGACTGGAAAGGGAGACAGCAACTAGAGAACACAGAGACATAAACCATAAGACAGAACTTAACAAAGAAACCAAAGACTAGAAATGATAAATAATATAATAAACTCAAAACTCTGGGTCAACGACCCAGGCATCCTAACAGTTTTATCCCATACAAGCAAGCCAAATTTCTGCCTCCCACAGAATCAGACAGTTATGGCTACTTTTGATCTCAACTCTTTATGTGTATAAAGCACCTTGAGGGGACCATTATCTTAATTTGGTCCAATATAAGTTAATCGAAATCCAATATAAAGCACATCTGTCCATTTTTTGCATTCCAGCCTCTCCACAAACTATGGGCAAATAGCTGTTAAAGCACATGAGGTACAAGACTGTAGACCGGCACCGTGCTCGAATGGGCCGCAAAGCCCAAAACTACAAGGGAGGTGCTTAATAAACTGAAGGCAGTTGGGACCACAGTCATGAAGGACACCACTGGTAACACATTACGTGTTGTGTGCTATCAGTGGTGCTGTTGGTGACTGACACCTACAAGGTCCCTCTGCTCAAGAGGCCAGAGAGACTCAAGAATGGTTATTCTTAAGGATTACCTTAAATTTGCCATTGAACATTTAAATGATTCAAACAAGGCTTGGGCGAAAGTGCTGCGGTCAGATGAAACTTGGCCTCAACTCCCTGGCAGGTTTGGAGGAAGACAAATGCTAAGTATGACCCAAAGAACACCATCCCCACAGTGGATCACAGAGGTGGACACTTTATGATTCAGGGCTATTTGTCTGCTAAGGGTACAGGAAGACTTCACCACATCGAGGGGCCAATGAACGGTGTCATGTAATGTAAAATCTTGGACGAGAACCTTCTTCCCTTAGGCCAGAACACAGAAGTCGAGTAAAGGATGAATTTTCCAGCATGAAAACAACCAAAAAGATACTATCAAGGCAATAAAGGAGGCTATAGAAAATCTGTGGAGGCAGCTGACACTGCAAGTTGCTATGCAGCAGCCATGAAATCTAAAGGATTTAGAAAGTTTCTGTAAAGAGGAATGGGCCAAAATCCTTACTGAGATGTGTGCAAAGCTGGTGACTTACTGTTGTGTTTGCCAACAAAGGGTTCTTCACCAAGTATTAAGACATTTTTGGTTGAAGAGCAAATCCTTATTTCACTCAGTGACATATAAATCTATTTGTAACTTTTATGCAATGTGTTTTTTTCTAAATATCTGGTTGATTTTTTTGACTCTTCCTATTAAAATAAAATCATAAAATTTTTTTAATGAGCAAACTTACAAATTCAACAGGGGATAGAATAAGTAATAGAATATATACAATGAGGGAAATTGTATATAATTTTTTTGCTTTTAATTCTTGGGATTTAGATCAAATGGGTAACCGGACTGAACATGATTGAAAAAAGGCACAGAGCTGTGCATATAATATCCCTGTAATTCAAACTATAGCCAGTAAAAAACAAGTCATGAAGTCTTAGCAACTCTTTGTAGAAACTATAGCTGTTGGGGTTGATCAGATCAAATGAACACAGCTGATAAATGTGAAACAGAAGAATTTAAGAACAATCAGGATTGTTCCTAGAGTCTTTGAGTCTTGTTGAGGGAAGAGACCAGAAGCTCAACAGTGTCTCTAAGAAACCTGTGGACATCATGTTTTGTGAAATCTTTGTTGACTAAAAAGCTAATATGACCCATTCCTGATATGGCTAGCTACTTATTTACATATCCAGGAGTAAATCATCAACATCAGAAGTCATTTAGAGTCATGTTTTGTCTTCAAAAAAACAACTGCAATTCCTTAAATGGCCACTTGAAGTTAGCTTAAAAAGTTGGCCCACTTTAACAGCAGAATGGATAATGTTTACAGCCTGGTACAAAATAATGGTGCCGTGAAAATGACAGTTGTCTTCAATGCATTTTGACAAAGCTTCATAGGATCTGCCATAAAGACCAGGAAAAAACAAATTCACGAGTGTGGAGCCTGTAGAGATGTCAGGAAGACTCAAGGCTGTACTACTGCAAAAGGAGCTTCTAAAATTTATCAACACCAGTTTTTGAGTTTTTCAACATATTTTGCCAACATTTCTCAGCATTCAAAGATCTCATGATTTAGAAAAAACGGTAAAGGTGTCTAAAAACTTTGTGGTACGGCTGTTTTTGTGATGATGTACCTGACTCTCTTTGTTAGGACATCTGCAGCAGAGACAAACCGTGGCCGTCTGCACACAAGCCTTTTGGTGCCATAGTGCTTGTTTGTCTGCATCATGTCTGATGGGTAAAAAAGTTTAAACTTACACAATAATTATAAAGTCAATTGTACATGTTAACATTTCTGAAGTCAGCAAACAGTTTCCACATTCTTTATTTACCCTGGAAACTGAGTGAATATGAGTGTGAGCCAGCAGTGAACTCCAACACGTCTTTATCATTGGCCAGAAACTTCTCCTCCAGCTTTGTGCTGTTGATGTCTGCTGCTTTATGTCCACTAGTCTGCAAAGCAAGAAAAGTAAGCGAGTTTTTGACCTCAGACCTGCATTGGGATATTAATAAAGAACAGTTGATAAGATTATAGTACCTGAGCTAATCGTAAATCAGCATCATTATAATTCTTTTAGAGCCATACTTTGTCTTGAAGGAGACCTGGCTGCATTAAGAGTCAAAAATTAAGTAAACACTGAAGAACCAAAAAACAGCCTTACCCTTAAACGGCCACTTTGCCACGTAAGGTTAGCTTAGAAAGCAAATTTACAGCAGAACTGAATATGTTTACAGCCTGGTACAAAAATGGGTTTTGGTATGTTTTTTTTGCACATTCAAATAACATTGAAACCTAGGTACTAGCTCAGGCTCCTTCCACACCAGAGAAGTGACAATCCATGTACTACAAGCTAGTTTTTGGAAGCGACTTTTGCTATCTAGCAGCCAAATATGATCCCTGGCTGTAACTGTTTTTTTCAGATTTTTTTTAATCATTTAAAATTTCTCCTTGAGTGTAATGGAATCACTGCTGATGAGAAGATTAGGATGATATTGTTGGAGGATAGAACAACAACATGAAACACAAACTGAAAAAGCACTGAAATGCATAGTAGAGTTCTTCTGTAGGGGAAACAAATCACTGCAGGCTCAAACTAGGAGGAATTTTTCACATTAGAAATAGTTTGTCTGTGTTTTTCAATAAAACTATTAAATCAGACTCACAATTAGTTAGATTTTTTAAATGTGGATACACAGTGGACTGTTAAAGTCGTGCCTTAATGTCTTAGCGATCTGTCCAAATTTCTGCCAAGACTCTGTCGTTACTCACAGCGGATGCAAACATGTTCCACCTCCCAAACTCATCCTGCCAGTACCAAAGCCACTCGGTGGTGTGGATGAAGGTCGGCTCAATCACCGAGTTTTCTGTCGAGAGTCGACGTACTTTGTTCTGTCCACAGGTCATCGTGTCAAAGTGCACGGCTGGGCTGGTGCTACTGCAAAAAACCAATCAAGAAAGTATTAACATGAAGATGTTCAGTTATGTGAAAACTTTGATGATTTTTCTGATTCTTTGTTCAGTATTTAGTGGTGATTTAAACTAAATTTCACTATAATAATTTTGGTGACTGTGGAATAATGTGGTACGTGAAACAAACACAGCGTGCCTGAAATGACCATTTTAATAACATTATCTTGCACTGACATCGTACAGAACCAGCGTCTCCTAAAATCAAAACTTTCCTAAAACTTTTTACCCTCATAAAAAATTACTATCACATACACTGAGCTTGATTTTAGTTTAAAAGGAGCATCTGTTATTTTATCAATGCATATTTGAAAAAAGTGGAAACTCTTAGTAGTTCCACTAGATCTTAAAAACCCCCCGGAGATGTCTGAGTTGAAGAATAAATGTAAGTACCTGTATGAGTTACTGGGGTCACAGTAGTCTCTCTCAATTGTCTCATTATCGGGCAAATCAGTCCACTGGTGTCCCTCTTGGACCTGCCATCGGTACGGCATCTTGTCATGAGCTTTAAAACATCGATCTAAGAAGAAAGACAGATGATCAAAGTCAAGAAAGAACTACATTAAAACCTCAAACACTTAATAACCATGACTTTCTCACCATCATGTTTGCAGTGACTTTTAATGAAGTACATGCAGATCTCTGTTTTATCTGAAAGAAACAGGAAATATTTCACAGGCTTCATTCAGACAGCAGTTTTAGTTCATCTCCCCACAGAAGTGTTTTCAGCTGTTGTTTACCTCTGGCAGGCCTCTGTCTATTGTTCTGGCATTCTCCGCCTTTAGCAGCTACATCACTGACAGCAGCGTGAATGTCACTTAAGGAACGAGCATTATGAAAACGCTGATGGTTGCCCCTGTTCCTGGTAGCGGCCACAATGATGTCACTGGTGGGAGAGTTTTCATCGTCGCTTTCATTCAGTCCATTGCTGGAGTACAGGTCAAAACCATCAATGTTTGCAGCAATGTCACTAAGTGAACGGGCTCGATGCAGATCTTGGCGGCTGCTGTGGTTTCCTCTGTTTCCCCTAAAGCCCCTGCTGAGCTGATGGCCACCTCTCCCTCTGCCTCTCTGACTTTGTTGGCCATGGTCACTGACTCCAGCCAGCCTCAAAGCCTGTTTATTTGAATAAGCAGCCTTCAAGGACTGAAAGAGTGTGTCAGGTACGCCTCTAGCTTGCAAAGCTTTGAATGGCTGTGGAGCAGTAAAATCGTGGTTCTTCCAGCAGCTGCATTCACGGCTGATGTAGTTCTCACAGATGTGGAGCCTCCTGCAACCATCACCATCCTGACACCTGCCGAACAGCCCAACACCATTGTTGTAGTCGTAGCATATCTGATGGAGAAAGGGGGGGGAAAGGGGGTTACAATAGTAGACTGTATATAAAAGATGAAGATAAGATAAGATAAGATAACCTTTATTAGTCCCACACGTGGGAAATTTGTTTTGTCACAGCAGGAAGTGGACAGTGCAAAAGTTATGAAGCAAAAATTAGAATAAAATAAAATAAGAATAAATACAGTACACAACTGTACAGAATAGAATAAAATAAAATACTATATACAGTAGAATAAAATAGAATAAAATATACAATGAGATAAAAATAGAATACAAATGCTATATACAACTGAGTAAAAATACAACGATGCCAGAAAAGATTATTGCACATTTGTGGATGTGTGTGTTTGATCAGTTAAAGTCTTTGTTGTAGAGTCTGACAGCAGTGGGGAGGAAAGACCTGCGAAATCTCTCCGTCCCACACCGTGGGTGCCGTAGTCTCCCACTGAAGGAGCTGCTCAGTGCTGTCACAGTCTCATGCATGGGGTGGGAGATGTTGTCCAACAGGGATGACAGCTTAGCCGCCATTCTCCTGTCACTCACCACCTCCACTGGGTCCAGAGGGCATCCTAGAACAGAGCTGGCCCTTCGGATCAGCCTGTTCAGTCTCTTCCTGTCCCCGGCGGAGATGCTGCCACCCCAGCAGACCACACCATAAAAGATGGCTGAGGCCACCACAGAGTCATAGAAGGTCTTCAGGAGTGGGCCCTCCACTCCAAACGACCTGAGTCTCCGCAGCAGGTACAGCCTGCTCTGCCCTTTCCTGTAGAGGGCGTCTGAGTTATGAGTCCAGTCCAGTTTGTTGTTCAGATGAACACCAAGGTACCTGTAGCTGTCCACAGCCTCAATGTCCATACCTTGGATGTTCAGTGGTTGCAGTGGAGGATGTTTGTGCCTGCGGAAGTCTACCACCAGCTCCTTGGTTTTACTGGCATTGATCTGGAGGTAGTTCAGCTGGCACCAGTCCACAAACTGGTGATGTCCATCGTGATGTCCAACTTCTTTATTTTTATTTTCTTCCAACTTCATTTTTATTTATTTTTAGGAACAGGAACATTAACATTTACACAGACACAACAAGGGAAAAAAGGAAAAAAGAAAAGTAAACAACTAAATTTAAAAAAAATGGAAGGGGGGGGGGATTCACCCAAGGCTATGTGAAGTTACTAAAATGTAAGTTTTCCACTTGGAGATACACAGTGCATTTATATATACACCCACACCCACGTCTATGTACATACTCACACACACTTTCAAGTATCTACATACCATTCCACCCGCTCCATTACACCTTATTCCAGTTTTAGGGGAACCTTTTGAGCACATACTCATCGACTGTGTTGGTCCACTTCCTAAAACAGAATCGGGACACCAGTATCTTCTGACTTTGATGTGCGTCGCTACATGTTTTCCTGAAGCAATTCCGTTGCGCACCCTTAAAGTTAAAAGGCGTTGGTGAACTTCTTTTCTACTTTTGGGTTGCTGAAATCGTAAGTCTAGTGCATATCATCCGGAGTCGCAAGGTGCACTCGAGCGTTTTCACCAGACATTGAAATCTATGATGCGGAAATTTTGCCTTGAGTCTGGAAAGGAATGAGATGAGGAGTTGCCGCTGCTTCTTTTAGCGGTGAGGGAAAGCGTGCAGGAGTCGCTAGGATTTAGCCCTGCTGAGCTGGTGTTCGGTCACACAGTGTGTGGCCCGTTGCGACTACTCAAGGAGAATTTTCTGTCCGACACAGATGCTCCTAAGGAAAATGTGTTGGATTACGTGAGTTCTTTTAGAGAGTGTTTGCGTAAAGCATTTGCAATCGCACGCAATGCTCTTGTCGCAGCGCAGGGAAAGATGAAAAGGAAGTTTGATAAGAAAGCTGTGCAAAGGAAATTTGAGGTTGGTGACAAAGTTAACACTTCTACTGGTCCCTGGTTCTTCTCTCCAGGCAAAATTCAGTGGTCCATATACAGTGCGGGCGAAATTGAGTGACACGGATTATGTCATAGACACCCCAGCAGTGGCGGTCCTAGCCTGTTTGGCGCCCTGGGCGAACACTCCTCTGGCGCCCCCCCCACATACACACACACACACACACACACAAAACATATTAAGGATTGTACATTAACATAAAACTGTTGTACACACACACACACATAAGGAGAGAGAGAGTATGCATAGTATGCAAACGGCTATAATGTGTCATACAATGAGAACAGAACAAATCAACAATTGACAATGACTAATTAATATTATAATGTATTGTTTGGAGTTTAGTCTGTTACTGTTACTATTTTTACCATTTCTTCTTGGAGCAACTGTAACCCACATTATTTCCTTAGGGATTAATAAAGTTTTCTGATTCTGATTGTTTCAGGATGACCTGCCATTATCCAATGACACATCTGCTTACCTGTATCTTTTGCTCGTTTCTCCTTCTCTTCTTTTCTATTTTTTCTAAACTGATCACCTGATAGCTTTGAACTTTTCTTGTCCATCTTCCATTGGTTTTAATTTTGCACTCCAGTATGAACACCCATCCCCCAACCCGAGGATCACCACAACATAACCTAATAGACCTGCACCTTAGTTCACAGATTCGCTTTGTCTAGGGTGTATTTCTGGGATTTCACACAACCCAGGATTCAAATCATGACAACATAATGGACTTGGATTTACAACATTTTGAAGGAAATGTGCTCTATTTGGAAGCAGCCGCCCCTCCCTTTCAACAGGTTGTGTGTGAGACTTTAAATCATCAAACTGTAAATTTTAAATTGTTATTGATCCCTTTACCCCGAGTCCTAAAGTGTGTTTATTTATTTTTTTCTCTTCTGATATTTATTGTTTGTTTACTTGCACTGCTGTAATTGGAGCCTCGTCGTCTCGTCTCTCTCTATATACTGGACTGTATATAGCGGAGATGACAATAAAGTTTACTTTGACTTCAGCAGCAAGCAGGCGCACCGAGGGCTCTCGCACTCACTTTTCGTGTATAGAATTTTGAAAAAGCATCGGTGCAAATTATAAGTCTGTATCATGATGTCTGGTGTTTTCGTGTTTGTTGGTTTGTTTTATTTTGTTTTATTTTGCGAGTTGGTTATTAGATGCTGCTCCAGCCAGCCAGAGAATCCCCGCCGCCCGCCCTCTCCTCCCTGTGCCGCAAGCAGCAGGCGCACCTCGCAAACGGAGGGCGCCCTTACTCCCAGCAAATGGGCGATAGAAAACCGATCGGTGCCTACGACATTCCCAATATGCCCTGGCTGATGTCGGGGCAGCATGAGTCTGACATTGTTTTTTTTTTTTTGCCGATGCCCGTGATGCCGCCCCCCACCACGATGCCGCCCCGGGCAACCGCCCGTGTCGCCCGTATCTAAAACCGCTACTGCACCCCAGAGCGAAGGAAAAAGTGTCATGTGTGTCATATCAATATGATGAAGCCTTACTTTGCTAGTGGTGTGTCAACAGTTGCGACTGTGGGGGTGCCAGTTTCCAAAACCCGGTATGACCCGGTAAGTGATGATTTGGTTTTCGGTTGTGCTGAGAGCTGCGCACGACTTAGAAACTCTGAAATCCTAAGTGATCTAAGGTGACATTTAAAGGATTTAGATGATGCTGTTCAAAATGACGTGTGTCGGTTGATTGAGAATCATCCTACTCTTTTCTCTGACCGTGTCTCCTAGTACCTAAAGCGGATAAAACCCCGCTGTTTAGTACGGATTTTCAGAAGGTGAACAGCGTGACCAAACCTGACTCCTATCCTCTTCCCAGAATGGAAGATTGTGTCGATAGGGTCGGTTCTGCGAAGTTTGTTACTAAGCTGGACTTGTTGAAGGGTTATTGGCAAGTTCCTCTAACATCACGTGCGGCAGACATCTCTGCTTTTGTTACTCCTGACCATTTTCTTCAGTACACTGTCATGCCTTTCGAGTTCCGCAACGCCCCCGCCACATTCCAACGCCTTATGAATATTGTGCTGGGACGGGTTCGCAATTGTGAAGTGTATTTAGATGATATTGTCGTCTATTCAGACACCTGGTCAGAGCATATGGAAACGCTCACTGATGTGTTCCATCGCTTGGAAAGGGCCTCACCCTCAATCTCGCCAAGTGTGATTTTGGCAAAGCCGCTGTGACGTATCTAGGGAAACAGGTGGGTCAGGGACAAGTGTGCCCTATTTTGGCAAAAAAATCCAGGCCATACTAGATTTCCCTGCCTGTACTAAGCGTGAGCTCCGCCGTTTTCTCGGCATGGTGGGCTACTACCGGGGTTTCTGTCGAAATTTCGCGGAAGTGGTCGCACCCCTCACTAGCCTCACTAGTGTGTTAAAACCTTTTGTGTGGTCCTCTGCGTGTCAGAGTGCGTTCCAGGCTGTTAAAACTCTCTTTTGCAGTGCGCCAGTGCTGGCTGCCCCTGATTTTGCGCATCCTTTCAAATTAGAGGTAGATGCCAGTTCCAACAGAGCAGGTGCCATATTGTTACAGAAAGATCAACAAGGTGTGGATCACCCAATCGGTTATTTCTCAAAGAAATTCATTTTCCATCAGCAAAGGTACAGCACGATTGAAAAAGAGGCCCTTTCCCTGCTGTTCGCGTTACAGCATTTTGAGGTGTATGTCGGGTCCAGCCCATCGCCTGTGATCGTTTATACCGACCACAGTCCCCTGGTGTTCCTAATGCGAATGCAGAACTCGAACCAAAGACTTATGAGATGGTCTCTCTTGGTGCAAGATTTCAATCTGGAAATTCGCCACAAAAAGAGTACAGAGAATGTATTAGCGGATGCATTGTTGCGAAGTTTCCTTTACTTATAACTGTCAAAACATCTACAAAGGAGATGCTTTGATTTTGGGAAGGGGGGTGTTACGGCCTGTGGCTATAAGAAGTCTGTGAGCTGCTGTTTGTGTGTCTTTTTACTGTGTCTTAGGACTCTCTGCAGGTCCTTCCCCTAATGAAGAGCATTGAGCTGCTGATTGGACCATGGAGCACGTGACGGGGTTCAAAAAGCTGCTCTGACAGTTGCCGGGAGAGAGAGAGAAGCGAGCGAGTGCGAGAGTGAGCAGTTTTGACAGCAGACCTGGCCCTGGTTCCCAAATTTTGGGTTACTTTGTATATGTGTAAGCGTGCTCTGTGAGAGCCGCCAATTGTGTGTATGGATTTAGTGCTTATGCGTGCATAGGCTGAAGCTGAAGAGGTGAGCCGCCTTTTCTTTTGAACTGTTTTCTCCTGGAAGCGAGGGAAAGTTATTGTCATTTGTTTGTTTTGTTTCTTTCTTAGGGTTTAGTTAGTTTCTCTGGCAGGACTTACACTGTAAAATGTAATATTGTGTTTAATTAAAAATATTAAATAGGCTGAACTCAATTTTTATCAATTTGTTATTAGAACTCAATTTAAATAAGTTACCAGTACTTTTTATGCAAAAACGCTGATAAACTCCATTTATTTGAGTTGTCTTAACTTAGAAAAACTAAGTAAGCTGGAAGTTTTGCTTCTCAGAGCGGAAGGATGAAAGATGTGTTTTGAAAATGCCACGTGACTACCGTCCTCCTCCCTCTCAGATCAGTCCGCATGTTCACGGTGCATTTTTTATGGAATATGTTGAGCAAACCTGGAGAAGCGTCAGCTCAAGATATTGTTGTCATTGCTGTGGATCTTTACCTGATACACTGACTTGGTGAGTAAATGTTTACTCTTATTCAAACTGATTTGTGGCTTCTCTTAGTTTAGCACCAGGTTTAAAATCTTGCTAGCTAGTTAGTGTTAGCCTAGCGTTGCTGCTGCCGCTGGGCTCATGTTACTTAAAAATTAACACCACAGCCTTAAAAACCTTACATAAAACTATGTGGTGAAATTTTCTGTTGATTGTTTGAAATAAATAAGTGAGATAAGAGCCCAGACAAAATTCTTCGGAGGTGCAGCCGTTAGGGGTGGGGTAGGTGTGAGGGTGGATAACAGAGCTCTCCGAAAACCTGGAAGCACTTTTGCAAATATGTGATATTTTGATAAATTAAGTAGATATTTGAGCATTACATAGCTACATTGTCGCCTGAAAATATCGTAAAGGTTATTTTGTGACCCAGAAAGGGTAGTCTGGGGAAAAGGAGGATCGCATTTGTCGGCCACGGTTGTCGGAGCCTGTGCGTGCTTTGTAAGCGCGGCAATGGCGGAGGAGCGCCGCTGAAAAACTTATTACTTTTTCTGGGTCACAAAATAAACTTTTAAGATGTTTTCAGGCGAGAATGTAGCTGTGTAAATTTCAAATATCTGCTCGATTTATCAAGACATCACATATTTGCAAAAATGCTCAGACGTTTTCGGAGACGTCTATTTTTTTTGTCATGCTTTGTGGCAGCTTTAGAACATCTGTGGCATCTATTAATGTCAAATCTAGCCTTTATTTAACAACATAAGCAAACTCTATGTTACAATGATTGCACAGCCATTAAGGATCAAATCAGTTTCTGAAAAATGTTCTGTTTTTTCTCCCTGCTTGCTTCTTACTGTCTTTGAGGCTCGGGACCAGCACTCCTGCTGTTGGACAGAAAGACATCAGTAAGTATTTTGGTTTTCCAATATATTAGCAACTGTCAGTGACATTTATATTAATCAGGCTGAAGTTTAATCATACTTTAGATCAGCCTGTTTTACTTATTGTTTTATTTGTGCTTTGGTTTGGGGAAGTTGTTTCTTCACTGATCTTTTCCTGTCTTCTGTTATTAGACTTGAGATATGACTGCACTATGCTGTTGCTGGTGACTCCAGTTAATTCTACAAGACATGCTGTGTAAGTAAACAAACAACAACAGTTTGGTCTGCATTTCTTGAAAGATCACATCCCCAAACTTAGTTTAGAGGGTCTACACTGTATATAGTGAAGTCTGCAAGTTTTCTAACAGCAAAATCTGTTTTGTGCCCAAAATCATTTTGCACATCATTAGAATGAAAGTTATTGGCCATGTTTGCAAAGCCCTTTTAAAATGATGCTTTCATGACATTATTGTGTGTTGGGTGGTGGTCAGGGCTATGCAGACTGACAATTTGGGACATTGAAAGTCACCTCTCCGGTGGGGAGGGAGCCTGAGATCGTCTAAATTGGAGTCTGTTTTATACCAAATGCAGAAAAAATGTTTTAAGAAAGCAATTAAGTTCATGTTCCAAAAATATGATTGTTTGCTTGCAGGACACCAGGAGAGATGAGTCCTCCGTCACAGATGGTGTGGTCAGTGAAGATGGTCGCCTGCAGGTTCAAGCTCATTGCATC
Source organism: Oreochromis aureus (assembly GCF_013358895.1). Taxonomy (NCBI): domain Eukaryota; kingdom Metazoa; phylum Chordata; class Actinopteri; order Cichliformes; family Cichlidae; genus Oreochromis; species Oreochromis aureus. Next base: position 3,563,161 of record NC_052958.1, read on the forward strand.
TCCAACCCACATCCACTGCCACTCTACTTAAGGGAAGTTAAAGACTTTCTTCTGCACCTACATTTGGATCACCTCGATCCATGACAGTCATTCAGGCAGTGATGCCTGGACTGGAAACAAGCATCCTTAAAATAATACAACATTCCAGCTGCTGTGTTGGAATGAAAAACAAATGTGTTGTTTAAATTAGAGACTGCACTTGTGACAGAACAATAAATATTTTATTTTGATTATATAAGTAATGTAAGTACAAAACAAACTGTGGTAGACCTAAACTTATTTTCAGAATAATTAAATCTGAGACTTTGTTTCATTGTAAGATTATAACAGTGATGGCAATATAATTGTTGTTCAGCAGAACAGTGTCCAGTATGTTGGCTGTTATACTTTGTTGTGTTTGAAAATAAAAGTTGGGCTCATTTTAACATCATTACAAAAAGTGTTGTTAATTATTTTTAATCATATTCAGGTTACCACAAATTGTTTTTTCATTTAGTTGAACTTAACATGTTTGTCAGTAGGTAAACAATTAGTATTGTACAGTCAGAAATATCAAGTTATTGTTAATACTGCAGACTTGCAATGAATAAGTTGTCCTAACAGTCATCTTAAGTAAGCTTTACTTAGTTTTTTTTGAGGCAACGAGTTTCCATAATTTTTTGAGTTCTGGGAACTAACAAGGCTGTACAGTGTACTCAAAATGAGTAAGTTGCCCTAACTTGGTCATCTTACGTAAACTTGATCCAATTTTTTTGAGTTCTGGGAACAAATGAGCTTGTACAGAGTACTCAAAGTAAATAAGTTGTCCTAACTTAGTCATTTTTAGCTAAGCTTTACTCAATTTTTTTGAGGCAACGAGTTTCCATAATTTTTTTGAGTTCTGGGAACTAATTAGATTTTACAGTGTAGTTGGTTTTGTTTATTATTTTGGCCTGGGTTCACCCTGGAGCTATGCTTCCTGACACTAAATAAAATCACCTTTTTTTTTTTTTTTTTTTTTTTTTACTCATAACCGGGTTCGGTTGTTTGTTTTGGGAACCAAAAACTCCTCAAATCTTATGTGCGTCTCTACACGCCTAGACTAGGGGCATAACAACATTTCTATATACATACATAATACATATCTACACGTGCATGCATGCATACTCATGCATGTATACCCTTTTACATATTTTTGTGCATGTCTACACAAGTGTCCATTCAGCATCAAAAGGAATTAAGACCAGAAAGCACCAGAAAATCAGGTTAAATGAAAAGAGAAGGGGAAGGGAATGAAAAAGATCCATTCCCCACATTTTTCACAATCCTTTAGCAAACTCGAAAACCATTTCGACCAATATCTTTGAAATTTGTCTTTACAGAGTCTTAGAGAAAAAGTCATCTTTTCCATGTCACAAATATCTTTTACTATGGCTGACCATTCTCCAGCCATTGGTGGGTCCTTGTCCAGCCATCTTTTAGTTATTGCTTTTTTTACTTGCTGCCAGGAATATTTTAAAAAGGTGTTTAGCTTTCGTATTCATCTCAACTGGTACATTTTCCAAATATATTGTAGCAAAGCAAAACTCAATCTCAAAACCCATTACCTTTTTAATCCTCATTAGTATTTCAGCCCAATAACATTTAATAGCCCGACAGTCCCAGAATATATGGAAGTGGTCAGCCATAGTGTTGCCACATTGCCTCCAGCAGTTACCAGATTCAGGTTTGCTATTCTGAATTGATTTATACTTAGGTGTAAAGAAAAATCTAGTATTATTCTTCCAGGAAAGAAGTTGTTAACATACTGGGTGGAGTGGGTCCTGTATGATTGTAAACATGAGTACAGTTTCGAGATCAGCCTTTTATGTACTTTACCTTTATAGGTGTCGACAATCATGTCAATGAGACCCGCCTCCTCACAATCCTCCCTCGCAACTTTTTGCAACTATTTTTATTAAAATGGTGTCTCAATTGTAAGTATCTGTAAAAGTTTGTTTTATTTAACCCGTAAGTTTCACTGAGTTGTAGGAAGCTGTCCATGTCTGTTTTGGTTGAGATTTTACAGTATGCTGTACATTCTCTAAACACCACATCCAAATGTGCTGGTGTGAAACCAGTATCATATCCTACCCACCTTAATATTCACATTTTCCTTTCCAAATTGAATTTTTTACTTTGTTTAATCCATATATTTAAAGCTACTTTGGTGCATTCATGCAATTTACACAATTTTCTGTAGACTTATATCACCCAGTAAAGACTGTAGAGGTAAATCTAATTGAGCAAGTTCCAAATCTTTCTATTTTGCTTCATATCTGTTATCACAGAGTCTAACCAAATACAGAAGCTGTGTTGCATTGTTATAGTCCCCCAGGCTGGGTAAGGATAATCCACCTTGGTCTTTTGGTAACTGTAGAGTCTTAAGTCGTACCCTGGGTCTTTTACTCTGCCAAATAAATTGTGAGATCATTCTTTTACACTCATTAAATTGTTTCGGGGGAATTTCAGTTTGCAGGGATTGAAAAAGAAACAACAGACGGGGTAAAACATTCATTTTCATTCATTCATTTTCTATTCTACCATACAGACCAATTGTCAAAGGTGCCCATCTTCCTAAGTTATAAATTTCCGTCAAATCCTTTGGTATGATGACTCCAAGATATGTCAGTTTGTTAGTATTCCATTTGAAATCATACATTTTACGTATGTTTTCTTTTGGTACATAGTTGTAAGTTAGAGTTTGGGTTTTGTGTATATTTAATTTGTAACCTGAGTATTGGCTAAACTGTTCAAGGTGCATCATCAGTTTGGGAAGACTAGAGTCTGGATTTTAAAAGGTCAAAAGTATGTCATCTGCATATAAGCATATTTTATTCTCCACTCCTTTAACTTGAATGCCCTCGATTTTCTGGTCTTCTCTGATCCATTGAACCAGGGCCTCTATAAAAAGTGCAAACAGGTGGCCTGTATTTATATAGTGCTTTTCTAGTCCCTAAGGACCCCAAAGCGCTTTACATATCCAGTCATTCACCCATTCACGCACACATTCACACACTGGTGATGGCAAGCTACGTTGTAGCCACAGCCACCCTGGGGCGCACTGACAGAGGCGAGGCTGCCGGACACTGGTGCCACCAGTAGGCAATGGGTGAAGTGTCTTGCCCAAGGACACAACGACCGAGACTGTCCGAGCCGGGGCTCGAACCGGCAACCTTCCGATTACAGGGCGAACTCCCAACTCTTGAGCCACAATCGCCCTTGGTTGGGCTTAGGGGGCACCCCTGGTGACATCCTCTCTCCAGTGTAATAGTCCTAGACAGATTTCCATTAATTTTAATCCGCACAGTTGGACAAATGTACAGCGATTTCAAACAGCGTATGATCTGCTCTTTGAATCCAAATTGTTTTAGTACTAGATAAAGAAATTCCCATTGCACCATATCAAAGACTTTCTCTGCATCCAAACTCCAAGCAACTGATTTAAATTGATTTTGACTCATAGTGTTTATTATTATTATTATTATTATTAATAATAATAATAATACATTTTATTTGAAAGCGCCTTTCAGAACACTCAAGGACACTGTACACAGCAGAATAATAAAATCAAAATCAAAGTAAGCAGTTTACACAATCATAAAAGCATAAGACATAAAACTAATTTAAAATAGCAGAGTGGAGAGGTTATGTGGGATAAGCTGTTTTGAACAAGTGAGTTTTGAGTTGGGACTTAAAGAGAGAGAAGGAAGTGATATTTCTTAAATCAAGAAGAAGAGGGACGAAAGGACCCCCTAATGATCCTCTACCTAATGATCCTCTACCTAATGATCCTCTACCTAATCACACGAGCCAAAGTCTGAAAACAGGTGTAGATCAAAATCATGTGTATCATGTGATTTCCAAATCACATTGGCTCGTGTGATTAGGTAGAGGATCATTAGGGGGTCCACTGTCCCTCTTGGGGGGGAGATACTCCCACAGGGTTTAAATCTGGGACTCTCCACATTTGACACAAGAACTGAAGAAGCCTTTCGGATGAGAGGTGAAACGTCTTCAAGCAACTTAAAGAAGTCCAGACACTTTTCTTTCCAAGCTCTAAATGGTTCCAAAAAATACAAGGTTAACTGTTTACTGAGGTCAGCGGTCAATGTGTGATCATTTTCACATAAACTTCGATACAACAGGTGACAGTTAATTTTAATGCAAACTAACTTGTCTGGTTCATGCTGTGTGTGTTGTTAGACCTACATCAGGAAGGAGTGTGTGGTCACTCTGCAGCAGCAGGGTGCACAGCTCTTCTCGGCTCAGGCTCTCCAGCTCATGCTGCCTCAGAAGTCTTTGGTTACGATCAGAGGTCAGCTCATGGGAGAAGCAGCAGCCCCTCCTGTTATAACAGAATTCATACAGCTGAGTCATGACTGGGTGTGCTAGCATTTATTTGCTCAGTTAAGAATAAAAATACAAAAACAGCGTCATATACGACAGCTGTCTTTGTGTAATGATTGATAAGGCTTATCTGCATGGGACAAAGTCAGCTGTTAGGTTCAAGGCAAATAGCCACCCTGGCAACTCGCTGAAACAGTACGACATCAATGTGAAAAATAATTAGCCCAATAGTAGATTTTTTATATGTTGCTGGGTAGACCTAGCATCCCCTGTAGTTTTTATTTTTCATAGTAAACTTTGCTGATGTCGGAAAATCTTTCTGTTCTTTGGATGAACGTAGCCATGTTCTTTTCGCTTTCACTCTTTTCACTCACTGCAAAGATAAGCTTCAGTCTAAAAGACGACCAGAGAGCAACTTTTCCTACTGGCCTTCAAAGCCACATTTTGTTACTTGTTCAGCTTAGCTTTTTGAATAAATGTGTCAAACTGCTGTAAATTGCCAGATTTTCCTAACAATACCTAAAGGCACCATCAGTGTCCTGGACTTTAAACCTGTTGATTTTACAACCATATGTGATATAACTACATTACATAAATAACAATCCCTAAATAAGCTCTGTTACTTACTTTAAGTCCAGTATATTTACCTGAGCTGAGTGAACTGACAGAATCCGCTGAAGAGGAAGTTTTTGCACAGGTGCAGACCCCTGCATATCCCCAGACAGTCTTTCACTTTGCAAAGTCTCAGGCGGGTCCTGGCCACCACCTTCGGCTGTCCGTTTGGACAACACGAAACAAATTTCTCTTGGTTACAAATGATCTCCGACAACTTCTTAGGATCGCCGGAAAACAGATTATATACTAAATCCTCAGTGTTGACTGCTCCTTGATTGGCGCAGATCATTTTCAGTATTTCTGTCTCCATCGTGTCCGAGCTCTGCCTGCGCTTCCTTCCACCTGTGACATTAAACTGACGAAAGCCTCATTTCTGACGACTGGAAAGTGAAACTCAACAACTTTTAATCTGGACTGATGCTGTAATGCTGCCGTTTTCCACTCTGAGTCGTCGCCGCGCTGTGACCTCCACACATCCCACTTCTCGACTTTCTTCTACTTCACAGCTGAAACATTTCCAGTAATGAAACATGCCATGAAGATACAGGATCTAAATAAAACAGAAAAATCGCAACGAAAACATTTAGAATTTATTTTAAAACAAATGTTATGTCAGACTTTCCATCAAACCTTTGAGGTGAATATTTGGCTTTTTAGCTGCTAAATTCTAAATGCAGGCTGTTTGCTGTTTGCTGCTTGCAGCGAGGGTTATATGGGGGCCCAGAAGAGTCACAAATTCATTTTGTAACTTTGTATATTATTTAGAGATAAATAAAGTATGCGTCAATATTTTAAAATAAATTATTATTGCATTAATAAATATTCAAATCAATTTCTAAAAAATAAAAAATAACTCAACAAAAGACACATTTCAAAACCCATTTTAGAATTCCAAAGGAAAAAAAACACATTTTCAAAATCTTTTTAAAGTACAATTTAAAAAAGAGAAATGAGTAAACAGAATTAAAGGGAAATGGGTTTTAAAAAATCAAAGATTTATTTTGACCTTTTCTATCCTTAATAATTTAAACCATATTAGCAAATGTAATAGCTTTGGGATTAATTAAGGGAATAGCCCTTGGATTAGCTATCAGATTAAATGTCAGATTAGCTATTCCATTTAACATTTCCAAAAAGCAATGCAAGTTCGTCATGCCGTGCGATGTAAGGAGCTCTACGGCTGGTTACAGAGACACAGGCTGGCTGCCTTGATAACTAGCTGCCAGGGACGATGAATCAAATCAAATCAAATCACCTTTATTGTCACGTCACATGTGCAGGTACACTGGTACAGTACATGCGAGTGAAATTCTTGTGTGCAAGCTTCACAAGCAACAGAGTTGTGCAAAATACAATAACGTGCAACAAGCAAAATATAAAAATGGTTAATCTAAAAAGTAATAAATATATGTACCATATATAAAGGTATATACATTACTGAATGTGTGTACTAAATATGTTTTTCTACGTGTGTGTGTGTGTGTGTGTGTGTGTGTATATACATGTTTTACAAATGAAATAGAGTAAACAATAAAATAAGATATATAAAATATAAAATATACAGAGGTAGGTATGTGCAAAACAGTGGCATTAATGTACAGTATGGAGTGCATAATGTTGAAGTTCCGGTAGTGAGGGTGAGGTGTCTATGACGTGTTCAGCAGTCTGATGGCCTGGTGGAAAAAGCTGTCTCTCAGTCTGCTGGTTCGGGACCGGATGCTGCAGAACCTCCTTCCTGATGGAAGTAGTCTGAACAGTTTGTGGCTGGGGTGACTGGAGTCCTTGATGATCCTCCCGCTTTCCTCAGGCATCGCTTCCTGTAGATGTCTTGGAGGAGGGAAGCTCACCTCAATTATCCGTTCAGCACACCGCACTACTCTCTGGAGAGCTTTGTGGTTGTGGCGCGGTGCTGTTGCCATACCAGGTGGTGATGCATCCAGTGAGGATGCTCTCAATGGCACAGCGATAGAAGGTCCTGAGGATGCGGGGCTCATGCCGAATCTTTTCAGTCTCCTGAGAAAGAAGAGGCGCTGCTGCGCCTTCTTCACTGTCTTGTTTATGTGTACTGACCACGTAAGATCCTCAGCCAGATGTACACCAAGGAAGCGGAAGCTGCTCACTCTCTCCACAGCGGCGCCGTTGATGGTGATGGGGTGTGTACTCCTCTGCACCTCCGGAAGTCCACTATCAGCTCCTTTGTCTTTGCGACGTTGAGGGTGAGATGGTTGTCTTGACACCAGTGGGTCAGGCGCTGACCTCCTCCCTGTAGGCCGTCTCATCACCGTTGGTGATAAGACCCACCACTGTAGTGTCGTCCGCGAACTTCACAATGATGTTGGAGTTGCTAGTGGCCGTGCAGTCGTAGGTGTAGAGTGAGTACAGGAGAGGGCTCAGTACACACCCCTGTGGAGCACCAGTGTTCAGTGTGATGGGGGATGAGGTGGTGCTGCCCAGTCTGACCACTTGGCGTCTGTCAGACAGGAAGTTAAGGATCCAGCTGCAGAGGGAGCTGCTCAGTCCTAGATCCTGCAGTTTCCTGTCCAGCTTCGAGGGAACGATGGTATTGAATGCTGAGCTGTAATCTACAAACAGCATTCTCACATACGTGTCTCTCTGATGCATACAGATAGTAGGTGCAGTGGCTGGCACTTTGGTGCAATGCCATAATCTATCTCTTAATGTTGACAAAACAAAAGAGCTGATTGTTGACTTTAAGAAGACCAAGGCTGTCCATCTCCTGCTCAGCATTGCTGGTGTCACAGAAGAGTGAAGAGCACCAAATTCCTTGGTGTTCACATCACAGAGGACCTGTCCTGGACCAGCAACACCGAATCAGTCACAAAAAGGGCCCAGCAGTGACTGCACTTAGAATAGAATAGAATAGAATTCCTTTATTGTCACTATACAGTTGTACAATGACATACAGAGCATCTCCTACTCAGCGCAAACACACAGTTCTGCAGCGCTATATGCATATGGACAGTATTAACAGAGGGAAATATGTATCTGTGGGTTTTTGTGCTGATGCACCTGTAGCGCTTCCCTGAGGGAAGCAGGCTGAATATGTTGAAACCAGGGTGGGAGCTGTCCTTGATAATGTTTGCTGCCCATCAGGGAGGGGAGAGGGCAGCCGATGATCTTTTGTGCTGTCTTGACCACACTGTGAAGCCTCGCTCTATCCACCTTAGTGCAGCTGCTGTACCATACTGTGATGCAGTAGGTTAGCAGGCTCTCAATGGACGAGCCGAGCGGTAGAAGGTCAGCAGCAGGTTGGAGTTCAGCTTGTACTTCCTGAGGACTCTCAGGAAGTACAAGCTGTTGGCCCTTCTTGACGACCGCTGAGATGTTGTCTGTCCAGGAGATGTCAGCAGAGATGAGGACACCAAGGAACCGGAAGGTGTGGACCCTTTCCACACACTCCCCATTCCTGAGACAAGTAGGTGCACCTCCCATCCTTATGTATACAACTATATGTGACTGAATTACAACAATTCTGCAAAGATGAGTGGGTCAAAATTCCTCCACAATGCTATACCTCTGTGTGTGTGTGTGTGTGTGTGTGTGTGTGTGTGTGTGTGTGTGTGTGCGCGCACACACGTGTGAGGGAGAGAGGGGATAATATCATACATACATATGTTATGAATACATTTCATTTTGTTTGATTATTTTACTTGGTTTGTACATTCGTTGGGTTGGTTCTTAATTGCACTGAACTGCAGCATGTGACAATCAAAAGCTACACTTCAGTTATTAGGAGTAGCTGTCACAAACCAGGCTGCACAGCCATGACAAAGACCCAGAGATGCATGGGAGTGCCATCCAAACGATTTTATTTTAAGTAAATAAAACAGGAAAAAGAAACCTTGCACAAACTATGGTGTGTGTGTGTAGTCAGTACCATCAGTGGTGTAGAGGAGTGCATGGGTGGAAAAATGGTGAATGTAAAGTTGTTCAATGCAAGAACCCAATCAAAAGCAACCAGAGTCCCACAGGGTGACTCAGGGGAATGAGCCGGCGCACAACTAGCCACTAAAGGCTTTTTATGGAGGCCTGGCACACCGGGCCCAGGTGCTGCCAGTGTCACTAATTGTTAACAGGAACTCTGCCTCTCCAGTGCCTGCAAATAAGACACAAGTAGGCCAAAAGGAAGGCAGGGTGCAGTCGGTCATCACAGTGGCTCATGGTCAAAGTAGCCATTCATTTCATTTTTTCTCGAATCCTGGCTTATGTCCCTCCATCTCTTACTGCGTTAACAGGTGCAAATGCTCATCTAACTTTATTAAGTTCTTATTATTGTTCTCCTTTTCAAAATTCCAAAATTCTCTAAACACTTTAACCATTTATATTTTACATTTTCATGTGGTTTTCAACATTTTTAATATTTCAACACATTTTAATAAATGACAGTTTTAACTTGGTTAAAAACAAATAACTTGAGTAATTGAAATAAATAAACAAGTTAAAGAAAAAGAGGGAAATGTAACTGTAGCTGTCATAAACGTCCAAAAAATGATCCAGTCCAAAGATGTTGAATGTTATATTGACGTCCAAATTGGGGACCTAGTTTGGACATGGTAAAATAAGAAAACCCTTTCCCTGTTTACTCTTCTGTCTCTGCTTCTCGTCTGCAGAAGTGATGAGTGTCCCAGCCTTCCAGAGAGTTAGCCTGCTGTTGTTGTTTGACATATTTACTGCCTTTTCCTGTTTCTCACTGATCTCACTTGCTACAGTGACTACAATAAAAACATTACGTTTGTGGAACAGCACATATATAAACTTTTTTTAAAGACTGGTTAGCCAAATAATCAAGCACATATACTGCAGTTAACGAGAGAGAGAGAGGTTACTGAGGACGGACCCTTAAAAATGCTAAATTCTAGCTTTGATCTTTTGCCACAGTCAGGCTCTTTTACTTTTCTATGTTAATGTATTTTAAGTGAAATTAAAGCTAACTATAGCTTCTGTACAGCTTCCTACTAATGGCAAGAAAGTGAAACTGTTATTCTCTAAAAATAGAGAATTATTATTTTAAGTGAAGAAAGAAGCTTCATCTCCTCTCTCTTTATGGCTGCTCTCTGTTTATACCAACTCTAAACTCTATTGTCTGATTGGCTTTTGGTGACTCAGATTTTTTTTTAACTTTAAATCAGATTTGAACTTTGCCAAACAGAAACATCTATATTGTTCTTACTGTTTTCTAACATTTTTTTCTTGTCACATGTGTTTCCATGTGTTGTCCCTTAATCTGAACTGTAAGTGTAATCACTTACAGGGTGGCTGTGGCTACAACGTAGCTTGCCATCACCAGTGTGTGAATGTGTGCGTGAATGGGTGAATGACTGGATATGTAAAGCGCTTTGGGGTCCTTAGGGACTAGAAAAGCGCTATATAAATACAGACCATTTACCATTTACCATTTACTTCCTACGAGCCATCCTGTCACAGTGAGTGTAATCTTCAGTATAATATACTGGCTCTTTGTGATTACAATGGTGACCTAAAACAAACTGTGTCCATGCTCTTGTTGATAAGGCTAATCATCCTGCAGAGCCAGAGGTCAACTTCACCGCTGTTTCCTGGTTGTCCAAAGGAAAGGCATTTAGTGGGTTCCAGACCTCAGGAAGTCATATCCAAAAGATTTGAGCTCAGACAAAAGTCAAAGAAAAAGAGGCAGCAGCTACAGTGAGCCGGTGCAGGTGATTTGAGAGTGATGAGAGCATGGAGGCAGAGCATCAATGTGACTGATAGCCATGATGAGGAGCTTGAGGGCAAGGACGGGAATGAGGGAGGGAATAAACAAAAGGCAGATTTTCGGATGCTGTTTGGAAGCAGCGGAGGTGTGTTTGACAAGACTGTTCAGGTTTGCTCTGATTATGAAACAACAGGCTGACAGCCCGGAGCTTCCCAGCATGGATTCGGGTAGATTCAGCAGTGCGGGAGAGGAGCAGCTAAGTCAGGATGAGGGCATGGAGGATGCTAAGTCTACTGAATCTACACGCTTCCCTTTTCCACCTCATCCTTCCACTACTTTGCCATACTCCCTGCTCTCTTTTCCACAACTCCCTTTGAACTTGCCTGGTCCTGCAACTCCAGCCAGGCCACATGACACAGGGGTTTACTCTGACGTCAACAGGCAGGTCAGTGGAGCCCTCTGGTGATGGATATACGTCAGTGAAACAGGAGAAGGGCTGAGAACAGACAGCAGGCTTGAATGAGTCATCACAGCCAATCACTTCTCAGGAAAATGTAACAGCACATAAATATTTCTCTTCTGCTCAGTTTTCAGCAGCTTTGACAGTGATTTTCATGAATGTCTTTCCTTTTATATATTTATGTTAATATTTATGCCTGCTTAAAAGCTCGTGTGTAATTACTGTCACTCTAGAATAAAATAATGTGACACTTTCTACAATCACACTAGCTGACACAAGTAAACTGTAGTAAGATTACATGGACTAAAGTTCTTGGCCACATACACATTACTGAGTATGCAAACCCACCCATTTATTATTTATTATTTCTTTTGTATATTCCACATGTCTGATTTAGATTTATACTTGATTTATACTTTGGTGGCAGCTATTTACTGACTTGAGAAATGTCATGAATAGCACAAGTTATTTTCCATGAAAACTGAAAGTGGTGAAATTCTCAATAAAAATGAACAAGAAGTGCATGTTTGACATATTTTGTTGTTTTTTGTGTGGGTTTGTCTGTGTGACGTTTTGATGTGTATCAAAAAAGTCATTGCAGCACATTTTTGAAAACACTGGAAAGACTTCCTTTTCTTTATATGTAAACAAAAATTCCCACTGAGGCTTTTCAGTGTTGAATTTTGTTTTTATATAAAAACCTTGTGTCAGTCTGGTGAACATCACCTTATCGCTACATCAGGTGAGTTTTTCACTGTGCACAGTGACACAAACTCTTTTAACAACACAAACAAACTATTTAAAAAATGCATTTGAAAATTATGTAGACAGACTAAAGTAATGTTACAGATTCACTGAGAGCTGAAGTTTATTGCAATCCTTAAAATAAAAAATAATATAACATCCAAATTTAGTTTAGGAATGTTTGTTCTTTATTGTCTTTGATAGACCGTAACTCTGTATGTTTGTAGATGTATATGCATTCATGTGTGCATGGGTGGAAATCTGAGGTTGGTTGGTTTGGTGGACTTCTGCCCACAGGCATGTGTGTGTGCAAACATTTCTGTGTTTTAATAACTTAGTATTTGGTTCTTTATTGTTTATTATAGAGGGTAACTCTGTATGTTTGCACATGTATGTGCATTCATGTGTGCATGCGTGGAGTTCTGAGGTTGGTTGGTAGAGTGGACCTCTGCGGATAATCATATGTGTGTGCAAACATTTCTGTGTTTTGATTTCTTGGAATTTGCTTTGTTTGGTGGAGTTTGTCTCTGTTTTTGTGCAAAGGTATCTGCGTTAGTGTGTGCATGCATGGAGTTCTGAGGGTGGTTGGTAGGGTGGACCTCTGTCCATAATTATATGTGTGCACAAACATTTTTGTGATTGAATTTTAATGGAATTTGCTTTGTTTGGTGAAGTTTGTTTCTGTTTGTGTGGAAATGTATCAAGATTCAAAGTGTTTGTCATGTGCCACAAGAGAAAAAGGCATTTCTCTGTGCAATGAAATTCTTTCTTTGCTGTTCACCCACAGATGCTGATTAATATATACAATAGAATAGAACATATAAAATACAAATAGTACAAATAAATAAATGAAAACAGAAAAGGAGACAAAATATGGAGGTGTGAAACAGAGATGTGTACAAAGGAACTATAGCTTAATGTGCTGGCTTAATATGCAGGATGACCTGATGTGCAAACAAAAATAGGTCAGCAGTTCAAGAGTCTGATGGCAGTGGGGAAGAAGGAGTTGTTGAGTCTGGATGTTCTGGATTTCACACTTCTGAAGCTCCACCCCGAGGGCAGAAGTGTGAACAGTCCCCCATGTTGGGGGTGTGTGGGGTCTTTGAGGATGGAGGCAGGTCTCCTCTGGACTCTGTGATACTAGATGCTCTGCAGAGAGGGCAGCGGAGTTCTGATGATCTTCTCTGCGGTTGTTATCACTCTCTGCGGTCCATAGCAGTAGTGCTGCCCTACCATGCAGTGATGCAGCTGGTCAGTGTGCTCTCCACAATGCAGCTGTAGAACCTGCTGAGGATCTTGGCCGACATACCAAATTTCCTCAGCCTCCTCAGGAAATACAGCTGCTGCTGAGCCTTCTTGACCAGCTGTGTGGTGTTCAGTGTCCTGGTGAGGTCCTCAGTGATGTAGACGCCCAGGTACCTAAAGCTGCTCACCCTCTCCACTTCAAGGCCACGGACAGACAGCGGTGGGTGAGGCCTCCTCTTCTTCCTCGTGTCCACTATCATCTCCTTTGTCTTGTCAGTGTTGAGGGTGAGGTTGTTGTCCTCACACCATGACACCAGACTGGCCACCTCTCTCCTGTAAGCCACTTCGTCCCCTCCAGTGATGCGACCGATCACTGCAGTGTCATCTGCGAACTTCAAAATGATGTTATCCTTGTTGGAGGTGACAGTTTTGGGTGTACAGGGTGTAGAGGATGGGGCTGAGGACGCAACCTTGTGGAACGCCAGTGTTTGTAATAATGCTGGCTGAAGTCCTGTTGCCGATCCTGACGGACTGGCCTGCCAGCCAAAAAGTCCTGTAGCCAGTGTCAGGAATAGAAATATTGTCCTGCTATTAGTTGCTGCTATTTTTATAATCATCATTAACATTTCAGTGTTAATAGTGATGTTGCTTTCCTGGATGCATTCAGATGTTCAAACATATTGGTATCATATTAGTTTTTATTACAGGTCCAAAGAAGAACCATTTTAAATGGTTCTGTTGAATCTATAATTTAAATGTTATTAATGCTTTTATGATCTCTGTGTAGAGGGCAGAGACAGGAAAATACTCTCTGTGCTAAAATGAGACAGGAAACGAAACGCGTCTGCAGAGCATGTTTTGCAGAAGTGAAACCAAAAGCAGAGCGAGTGCAAGCCGAAGAGCCAAAGAGTTAGTATGCATTTATCTTTGATTTAAGCTTTTAGTAGAGGCTTTTGATCAAAACATTAATTCAGTAGAGTACACCTATAGGGATCACTGATAGGGGAAAGTTCAAGTTGCTTAAGTTAAGGTCAACTAAGGTTCAGAAAAGCAGATGCAGTACAGACAGACAAATAGTGAGAGGTCATGACACGTCGCAGTACACAACATGCACGCAGCGCCCTCGCATGCGTGTACGCACTCACACACACACCATAACAGGTCTATTTTGGTAGGGCAGAAATGCAGAAGTGTGCCAAGTACTTAGAGGAAGTGCAACTGATGTTCCGGGAGATAAGCGACAGCGAGAATGGAGACAGGAAGCATCAGCCGTCGACACGAAGATGATGTTCTATGTTAAAAGTCATTGTGGTTTTGGTGTGACGTAAATCTGCCTAGTAACAGAAAAGGGGGCTGTACAATTCTTAACCCCATAAAACAGTTGTCTGAATATGAGAAAGACAGTTCAACACTGATTGGGTTGTTGAACTCACACATGTGTTCATTAAAATGCCGCCTAAATTGCACACGCCTGGATCTGTGGTTTTATGGATTCTTCTCTCAACATTGAACCCTAACATTTGGGGCTCGTTCCGGTGAGAGAGAGGGAATGTTGGGGTTTTGGTGAGATCCGGGGTCCGTGGTAATTGGACGGGCAGACGGTAATCAGTGGTGAAAGTGAGCAGGCATTCCCCGGGGCATTTAAAGGTAAGACACTGCCTGTTGAAATATATTTCCAAAAGGTGTCACATTGGGCATGTCAAATTAAAGTCTACTCACTGAAAATTACTGGTGAATGTCTGTTTTTAATTGTGGTGAAGTTTTCATGAAGTTTACCGGTTGAAGTAATGATAATGAAATGGAAGTTTATAAGTGACAGTACTGAGTAATGAGAATAAAGGAATGAAAAGAGAATTAAAGCAGTTGGACTGCGAAGTGAACTTAGAAGGATAGGAATTTGGTCATTGTGTGGGGTGAAGCCCGTTGGTCATTTGATCTACGTGTGATGGTCAGTTCGTGGGTTCAAGTCCCTTTATGTCCACAACGGGAGATCTGCCTCAATCTTAATCCTGATCCGGGTGTAGATTGTTGTTTCAAATTATTATAAATTTTTCTAGGACGACAGCGCGTCTGTTAAGAAGCGCATTTTCTCCTTGGTAACGCTTGCACCTGGGCAGGACGCTGACCCTTGGCCTACCCTGAAGAGTAGGGATAGTACCGTCGACAGCGGGAGAGAACTTGGGAACCTCTGAAATTGCTAGGAGTTAGAGTCTCCTATTTTTGCGCTTTTATTGGGTATGCTGGCAAATTAAGTTAGGTTTAGAGATCTGGACAGGACAGTCTGGGACCGCCCTGGTGAATTGAGCACAAAAAGTCTGGGACTGATCGGTTGGAGCCGTTATGTTCTATTATCGAAATTACATAGGAGTTGAAAAGGCCTAAAAAATCTGTGCAGTTGTAATTTAAGACGTCTGTAATATAAAATATGAGATCTATGAGTAGGATCAGTCTCTGTGTCAGTGATGCACAGCCGGATGTGCACTGATTGTGTGTGTAAATGCAAATGAGCAGCAGTGACGCCAGCAGAGAGGGTGGTTTCAGTTTTCGAGAGGACTGAGCTTTTGCTAAATGCCTGTATATAAGAGGTTGGTTTTGCTTATTATGAGAGTGTAAATACAGTGTGAATATATTAGTGTGGATGCATAGTAAATGACTGAATTTTGATAGATGTATATTTCGTGAGCCATAAATGTTGGTGTGTTTTATTTTTCAGTTAGGTGTGTGGGGAGAAGCCGTGAGGATGATGAGAGGTTTCAGTTTTCTTTTTCTTTTTCTTTGACTTGCTCTTTCTGATCATGGAAGGCATGTCCAAAATACTCGTATGAAAGCGTATTTCGAGTGATTTTAACTGTGTGAGTGCTGTCAGTATTTGATTTGAGTGACTCTGCGTGAGTTCTCTGAGTGAGAGAAAGGCAGTGCGTGTGAGACGATTTATGGCGTCTGAAAGAGGTGAGAACTTTTAAAGGTGTGTATGGAATAAAGGAGTGTGAAATATATTTCTTGGGTGATGAAAAAGTAGGATGTGCTAAAGTTTGAAAGTGTTTTAATTCAAGAAAACAAAAACAAAGGAGTTAGATTAGTTTGAGGAACAGGAAATATTGCTCTGTGTATCGGGGCTGCAGCAACAGGAAATAGTGAACAGGAACTGTGCATGCCCATATATGGGAACTGAGTGTGCAGAAAGAACACAGAGAGACAGACGAGGAAATGGGAGCAAATGAAGCCTTTAAGAAAAAATGAATATAATACTAATTATATGGTCAATACAGGTGGGCGTCTTTCAACTTTGCAACCTTGAGTTCAGCAGCAGAAAAGTAGATTAAAAGAATTGGGAGAATAAGCCAGTTTTTGGCTCGAAATTGTGCGGCTGGATCTCTCACTTTGTCCCTGAAGCGGAGAAGAAGTTCAAAGGACAGTCAATCGCCTGATGAAGACCGATAGAACATCGTGAACTTGAATACAGCAGGCAAACGGCAGTGCCACTGATCCATTAACCCTGATGACGACTGACGACCAGCAGCAGCATGTAAGAGTAATGTAACATGTACTGTGAAAATACAGGCTGGGCAGTTGAACAGTGGGATAAAGAATTGTGGAAGAGCACTGGACATTGAGTGATATTTTGCCATGCTGGGACTTAATCTGAAAGAAAGACTGTAAAGAAACAGAGAAGAAGACAACAGCTGAGTTGAGACTGTGTTTGCTGGAGCTTTGAAGCCCGAACAGGACATTGTGCAGAGAGGACCAGTGAGAGATGAAGCTGGACGAGTTTGACTGCGAGAATATAGGATATAATTGGATTGAAAATTGAAACCTGAACTCATGAATTGTTTAGGGATGTCCACTACAGCATAACAAAGAGGTAAACATTAGAAAAGGTAGGAATAATGAACGAAAATAATTGTCATTACCTTAATGAATAGAAAACACACATACAAATTGTTACATGTGAGATTATTTTTGAAATGAATCAGAAGTGAGATAGTTTGAATCTAAAGCTCAGTGGTGAAATGCATAAATTAAATATGAATATATAGGATGCAATGAAGAAACAGCTTACACGTAGTGTACATTAACATGAATACATCACAAGGCAACGAAGAACTCAATGAATTAATTTAATGAAGAAGCAGTTTACACCCAATTAACATAAAATGCAGGGAAGAACACGCTTACATGCATGGCATAATTGGTGTTTCTGATCAGAGATAGAGAAATGGGTTATTTAACCACTGGTGATAATAATGAAAATGTCTTAGTTTGTTATTTTCAGGGTAAAAAAGAGACCCAGGCCAATTCTCCAGATGCAGGAGTCTGAAGAAATTACAGGTTAACATGAATGGATATGTTAAGGCAAGTTTCTGGTTGAATTGTTCACAGCATGATGTGTCCAGGAACCTGAAAAGCAAGCCCCAGCTCCTGGCTGAAGACCAGGAGGGCGGTAATTTAAGGTGGGAAATCAAAATGTGGGTTAGTAACTCGGGGAAAAGAAAACTGACTGCTTAACTGGAGAGTTGGGAAGAAGTCTGGGAGACTGTGAAGTCATAGATGCAAAATAACATATACCCATACACACACAAACAGAAAATGCATTAACCTTATAAAGACAAGCTCCTGAAGCTTAATGAACAGATATTGATTAAAAACCTGGCTAAGAACATAAGCATATGCAATGAAGATCTGCTTGCTGCTTGTATGAGTGAGAGAATGGTGTGAATGGTTAATACAATTGATGGAAAGATTTAAAATAGATGGAAAAACAAAAGAAAAGTGTCTATAAGAGTGACTCAGGAGTGCTCTTGCACTGATTTATCAAAGTAAGTGATTAGTATAGAAAGAAAATGAAAATAATTCAATAACGTGATAAAGTTTAAACATGTATTCCTCTTGTTAAGTTGGCTGTTGAGCTGTGGGTTTATGCAAATTAGCTGGAGTGAGTGAGTGACAAAGACACTTCCTGTGTGCGTGTGTGTCGGAGGCTTTCGGTTCAGTTCAAGAGAGATCGGGGGCTGTTGAAGAGTATTGGGAGAAATATATAATGGTAAAGTATCAGGATATTTGATTACGGTGGTCAGGTCTGTTCAGAGGGGCAGATTTGGACAGGAAATTTATAATTTAAGGATGATATGTGGTTGAAATTGGTTTTTATTTTGTGCTGAATGAAAACACATGGCAAAGTGAGGAAGGGTGACATTGTGCAAACGGTCTTTGATCTTTTGACGAGGTTTTCGGTGTGTTGAACGGGTGAAATTTAAGATTGTTTCAGATTTTTGAGGCTGTTGTTTTATTTCTAGAGAGGGTGTTTAATTAAGACATGGATATGTCTGAGAGGGGCCCCAAAATTGTTTGTAGTAAGGGCACTTAGAAAAAACCTGTCAGGTGATTTTGTTTTGTACTTTGATGAGCTAATAATCAGCTCTCTTTTTTCATTTTTGTTCTAAGCAGGCCTGGAAGAGAGTGAACGGACGGCGCTGACAAAATTACCAAGTACGAAAATCAGGTGGGCTTTACAGAATTATAATTGATTACAATCAGAGACTGATTGGCGGCAAGTCTCTGTCTAAAAATGGATTGTATCGATTCAATCCAGTCAAAAGTATAGAGAACTATTTTCCTAAACAGGAAAACGAAATAAAACGAATGATAGAGCTCATTTTGCTGATGTGGAGCATCTGATGACGTGCGCAGGAGGCTGCAGATCAGCAAAAATATCATGTGTGAATGCATGTGAGTGAATGTGAGTGACTGGACTAAGGTGGGAATGAATAAATGTGGACAGATTTATCATGTGAGGAAAAGAAAGGGATGCTTTGTTTTGCTTTTGCCATAGGCAGGACAAGTGGGAGACTTAAATCTGGGGAGGCTGATTTTGGGATGCTGATGTTTGCTTTGAGAAAATTTCTTTTACGGGGTTAGATTATGGGATTACATTATATTGTTGGGAGAATGCTAAATGCTAAAGGGAAACATTGTTTGATGAGATTCAAGTTACCATTAACTGGGGTAACTCAGGATTAATAACTGTTCTGTTCAAGTTTATTTTTTGTTATGACATAGACGGGATCATAAAGGGAGAGTTGAGTATGAAATGTAAACTACAGGTTTTGTTTTCAGGAAATTCCAAGGATCCAGAGTTCAATGGAGCAACGAGTTGGAGGAGATTTGACATGATGATTAAATTGATTTTGTTCCTTAAACACAGGTTTTCAGGGCTGGAGCAAAACACCGGAGAGGAGAATTGCTGAGCTGTTCTGAGAAATGAAATGACTAACCTTTTTTCCTTTTAATTTGTTAAGCTTGGGTGCAGCATGTTGAGTTTTTTGCCACATGAGATGTGTCAAAAAAGAGAGGGATTTAAGATTTAATGTGTTTAATTTGAAAGGGGTTTTACTAGGATTTTATAACGATTGGGGTTGTTTGATAATTTAGATATGGTAAAACTGAGGCAGAGATTGTTAATTCTAAAGGAAGGAGTAAAATGAACTGAATTCTGTGTAGAAGATAAATTGCTGGGGTTAATAAGAAGTTGTACACCAAACTTAAAAGGGAAATTGTGGGAATAAAGGATATGCTTTGGGGAAAATAGTGAACATTTTATGAGTAGAAAAAGTGTGATTTCTTTTTGATTTTTAGGATAAGTTGTAACAGTGACATAATGTTAGAATGTTGTTATTTTTAGGGTAGTGGAGAGCTTTTTATGAGGATGTTAAAAGTCTCGCTGACTCAAATGAATAATATTGGAGATTATATATGTAGAAATGATTTTTTCATACACATTGCATTTTTGTGCCTTTAATGGAGTTGTGGCTCAGAGAGTCGTCTCTTGAGGGTCATAAACTTTTGGTTAACGTTATGATTAGCCAATCTACTGTGAGAATGACCTGAGTTTTGAAGGATTGCACACGCTTACAGACATATGGAGTTCTTAACACACATGACAGTATTGACTTGAGGCAAAAGGCCTGAAATCCATTTAGCATTTAACTGAATAGGAGTTTCGTTTGTAACTAAATTGGGTGACATGTAAAATATGGAGATAACACATGCAGTTCTAAATTAGTCCTCTTATATAAAATGCAGTTACAGGATAACAAATACTTGTTGAAGGGATCAAGTTTTTGCTTTAAACCAGGTCCAAGGGGGAAAAAGCTTATGTATTTTGGTTAAAACTGATAAAATATAATGACTGATAAAATACACAGAAGTTGTTCCTAGGGAGCTTTTAGCTATGATGAAAGTTATTTAGGAGTAATTGATTGTATGCTTAAACTTAGTTGATTAAAGTGGTTGTTTTTCTTTGATCTTTTAGTAGAATAAGTAGTTTTCTTGGGAGAGGTGACTTTAGGTGAGAGGCACTTGCAGCAGCTACAGTTTTGTGCATAGGATGCTGATAATCAGATAAGGAACCAGAGAGGAAGCACATGCAGAGACATGCTTCCTTTGATCCTCTTAAAGACAACGCTTTCAGAGGTTCACAAATGCTGAGTAATGTTGAATGAGATATGAAAATAAATGTCGAAAAAAAAAATACGTAATTAGGTTCATGTTTTGAGTAACATTAGGTTGAGTAACATTAGGTTTGAATAAAGAAGACAATTGAGGGACATAAGGTAGGAGAGCCGTAGTAGGGAGAAAGTGTTTTCTATCCTTTACAGGAGAAGATTTCCACGAGAGAGGGACCAAGGACGAACCTGACTTTACCCATGGAGTGTTCTTAGGGGAGCTGGCATTTCTAGAGAGGGTCAGAGTAATGTTATAGTGTATGGTGACCCTTTTAAGGGTCACCAAGAGAGGGAGTGTCAGGAATAGAAATATTGTCCTGCTATTAGTTGCTGCTATTTTTATAATCATCATTAACATTTCAGTGTTAATAGTGATGTTGCTTTCCTGGATGCATTCAGATGTTCAAACATATTGGTATCATATTAGTTTTTATTACAGGTCCAAAGAAGAACCATTTTAAATGGTTCTGTTGAATCTATAATTTAAATGTTATTAATGCTTTTATGATCTCTGTGTAGAGGGCAGAGACAGGAAAATACTCTCTGTGCTAAAATGAGACAGGAAACGAAACGCGTCTGCAGAGCATGTTTTGCAGAAGTGAAACCAAAAGCAGAGCGAGTGCAAGCCGAAGAGCCAAAGAGTTAGTATGCATTTATCTTTGATTTAAGCTTTTAGTAGAGGCTTTTGATCAAAACATTAATTCAGTAGAGTACACCTATAGGGATCACTGATAGGGGAAAGTTCAAGTTGCTTAAGTTAAGGTCAACTAAGGTTCAGAAAAGCAGATGCAGTACAGACAGACAAATAGTGAGAGGTCATGACACGTACGCAGTACACAACATGCACGCGCCCTCGCACGTGTACGCACTCACACACACACCATAACAGGTCTATTTTGGTAGGGCAGAAATGCAGAAGTGTGCCGAAGTACTTAGAGGAAGTGCAACTGATGTTCCGGGGAGATAAGCGACAGCGAGAATGGAGACAGGAAGCATCAGCCGTCGACACGAAGATGATGTTCTATGTTAAAAGTCATTGTGGTTTTGGTGTGACGTAAATCTGCCTAGTAACAGAAAAGGGGGCTGTACAATTCTTAACCCCATAAAACAGTTGTCTGAATATGAGAAAGACAGTTCAACACTGATTGGGTTGTTGAACTCACACATGTGTTCATTAAAATGCCGTCTAAATTGCACACGCCTGGATCTGTGGTTTTTATGGATTCTTCTCTCAACATTGAACCCTAACACCAGTCACATAGGGTGGGCTGCAGGCTGAGCATTGCCAGCTTGTGAGTGAGTTTGTGTGGGATGACAGTAGCTGTGTCCCAAAACGTCGGCTGCATCCTTCGGAGGACCCGCCTTCGCGGTCTACGTGGGCCGGGTCCTTCGAAGACCGAGAAGGCCGGAAGTGCGAGGCTGTGAAATGGGACGGTCTAGCCTTCAGATTTGCGTCACCGCCGTCTCGGTGGAGTTAAATAAACTCGGCCATCTGCTCCTTGCTATCTAAATATAACAGGACACTGGCGTAAATTCTCGACCATCTCACACTTCTGTTTAATCAGTTTTCTGTTTGACGTTTATTCAGCTGTGTGAAAATCCCGGAGGAACCCACCCGAGGGATTAATAAAGTTTTATTTAATCTAATAATCTAATAACTTTGATCTCAGCCAACCCGATTTACTCCGGAACAAATAAAACACCGAAAAACGCCAAACAATAACATTTTTAAGTTATCCGAGTGACTTATATATCATGTTTAACCTGAGTAGCGAAAGAGCGGGGGTCTGAAAACAATGAAGCCAGGAGTCCGCTGCTCTCGCCGGCTCGAGTGACCATTGAACCCCCCGGCTTGCTATCGAGCAGGTGGGTAACAGACGTCTCCAAAAACGTCGGCGCACTTTTGCAAATATGTGATGTCTTGATTAACCAAGCAGATATTAGAAGTTTACACAGCTACTTTCTCGCCTGAAAATATGTTAAAAGTTTATTTTGTGACTCGGAAAGATTAATAAGAGTAATTTTAAAACTTAGTAGCGGCCGCCATTGTTGGAAACTGAAATTGGCTGGGCCACGCTATGAATTCTGGGATATGGTGGGCCACGAAGGACACACCCGACCCATCCTTCAAATTCGGGGAAATGAAGGATGCATTTGTCGGCCGCATTTGAAGGAGTCGACGAATTGGGACAGCCTTCGTTGCCTGGCTGTGACGTAATTGGCCTTCAAATGCGGCCTCCGGGGGATGCAGCTTACGTTTTGGGACACAGCTAGTATTGAAGGTGGAGCTGTAATCAACAAAAAGTACCCTGAGTCTTTGTTTTCCCGGTGGGAGAGTGAATAGTGAAGGGCAGCAGCGATGGTGTCTGACGTGGACCTGTTGGGCCAGTAGGCACACTGCAGGGGGTCCAGAGTGTCTGTGATGTTGCTCTGGATGTAGGCCAGCACCACTCTCTCAAAGCACTTTGCAATGATTGGAGTGAGTGCAACTGGTCTGTAGTCATTCAGGCAGGTGGCTGGGCTTTTCTTGGGGAGAGGGATGATGGTTGTGGTCTTGAAGCATGTGGGGACAGTGTTCTGGCTGAGGGAGAGGTTGAAGATGGAGGTAAAAACCTCCGCCAGCTCATTGGCACATGCTTTAAGGGCCCATCCCGGGATGTTCTCAGACAGACAGCGCTGGAGTATTGCACTAAGCCTGGTGGTATTCGCGGACAGTACCCGTTCTGTGTGTGACTAGGAATGGGGACGGAGGAGAATCACGAGCATGGGAGGACACTTGGAGGAGGAACTGAGATTCACTACCACGCACTGTTTGAGCACAGAAAGGAGTTCACTGCTGTCACCACTTTCTCACACTGAGCACACATGACTTGAGTCTGGAGCCATTGCTGCAAACATCCTTCCTGAAACATCATCCAGCGTGATCACTTTGGCAGTGGGTCATTGATGCTTCTTAAAAAGTTGTACAGACCTCCATGTGTTAGCCAACAGTTCCCAGGACTGTTATTTGTTTTGCAACTTTGTTGCTTGCAGTTGCAACATAGCTGAATTCATTTGAAGTTATCATCATAGTTGATAACTAAATGATGCCAATTAGACATGCCTCTTTTTTAGAGTAGAATAGAATAGCCTTTTATTTTCATTGTGCATGTACAAAACAAATTGTGGGTTCTCCATATCAACTGTAGATGAAATAAGAATAGAAATGGTAGGACAGCAAGAATAAATGACAGACAAAAGGATAAATGACACATCCAGCTTATCCAAGCATAAGCTGGATGTGACTTCTGTGGAAGACTACAAAGCTCTCCAGAAATATGAAAAAGAGAATTTTTTTTTCATATTTCTCCTCCCTGCCCCAAGTGGAGGAGTTCAAGTATCTCGGGGTCTTGTTCGCGAGTGATGGGAGAAGGGAGCCGGAGATCGACAGACGGATTGGTGATGCGGCTGCAGTGATGCGGACGCTGCACCGGTCCATCGTGGTGAAGAGGGAGCTGAGTGTAAAAGCGAAGCTCTCAATTTACCGGTCGATCTACGTCCCTACCCTCACCTATGGCCACGAGCTGTGGGTAGTGACCGAAAGAACAAGATCGCGGATACAAGCGGCAGAAATGAGCTTCCTCCGAAGGGTGGCTGGCCTCTCCCTTAGAGATAGGGTGAGAAGTTCAGCCATCCGGGAGGGGCTCAGAATAGAGCCGCTGCTCCTCCACATCGAAAGGAGCCAGTTGAGGTGGTTCGGGTATCTGACAAGGATGCCTCCTGGGCGCCTCCTGGGTGAGGTGTTCCGGGCATGTCCCACCGGGAGGAGGCCACGGGGCAGACCCAGGACACGCTGGAGAGATTATATCTCTCGGCTGGCCTGGGAGCGCCTTGGTATTCCCCCGGATAAGCCGGAGGAGGTGGCTGGGGAGAGGGAGGTCTGGGCTTCCCTGCTTAGGCTGCTGCCCCTGCGACCCGGCCTTGAATAAAGCGGATGAAGATGGATGGATGGATGGATGGACAAAAGGAGTACATACAACAAAATGAATATATGCAAGCAAGAGAAATGCATCCAAAAGAAATGACCAAATTAGAGGACAGGTTGCAAAGTGCTTGAAAGTAGAGCAATGGATTTTGTCTGAGTTGAAAGTAGTGTAATGCTATATCAGTTATCAAGTTTTAACGCAACCTTCATGTTTTCGTGACTCCAAGAGCAGTGGTGTGTGCTCTTTACTGCACAATGGGACGATCTTAAAGTTAAGTCAAGACATTAAGAGCCACCACAGCATCGACTTTCTGCTTCCCTTTTAATACTTTTCTCTTTGTTTAGGTTTTTCCAAACACAGAGCTGCTGTTTGTTTCTATTCATGCTCTCAAAAGTTGGTCCCTGCTTGCTGTCGCTGCCATCAGGCACCAACACATAGTCCATCATGTATCTCGGCCAAGTCATTACGAGAATTTGTGACTCTAATCTGGTCTATCATTAATTGACATTTTATGATTCGTTTGTATAATAAGCACTAAATGTGGCTGACATTATAAAACCTCCAAATAATCATGAGGAAAGCACTTAGGTGTTTCTTCTGATAAGGTTAACTCACTCCTGCTGTTTTTTTATTATTCTGTTTAAAAGTTGGAGTATTTTCTATAAACAACACCTCAGCAAATGGGATCGTGCCAACGTGTTTTTTTGTGCATCTTCAATATGCTCATAAATACAAAGTGAGTGGAAATGCTGGCAATTTGTAGAAAATCATTTTACATTTGGTCAAAATTTCAGCATCAAAACAACAAAAACAAAAATAGAAATTATCAAGTGCAACAGGAAAATGTAAAATATAAATCATTTAACATTTCTAAAGCTTAATTTGACTTGATCATTCAGCATTTTCATCAAGGTTTCCCCATCATTTGAATTAAACCTAAAATGCTTTAATATCATCTGACTGAGTTTTTTTCTATTGTGAACATATCTGTCATTAATATCTACTGCTTCTTTTTTATATTTATCTCTACTTATGAAGAAACTAACTCTAACCGGTACATGTACAGTGTGGGAATATAAAGTGAATAAATATACTATATACATCTACACATCTACAGTATATATGCTACAAACATCTGCAGCAACAGTCTCTGTAGCCACAAGCGGAAACCAGGATAACATTGAATGCTAAATGCAGCTAAATGCTGTATAAACAACAGATGGAGCTTCTGGTTCTGAAAATATAGCTTAAATGTTCAGCTCAGGTTTGCAAAATTGCATCTGAACAAACCACAAGATTTCTGGGATAATGTCCTTCAGAAAGATGACATCAAAGCAAAGATGTCTGGCCACAGTGCACAAACACCTCATACCAGCTTTCAAGCTCGGTGGTGGAGGCGCGACGATTTGGGGTTTTTTTTACACATCAACAGGACCTGGGCACCTTGGAGTCACTGAGTCAACCATGAACTCCTCTGTATACCAAAGTATTCTACAGTCTAATGCAGTGTTGGGCAAGTTACTTTGAAAAAGTAATTAATTATAGTTACTAATTACTTCTTCAAAAAAGTAACTGAGTTAGTAACTGACTTACAAGATTCTAAAAGTAATTAATTACCAGGAAAAGTAACTATTGCGTTACTTTAAAAAAAAGTTTAATTTTTAAGTATTATTGGCTGTTTTTGATTACTTTCAATTTTCCGTCTACATTTCACCTTTAAAAACTATTTCTTTGCCTTGTTTGGTATCATCCTTTTCAGCACAACCTCACATGTCTGAATTTACTGTTATGTTTTCATTTTGACATACTGTATTAGCACAACTGATCTGAAATCAGACAAAAAACATAAAATCCGAGTAGAAAAAGTGATATTTTTTACTGTAACAACCACAAACATTTTTATTGAATCATATTTCATAACTTTAAATGCAAATATAAATTGTCAATTTTAAAATCCTATGCACAAGTTTTGCAAACAACAAAGTTATTTGCAGCCATTTACCTTTTACCCTTTTTTTATAACCATTTCAAGCTATTTACAGAACAATCAGCTGTTCTGCATTCAATAAGAGGCCACACACACTGTCCACTATAAAGGAGAACATCACAGCCTGATACCTGCAGGCCTGACATAAGGTCATAAGCAGAGAGTGCTCGCTAGCGCTGTCCTTAGACAGTAAACATGACGAAACTATTCAGGAAAAAACTCCGTATATATTGTTTATCATGACTCTGGTTTTACGTGGCCTCTCAACACAATTTAAAAACTGGTATATATCACCTTGTTGCTTTGTCATCTTGAAGTGGTCATGTGATTGGCTTACCACGACTACTTTATTCTTCCTCAGCCAAACAGCAGCACTCATGTGATTGTTTTGCCCCCTTAGCTCCAGGTGTTGTGCCACAAAGTGATCGTCGGCCAGAAAGTGATTGCCGTCCGCGTGAGCGCGCAGCTGCTTAAAGCTGTAGCGTCCAGATTACTTACAGCTACTTCCGTGCAACATATATAAGGTGCGGTAAGCTGAGCACAGCTTCAACCGTCTGTTTGTTGAAAAATAGTAACGCGACCCCACTGCATTTTAGTAACGGTGTTGTAACGATAGAAATAGTAATTAGTTAGATTA
The DNA here is from genome assembly GCF_013358895.1 of Oreochromis aureus. Lineage (NCBI taxonomy): Eukaryota > Metazoa > Chordata > Actinopteri > Cichliformes > Cichlidae > Oreochromis > Oreochromis aureus. The sequence goes on from NC_052958.1 coordinate 3,590,376, forward strand.
CTTGTTACTGAAAAAAGTAATGCCGTTACTTATAACACCGTTATTCCCATCACTGGTCAAATGTGAGGCCATCTCTGAATGAATCCTGAATGAAATGTGGGGCTTTAACAGAGCGGTGCATAAATGAATGCCTGCAAACCTCAGCGAACTGACAACTGGTAATACTATAAACACTTTAATAAAAACCTCAGTCATTTCAGTTACAGGTATCAGGTTTTTGGAAACCGAATTTCCCAGAGGAACCCACCCGAGGGATTAATAAAGTTTTATCTTATCTTATCTTATCTTATCTTATCTCTTACAACCATCACCTCACTTTAGCTGGCAGCAGTGGTATAGTAACTTTATACTTAAAGTGACAGATGGGTGCACATTAAATGAAATACGTACAACTGAAAGGCTTCCCACAGAGCTTTGTTCTGAATCCTCTCAATGTTGACATTATCACAGTCTTTCATGGTTTTATAGAAAAGAGCTGCAACCTCCTTAAATTCTTCTGAGCTGGGCTGGAGCGGGATTCGCTGTACGAAAAAAGCAAAACAGGAACATTAAATATTTTTTATTCACAATGACAATGAAAAATAACAAGTGCTCTGCTCTCTGCTTTTCCTCTCAACCCCAGTTGCTCATGGCAGATGGCCCCGCCCCTCCCTGAGCCTGCTTCTGCTGGAGGTTTGTTCCTGTTAAAAAGAAGTTTTTCCTTCCCACTGTTGCCAAAGTGCTTGCTCATAGGGGGTCGTCTGGTTGTTGAGGTTTTAACTTAATATATAAAATGCCTTGAGGCGACTTTTTTGTGCTATATAAATAAAATAAAACTAAATTTAATTGAATTGAATAGGGACAAATTGCCGTCCCAATGCTTAACAGCAATCAGCTCATGTGTTTCTAAATAATAATTAAAGAATAATCAGGCTGCCCTAATGTAATATACTTTTTTAGCCTATTCAAAAATACTAAAGTATTTTTGTTTACAAAAAAGAAAGAAATGCCTAGCAATGCTAAGTTGTATGTTTTAGCTTGTTTACTTTGAATGAATTGTTACCTAATGTTTTTTAAAAATTGGAGCTACTGCTCTAAAGCGACACATATCAGCTAAATTCTTTATTATAGTTTTTTTTTCTTCCTTTGTCTGTCTCCTCCTACACCATTTGCAACAGAAACTGTTCTCACATCAGATTAGCCAGGTGAGACGGCAGCACTTCATTTTCAAATTATTTAAGAATTTGTCACAAGAAAAAAAGCCCCCATAAAAAACAGGAATAAAACAATCAAGTGAACGAACGTGAAGAAGCAGAAAACCTTGTATGAAACTGTTCTTTTTCTAACGTTAACTCTAACTTTAACGTGAGCTGTCCTTCTAATAAACGAATTTCTGATCCTGTCCCTCCTGGTCCCGTCCAATGAAAAGCTTAGACATGAGGACAAAATGCTGTTGGCAGAGTTGAAGATGCTATTTGTCAGTAAATTTACTTCTTACTTCTGTTTTTAATATTATTAGAATAAAATTAATTTTGGAAACATCAAAATTTAAGAGTGTGACTTAAAACAGTGGAGAAAGAATAGTTATATTTTATGGTTTTTACAATACCGAGTATCCTGTTTGAGGGATCTGTGTGTTGTCCCAGGTTTTTGGTATTGAAGCGGAGGTTTGAACTGAAGACCTGCAGAGAGAAAGAGTTCAAATTTACTTTAATGATGTCATTTTTATAAAGGTCGAAAAAACAAGGCCAATTTTATTTTTGTTTAAAATTAATTTTACAACTTTCCTGGATCCAGACATTTCAATCAGGCAAATGTTTAATGAGACAAATTGCAGGACTAAAGTTTACCGGCATCAGCTCTTGTCAAGCTTTATGAAGCTGTACTCTACAACAGCAATGTATTTTTTGATTTGTTTGTTTTTAATTAGTGAGCTTTGCTTAACTCTAAAGACCAAGGCAATATCGGTACTTTGGCATGGTTACCGATCAGTATTGAATAGAAATTATGTTAGATTCAAGACAACATGCTGGTCTCTAGAGATCTTGGTGTAAAAATCAAATCCCATTTCCAACTGGAATAAAGATGACAAGAGAGTTCAAGTATCTCATGAATTTAGGAAAAAGTGAAGAAGTCTGGTGGAGCTGTTTTTGGGATGACATACCTGACTTTCTTTTTTAGGGCATCTGCAGCAGAGACAAACCGTGGCCGTCTACGAACAAGCCTTTTGGTGCCATAGTGCTTGTTTGTCTGCATCTTGTCTGAGGGGCAAAAGTTTAAACTTGCACAACAATTATCAAGCCGATTTTATATTTTAACATACAGAAGTCAGCATGGTTCCATATTCTTTGTTTACCTTGGAAACTGAGTGAATATGACTGTGAACCAGCAGTGAACTCCACCACGTCTTTATCATTGGCCAGAAACTTCTCCTCCAGCTTTGCGCTGTTGATGTCTGCTGCTTTATGTCCACTAGTCTGCAAAGTGAGAACAGTAAACATGTTTTTAACCTTGGAGGAAACCTGCACTGGCATATGAACAATGAACAGTTCATAAGAAAATGACAACTGCCAACCACAGGGATGAGGGAAAAATTGATACACCATAGTGTATCAATGATTGCTATGAACAAGAGGGCTGGTTTCATGGACCCTCGTGCTGAGATAATGTTTACATTCAACTGACGATCATCCAATACTGGACACACTTAGCTTGATAGCGCTAACTGGATTAGTCCGTGGCTTATCACACAAGTAAAAATAAGACTGGAGTAAAAATTGGTGGCTGCCTGGTGATTTATTGATTGATTTATTCATATTCTGTGACCAACTACAACTTGTAGTGAATACATTTTTGCCCAGAGCTTGAGGATGTTGCACACTTTTGAGCGCAAGGTGATTGCACAGGTTGTCTGATTGGAGGCGAGGTCAACACCCTGAAAGTCCAAATCAGTCCAAGTCTGACTGCAAGGACTGACTCTAATCACTCACAGAGAGATTAGCTAACGTTTGCAGATAACTGCTATCTAATTTATAAATGCAGACATAGCACCAACATGTTCCTTTCTGTATGAATGAGTCTTTTCCCCACTCGGCGACACACCCGTCGGGGATCAAACTCTGGTAATTGGTCATTCTGTTCTGAGACATGTGAAGCTACAGACACCAGCAACCATAGTCAATTATCTTGCAGGGGCCAGAGCAGGTGACACTGAGGGAAATTTAAAACTGCTGGCCAAGGATAAGCGTAAAATGATAATTCACGTTGGCAGTAATGACACCCGGTTACGTCAATCAGAGGTCACTAAAATCAATATTGAATCGGTGTGTAACTTTGCCAAAACAATGTCGGACTCTGTAGTTTTCTCTGGTCCCCTCCCCAATTGAACCAAAAGTGACACATCTAACCTTTCACTCCTCCACCTTTCATTTGAGGATGCCCCACAGATGCTCAATAGGGTGTAAGTCTGGACACATGCTTGGTCAGTCAAGTACCTTTACCCTCAGTTTATTTAGCAAGGCACTGGTCTTTTTGGAGGTGTGTTTGGAGTTGTTATCATGTTGGTATACTGTCCTGAGGCCCAGTTTTCAAAGGGAGGGGATCATGCTCTGCTTCAGTATGTCACAGTGCATGTTGGCAATCATGGTTCCCTCAATTAACTGTAGCTCCTCAGTGCCAGCAGCTGTCATGCAGCATCCCACCACCATGCTTGACTGTAGGCAAGACACACTTGTCTTTGTACTCCTCACCTGGATGCCACCACACACCCTTGACACCATCTGAACCATATAAGTTTGTCTTGGTCTCATCAGACCACAGATAATGTCCTCAGTCTGTTTGTCTTCAGCAAACTGCATTCTTGTGCATAATCTTTAGAAGAGGCTTCCTTCTGACTCTACATGCCTTCAACCTCTGGAGCAATGCCGGCAGCACTCATTCATCTATTTTCAAAAGACAACCACTGGACATGAGTATGTGCACTCAACTTCTTTGGTCGACCATGGCGAGGTTTGTTCTGAGTGGAACCTGTCCTGTTAAACTGCTGTTTGGTCTTGGCCACTGTGCTGCAGCTCAGTTTCAGGGTGTTGGCAATATTCTTATAGCCTAGGCCATCCTTATGGCAACAATGTAACAATTCTTTTTTTCATATCCTCAGAGAATTCTTTGCCATGATGTGCCTGTGCATGTTCCCTATTTGCACCTGAGACCTTGTAACACTAATGAGTCACATGACACCAAGAAGGAAAAATGTCCAAATTGGGCACAATGTGTCATATCTTTAATGTTGTCCCAAAAAAGATATGACAAAATATTTAGAAAAATGTGAGGGGTGTACTCACTTTTGTGAGATACTGTATAGGACTGCTTTCTTCCATTTGCGCAACATCTCTAAAATTAGAAATATCCTGTCTCAGACTGACACTTAAAAACTAGTTCATGCATGTATTACTTCTAGGCTGGACTACGGTATTTCATTATGCCCTAAAAACTCCCTGAAAAGCCTTCAGCTGATCCAAAATGCTGCAGCAAGAGTCCTGACAGGGACTAGAAAGAGAGAGCAGATTTCTCCTGTGTTGGCTTCCCTTCATTGGCTTCCTGTTAAATCCAGAATTCAAAATTCAGCTCCTCACATACAAGGTCTTAAATAATCACACCCTGTCTTACCTTAATGACCTTGTAGTACCATATCACCCTATTAGAGCACTTCGCTCTCACACTGCAGGCCTACTTGTTGTTCCTAGAGTATTTAAAAGTAGAATGGGAGGCAGAGCCTTCAGTTTTCAGGCCCCTCTTCTGTGGAACCAGCTTCCAGTTTGGATTCGGGAGACAGACACTATCTCTACTTTTAGGATTAGGCTTCAAACTTTCCTTACAATCAAATACAGTCACCACAGCTGCTGACCACTCCTCAGAGATGCCCGAGCTGTAAACACAGACTTTGGCAGCCTTGATTTACAGGTATAAAAAATAATAATACAATTTTAATGATGATCTATAAGTTAAAAGCTTAGACAACACAACACCACAAGAAAAAAAACCATATCAAAACAACTGCAAAGAAGGGTAGGTTTTTTATATTTCTGTCTCTTCAGAACCACTCGGCCCTTCCTACCAAAATCACATGACTCCACAGGGGGCCACAAGCAGAGTAACTCAAACTGATGAGCAACATCAAAATGTTAAGTTCCTTTAAGAATACATTTTTGGCAGCTATATTTCTTTCCAGTTGTGTGTAGCATTTATTGCACTTGCAATATATTGGGGCTTACAGCAGAAGCAATGGCAGTGGCCTCAAAAATGGTCTCTGAAATAGACTTTTTGGATATTTGATGAAAGAGTGACAACAGTTTGTTGACAATAAGCTGATATGACCAATGTATTAGCAAACAGCTAGTGATTAACATATCCAGGAGTAAATTAGCATCATTAGAATTCATTTGGAGCCATGCTTTCTCTTCTCGAAGTAGACATTTGACCTTATCGAGAGTCAATAATTAAGCCATCTCTGAAGGGTCCTCATAACCTCACATATTAAAATGACCCAAATTCACTCAGTTTACAGTGTGGTAAAAAAAACCCTTTTTTTGTTTTTTTTTTGTTTCGGTGGTTATGAAAATTAATGAAATTATTCAAATGTGTGACAGTGTGCCTGTTTCAGCAGTTTGGCCTAAGCCAAATGGTAACTGGTCTTTAATAATATAAAACACATTAGTACAGTCCAGTCCAGTTTTTTGCCCTCAAGAAAACTTAACATGAGATTCCCGATAGCCAGAGATGCAACTGCATGGCAGGAAAAAGATCCTGTAAATGGACGAAACTTCAGTCAGGAGAACCCCTAAGATAATCCATCTACAATATGAGGTTAGTCATTAATGTACTGCTGCATGGTTTGGATTACTCACTATGAAAAATTCCTGATCCTCAGCTTCATTTACTCATTCTAATCTTTCTTAGCCTCAAAGTGATTCTTTCCTGACCTGTTCCAATATTTGGTGTCTTGTAAACCGTGGGGCAATGGGCTGTAGTTACATCATAAGGTTTTAAAAACTGAGCTTGAAAACATGCTGCATATGAACAGTGCTAATAAAAACGCAGGTCAACAGGTCGACAGTGATCACTCGCTATTTTTAAGGGCTTGTTGACTCTGATTGACGTCACTCATAATTGTCCTGAAAAAAAATGGTCCGGGTCCTTATGGGTTAATTTTTGGCAATCTGCCAAAATTTCTGCCAAGACTCTGTCGTTACTCACAGCGGATGCAAACATGTTCCAACTCCCAAACTCATCCTGCCAGTACCAAAGCCACTCGGTGGTGTGGATGAAGATCGGCTCAATCACCGAGTTTTCTGTCGAGAGTCGACGTACTTTGTTCTGTCCACAGGTCATCGTGTCAAAGTGCACGGCCGGGCTGGTGCTACTGCAAAAAACCAAGAAAGTATTAACATGGAATTGTCCAGTTATACCAAAACCTTTGTGCATTGAAACACTCAATGAAATGATTTTCCTGTAGCAACAGAAAATCTTATCTCAGTTCATATTTCCTCTTTGTTTTATAGGATATAATTATGTTAAAGTTTCAAATTCTTCTTCTTATTTTTTTTTAACTTTGAGAAAGTTTAAAATGAGCATCTGTTATTTTATCAGTGTATATATGAAAGAAAATATGGAAAAGCTTAATAGTTCCACTTTATCTAAAAACATTGTGATGATTGTGTAAAATAAATCTCTGAAGAAGTTCAATCCCACTGAATTTAATCGTGTGAGTACCTGTGAGAGTTCCTGGGGTCACAGTAGTCTCTCTCAATTGTCTCATTGTCGGGCAAAGGAGTCCACTGGACTCCCTCTTGGACCTGCCATCTGTACGGCATCTTGTCATGAGCTTTATAACATCGATCTAAGGAGAAAGAATAAAGGCAGCTGATCAAAGTCAAGAAGGAGCTACATTAAAGCCTCAAACACTTAATAACCATGACTTTCTCACCCTCATGTTTGCAGTGACCTTTAATGAAGTACATGCAGATCTCTGTTTTATCTGAAATAAACAAGAAATATTTCACACGCATCACTCAGACAGCAGTTTTAGTTCATCTCCCCACAGAAGTGTTTTCAGCTGCTATTATTTACCTCTAATGGACCGCTGTCTCTTGTTGTGCCCTTTGTTGGCCTTTGCAGCTTCATCGTCAGCTGCATGAATGTCACTTGAGAAATGGGTGTTTTCTCGGTTGACGTGGTTACCGTCTTTCCCTATATCCCAACGGCGTGGCCGCTTTTTGCTCTTACCAAAAAGACTGCTTTCATTAGTGTTGTTGTCATTAGCAGAGACTTCACCACTGGAGCAGTTTCCTCTGTGGACTCTATTGTCCCTGTTGGTTCCAGCCAGCCTCAAAGCCTGTTTATTTGCATAAGCAGCCTTCAAGGACTGAAAGAGTGTGTCAGGTACGCCTCTAGCTTTCAAAGCTTTGAATGGCTGTGGAGCAGTAAAATCGTGGTTCTTCCAGCAGCTGCATTCACGGCTGATGTAGGTCTCACAGATGTGGAGTCTCCTACAACCATCACCATCCTGACACCTGCCGAACTCTCCATCACCGTTGTTGTAGTTGTAGCATATCTGATGGAGAGAAGAAAAGCAAAGGGGGTTACAATCATAGCCTGTATATAAAAGATGGATATAGCCAATGTTATATCTATTATTTATGTTAACTAGCTATAAGTGAGAGGTGAATCTGACTAAGCAACTGAGGACATGTAGCACCCATATATAAGTAGGTATAACACAAAATCATACTTTGCTTTATCACTTATTTTAGTGTACAATAAATGCACGATAAATTAAAGTTAGCAAAATGCTATATAAATAAATAAAATGTGAAACTGGTGCCCAAGATCCTAAACTTATCAGGAATATTTTTACTGAGGTCATCAGTCAATGTGTGATCATTTTCTTAACTTGTTTGCAACAGAAAAACTCTCTCAAGCTTTTTAATATTGTTGTATTTTGTGAAGTTGGTGGGAAGGTTGAGCTTGATATAAGCATGACAAGAAAATGTGTCTAAAGAAAGGCTGCTTGATCAGCAGATCCAGTATTGATTGAAATTCAACTTAAGAGTGCTCGGTAGTAAGACTCACAGCAGGAAGGAGTGTGTGGTCACTCTGCAGCAGCAGGGTGCACAGCTCTCCTCGGCTCAGGCTCTCCAGCTCATGCTCCCTCAGAAGTCTTTGGTTATGATCAGAGGTCAGCTCATGGGAGAAGCTGCAGCCCCTCCTGTTATAACAGAATTCATACAGCTTAGTCAGGTCTGTGAGTGCTAGCATCCATTTGCTCAGTTAAGAAGAAAAAACCCAAACCAAAAACAAAAACAGTGTCATACATTTAAATTAGCCGATGTCTCTCACTGTGGGATGATTATGAAAGCTTATCTGTCTGGTACAAAGTCAGCTGTTTTTGAGGCTGTTAGTGTTTAAAACCAAAGGGTTAAATCAAATAACAGCCTAATAACTCGTGGTAGTAATATTACATAAATGTCAAACTTGACTTTTGGGAAATATGTTTTAGAGGGATTAGTCCAATACCAGCTTTTTATATATAGCTGGGTAGAACTAGAATCCCTTTAACATTTTAAATTGAGACAAAACTTCAACCCAAAAACACATTGTCTTTCATAAATACATTTTTTAATTTAAAAACTGAGAACTCTTTTCAATATTGATTTGAGCTTTACTAATGCTGGAAAAATTCTCTTTGGACAAACCTAGCCATTTTCCTTTCACTTCCACTCTTTTTCTAACTGCTAAGCTAAGCTGATGTTGCAGCTGCACATAAAAAACATCAGAGAAAATATGTCTAAGGGACCACTGGAGAGCAACTTTGTTTGATGTTTTTGGTGTAGCTTTTTCAAGAATAGCTCTATAAATTCTCTGTAGGCTCCTCTTGTTTATCTGTTTGTGTCTTAATTTCTATTCCTGTTATTTGAGTTATTACAATATAGGCAGGAGAATAAAACATTCTAAAACTGAATATATTGCACAGTGTCCCTCCCAATTAAAACATGGTTCAGCCCATTGTGTCAAAACTTATTTCTTGTTGTCAGTAGCAACTGATGCAGATATCAGGTTTACAGGATAAAAGAGTTTGAAATCCTGCCTCCACCTGAGCTGTCAGATGGCCAACTATAACTCTGACATTAACTGTGTGAAAAGCTGCAGAATTCAAAATTCACCAGAGAAAAACTGAGTGAGAGGGAAACCAATGAACACTAGGCAGATGGCTTTACATGTGTAAAGTGTAGAAGTAAATTTAAATCTAATTTGATATACAAAGGTTATAAAGCTAGTTATGTAGCTATTTGGTGGTTACGTGTTTTGATATTTACATGTTTACACGTTTGAATGTTTAGACATGCATGTTCAAACCAGTAATAAGTATGTGTTATATCTACCTAGTTGTTTTCCCTGTTTTGATCTGAGTATAAGATTTCCTGGCTTCTGAGAGGCCAGTGAAGTATTCATGAGGGCGGCACACAGGAAGTGTGGGTTTGTTGTTGTTGATGTGTGCTGAGAGTAAAGAGGCTGCTAAAAAGTTATCCGTCTCCCTCTTGCTGTTCCTAATTATTCAGAGAGATTCCAAACCATCTAGTGAACCCTCACGTTACACATGTTTACGGTGTGCAGAGATAATAATACCCCAATACAGTAAACTCGATTATTTACTTTAAGTCTAGTACATTTACCTGAGCTGACTGAACTCACACAATCCGAAGAGGAAGTTTTTACACAGGTGCAGACCCCTGCATGTCCCCGGGCAATCTTTCACTCTGCAAAGTCTCAGGTGGGTCCTGGCCACCACCTTCTCCTGTCCGTTTGGACAACAACGAGCAAATTTCTCTCGGTTACAAATGATCTCCGACAACTTCGTGGGATCGCCGGAAAATAGATTACATACTAAATCCTCAGTTTTGATTGCTCCTTGATTGGCGCAGATCCTTTTCAGTATTTCTGTCTCCATCGTGTCCGAGCTCTGCCTGCGTTTCCTTCCGCCCGTGAGACCAAACCGCAGCTTGACGACAGCGGACGATGGCTTCATGTGAGGAGGAAAACTTCGGCATCATTTCTGATGATTGGAAAGCGAAACTGAACTATTTTTATCTAGGACTGATGCTGTAATGCTGCTGATTTCCACTTGGGGGAGTCACCGTGCTGTATGACCTCCTAATGCATCCTACACCTCGACTGAACATGGAAAGAAAGAACGGCTTTCTTCTGCTTCACAGCTGAACAGAGTGAAGACATTTCCAGTAATGCTATAACAAAAACAAGCCTCATTAATTTTATCTAAATGCTTTCTGTATTCTTCTCTTCAAAGAGTCTGTAATCAGATTACTGTGTTTTTACAGTGGGTGTTTAAGATTACATATGCCACTTTTAAAAATCCGATTATTGTAATCCCATTAATGCCATCTGTTAGTCCCACCAGCTGGAAACATGCAGCAGAACGGCTCCTGCCTGCAGTTTGTTTCCATCTCAAACATGCAAAAAGAAGGATTGGGCTTATTGCCTATTATAATCAATCTGTGCTGTATTTTTAACTAGAAATTCATGTAAAAACTTACTATCGACTTTTAAATTGTTTTTCTCATTTAGATGAACTTCCAGCACATTATAACGGATATGTTTCATTAGCACTGGAAACCAGCTCACCAGGTCTTAGCCTCCAGCAGCAGGAGGAACATTTAAAGTTCCCCGGCATCACTCATCTGCATTTTCTTGTTAACGTGCAGCACATTCCCCACCAGCTTCATTGCTTCCTGTCCCCCTCCCTTACTCCGAGGAGAATAAACATGTTGGAAGTGATTTTTCCATTCCTTCGCCCCCCCCCCCTTTTTTTATTGCCTGTCACTTCTTCCACCATCTGCTGCCACCAGAAACTATTATGCTTGTTACTCTGAAAAAGCCACATTTTTCTTTAGTATCATAAAGGAATACAGACAAATCTGACCAAGAGGATCACAATGACCAGGTTAAGTAGCCTGCTCTATAGTCACTTGGTCAAGAGTCTAAGATGCATAGCACCATACTTGATTAAGATGTTTAAACTTATTTTACAGTAACTATATCCTATATAATCTATCAGTTTCTTTCTTCAAATATCAACTGGATTTTGCCTATCTGGGGGCAGAAAAACAAGGTATTAGTGCTTACAGATGACTAATAACAATGACCAACTGTAGTAAATCCAGTAGTTCATTCTAGTATTTTGGACTGCTAACCCAAATATTCAGGAACCAAATGAAATCAAAACACTAAAAAAGGCTAAAAAAAAAAAAAAAAAAAAAAGAGGCTAAGCATTTTATGTGGCTGAGGAGAACTGCAGAGTGATGTTAATTACCAGTGTATTTATCATTACTTCATATTACACATACCCACTGTGTGCACTGAGGTTTGACCACCACTGATATGATTGGGAACCACGCTTGTCTTCCATTTTGAATGGAAGCATATTCCCCGACCAGCAGGCGAAAACCTATTTGGTCTTGTTTTGTTTGCTAGGAGAATGTTGGAACCCATAGTTTGAATGGACGACACCAACTTATAAGCAAACACTTGCCAGTAGAACATGCCTGATATATTGGTAGGGGATGCTATATGTGGATGATAATTGACCAATATTAAAATAAATAATAATAATAAAATAAAAGAAGATTATTTTTCACTGTCACTCTATATTTGTAAAGACTCATAAACAGCAGGACGTAATGAATGTTAAGAAACTTTATGTGGTGCCTGTGTCAAGGAAAAAAATAGAGAGTGATATATCAGGTTTTTAAAGCGCTAAATATCAGTATTGGTCTTAAAAATCCTATATCAGTCTGACTCAAGTCAAATCTTCAGTTGGTAGTGAAACTGTGAAAAGTGCAAGACAAACCAGAAATGGAGAATTTCTAGAAAACACTCACAAACTGCTTATACCAATAGGGGTTCAGTAGGAAGATGTGTAGAAAATAACAAGAGATACTGCCTGATAACTGATTTAGACTTCTGCATTGGATCTATGTGACTCTATGAATCTCTAATGACTCTAATAATTTACAGAATGAATGTCATAAAGACATCAGAAAAATGTGTTTACTGATGTCACGGTGCAGGGGATCTCTGTTGGTGCATCCCATTTGAAAAACTGAATTTTTGAGTTCCCAGTTGAAATTTTCAGCTGGAATGCTCACTCAAGCCGGACTTCCAGCTTAGAAAGTCAAAGCAGCACCAATGCCCACTTAATAAAAGAAGATCACAGGAGTGCACGTAAGCTTTAGTAAAACTGGAATACTTGAAAAGTGCACCACTGATCTTCGGCATTTGTGACTTGCTAAATAAGCCACACATTTCCTTGCTTTTTTGACTTCATTACTGGAATGCTCTTAACTCAGTGTTACATAACACCGACTCCAGCATCTGACTTCAGAGCTAAATGGTATGAATCTGCAACCAAGGGAGTAGAGTGTAAAAGAGTAAGCCACGATAAGTTACGACACTAAAACGAAATTTTCAAACTGCATTGTCATAACCCATATTAGATTTTTAAATCTCTAAATATCCGTTCAGAGGAGTAGCCCCCTGCTGGCCATTGGAAAGAATGCAAGTGGAACACACTGTTCGTGTAACATATCATGGTGTAGTCCTGAAAAAGTTAGAATTTCTGAGTTCCCACTTGGAATTTCAATATGGAATGCCCCCCTCAAGTCAGAGTAGCACCAGCAATCTCGAGTTAACCTGAGCAGCACTGAGCTTAAATGGTAGTGAAACCGTAAATCTTTTAATCTGTGCTTCCAATGTTGTGCATGTGTGACTCACTGAATGCAGGGATGATTTTAGCCAAAAATAAAAGAAGTAGAATGCTGTATTGGCTTTAGCTTGCTAAGAACCAAACAAATGCTGTTTTTAGTCTCTTTTTCCAGATACAGAGCTCTGAGGTAGCTATGTCCATTTTCAACATACAGTCTGTGTACTATACCTAAATGCGTTTTCTCATAAAGCTAAAAAAACAAACATAAAAAACCCAAAACAGCCCATTGAGGTGTGGCCTGTTAATTCTTAGAATCACTTGACAAAAAATACTTTAAAACTCTTTTTAGTCTTATATTTGTTTCTTATAGTATTACTACAGTCACACCTTGCGTACAAGGGCTTTACAAAGTACGAGTATGAGCAGAGGCGACTTTACAGTAAATGTGAACTAATTCATCTCATATTACATCCTTGTATTTTTGTGCCGCAGTCTGTCTAATTAAAGCGTGAGGTTTTAGCATATTGTGTAACCGCATTTGCCTTAAGCTTTGATTTAAAAGAAAAAAAGAAAAGGCAAAAAAGAAAAAGAAAATCAGTCTGTCTTTTTAGCCTCTTCGCCTGCAGTTGTGTGTGTAGCTACGCGACCTGCCTGCGATTTCCTGCTTTGGGTTTCCCTTTAAAAGGGGGCAAGGCTCAATGCTGGGAATTCACGTCATTTCGCCGTTTTACACACATCCAGATCAATGAGAGAGAGAGAGAAAGAGAGAGAGTGAGAGAGAAAGCGAGAGAGAGAGGTGTCCGTCGAGCTCTCTCTCTCTCTTCGGTCTCGCTCTTCCAGGAAGGGATTATTAACCAGCGCGCTGCCGACATGTGAAGGGAAAACACACGCAGACAAAAGAAGTTTTCACACCGACGACCACGCTATGGACCCGGCCAGCAAATAAAGGAAGGAGGAGGAAGGAAAAAAAGGAAAAGAAGCGGGCTACATGAAAAAAACAACTTCTCCCACAAACACAAGCCGAGCAGTCGGGCTGCCGCTCGCGCTGCAGCTGTGCGGGTTTCTATAAGAAAGGAAAGAAGATAAAGAACAGCGCGCGACGGAAAAGTGGACGGAGAGAAGTTGACTGGAGATAATGTCTGAATCCTCCTCCGCTGCGAACAAGGTAACACTGTCCGCTCACCCCCCACCCCCCTTTAACGCACTCCCTCGTTTGTCTTCAGGAGACAATTTCAACTGTTTGGTTTGAGTCTCCGCTCCGTGTGATAGAGCCGCCAGGGTTGTATCACCTCCTGCAGACGGCTGTACAGCGCCATTCAGTTTGTTTTGCTAGTCATCTGTTGCTCGCGGCTCCACGCTCTGAGTTCGCCTCCACTCTGCTCATGATTGGAAGAAGTCGTGACTCTGTGTGACTGTTTGAATTACCGACCCCCCTATAAAAGTAAGCAGAGATCGGGGGGCGAACGAGTTGCAACCTACCTACATGTATGTGCAGCATCAGTAAAAAAAGCTTTTTTCCCCCTTTAACTATACGAGCTGGAGGTGGGTGTTAGGACTGCAACTGAAGCAGAATTTGATGGATAAAGAAATGCTTGTTCTAGAGCTGAACTGAACCATACATTTAAAGACTGTACTGGGGAGGGGGGAATGGTTGATTTTTTTCCTGCCTTTTTTTTTTTTTTTTTAGCGACGAGGAATTCATCAAAAACGGATAAATCAAAAAGGGAAAGGGTGCATTAGAGGTGCATGCATCCTTATGCAACATGATTTCATGCAATTATTTTTTTTCTGATAGCAACTGTTTGCAGGCAAATGCAGGCATTTAAAAAAGTGCACCAATTGTGACATTTTGGGCAGATACGGATACCAATACCGATATTTTATATATTTATTTTAAAAGTGTTTTTTGTCCTCTGGGGTCCTCAGTGGAAAAAAAAGAAAGAAAATATTAATAAGAAATGACTTGTGTGTTTTAAAGGCCTTCACACAAATTTTGAACACTTATTTTATCCACCAACATAACATAGCTAGCTAACTACAAACAACAAACCGATACTGATGCTAGGTCAGTGTTGACTCTGTTTTTGTTTGTGTGTTTTGTCTGAAGAAATTAGATTCCAACTGATTTATCTGTTGGCTGATACTGGGCTATATTAGCTATTTGCTGGTCTATTGGAATTTGCATTAAAAGCAGCTGATTAAAAAAAATTGAAGCTGTGTCCACACTGGAAGTGATTTGCTTATTGCACATAGTTTTAAAACTGGTGCTTGGTTACTTGTGGACATTCCAGGCTCCGGTTTTCTAGGTAAGCGTTTAATGCATTTACTACCAGATTATAAGTCACTCAGTGGTATTCTGCGTTTTCGCTGATAGTTACTTTAATCGCTCGCCTAAAAGTTGAGCCTATGTTCATTCATTCTGCACTTTGAATACCTACAGCGTGTACACAGCTTAAAGATGAGAAACACCCTTAAAACATGTTGCGAGTGCTGACATTTCATAGTGTGACCTCTAGAGGGCACTCTGCATTTTAAAAAATGTTTAAATCGCCAAGTATCGCTATTGATTCAAAAGAAATAAGTGAACTATAAAGACTTTATTACGCTGTTGTCAGACATTTAGCAAATGTAAAACTGATAATAAAAGTAAATGTCATTGACTGTCATCAGTTTCGGTGAATGCGGCCAATATCAGCTGATATATCAGTGCGTCTCTAATATTTTGGCTTTTGTAGCCGTTGGTCATACTACGTATAAACAATTTAAACCCACTTTGTGCTTGCCAAGAGCATGTTGTGATCTGTGTGATCCATTGATTAATCAGTAATGAAGATGATACACTGTTGCAGCATGAGGACAAGGAGACAATATTGATCAGCAGAGACTGAATGCTAAAAATAGCTGATTAACCTGCAACAATTTTCAGATCCGATTATTGTTTTTGTCACACTAAAACTGGCTCTGTGCTTTTATTTTTGGACATTAGTCAAAAATCCAAGTCTATCACTGTAACTGGGACATGTAATAATAGAAATATTATTTGAGGTGCCAAGGTCAGACTGAAATAGCTCAAAGCAATGCGCACTGTCCAGTAACTGAAAACGAAAAACGATGTTTTGTTTGTGAGGGATGTCTGCTCATTACTGAGTCTGATGTCAGGGCACGATTCCCGAGGAATGATCAGAACTTCCCTCTGAGAACTTTTACCGTCAGAGCGAGACAGAATGACTCCCCCTCACCTTCGGCTCTGTTGCAAATCACTTTCCGTTGGTCCCAGAGGTCGCGTTTTCACAGACCCAGGCGAAGCTGTGTGAAGACGCAGGCAGCTGAATTTTTAGACAGCTGAATGTCAAGAGAAAGGCCTTCTGCCTCTGAGAGGAGGAAATAGAAGACTGGAAGATTATTGCTGGGGTTCCACAGGAAATTCCTGGTACATGTAGTTGTTGTGCAGGTCTCAAAGTAGCTGGGTGGTGACAACAGGCTGGAAGGTGAAACGGCAAGAAAAAGAAAAACAAAAAAAAAACTAACTAAAAAAACCCCTGAGCTTCATTTCCTCAAGAAACTTAGGTGGAATCATGCTTTGCAGGAAAGGAAACCAGTCAACAGAAAATTACAGTTAACTGGAAAACCTCATACCTTTAGCCTACGTTCGGTGCACGCCATAAACAGTAGCAGAATTCTCATAAAAATGTGCAAATCTTTACATTCGAGGAGCAGAAACCAGTGAAAAACTCCCATTGTTGCCTGACTATTGACTGAGAAATTCTTAGAAGATAGTTTATGTTATTCAGAACTTTGAAAGTCTCGCATTCACCTATGTACTGACTAACCATGAAAAGGATTTTTGTGTTGAAAGGAAAAAAGACATCATTTTGTTATTACATCATTTTAAAGGTTTTGCAAACTGCAGTGAACCATCTGAAAGAAAACAAAGCAAATACACAGAATTCGCTTGCACGTCCATACAAGGACGCTGACTAACAATTGTGTTAATTATGTCCTGATTATTATCTAAAGATATTTATGTGTAGAGTGTCTAAATTCCCAGAAATCACTGAAGAGGATTGTTTCCTAGCAAACAGTGAAAACCCCAAAGATGTTAAAGTGATGCACTTCAACATAACAACTTTATTGCTCGACCATGTTGATATGATTAATTCTTTTCATTCTAGATTAGTCCAAGAATGAAAATAATGCTCACATTTTGACTCATCAAGTAAAAATGAAAACCAGAAATGCTGTTATACTGGACAATTTCAAGATGATGTTTTTAAAATCCGAAAAGCTGTCATTGTTCAAATATGTGACATTTTTAACTGTTTCTGAATACCTGGAAAAACTATATCGATTAGTCAGTTTGTCTTTAAACAGAAAACACGATCTCTGATGTAAATCCACTGTAGTCGTTGACAACCAAGAGCAGAAGAGACTGTGGTCAACATCTTGTCCGTCAGTGCATTGCTTAGTTTAGGACCTTAACTCTGTCCAATGAAACACACGTCCTAAAGCATGCATGGCATTCTGTGTATTTGGATGTCCAGAAAGTGACTTCACAGCTCATCTGGCCTGAGCATCAGTTTATCAGGCGCACATTCTCCTCTGTGTACCGAGGCTAGCCGTTAGTGTGGGTGCACGGCGAGGTGAGGCGAGTTGGCGTGGTGCTGTTTGGGTTCAGGGCCGGTGCATCGCAGAGCTTTGTGAGCCATGCTTTGTGTCTCTGTGTCTATTCATAGCAGGAGAGGAGCTCTTTCAGTCCTTCCGCGAACCCGCTGCCAAACTCTACTTCCTCCCCCGTCCATGCTCCCGCCGCGAGGCCAGCCAGCCGAATGGAGGACGAGCCTGCCAGGCTGCCTGCGCACCTGCGTGAGTCACACTCTCTTGCTTACACACACAAACACACACGCACACACACACAAGGATGACCAGTGACTCCCACATGCATCGATCAGCCGGTCATTTGAACAGGACAGATTGATTTTTGTCAGTGTTTTTGGCATCTTGCTCTGGAAATGTTTCCGCTTGGTCCTAAGTGATGATCTGGGAAACCAGATCTGAAGTTGTTCTCATAATTTGTTCAAAAATCCCTTGTCAAGGCGAGCTTTTTTTTTCTCTCTGTCTCCTGCTGACACAGTTTTAACTTCTGGAGGTGATGGCATCGGAGAGTTTAGGTCAGCAAGCAGAAGTAATGGACTATCAAAGTGAGATCATGAATAAATAAAAATAGTTAAAACTCATCACATCCAGTCAGGGCAGCACACTCGCTATTATCACCGCATGAGTGCTGAGCTGGTCATGCTGTGTCTCTTAGCTGGGAGGCGTTGAAGCAGATCTGGGGTCAGGCTTTTAATCACACATGCTTCCACTGGAGCACAGCTGACTGACCTTCTGCACTGGAATAACAGCTACACAGCAGTCAGGTACAGACAATATGGAGCAGAGAACATACAATACAAGGAACCGTGTTTAAATTAAGTCTGTTCAATACACAAGATCCTTACTTTACATATTGCCTGATCATTGAATTAGAGGAGTTCTTAAACATCCTTAAACACAACATCCAAGTAAGTCCTTGGTCACCAAGTGGCTGAAGGATAGAGTGTTTACTAATATGAAAACATTCAGTTATTTAATTATCTTAAAAAACAGTGCACGCTCACAGGTGGCCAATTTACCCCTTTAAAACGAGGAGATTAGACATATAAGACATCAACTTTGGTTAGCTAGCTTTATAGATGGTATGCTGGATAGCAGGAAGTAAGATAACTAACACTAGCTAACATTATATTACAGGGGGCAGTTAGCCAGCTAGTTTTCCATGTTCAAGTTAGCTTTGTTGCACTTATGCCCATATTTAGCTGATCTCTGAGTTGCACAAGATACACAATGTTCAGTTATTAATAATGATGTTATCATTATTGATTTGGCCGATGCTAGTTCTCCTGCAGTGTATGAGCACGTGTGCAAAAGGTGTCATTTAATAACTTAAAACGAGGTTGTTGAAAGAGAACTTCTGTAACTGAACTTTGCCAGCTCTGTGGTTATGTTGGCACAACCGTATTTGCTCTTCCATACCCTGCAGCTTGTTGTATGTAATGTTGGCAGACTTATATTTCTTATAATTTTGATTATTGCTAATCAAAATAGGCAGGATAGAAGGTTTTTGGTACCAGAACATCTCTGGCTTCTGTTTGTATCCAGCAGTATTGAGCAGCCGTATCTGAGTGAGCTTTGGCTGCAGAAGAGGAAGGCAGAAATGCTAATCTAAATGCGAATCTAAAAAACAGTTTCTCTAATCTGATCATAATTTATCTTTTTATTCATTTTTTTATATTCATAGACTATAAACTGTTTCTTGCTCACAAAACTGGAAATCTTAGTGTGGATGTGAGTTAAACAGTAAGCCCTGAAACACCGGCTGTAGCCTGAGGTCACTGTTAAACATGTGTCCTCCAGGGCAGACTTGGAACTAATCTAAAAGGAATAACTTGGACTACATCATTAGGTAGTAGCAATTAAGTTTCCAGACTGCAAGTGTGCAAGATACAGTCCTGAAACTGTAAAGGTGTGTTTCTGAGGTGACGATGGGTCTGGTTTGAGCCACCAGTACTAACATGCTGACAGCCATTGCAGATGGCTCTCATGGTCTCTGGACAGCATTTATCACTGTATCACTGAATGGTGAGGAAAGGTTATTTTGACACAAATAGAAAACGGATATCAGAACATTTTGACATGGACAAGTCGTGCAGTATCGTGGATGACTCAGACACAATTCTACAAAAACAGAAAAAGCAGGATTCTATTATTTGAAAAAAAGTTTTTCTCTTCAGTTTTTTTATGATTGTGAGACTTTGCATTTATTGTGATACTTTAAGTGTAAAGTAGACTAAATGTGAACATATTTGTGAGATATGAGTCAGGTGGCTTTTTTGTGGAAACATTGATTTTTTTAAAAACAATCATTTGGGTGTCTTTCCTTCTCTCTGTTCGTATCAGTTGAAACCAATTGAAGAGCTTCCATCTACCTTACATTGTCAGCACTGACACAGTCTAGTCTTTCCAGAGAGGTGAAGTGAAGGGCAAGGTGAAAGTGACTAGCTGGCTTTAGGTGAACCAGCAAAGGAAAAAGTCTGATGAAATATATTTGGGAACAACTTGGTGAAGCAACTTGGTGACATTCACAGTTTTACTGGACTTCAGTTCGGTTGCGTCTGCTCATTCATTGCTTACCCAATCATAGAGGGGGCGGGGTTGGAGCTGTGCCGAGAGATAGGCTAACAGTTCAAAGACTAACCCTGAATTGCTTCATTGGTGCACATGTCAATATTTAACCAGTTAGTTTTTCTCTAGCTGGTGTGAAGTTCAGGACTCTTGGCGGGGCGTTAGGCTGGGTGTCAGGCTGAAGCTGGATGAGATGCACAGGAAATTCCCTCAGCCCACTTCCTCTTTTGTATTGTTGCAGAAAAAGGAAGAACGCTCAACAGGTCCGCATTGGGTTTCCTGTCGAGTAAACTGATGGGTCACTTCACATCCGCAGACATGTGGAAGTCGAACTCTGTTTTAATCAGATGTCAAGCACAGTTGCTCACGCAGACTCAGACATCTGCAGGTCGTCTTTCATTTTTTCTTCTGCAGTGTTTAGTTTATGTCTGCTGCTAAAGGGGATCCACTCTCCTCTTTCAGACAGCCAGCCACACGTCTTTGTCACGGCTCACAAGGTCTAAAACACCTCTGCTCGTCCTTTCTCTTCCTTGCTATATAAACACACGTGCTGGAAAACAAGTCATCCATTAACCCCCGCACTCAGAGGGAGATTTATCCTGACGGTGGGGGGAGGAGGGGTGAAGAGGGAAGGAAGAGTGAGAAGAAGGAGGAGGAGGAGGAGAGAGCGGAGGAGGAGAGGGGAAAAAAGACAGAAAGAAAAAGAATGAGGGAGGAAATTGCAGTGTGGGCAGAAATCCGCCTTCTCCATTTCCTGGGGAGGAAGTGGATTAGATCGGGGAGAGTTGCAGCCTGCTCCTCACACTAAAGAATGCTACTAGGCTCAATTTTTAACCCTTTCTGTCAGACATCACTGCAGTACACTGTAAACTCTAACACGGTGAGTTTAAATTGTTACCAAATGCAGTTTGTTAAAACATTGTCTCTGTCAGTGAATGAATTTTATTCATTATGAAGACATTTTTGGGCTAAAAATGTCAAGTTGTAACTACATGCTGGCATAATATAAAAAGAAATGTATGTAAAGACAACACATCTGGAGTAAAATAAACTAAATAAAGGGATTTTTTTTTAAAAAGAAGCAATTAATCTTTACTGAAGATGCACTCATCTTTGGTTTATAAAGTCTACATGTTTAGTGACATCATATAAAGGTTTAATTTTGAAATGATAACAGTTTGATGTGATAAAATATGCGAATAAGCAGAGTTTAAATCTAGAAAATAAATACTATAAAAATAAAATATTTGAAAATATTTAAAGCAAAAAAACTTTGAAGCTTCCTTCAGTTGATAGGTTTGACCTAATCATAGTCTGTATATAAAAGATAGATGTTGCTATCATCATGTCTATCATGATGAATCACTATTTTGAAACTTAAATAGTCTTTTTTTACACCCTTGAGTGACCATATATAGACAAAAGCCTGCAGTACTGCTATTATCTAATGCTAGTAAGCTTAATTAGCAAGTCATAGGCTAATTAATGCTAAAAGTCACTCCAATAAATAAATTCACTCATTAAAACTAAAACAAAAGTTTTTGGACAGGCTGCTGGTATTGCACACCAAGCTGTGTGATATCATATATTTCATTTAAAAGAAGTGAAAGAAGATTTCTCATGGAGGCAAAAAACCCACATTTTTTATATTAAGCTATAGACATTATTACTGAATTATTTAATCTCTTAACTTTGTGTATTTCAATTGGTGCTGTATAAACACTGACTCTTATTTGAAGCCAGTCTCAAGTGACCTTTAGAATAACTGCCATTGAGACAACATAGAGCCTTGGTGATACGCACAGTCTTTGACCAAGCTTAAAGGTGCTTGTTATTGGTTTTCTTGCTGATAATTAAATGGGAAAATCAGACCTCTCGTGTCCATCTCTTCAATATACAACTTTAGCTAGCAGCTAATTAGCTTAACTTAACACTCTAAACAGAGGAAAGGTAGTTTGGTTAGATCTCAGTTAACAAAATCTATTTATCAGCAACTCTAAACCTCGCTAATCAACACGCTTCATCTTGTTTGTCTTAGTAGCTTCCTGAATTATGCAAAGGTTGCCTGGTAACCACTTGTTGGCAACATGATTTCTGGAAGTTATTATACCCACCTAGCTGCCAATAAAACTGCAACCTGTGTTTTTGCGAACAAGGATGTGACTGAGCTTTTAAGGCACTGGTTGGTGCCTTTGTTGCCACGGACAAAATTAAGCTAGCTGCCCCCCCCCATTTTGAAACCCATGCCATGAAGCTCCCAGTGCACAATGGTTTGTGCTGATGTTCACTTCAGAGGAAGTTTGGAGTTCTGTAGTTATTTAGTCAGCAAAGCTTTGACAACTTTTACGCACTATGTGCTTCAGTACTCAGTGACCCAGGTGTATAACTTTGGTCTGGTACCTTATAGCTGGGTTGCTGTGGTTGCTAAATCCACTATAAGGCTGCAGTACCACTTTCAGCTGCTCCTGGGATATGTAGGAGGGGAGAAGTTTCATGAACTGACTTGTTACAGCGGGGTATCTTATTACAATGCCATGCTGAAATTCACAACGCACCCTTTCACTAATATTAGTAAAGGCAGATTGAATAGCTAGGTGCTTGATTTTGTAAACCTGTGGACAAGGGACTGAAACATCTGGATTTTAACGATTAAGAGGTGTGACCCAATACTTTTACCCATATCGCATATCCTATATAGTGGCATTAGTTAGAAGGAAAAAAGTTATACTGTGTACATTTCAATTCTTATCTGTAGTCTTTGCTTTTATAGAAAAAACTGGGTGAATTTGTTTATCAAAAGCCCAGCTAAAGCTTTAATAATTATGCAATGTAAAGTCCAGAAGTAAAAGCTTGTAACAAGTGTGAGTAAAGCCTTACTAACGAACTTATGGCTCAGCAGTGGTTGCACATGGGTAGTCCATCGGGACCTTTGGACAACAGAAGCTACAGATAGCGTCTGTTGTCAGAAGTGGGCAGTGTCAGAAATATGTAGCACAACTGGTCTGTTGGCTATTCCTGTTTGTGCTGTTGTCGGTCCGTCAGCCAGCTGCAGAGAATAGTGAAGTTATAACATACAAACACTTAAAACAAAACGTGTCCAATCAGACACTTTCTATGCTTTTTAAGTTGTACTTCCTGGTCTTTAATGTATTTTTCATATTTCTTCCATTCCTGGTGATCTTTGCCGTCGCTCCCTTGCCTATTCCAAATTGTCATCCAATCAGCATTTGACCAATGCATAACATCACTGAACAACGCTCAGTACTGCACGGAAACACGTATGCGTTGGTTGAAACCCTGCTACAGTTTTTCAGTAAATGTTTGAAACAGACATGCTTTGTTGGAGCATGTGTCAATTAAATGCTTGGACTTCGCTTTGAGAAGACATAAATTGACTTGATCCTTTTTTGGCTTTAAAACAAGCCATTAAAGGAATAATGCAGCAGTATTAGTCTGTCAGTAGACAAATGTGCAGCTTTAAACAGCTAGCGGAGGAGTGCCGTCAACCATCCATGTCCTTTTGTTTCTTTAGCTGTTTGTGTGAAAGGCAAGACAAGTTGTAAAAGAACACACACACACACACACACACACGTAATGAATCCATGCAGATGCTAACTGATGAACTAAATTTGTTTGGTTTTTAATTCAATCGCAACCCAGGCAGTATCGGCCAACATGGCGCCTACATACTCTGAGAATGACGCAAATGAGGGTCTAGTCACTGAGATAACAGTGAATTATTTAAAGGTCTGCGACACACAGTGATTATTTTTATTTATTTATTTTATTTTTTACAACAAACACTAAATACAAAAGAACTCTGGCTGCGACAGTAGAAATATCTTCCCCGATGATTAAAAAAACCCTCTATGTCCATGGAAACAAGACTGGCTGGTTTCCTTGGTGTGTGTGTGTGTGTGTGTGTGTGTGTGTGCTCACAGCTGGGTTTGCACTATGCGTGCTTGTAAGAGTGGGTGGATGAGTGTGAGTGAATCTTGTGTCTTTGTGTAAAGCTTGCCAGAGGTAGTGTAGGTGTATACTGTGTGTGTGTGTGGGGGGGGGGGCGCGCGCGTGTGTGTGTATGACTATGTGTTTGTGTGTGTTACCATGCATGACTGCAATCCCCCACAAGCTTCCTTTGGTCTCTCTCTCTCTCACTTAGTGGTATATTACCCATTTTACTGTGGGGAAATTGGTGTCACAAAGTGTGTGTGTGTGTCTGCGTGTGTGTGCATGTGTGTTTGGTCTTTCTGAGGGGAAATTTCCTGCCCCTGGAAGCAGCTCTTGTCCTCAGGAATTTCCTGAGTGGGCAGACGGCGCTTCCTGAATAAATGTTGTTGTTGATGGTGTGTGTGTGTGTGTGTGTGTGTGTGTGTGTGTCTGTGTGCATGTTTTAACTCCTCTCTTTTCTTTTCTGAAAGGGAAACTGTTTTCACATGCCGGCGAGTGAGCTGAGCGCAGCCCCCTTCTCTTCCTGTCTGCGACACACTCCACATAGCGTTTCTAACAAGACGATGGTGGTGGTGGGCTTTCTTTACTCGAAACATCATGAACACACACGTTTTACACACCGATTGTGTGTTAATCTCAGCTGCAAATAGTCCACGTGACTCGAATGCATTTCCTCTGGATAAATGTCCAGTTAATGAAATTCCTTCCATGTGCTTTTATTAACGCTGTGTTTGGGAGATACTTCCTGCCAAACGGAACGTGATTGGGCTCTTTTGAAATGTTGAGCATGGCCATGACCTATTGACCTCGATGACTTATGAGTTTTAAAAGGAAAATTTGCAGAGTTGATATTTTTTTTAAAAAGAAGATTTTTTTAATACAGACTAGTTTAGCTTATTTCCTTTATTCACCTGGATCCCAGCTTTATTATACTGCAACTTGGTGGCATTTCATCCCATCAGCTCTTCCCTAACAGCTGGCTTGCTGAGCAAAGCTGGTTTTTGATACCATTAAGTTCAAGCAGCAGGTTTCTTACTGTCAGAAGAACAATTGTGGAGTCATTTTTGACCCAAAATGGACTTGGCCCTTATATTATAAAGGCAACACAAGCTATTAAGTATAAATTAGCATATAAGTATTACTAATAGGTGAAAACAATTAAAATCTTTTACCACCTGTGACTAGACCGGGGCAAGGTGTTTATAAGAATTTGGCACTTAAACTTTGGAATTATTACATTTTGGAACAAAAGTAATGGAAAGTGTTGATTTAAAAAAGTAAAAAATTACCAACAAACAATTCCTGGAACAATTCCAGGGTTTTCTTGGCTCAAAATGTGTTTTTGAGGCGTGATTACCAGTGTTGGGACTAACGCGTTATTAAGTAACGCGTTACAGTAACTACGTTATTATTGTGGTAACGAGCACGGTAACTAGTTATTATGCCAAAACCAGGAACGCGTTACTCGTTACTGGGATTTAGATAGGCTCGTTACTCGTTACTTCGTGTGGTGGATATCGCGGAGCTTCCACAGATTCAATAACATTAGCAAGTGGTGGAGGCCAGCAGGTGGATGAAGGAAAAGGGAGGCAAGAGGAGAGACCCGGCGGCCGCCGTCCGCGTGTCAGGTGAACTGAACTTCAGGTAAGAAGTTATGACCTGCAGTCTATCTGGGTCAGATATAAACCAAGTTTAGGTGGAGTTTATTTTCGGTATGCTGACATTTTCGTACTGCGTGCTAGCTAGCATGACGGAGTTTCTACTGTATACAGCCGGGTGGGTGCTATGTTACTGATGTTGAACTTTGTTTTGTTCATACGGTCAATTATTAGAGTTTCCAACCGTCCCCTAAAAAACAGAATCGTCTGGTATTCAGAGAAAATATTACGCGTTTCGTACTGAGGTGAAAAGGAACAGTTTGTCCCGGACTTCAGCTACAATGAAAAAGACACAAAGCTGAAGCTGCACAGCTGCCTCTTCTTCTCTCATTCTCTCCTCTCCTGTTTCTACTTCAATCATGAAACTGATCAATGATCAGCTGATCGGCTTTTCTCTCTTGTTTATTTATCGCCCACTTTGCGCCAGAAAGAGGAAACCAGCGGATGTCGCGTTAAACAACAGCAGCACGTTTAAGCTTGATCAGCTGTTGTTAGAATTTATTTAATATTAATTTCTAGTATCAGCTGATGTTTGCTGGAGCCACAGCTGTAAAACTGCTGGTCATGATATTGGTTTGGTTATCTGGTGAGAGGGAAACATGAAGATGAAACCAGGAGATGTCCTTACTGAATCATCAGAGCTGAACAGGTGATGGAGAAACAGGTTTACCTTTTAGGTGACATGAATGAGTTGAAGGGAAGTTATGAACTGTTTCTGAGAGACAAATAACACCAGGATCCTTTTCTATGTAGCTGACAGCTGGTAACTGTGCAGGGGCGGGTCTAGCAAAGTGTTGCCAGGGGGGCAGGTAGGGCATTAACAGGGAAAGGGGGGCACAAGGAAATACTTTTCTTTATTATTCTCATTTAAAATGTCTCGCTTTTAAAAAAATAATTATCTGAGTCTTACAACAAACAATTGATAGATTGATACATATATACCATCAGAACAGTGTACATCACTGTCACAATAGTTTTTATTTTCATTCAAAGGCTTTATGATTTTTCCTATAATGGTGGGCGGTCTCTAGTCAAAATGCCGGGACGATTGTTTTGTCCCAGTCCAGCTCTGTATGCAGCTCATCTGCAGTCTGGTGTTACCTACATCTTCCTATTCAGAAGGCAGAATTTCCAAGTTCTGAGTACAATCAAAAGCACCACGACTGCAGTTTTTGTGTTGGATGTAAAAAGCAGGCTAGAATCATGTGGCGGTCAACGACGGTCCAGGCGTGGGATTTCTCTCGTGGAAATGTGCACATTATTTTTTCCTTTCTATTGGTAGGTGGCACAGTGCACTTGTGGCAAGTAAGCAAGCTAGAAGACTGGCAATCTTGCTGGGTATCCAGTTACAGAAGCAACACATTAACAAGAGAATTCTGAGTAAAACCAAAGTTACTTTCCCTAGTAACTAGTTACTTTGAAAGTAACGAGTAACTTGAAGTAACTGAGTTACTTTTTTAGAGAAGTAACTAGTAATGTAACTAAGTTACTAATTTAAAGTAACTTACCCAACACTGGTGATTACACACCTACACATGATGGGTCTGCAAAGACTTCTTGCAACTTTTATTGAAAATAAGTAATCTCGTTGCTGTTTGGTCGAAGCCACAGGGATCCAGTGGAGATGCAGCAAAGACTTGCAAAAGAGACGCCGGTTTGCGATCCCTGATTCACATGCTTGTTCAGAGAGGGCATATGTCTGTATAGGTTCTCAGTTATCATGGTAGTCTTAATACCTGGAAAAAAAGGCAACTGGTCTTCAGGTTTTTTGGAGTTGACATTTCACGTCTCAGCAAAAAGGCTAAGCAGTGAGCTGTCTTCAAAAAACTTCCAGTGGCCTTCTTTTCTAGCTCTTAACACTTCAGAGAGGACCTTGTCCCCGGGGTTGAGCAGACTCCAAGGCCACAGTATTGAGCCTTATAATGGCCCCTCATGCAGTGAGTTGGCCCCTATAAACATAACCACTCTCCTAGGAACTCACCTGGTAGCAAGGACTACCGTTGGTGCAGTCTGTAAGACTATGGAGTGAGTCCATCAGTGGAATGAGAGCCTACCTGGAAAGGCAGCCGTTGCTCTGTTATATGTTTGTTACAAAGAAGAAAAGCGTGCACACACCTACCAGGGAACACCCGCCTGGACATATATGCACCTTGCTCCAGGACAATAAACGCTTTCCTCCACCTTTGTGTAGTGTTGACGCAGGTTTCCAGGTTTTTGTGCTTTACGAGTACTTACAAAAAAACCCCACAGTGGAGGATGGAAACAGCAATAAACCTTAATGATTTGACAGATTTCAACTGTCACTAAAACTCATTAAGCTTTGCAGTGTGGAAAAAGACAAATTGCTCCAGATTAAATCAGTCAACATTAACAGTCACACAAAATGTAATGTGTGACTGTCCCTGCGTAGTTTGAGCTTTAACTCTCTGTCATTACTGAAACTGCTTTCAGGAGCGACAGACTTAATGCAAACGACTCTGAGGTTTCGCAAATAGACACTGTCTCGTTTTAAAAGAAGAAGGTATGCACTTTGCATTAGATATGATGACACGGATAAATCCTGCCCTCCCATTCTCCACATGCAAAGAAGAACAGGAGTAGTGTGCTTACAGGGTGTGTATGCGTTTCAGACAAGCATGAGCCTTTTGATTTAGTTAACAAACGTCTTTGAAGCTCCTGCATTTTCAAAAAAAAAAAGAAAAAAAAAGAAAAGAAGGGAGAGGGGAGGGAAAAAAATTGGCTTCTGAACAAAAGGAAGAGTGGCAGTTGACGCTGAATTCAGGAACTAGCCTACAAGAGCCGGCTTGCTCCTGTGCTTAACAACAAACTATCAAAAACAGGCCGTGCTACTTCCTGGCCATAAAAAGTTAAGTGTGATTGATGATCTGTTTTATGTTTGTTTTGACTGGATGAAGTCCAGTTTTGCTGGACGGGGACAGGCTTGTGCATGCCGGAGGAGGAAGCAGAGGATGAATATGAGAGGTGGTGGGGGTTGGTTCTCCTGGCTGAAAAGTAAAAGTGTGTGTGTGTGTGTGTGTGTGTGTGTGTGTGTGTGTGTGTGTGTGTGTGTGTGTGTGTGTGTGTGTGTGTGTGTGTGTGTGTGTGTGTGTGTGTGTGTGTGTGTGTGTGTGTGTGTGTGTGTGTGTGTGTGTGTGTGTGTGTGTGTGTGTGTGTGTGTGTGTGTGTGTGTGTCGTTTGGAGGTGGATTTTCCCCTGCCGCACCCACCTGACAGGGAATTGATGTACGGTGCAGAAAGTGAGGGGGTGATGCAGTGTGTGTGTGTGTGTGTGTGTGTGTGAGAGGAGTAACTGAGGAAACGTGTCGCTTCTATCCACATGTCCCTGAGTCAGGGTGTCAGGAGGTCACAACTAACCCGCCTCCTCCTTCCTCCTTCCTCCTCCTCCACTGTCTGGAGAAAGAAAACCTTTCCTCCATTGAGATAGCAAGACCAATATCCGCCTACTTCTGCTTTGAGAGAAAAGACAAACATTTACTGAAGAACTGAGTGACTAAGGAGCTCTGAGTTTGAGAGCAAAGTCCCAGCCTTACTGATGCGGTTGTATATTTTTTGGTTGTTTATTTAGTTATAGTTCATCCAGGTCAGGCCAAGCTGAAATTCTCAGTCTGAGAAGTGTGTGTATCAGTTGTGTATTTTTGTATATATCTAGACTGTTGAAAGTCTGGAGTTTCTGAAAGAAAATAATATCTGACCTGACTTTCAGATCCTACTATGACTCAAAATATAGCATGCAAGCAATTTGGTTCCAGTTTTACAAATGAAGAGAAAGGAAACAGGTCCCTCCAAAATGTGATGACGCTCGAACATGACTAAACACATTCAGTCAGCAGCTGTTTGTTAATTGTTTGGAATGGATGCATAAAACTTTTTAGAAAACCTTGGATCAATAAATAGCAACAGTTTTTTTTCTATTCTCTTTTATTTTTCCTCTAATGGAAATTTTAAGTGAAACTGATTTTGGCATTCTCATACAGAGACTTGTATCTAGCAACCAAACTAGAAACAGGGAACACAAACTGGAACACAATAATGCTTCAAATTGAATTTAATTGTGCACATAATAACAGAAAGTGCTTGAAAATGCTAAACCTATGCAATGGATTTTCCTAAATGTGTTGTTATTTTGTTCTATACAGTCATACCATGAATTTAACTACAACACGTTCGTGTGTGAATGGGGTTGCAATTTGTGTCCTATTTGGCGTAAGTTGTTACATTATAATGTTTTACAATGTTACAAAAAAATTGCAATAAGCTCATTAATTTCTCTTGCAGTGGTAGATTGCTAGCTTTACTTTGTTTCAATCGCTGATCTGGTGCTCTAACACAGTACTTCTCCTCAGTAGGCTTTGGGCCAGTACTATAAAGCTGTAGTATTAAGTTTGCAAAGTTAAATTAAAATTTTAAGTAGAACTCTTCGCAGTGGTAACACCCTTAACTCTGGGCAACAGCATGGTTGTACTTACAGTCAGTCGCAGAACGTGAATTCCAAAGTTAATAGTGGTATGCTACTATTTTTACATTATAAGTAAATAGTCAGTAGTTATGTTGAAGTCATGGTGCTTGAGAAAGCTTGCTAACAAAACAACAGCCATTAATGACAAAATGATAATCCTTTAAAAGACAGCTTAAGTGGCACAGCTGTGGGACAGGGGTAACAATCTGAAGCTTTTTCTTTTTAGCTAGTCAAGAAGAAAAAAAGAGACGGTTGTCAAAGTTTTTAGCCAGGTGAGGAATCCACAAGCAGGAGAGGCAGAAGTGTGAGCGATGGCGAAGACTTACGCAGCTGATCTGAGATTCTGGACGGGACCTTTTAGCTTCGCAGCAGGACGGACCTCATTAACTCGTCTGGCTGAGAGGGGAAGCTGAGGGCTTCTGTACCGCAACAACGAAACAAGATACCAGTGATCTCATCCTCCTCTTCCCTTCATTCATCCCAAGCGCTCATGAGTTGCCTTGGCAACTTGTGAGCTCAGTGTGTGTATGTGTGCGTAGTGAACATTAGCGGGGGCCTGAGAAACCACTGAGTGAAAATTATGTGTCATCAGAGAGGATTAGGAGCCCACGGTTTAGTCGAGGGTTTGAGATCCTGCTGCTGTCGTGCTTGAGGGTTTTACTCAGTGTAAACGCAAGCATACGCTCTCATGAAGACTGTTAACCTGAGATGCAGTCGGCAAAGGCAGGCCAGCGACAAGGGGGACTGGAATTGATTTTCTTCCCGCAACAAATCTGTAAAAGATTCTCTGACAGAAAACAACCAAAAAGGACAAATTTATCGTCTCCAGATAGCGCGTGAAAGTATCGAAAGAACAGAATTTCAGTTTCAAAGGTGCACTCTCTGTGTTCTCCTTCCACTTGCAGTCCATGCCATCCATTTTCCTTTTCACCTCTAAGTAAGCAAAGGATGTTTGTGTCTTAGTGTTTCCTGTCCTGTTTAGAATCAGTTCCTGTCTACATTACACGGATATGAGATGCAGAACAAGATCCTGAAAATGAAACTTGAATGTGAATCAGAAATTATCCATGTTGAAAAAACATCAAAGTGTTCTTTTGTCAATTCAGTAACCATAGAAGACAGAAACATGAGAGACAGTGATGACTGTGAATGATCAGCAGCTCGGAGGAGCTTTGGAAAACTAAACCAGAATCTGGTACAGTTAAAAACATCTCAAGTAAGACTCGATTAATGAATTGTTTGGCTCACCTTTCATTCATGTCCCAATTTTCTTATGAAGTCATTTTGGCTTGGCCTGTACTGCTCTGTTTAATACAGTTATGATACTTATTGCCTTCTCTTTGATATACATATCATACACTTTGCTGCTTTAGTTGATATTATTTCTTATACATTTTATGATATTGATTGATCGGTTTCAAAGACCTTTATTGGCAAATAAACCTATCCAGTATGTATGGTGTGGAGACTTCTTCTTCATAGCTTCTCACACTCTGTGTGGCATTCTGGATTTTAGCTTCTGGGCCAAATCCCAGTCGATGGCTACTTTTTTTGTGTTCTAAGCTGATCAGTTTGTAGGCTTCTGCTCATCCTTTGCTCTTTAAGGATTGGTTATAGATTGTTAATCCAATTTGGATCTCGGGGAGCTTCCTGGCCGTGTATCCAAATGTTAGTTTGATCATCTCTGAGCTACTTGCTGATCACTTTTGCTTTGTAACATGGTGCTCCATCGTGCTGTAAAATGCACACAGTTTGAAGCTTGTCACCAACCTGTTGTAAGGACCTTTTTAGTCTGACCATGACCGTACATCCTCAGAGCAACGTAGAGCATGCATATGACTTTAGGAAAGACTATGATGTCCTGCTCTGCGAGCTCCTTCTCATTAACTGCATCGTATCTGTTTCCTGTTTGCTTGGCCTTCTTCTCTTATGTCTTTGTTTAGTCCTCTTGTTTCTGTAGTTTTATCCGATCTGCCTTACGTTTTTTTTTTCCTCGTCACCTTTTCACAAACAATCCACTGCTGTTCTCTCTGCTCTTTCCTTTCTGTTTCCACTCTCCCTTTTTTTTCTCCATGTTGCTGCTGTCTGTTAATAAGCCTCCCGGCATTGCTCTCTAACCTTACCGCAGGAAGTTTCCTGTGCTGAAACAGAGCCCACGCTGGATTGCTTCCTGGCAAAGTGCGTTGTGGGATGCGTGTATTTGGGCCCCCTTCTTCCGTCTTCTCCTCCCTTCTGCTCCCTTTGCTGCTTCCTCCTTTGGGCTCTGTGCAGATGGCTGAGGCCGGCAGACCGGATCTCGGAGGGGTTTTGGCAGAGCAGCACCTCTCTCCGGCCCTGGAGAGAGCATACCACAGCCATGACCTCGTGACCTTGGCTGCACTGCTGCCCGCCTCGGCTTCACTGCTCTCACAAGCCAGCCACGAGGGACAAACTTACAGCTGGTGTATGCAATGCGGATGGCAGTCTGCTTCATTATTGATACAAACTCCATGACATAGTCGTTTTTAGTGGATTCTAGCTCCATTTTATCCATTACTAACAGTAATTTAAATAAGCTACAGCGGGAAGATATGATAGCATTTTACATCAGCTTCAAAGGACGAAAGTGACATATTCATTGTCACACTTACTTCAGGCAATAGGAAATGTAGCCTCGCTAAGATTCCTGCTGTGGGCCAAGAAGCGGCTCCTATGAAAAATGCAGAGACCAAGTAAGTAAGCATAAGAAATACAGTTCCTTATCTGCCCACCACTAGTTCCTGTGTTTGTGAAACACCTGTATCCCATTCCCTGACACTTTCGTGGGATGCCTGTTGACAAGCTGAGGGTCAGAGCTTGACAGGCTGTGCGCAGTGCTTCAGATAACCTAGGCCTTCCCGGGCCTTATCATGGTGCTTGTGCCACTATCTGAATACAGAGGTCTAGAAGGGAAGGCAAGAAATAGGAAGCTGACAATCTAGACAGGGTTTCATTTTATATTGATTGCTCTCTGTGAAAACTTCCTTTGTTTGACAGGCGGGGGGGAGCTAAAGTGGGGCGGGGGTGGCTGGCTGAAAGTGAGCACTAGGTTCCTATTACTTGTGTGACAATGACATTGGCGGCCCAAGATAACAGCTGTCCAACTCCCGGAGGAAGTGTTTGAGGCTGGGTGATAAGTGTGATGTAAGAAATGAGTAGTTCTGCTCTGTGTGGGTGTCATGGATGTTCTGATCGGACAGTGTTGAAAGTCTGTGTTTGTGTGTTTCTATCCTTGTGAAAGAGAAGAGGCGAGCCTGAGTCATACAGTAGCTCACTGGGTTACACCAACAGTAGAAAATGATATGAGGTGGCAGGATCTGTGTCCACTGAAATAAATATGGGTCAGTTTGTGTGCGTCCTGTTATGTGTCTTAAAAATAATCACAGAGGCTAAATCAGCCTCAGTACTCAGAAACTGGTGTTAATTTACTGTGATAACACTTGATTGAATCTCAATAACACAGCAAAGCATATTGGAATAAGCTACTGTTGTTTGCCTATGTAGATGATATTTCTGGGAATTTGGTCAATTGGTGTATTTTCTAGAAATATTTCTAATATCTCGAGTCTGGATTTCCTAAGACTGTTAGAGGAACAGCTCCCAAAATAGTTTCTCATTAGCTTCAGCTGCAGTGGTTGGTAGTCGTTTAAGTTGGACATATAACCTTTTACTTTTTTGCTTATTGGCTTTAAACTTACCCGCTTCTTGAGTGTGATGGAATAGGCAGCGAGAGAATTTATGAGGCTTAGCAGTATTGGAAGTTAGCAGTACTGACAAAGATTTGTAAAAGCATTAAGTAACCTATAAGATGAAATAGTTCAATTTCAGTATGTATTTTTTTTATCATTTTGCTAGCTAGCGCTTTATCCTTACCTAGGTGGTTAAAAAAAAAGAAGCAAATTTCCATATAATTACTTTATTTCTTACAGTAAAATTCAGACTTTTTAATGAAAACATTTAAGCAAGACGCTGTTTGCTTTTTAATTTAGCCTCTTCTTGAGCTTTTTGAAGCTAGCTATGCTTTGGTAGTTGCTGCTTGTAGCTGGAAGCATACATCTGTTTTCTAGGCAAGCAAAGTAAGTCCTACAATAGCACAAACTACAGAAATATTCATCTTTTCTATATAGTCTCAGTTATATTTTCACCGGGTTTCTTTGTTTAGCAATCTAAAGGCTAAGTTGCAACCACAAGAAAAGCTCCCAGCAGACGTTTAGCTCCAGTAAAGTTAGCGCTACCTCTGCAGCAGTTATGATGTTAAAAATCAAATAACTCTGTACAGCTTTCAAGTGAGGCCGAGCTTTCGGTCAGATATTTTACATTTCTGCAGTCTTCTCTCATCTTTCTTCATCGGTAAAGATGCAGAAGTTTTACTCCTCTTCCCACGGCAGTGAAAGAAACATTTGCAAGTGAGGAGGAAGGAAAACAGATACTGCCATTCCTGTTTCCCCTGCTCTTTTCCCTCCATGTGTCCTTGTCCTTTTATACACAAACTAATAAACTGTCTGTCCTCTGATGTGCCTGTCTGGAGTTCGGAGAGCAAAGAGCAGGACAGATCAGAACAGATCAAATAAAATAAGTCTGACAGTCTTTCTGCTCTTCCCTTCCTACCTTTTTTTTTTCCATCCCTGAGTCATTCTGTATTCTCCCCCTTAACCTATCGTCTTCTAATCTTTTATTCTAACCTCCTCTCCCTTTCTGATGGTCTCCTCCTTCATCTTTTTTTCTTTATCTCCACTGCCGTTCCCGTAATCACTCCCTCCTTTTGGCTTTTATCTCCACTTCCTCAATATCCTTTTTAGTGCCTCTGCCTCCTTCCTTCCTATCCCCCTCCTTCCCCTCCTCCTTTCCTCCCTAACCCTGTCTCCCCTTCCCCCCTCCTTTCCTTCCTGCCTTTCCTACTTTCTTCCCCCCACCCCCACCCCTCACCACCACCACCATCACCACCCACATCCTTATGCTGCTTCGTCACTGAACTCATCTTTGTTTTCTTCCGTTCACCTCCATTTTATTTCTTTACCTAATCCTTTGTCTTTTTTTTCCACCTCCAGGTCTGCAGCCAGTCTTTTGGAGCAGGGACGACGTGGCCCAGTGGCTACGATGGGCTGAGAAGGAGTTTGCCCTGCGCCCGATCACCAGCGGTTCTTTCCAGATGAATGGCAAAGCCCTGCTGCTGCTGACCAAGGAGGACTTCCGCTACCGATCCCCTCACTCTGGTACCTCTCTTTCTACACGCTTTTATTTTTTTTCCGTTTTGAGGTGCAGTCTAAGCTCGGAAAACTGGAAACATCAGTGAAGTGTTTAACAAATGAGTCACTTAGATAGATTCCATTAGATATTTGTGTGCTCCAACTAGAGCAGGACTCACTCTGGAAACAGGGATTGGGAAGAAAGAGCGATCCTAGATGATGGAAACACTGGACTAAGTGCAGAAAAACATGAGACTATGCTTTTGTTAGACAAAAATACTGACACTTCGGATCACAAAATAGGAAAAATGACTACAAACGAGTAGTCAATGAACATGATGAAATGTAGTTTTGCAGTGTTTGGCTCGATCGACCCTGGTTTGCAATTCAAACCGACAGTAAAGATAATTGTATATGAAAAGTGATGCTACTGCATAGATCATTACATCCTTTTAAGAAAATCACCTAAGAGGACGCTTTAAGAGCACGTCCTCTGCCAAGGTCGATGCCCTGTTTCACACAGCGAGGTGGAAGAGGGTTGTTACACATCTCCTCCAAGTTTCATGAAATTCAGCCTGCTAGTTTTTGCATAATCCTGGTGACAAAAACGCAGACAAACAAAGCTCTCGTATTGGCAGAGGAATAAAGTCAGCTGGAGCAGGGGATGGATGGTAGCAGGGCGAGGTGACAGTGGAGGGAGGCAGCTGTTACAGCAAAGCTGCTGGAGGGGAGGAAGTAGGAGACGGTTGATCAGGAAGTACAAGGCAACCTCAACTGTCACCCCGGCAACGCCAGCGGCCAGGCGCATAAAAATAAAACAACAGTAAGTGTTTTCCCCTGACAGAGTTGGAAATTTTACTCAATCGCTCAAGGATGAAGTAAGCGATGTGTGATTTGGGTCAGGATGATGAGCAGGCTTGCAATTTTAAAAGATATTGTTAATAATAGTTAAATTCATTCAGTTAAATTGTTAAATTAATAAATAATTAAATGCAGGTAATTCATTTGGACAAATATAAAAGTTTCATTTATTAATTTGTTTGTTCTTTTTCTACATTTTTCCTTTTAGGGATCTGTATATCAGTGGGTTTGGTAGTGTCATCCACTCTGTATAAATTATAATATTGATCAGCTGAGTCACGTCTAAATAAGTTGGTTTAAGTAACAGTTGCTCTGTTCGGAGTATATACATCCCCCGATTCCTTTTAAAGGATATTGAATGTTGTCAGTGGCTCTGGTTATAGAGGGATGAGAACCAGCTGACAGCTGCTGTCGGGCTCGTATCAGGATGTTTCAGCACTATGCAAAATGTTCACATCCTGTCGAGAAATCGAGGTCTGGGAAATACATGGAAAATAAGATTCATCATCATTACAGGTTTTGCATTTTTTTCTTCCTTTTCTTATGCGACGCTGTGGTCGTGGTGTTGGATGGTTTCAGGTTTCGGGAGCTTCACACACACACACACACACACACACACACACACACACACACACACACACACACACACACACACAGCGATAAGACTGATCATATTTCTGTACAAGTGGTTGTTCAGTCGTGCTCTCACTGTAAACGTCAGTTTAGGGAACAGAGCACATTTTTTGGCTAGTGAAGTATCCATTTCCTCCTTCGCGTGACTATAAGGGTGCTGTTCCCATCAGTCCCTGCTCTCTGCGTATTTCTCTTTTGTAGAAGCTCTAAGAATAGAACATTAAAATAATAGCCTGAGTTTTTTTTTCCTGGAATGTTATAACCTGTTACCATTGCAGTGACATGTTTGGACTTGAAAACACCTATTGGGAAACCTGAAACACTAAAGATAGTGCTCCAGGATTCCGCTCTGACAAAATGTAAGATGGCAAGACAGTTGGGCAATTTCTAGTTTGCTTTTTGGATGATTTTTGTTATTTTAATGGTTTAATGAACTGCCTTTTATGCAGTTTAAACCACAAATAGGCGATTTCCTGCCCTCGCACATCTCTGCAGAAATATGTGCAGTCACCAGTTGTAATGGTAGCAGTTGGAAAATGTTATCGCTTACCCCTAACACTTTTTGCACTTTCTTTAGTTTGCTGGTATTTGTCTTTCATCGTGTACAGTTTGTAGTTTTTAGACAGAATGCTAATGCTCTGGTTTTAAAGCAGCATATTAAATACAGAATTAAAGCAAACACCAGGAAGCAGGAATTTTCCCCACGGTGTAAGTCGGTGCCACAGAACCAGAAAGTGAGAACTGAAAGGGGTGTGTGTGTGTTTGTTTGTGCATGCGTGTTCACCATCACTTCCTTTATGAGAATCATTTCCTTGTTATGGCAAGTCTTTCACAAAGCCTTTGAGATAGTGTGTGTGAAGGCAGTCCTCTGCTAGAATGACATCCACTGTACCTGTGCTCATTTGTTAACAGTGTAAATATTTTGGCGCGCCAGGAGCGGAGCTGTTGCCGTTGGTGTTCGGGCAAGAAAAACAGCTGTAAATCATTCAGTGAACTTCCTGCTCGAGCTTTGTGCCTGGTGTCGCCACTGCAATATAACCACTTAAAGGAGGACACCGGGGTCATATAGACCTATGGCTCATTTACTTTTGTCAACACATAGTTGTTGTTATCTCCTAGATGTCCTGACGCTGTATGCACTGTAGGTATTTGGACTTGTCGAGCACATTTTCTTGTTTAACAAATCCAAGCTCGTTTTTTTTGCTCCCCCCTTGGAGAGAGTTTCTCTTGTGAAACTAAATGTGCTTCTCATTTGACTAAGCTAATAACTGCATTGTAATGTTTTATCTGCTCTGTGGAAGAAAAAATACTTCTGTAAGAGGAAACTGACTGGGTAGGGTCACCCGATAGGGAACTTACAATTCTATACCCTCTGGGTCATCGGGGCAAGGTGTTGAATATCGAGGAAAACGTTTTTCTAGGAACAAACAAAGTGCAAGGCTGCTGTATCGTAGAAGCACCTCTCTAAATTTATTCCATTATTGCTCATGTTCCACACTGCCTGGAAAGCAGAGAGGAGAAGAAGAAGTGGAACTTGAGTCTGTGATGCCAATGCTAATTTCACCTATTATGCAGGCGTAAAGCGGCTACCAGGAGACGCATGGTAACCTCTGACCTTTGCATCTCTGCAGGGGATGTCCTGTACGAGCTGCTGCAACATATCCTGAAGCAGAGGAAGTCTCATGTATTTTATCCGTCTGCTTACTTCCCTGGGAACTCCTTCCATTCGCTGCCCGAAAGCGCTGTGCAGCACCTGAAGCTCGAAGGTCAGTCCAGTAAACACTCCCCTACCCCCTGTTCATGCATACATCACATGCTTTTGAAAAAGTAAAAAAAAAACATTGATGCATTCCCATTACAGCAGCTTGTCTGCATTACCTTTCTTTTTGTTTTGCTAATAGTAAGCAAAATTATTCTTTATTTATTTACAAGGGACAATGCACAACATAATTCCAATATGGAGCTGATGTGCTGCATTTTCAGAGTTTTATTGTATAAAGATGTCAGATGTCATGATAGATGGTGATGCTTGAGCCCAAACTGTCATGTGATATGAAAAATTAGAGAATATGAAATATGATGGAATGCATAAATAGCTAGCTGCTGAAATGGGTATAAAGTATCCAATTAACTTAACACAATTCATGTAGGTACAATTTATGTACATGTTTTATATAAATAAGTGATTTCCGAGCACCCTTACAGTCATTGTCAGTGTCAAGACTAGAAGTATAAAATACAGAAAGTCAAATTGAATTTAATATCCATACATTTTACTCTCATCCAATTCAGAGTTGTGGTGCGGCTGGACTATCCCAGTTGTCTGAGCGCTGGGGTGCGCTATTGCCAGTCTGTAGCAGGGCTAACGCAGAGACTATTCATGCTCACATTCACACCTGTGAAAAGTTTAGAATCACAGTCAATCTAACATGCATGTCTGATACCCAGAGAGAAACATAAATATAGTCATTCTTTTGCTCTTTAAAGCTTAAAATAGTGCCGATGCTAATGACAATTACACGTACAAAAAAATAGCAACTAATGATTAAACTGTTCCCAAAAATGTCTCTTTCCCCTGTCAGACACTTAGTTTCATGTTTGGGTAATAACACAAAAACTAGTCTGTCTTGTACAACTAAGCTGTTGAGGTGATGTTTCCAGCATGAGATCAACAGCAGCTACATTACCACTGTAATTAATGCAAGATAGTTGTGAAAGAGCCCAATTTGTCACAACAGCATCTTAACAAAATCTTAACATAACTACAAGCTGTTGTTTTAGAGATTTTTAAATGATGTTTTCCTGATAAAGGTTGGATTAATATAGGTTAATGTAAAATTGTCTTTACACTAATTTAGGAAAAGGTGACTTCCTAAACTTTGCTGCCACAATAAGAATAAATAGTTACAATGGAACTGTGATTGTAACTCATTTGTTTTGCTGTGATAACAAATCAAATGTTTTTGACTGAACTAACAGTTGTACTTTTCACATCTTCGTTGAACACTGAGTAATATCACTGTGTGTGGGCTGGATAGAGCAGATGAACTCTTAAACCAAGTAACTGAGATAAGACCTTCTTTAACAGCAACAACCACTTTCGAAGTTTCGAATGAAGCTGCTTATGAGAGTCGAACAAAGAGCATTCTGCCGTTGTTTGACTTTCCAGCCGTGTATCTAAGAAATTTCCCAGCTCTGGGAAAAAATAAAGTGCATATTATCTTAAAAGAGTAACAGTTTGTTGCAAACAGCGCTGACATTATTATAAGTAATGCATCTTTGGCTCCATGATATGCTTTTTAAAAAATAAATCATATTTCTGTGTCCCGTCATTAAACCAATAACACAATTATTGCAAAAAGTTTCTTTCCTTAAAAAGGCGACACTGTGAAACAAAACAAGACTGGATCTGAATGAAAATATCTTCGAATTATTATGCTACAGATTATGTCTGCCTTTGTCCTCTACGACGCGCCGGCTTTTACTCAACACTCTGCTTTGCTGAAAACAAGGAAGTAATAATCATGTTCGAGTGGAATACCTGAGACTGTTTTCTGGCTCTGATCTGAGGAAATGTGACACACCAACAATGAGATGGAATGGA
Source organism: Oreochromis aureus (assembly GCF_013358895.1). Classification (NCBI taxonomy): domain Eukaryota; kingdom Metazoa; phylum Chordata; class Actinopteri; order Cichliformes; family Cichlidae; genus Oreochromis; species Oreochromis aureus. Next base: position 3,630,738 of record NC_052958.1, read on the forward strand.
GCGGTAACTTTGCAGACTTCAAATGTTGACAGTAAAACCTGCTCTACAAGGAAATGCAGCTTTATTTCAACAATAAAGCACACCACAAGCTACAGCAGGCTGAATGATTGGCTGCTTTCTGCAGCCGTCTTCCTTGTCTCAGGTTCCACCGGAGATATTTGAAAATCAGAGCAAAATTCAAAGAACAACAGGAGTATGAGTTGTGGCAACAGGTTTTTCGCCAAAATGCCTCAAAAGTAAAAACACTAGGCAAAAAGTAGAATATTAGTGACATCTAGTGTTTTTTGTTTTCTGATTTGTGTGAAGCTCGTGATCAGCACCTTGTAGCTGACTGTGCTGATAAATCACAGCACCAGGAAACAAGTTACAGGACTATAAAAATATGAAAAGAATTTCATGCTTTGCAATCTAAATGTTCTCTTCATACTACTGTTTGTTTCTGGTGAAACCCAAGCTGGGCATGCACACGAACAATAGCATCAGAACATTCACATTTTAATATAAGCCAGTATCACGGCCCTTAAGTCAGTACAAGTTATGAAAGATTTTAATATTGATAGTGAGTTGAGACTCTGAGAGGGATGTTGTCGTCTTTGAGACCAGATTAAGTCCAAGTGTCACATTTTGTGGTTTGTGTGTCTCTCTGCTTAGTGACTGCTGGCCTCAAATAAAGAGCAGTGTTTAGTTTGGTGCTGGCACACCTGTAAGGTAAACACTGGGAGTTATATAAACCTGCTGGCTCCAGGGAAATGAAAGATTTGGTGTTGAGATTCAGATTCTTGATTATTCTCCTTTGTGTAAATTAATCGAGCAACATGTAGAATATTCAAAATAGAATTTCCTGCCGTATCCTGATGAATTTCCAGCTTTACGTTATAGGAGACTGTTCTGGGTTTACACATTTATTACACTCTGTAAACTGTGCTCTCAGAAACGGTACGACGGGGACCACGTGGTACAGAACCCATCCCCCAGCATCCACCAACCATCGAACTGCGGCACCGCTCCCGCTCGCCGCACCACCCGGCCCCACGACGATCTCCCACCGAGCCGAACCACCCTCGCCCCGCCAATGAGGACTCCCTGCAAACCTTCTCCCAGCTGCCCGACAGCAATCACCACCTGCCGGAGGAAATGTACCCGTTGTCGGTGTCCCCGGCTGCACCCAACGGGCGCTGCGCTACACCCAGAGAAGCCCCCTGTCCAGGCAGCCCTGGGGGCCAGGAGGCAGGTCCTCCTCGCGTCATCCAACTCATGCCCAGCGCCATTATGAACCCTTTGCTCCTCAGTCCAAACAGGAGCGGCGGGGCTGCTGGCATGGACTTCAGGCACAACCGCGGGGGACCCCTGTCTCAGGTGACGCTGGAGAACGGCCGTGAAGGGAAAGTCCACGGACACCATCATCAGCTAGCCCAGCAGCACCAACAGCAGCAGCAGCAGCAACAGCAGCAGTTACTGCAGCAGCAGCAGGAGGAGGCGCTCTACAGGAACCACGTCATCATGCCCGTGTCTCCTCCAGAGGAGCAGCAGATGCCCATCGGGCGGATAGCAGGTAAGATTTAGTGGCGATGGAGCCGAGGATCAAAGCTGCGTGAGGTGGCATCTGTCAGGTGGCAGAAACTTTGCACGAGAACTTTTTCAAAGAACCACAAACTGATAGCAGCTCACTCAATCTTTTCCCTGTTGGGTTCTGGCAGACTGCAGGCTGCTGTGGGACTACGTCTACCAGCTCCTTTCAGACAGCAGGTACGAGAACTACATCCGCTGGGAGGATCCGGAGAACAAAGTCTTCCGCATCATGGACCCCAACGGCCTGGCCAGGCTCTGGGGGAATCACAAGGTACATGCACACACGGGCTCTAGGTGTTCAGTGATTATGTACAGTGTATATAACAGAGCAGCACAACAGAAGGGACTTTTTATCGTCATTCCTCCAACCATAAAGCTGCACTAACTCATTTTTTCTTATAAAACATCAGGACAGACTTGATTAATTAACCACTTTCACTGAATACTGAACTTTTGTTTTTGGGGGGTTTTTCCCGACAATTTTGTCGACTTGTTTCAGTTTTATAGTCCTAACAAACGTTTCCTGGCACCACAGATGCTTCTTTTCATCACTCTGGTAGAAATGCTGATAGGATGTTTAAAGAGACGAGATGTAACGTTCAGTGAAATACAGCAGTAAACACAGACACACTGATGGATTTAGTGTTTCATCTGTCTTAGCTGTAAGGACACTAGCTGTGTGTTAGCCAGCCTTTGCGATGAAGTAAATTGGTGATGTCAGCGATTCAGTTGAGTTACACCATTGAGAGCCAATCTCTCCACGGTGTCCTGGATCTCATCTATGGTGCCCTCCTAGTAGGACGTGTCTTAAACACCCCACCTGGAAGTGTTCAGGTCCTAGTCAGATTCAGGAACCGCCTCAGCGGGCTCCCTTCGAAGGGGAGGAGTAGAGGATCTAGTCCGAGAAAGATCATTTCCTCTGTGATCTTCTTCTTCCAGTCAGAGTGGCAGGAATGTAGCTCAACCTGTAACTCAACAACCTCCCTTTCACGCTCAACTCTGTCTTTACCACAATAAGTGATGCGGATGCAGTGCTAGAGTCGTGCAGCTTGTGCTTTTATGTTCTGAGTAAAAACACAACATTAGAAGATTAACACCAGTATTTGTGATAAAACACTACTTTTGTTTTGTTAATTTTGGCCAACAATTAGGATGAATGTGTGCTTGGGCAAATGTGATCCTGCTGTAGAGCGCCCCAGCTCTGCAGTGCAGGACAAGCTTTTAGCTAATGCAAGACCGGTTAGCAACACGTGTCTATAAGTTAGCTCCAAAGAGCAGGCGTCATCACACAAAGACAAACACTGTGACTGAAAAATGTTCCAAAAATATATTGAGCTCTGACACTGAAACCACAACTACGTAAAGTATCAAAGGTATCATGCGTACAAAAATGATGATGAGTTAACTGTTACTTTCACTTGTTGTCATCTTTTGATGGGTTGATGTTCTGGATGATGGGGATTCCAGTGCCCCTCAGTTGTATGCTGTTTTTTGGCCTCTTGTTTGGTTGTGTATCTCCTACCTCCTGCCTGCTGGTTGTGTAAATTAATAATTATTTGCTGAAACATTAAATTTAGAAAATTTGAAGCACACTATACAGCAAACACGGGGTCTTTGCTATATAGTGGTCTTTTCAGCTTTTGTGGACTTTTACTGACACCAAGTGGCCAAAAAAAATGTTGCTCTTAAATTAAGGTCAGGTCTCCTCACTGTCACACTGACAGCGTTACTCATGACACTCGTGTTGATTTAACTCTTACAGAACAGGACCAATATGACGTACGAGAAGATGTCGCGAGCACTGAGACACTACTACAAACTGAACATTATCAGGAAAGAGCCTGGCCAAAGGCTTCTGTTCAGGTACATCATCTTCTTTTCAAACTTGTCTCGCTGCTCCAAACAGTTATTTACTTTTTCAGTCATCAATAAAACAAAATAAAACAGGATTTTGAATGATTTGATGAACTCGTTGCCTCGTCTGTGCCACAGATTCATGAAAACCCCTGACGAGATAATGAACGGACAGACGGACAGGCTGGAGCACCTGGAGTCCGACACAGACGAACAAATCTACATCAAAGAGGAATGCTGAGGAACTCTGGGAAAGCGAGTCCATAAACTGCTTACTACTACTACTACTTCTACTATTACTACTACTACAGCCGCTGATGCCTTTCAGAAGCAGCTTGAAAAATCAACATTGAAATTAAAGAGTGCACAGGTGTTCAGTGGTGTCATTCCTACAGGTAGAGGCATGAAATGCAGTCTTTCCGAACATGGCCTTAGGATGATATTAACCTGGGGGAAAAAAAAAAAAAAAAACAGCATCGGGTGTTTTTGGATCTTTCGGATGGACTGAACTGAAAGGTCTCTCCTCTAAGTGTTTCCTTCTCTTTTCGAGCTGCAAAAGCCAATCACTTTGTGCTTATGTCACTTTTGTTTGATCGTTTTTGTCTCCTCACATGCATTATACAAAGGAATTTTGCTGTTTCTAAAAAACAAAAAGAAAAAAAAGAAAGAAAGAAAGAAATTTGTGTGTGTGTGTGTGTGTGTGTGTGTGTGTGTGTGTGACCGGAATGTTTTCACCATGGAATAAACTTTTTGATCAGAGATGTGCTCGTATTATGTGATTTCTCTCGGGGTGTGTTTGTAAGTGGAGTACATCACATATCCACATGATGGCAGTAGTGGACAACTTTTGCTGTCGGAAGCTTCGGCATGTGGATGGATGTCTGCAGCAGTTCAACACTTCAGCGAGTGGAACAAACGCCTAAAGGCTGTTTTCTGTGTTTTTAAGTGCACAAGGTTAAATAGGGGGCGGACAGGTGGCACGTGCCTGAGAATCTCTAGCTTTTCATTGGCGTTATTGATGAACTGGCACGATGTGTAGTAACGAAAGCAACCAATCACTGATTAGTCATCATTGATAGTTCCTGCTTCACTCCTTGCACTACTTTTGGATCACAGTCTCACATTCTTCTCACTTTCTGTCTCCTAACATATAATTACAGCAGTTTTGAACCTCGCCTTTATGAATTATGAAACACGCGTGTTGTGGGTCCCCCCATTCGTGTCATTGTTTTCAGCTTTAAAAATGCCATTTTAAATGATCATCCATTCTTTTGGCGGGGTTAATTGTGCCGTTTACGTCAATAGCGGTAATCCGATTACTGTAACGCTACCAGCAGAGGTAGCGGATGCGCGCCGTGCGCTCTGGAGTCTCCATAAAAGTTAGTGCGCACGGAGCGGAGCTGTCAGACTGCGAGGAGACGCGGCTGAGCAAAGACTGTGGGCTGAAGTGACTAATGGGATCCACCTCACGCTATCTGAAGAGTGCGAGCTGATATCGCGGGTGACTATCACCCGCCTAATGCGCACAACAGGACCCATTTGAACCTAATAAGACACAGCTGAGCAGGCTTTCGTCGGGTTTGTGGACTATCGGGATTAAAACAAAGGGTTTGGATTCAGGAGACTCACCTCTGTGGTGGATGAGGTGCCATCGCCGCTCTTTTAAAAAGACGAATAATCGAGAGCAATAAGCCTGTTCGAGTTCATCCGGAGGGGCAAGAAAAGCCACCACTCCCGGGCTTTTTTTTTTTTTATTTGTTTTTTTTCACCCAGGACGCAAATGTCTCCAGAGCACAGGGACGTCACTGGATTGTAACACCAGTAGCCTCACCAATGGTTTAACAGGGCGTTAAGGTGCGGGAAGGGAGTGGGACAACTACAGGTAAGAGCCATGCAAGCGGTCATTCACGGCCCTCTTTGGGTGGGTGGCGGGAAGACTTTCCCCGCCGGTCAGCGCGTAAAAATCACTCAAGTGTCGCATTTGTCCAATCGAGCCTCTCCCCATTAAAATTAGTCATATTTGCATTGCCCCCCTAATAACCAGAAAATAAATTTGGATCTATTTTTTGTTGTTGTTTTAATTGCAGTAACTCCTGAAAAAGAAAGTACAAGAGTCAGGCTTTAGGAAGTGCAGTTTTCTCATTGTCAGTCACTGCCGCTGAACTCTGCAATCAATTCAGTTAATTTCACTCCCTCAAATCAATGCCGCCTCACTGGGAGTCCTGGATATACAGTACAGTGTAGAGCAGCAGGCAGAGGTGACAGTCTAGCTTCACTCAGTCAATAAACGGTAGTCTGCACTGGAGTCTGGACCAGATGATTCTGAACCTGGGGTCATGCTTGTGTGCTCTGATTTTAGTGCAAGTAAGAAACTTTGTATGGAAATAAGACGATAGAGGTGCGATGACAGATGTGAGTGGACTCATTTTATCAGCTTGACCTCCTGTTCTGAGGCTAACGTGGTTTCACCAGGAGCAAATGAATCCTGTGATGATGAAATCGTGTGACACAGTGGCTGGAGGTTCACATGGGCTCCCCGTCCACTGCTGCCACAAGGTTTTCATTTCCAAAGTGAATCAGGAACCAGAGGAATAAATCCTGATGAGATGGAGTCTAAGCCCACACTGGCCTGATGTAAAAACAACATTTAGGAGCACATTTAAAAAAAAATATTTTTCAGAAAGCTTGCATAAACAGCAGAATTTCACCCGTTCATTGATGTTTTTGTGACTGTATTTCCAAAATGATGGGATCCCACAATCCAACTCACTTTTTAAAAAAAATTTTTTTTTTTATTGAAATGGGTTTAAAATGCTTCCAAAGGTTAAATAGCTCTCCTCATGATGAGCTAAACTACCTTTAAATTAGTGTGGAGCCCTCCTTCAGTGCCGTCTTCCTCGTCTTGCCTTCCCCATCCCCTCGACCTTTATTTAGACATCACATGTCCGGAAAACTTGCCACTCCACCTCTCTCTCGACCTTTATCCAATTACAACGTTTGGCTTTAAAAACGCTACATGAAACAACGCTAAAGCTCCAGTTACTGTCAGCAGCTTCATGTTTCCATATCTAATACCAGCCACTCTTCACAATCCCTGCTGGATAGGATTGATAGATTAAAAAATGAGCTACAGATCCACATAAAAGTACACAAATCCAAGTAACTACAAACTCAAATACATGAAATGTTTGAGTCAAACCATTGTTGTCAAAGAAACTATGTTTTCAAATATGGCTGCTGCTACTTTTCATATTCCAATTTAACATAAACACGATGACCTTTTGAGATCTTTTCTTTCTGATGTGGCCCCTTACAGAAAAACTGTTTGTTTTCCATGTCAAGAGAGTTAAGTTGGGAACCACTGATCTGAACAAACACAGTATATGAAGTAGTTCAGTCTAAGTGGAACACGTAGACTGAGTCTTCTGTCTCGTTTCCTTTCACTCGGGGTATTTGCTTTGAATATTTTTATGTGAGTGTACTGAATAAAGGGGTCAGACTCCCTCTTCCACCACTGCTGTGTCTCAGCACAGAGCGCGGGGCTGGAGCAAACCACACTATGACATCATCTGGCAACTAATAGCGACTTTTTTTTTTTTTTTTATCAGCCAAACTCTACTTCCCCTCAGAAAAAGAACTGGCAGCCCCGGCAGTCCGCAATTAGCTGGAAGCATTAGCAGCAGCTCCTCCGGCGTGAACGATGAGCTTTAATGGCTCTAAGCTCGCCTGGCTCAGGTCAAACCGGGCCCCCTCCCTCGGTCCAGCTGGGCGAACTGGTGCCGGCTGCCTGGCCAGCACCGGCGGATGGGCCAGTGTCACCTTTTAGGGGCAGGTCACGCAACCTCGTCCTGGCTCTGCCTGGCCGTTGATCCGAAGCAGTGACACTGAAGCTTCATGGTCCGCTGCTCCTCGCCAACCAGGCCGACCCAGCACTGCCGCCGAACAGCTGTGACGGGCAACACACAAGCATCAGCGGGAGGCGGGGGCTGTCTCTGAATTAACCTGGAAACTTCTTTTTCTGTGGGGGTTTTAGTTAGAAAGTAAACAGGAACTGCACAAATCAAGTGCACCATGATGGAAGATGTCCTGATTAGAAGTCATACCAACGTAATAAAATCCAAGAAAATCCTCAGCTCCAAGATCCTGCAGGCCTCTTTCAGAGTGATGTGCACCTGATTCATTCATAAAATCATTTTTTGACTATATACCTCATGCCTGTGAGGCAGGCTATTGACCCCCCTGTTAGACTCTTTGCAATGACTATTTCTATAAAATAAAACCTTTGAGATGAGACTTTCTCGCACTTGTACAGAGACTCTTTTGAATGTCTCGGATGACACCTGTATGCAAACTGCTGTGGGATTTTTTTTTTTTTTTTTTTTTTTGATCCACCTCATCCCTTAAATGAAAGACCTCAGAGGAGGTCAGGTGCTCTGCTGCGGCTCCTTGATACTCGACTTTGCGCTCTCCTCAACAGAAAACGATTGGAATTTGTGTAAAATATCGGCAGCTGATTGGCACCCGCTGTGCGGTTGTTTGATGTAAGTAGGAAGCGAGAGGCTTTTTCTCTCCCCCCTCCTCACTCCCTTTCTCATTCTATTTGATGTGCAGCTCGCTCTCCTCTCTCTCTGTTTCATCTGAACTAAAACAAATTCACCAGCCGCTGAATAAACAGGAGCTCTGCAGAAAGGATATGAAAGCAGCTAAAGGTTCCGATATATTTCCTGCTCTGACCTCGGTCTTCTCCTTCTGATTAGATTCTTTTCTCACTTTGCTTCTTCCACTTCCTTTATTTCCCATATTTCCTTTCACCACTTTGAATATTCAGTGCTGGTTTCTGAACTACCTGATGGTGCTGGTTCAGATCCTTCAGCGTAAATGTTAATTACACAGATTTGTCAGTGTTTTTTTTCATTGTGTTTCTGAACAATAAGCATTCATTTGAAAAGGATGTTCACTGTGTTATAGAGTAGGAAGCTGGCCCAGTGTTTGGTGACGAAGATCCATCTTGATCAGGTAGTAGCGTATAAGAAAAGTGATTCATTACCAGGAGCCGATCCCAGCTGACATCCACCCTGAACAGGCTGCCTGTCAATCACGGGGCTGATTGATGGGCAGCCTAACCCGGATGCCTGACTGTAAGAGGAAAATCCACATGTGCACTCAAAAAAAAGGGGGAAAAAATTGTCACAACTGGTGACATTGTTTAAAACCTCACTCTCGCTGCCATGTTTTACAATGAAAATATGGCAAAAAAGTTCAGCTTCTTGAGGCAAAGCATGAAGTAGAAAATGATAAATTGACAACATTTTTGGTAATGAAGGCAGTGATTGAATTTAACCATTTACAGAAATGCCTACTCTTCTGTAACAACAACAGGTAATGTGCCGTCACATTTTCCTCTTTTTTTTAAATTCTATTTTTTTACAGTGTTGTCCATCCTGTGAGTATATTAACTGAGTGATCTTATTATTTACTATGCATTTTAAAAGTGGCTCTATTTGTGTTCATCACACCGGTATTGTTTCCTATATCTATGACATATATATTGAAATGTCCTAATCAAATTAATCATTTTTTTCTTTTCTATGTAATAACATCAACCTGCTGCCAACTGGGCTGTTTTCCCCATCTGGGCTTCAAGTATCCGGCTAAAGGCTTCTGCAGCAGTAAACCTTCCAAACATTACAGAAACATAAAAAATGATTTTGGGTCTGGTAGCTGTGATTCACAGCAAAGCATTACAATGTAATGATAAGGAGTGGGAAATTACACACCAGTGGAGCAATTTGTGTTAATGTGGAAAGTTGTAAGAATAGATGGATACAATTTGTGATTGGAGTCTTTGTTACAAATAAAATCACAGAGGCCCATATAAATATACAACTAGAGGTTATAAATGGTTACTTGAAGGTCAGTCATAATAGATTCATTAACAAATTTATTCGACCACCTGACATAAAGCAAGAAAACACAAATATTTTAGAAATCTGTCAAAAACTTGTTTAACACTAGAAATGATACTGTTATTTATTTAACAAATAGCAAACGTTTTTATACTCAAATTGGAGCTGGCGCATTGGGCTTCTATGTTAATGGTAAATTTGAAAATTCATGGATCAAAATAATAATGATATATTTACAATTAAAATTATCACAACTATTAAAGAGCTTGTGTATACTGGTGGATTCACCATTACAGATGCATAAAAACTATTTTGGAAATGACCTGTTACATAAAAAAAAAAAAAAAAACTATGATCAAAACAAATCGAACCTACAAAAAAGTATAACTACAGTAATAAATAAGCTAACTCAGTTATTATACTTAAAATAGCCGAGTAAGGATGGGCAAAACTATAAAAAAATGGGAGCTTCACGTTCGCACACCCGTCTTTTTACAGATGTTTATGGGCATTTCTGTAATCAGTGAAATTCAATACCTGGTTAAAAAAAATACTGTAAATTTGGGGCAGCTGTGGCGAAGTCCTCACGCTGGGTGGTGGTCTAATAAGTTGTTAGGACTGTGCTCTTTTTCAAAGTGCTGTGTTGTATGATATAAGAGAACGCCATCATCCTCTTACTCTGCCATCAAACAGTACTGTATTCCTCTTTTTATTAGTACATTATTGTGAAAAAAATCTTTTTATTTAAGTGATAGATTTCTTATGATTTGCCCTCTCAAATATTTATTCAAATGAATGCGTTTTATGTTTAATGGAAAGGTTAACAGCAATGACAGAAGTTCAGTTTAGCTTAATCTTTTTTTAATTTTTAATTTTTGGCAGTTTTACCAATAAGGTAAATATGGTCATATGCAAATCAAGACCAGGAGAATCAGCAATGCTATAAATACTGTTTTAATTGAAAAGAATTTTCTAATCTTGTTAGGAATTTAAAACCTACCACCAACTCTATTCCATGTCATTTCTAAGTCATGGATGATCTCATCCTAGTCCCAGTCATTTCCTTCCACTCAAATATATTCAGACAAAAAAAACAAACATGTTTTTTGTGATCATGTAATTTCCACATTTACTTTAAATTTCCAGAACATGCAGTTCTCAAATGATCAGTTCACTTTCAGTCCACGTCCCTGAGCTGGTATTCGTTACTTTCCTCGTCCCTCATAAATGCTGTGGGTACCTGTTCGCGATCTTACACCTGTTCTTTATATTTCGCTGCCTTGGTTTGACACTGACAGAGTACTTCTGACTCAGTCCTTCCCCCAGTATTCCTTAAAGGTGTTCTATTCATTTTCATGCTTTTGCTTTGAATATATATGCATGTATCTGATTTTGGTATTGTGGTGACACTAAATGAAGACGTAACAGATAATTTAACTGACTGCTAACTTTACTGTTGATTTCAGACAAGTCAAACAGAATAGCTACACTTTATAGACAATCTACACCACCTGCTCTGACTTTGAATGTTGGTTCTGGATCTATAAATTATAAAATGTGATATTCTCTGGTATGTCTGGAATTCCCTGAAGTGTAGGAAAAATAACCACAAACCCACGATTCAAAAATACTTTCAAAGTCCTACAAAAACATTCCAAGATTGGGAATACGATGGAAACAAACCGATCTGTTACAGCTGCTGAAATCAGGTTTTTCCTGTACTTCCTCTGCATCATACGCTTTGAATGTTTTTTCCCTCTCAATCCATCCCTGAGTGTTCCTTTGCTGGAAGAGCCAGGTTTTCATCGTTCCACGCTGTCCTCCTCCTCCTCCACACGGAAGAGTCCTCCTCCAGTTAAATGTGATCCTATTTCATGCAGAGGAGGAAAAAAAGACGGAGAGACGCAAGAAGGGTGAGAGCGACAAAAAGGATGTTGAGGGAAAAACGGGTATCCACTGGTCTGTGTCCAGGATTCCCCCCATGTGGCTGTTTTATCTCTTCAGCAGCGTCCTAGTGTTGCTTTCTGTGTGGCCCAGTGGCTTCTAAACACGCGCCCGTCACACAGGATAACTCCAGCCTCCGAAAGCCTCCAAACAAACACACCAACTCATATTTTCGACAGCAGAAAAACTTCTTGCCTCGCCCTTCTCACATCTCCTCCACCCATCCCCTTCCCTCCGTTTCATTTCGATGGCTGATGGCATGTGCAGAGCTGTGGGCCTCCAGTACTTTCATGATGTGAGCCAAAGCCCATCTGGGGCTCAATATCCTGTTTGCCAGCTCTCAGCACTCTGAAAACCACAACAATACTGAGCTGAGGCAGAAAGTTCAGAACTCATTACAGTTTGTTCAGGTCGAGACCAAGGTCAAAGTCTTCTCCTCCTGCGTCAATCTGCTGCGTCGTCTACAGAGTGAAATCTGCTGCTTTCGCTTTTTCTCTTTGTCCAATCTATACATGTTCTTATGTCTCATGCCTCTTTTTGAAGCTGTTACGGCAATCCACAAGAGAGCGCCGGCTTGAGAAACGTTGAGCTGCTGGTATTTGTTACAGCTTGTAGATGGATTTGAAACTTTATTGCAAAAATTAAATAAAGCTGATGTGATGGGTATACTTCAAAAGGTTGTTTGCTGTGAGCCTGCTATCTTTAAAGTCTACCTCAGTTATTGATTTCTTATATTTACCTGAATGTCTTCCAACAGCAGGCTGCTGTGATTGTCTGTGAGGATTGTCTGATGATCTATACAACCAGTTATATAATGGTTTAGCTTTTTAAGGGTTTGCCAAACTGTACCTAATATAAGTTTTTAAGTCCTTGAATTTCTTTTAAAAAGAAACTAACAAGGTCACCTAATAAATACATTGTTAAACAATACATGTATAGACTTAGAGTGAGATTTAAGTATTTGGCTTAAGTTAACGTCACTCACTAAAGACTAGGAGTTAGTACAACTCTGCTAAGCTAGGCTAGTTAAATATTTAGCTGCTAGCTAGATTTTAGCACAACTGTCAAATTGCCTAATGTTTATATTACGATAAGATTTTAACTGTAGTTATGCTATATTATCATTACACATTAAAATGTGGCTACACTAGATTTACCTGAAGTTTCACCTCGCACATTTTTTTAAAATCTCTGTTTTTCAGTCTTTGTGCTAACTCTACAGTCGATGGGGAACACGTCCAGGCTTCACAGACAGGAAATAAAGACTCCTGAACAAAAAGCATCTTATTCTTTTTCTGCAATTACAAGTTATTGCACTGTTAAAAACGACTGAACAACAGCAGCAAATTATTTTCATACATCTATTTAAAATGAGTAATATGAATAATCATTCCTTCTAAAAATAAAGCAGCCACACAATAATGAAAGAAAATGTCAACCAGTGCAAAAGCACAGCTCGCTGATGTATTTTTCAAAGTTTTTGGATATCAGTGTAGTTACATGGCAAAACATTGTATGAATATTACAACACTGTGATGGCAGCAGTTTTTGTTCCAGTGTGTCATGTTTTGATGGCATAGCTACATTTTAGTATGCAGACACAATAATAAATAGAAGAACAGAGAGGTTGAACTTCACAGCTGCCAGCTCATCTGTGACATTTATAGCTGAAGACATCTAATATGACCAGAGACCAGCCTATGTTTTATGATATTAAATCATTTTTGAACCCTTATAAAGAGTATCTTTAGGTTTTATCAGGTTGTGGATTAGAAAAAGCAGACAGTCAACAGTGACGAGAAAGCACTCAGAAACCACAAGCCCCATCTGTAAAAGATGTTTAAAGGCTCCACAGATCAACAGAGAAACACAACCAGTTTGCTAACAGACATGCCAATCTGTACAAAGAATTAAGAGACCGGAAGGTTAACTTAAATGACAGATAACATGTTACATCATGGAAGTGCTGTCAAAAATACTGTAAAAGACCAGAATTTATCTTATGGCAAGCAGTTTTTAACTGTCAGATTTTGATGAAGCAGTCAGTTAAGAGCAAGGATAACAGTATAATTTGGTTTGTCAGATATCTGTACATGCAAATGCTAATGTGTACCATTACTGGAAAAGTAATGGTAAGGCTAATTATGCAATGGAACATTGTATTACAATACAGACCTGTGACAAAGAGATGTAATGAGTCACTCTTTAATAAGTGACAACTTGTGGGTGCAAATACAAAGTTAACTATTAAAAAATGACAAACTCAAATTTATATGAAATGATACAATTATTAACTGCATGCATGTACGAACACATTGTCAAATAAAATCTAAGGGCCCAAAACAATTAGGCAAACGAAAAAATGGAACAAATTCTTTTCTTTCTTTTTTTCAGTATAAAATGAATAAACTTAAATTGAGCGGTCCCTGCGAGCTAGTTCAGGCTAGCAACTTCAACTGCCCATGCAGCACAACTTCCTCTCCTTACACCCTGTACCAAACACACCCTTGCAATTTGGTGGTCCATTTAAGCTGCAAGATTTCCCATTACTTCCTATGCATTCCTGCCTGCCAAAGCCCTACACCACCCTGGCATCCACCTGTAGGATCTCTCTCTCCAATTGTGTTTGTAACATTTCAAAGGGAGGGATTATCTCAGAGTCGACCAAACTAAAATTAAACTGCTTAAAAATGTCATTTAACATGTAAGTTGCCTGATTAAAATGACAAGCTGACTACTGATGCCAAAAAAGGGTTCAAACCCTGGATTACTAGTGTTTCATTCCACGCTGCTTACCGGTCTTCCCAGGAGTGGACTGTCCCAGCAAATTCAACTCAACATCACACCTTGCAATGCTCAAAGAAATTGTAAAAATTCCAAGAATTACATCTCAGAGTCTACAGGCATCAGTTAGCATGTTAAATGTTACTTCATGACAGTACGATTAGCAAAAGACTAAATATGGCTTCAACCTAACCAGTGATGGGCAAGTTACTTTGAAAAAGTAATTAACTATAGTTACTAGTTACTTCTTCAAAAAAGTAACTGAGTTAGTAAATGAGTTACAAGATTCTAAAAGTAATTAATTACTTGAAAAGTAACTATTGTGTTACTTTAAAGAAAATGTTTAACCCTCTGGGGTCCAGGGGATAATTGGCCATTTTTAACCACTTTTTTAACCATTTTACCTTTAAAAACTATTTACTTGTTATGTATCATCCTTTTCAGCACAACCTCACATGTCTGAATTTACAGGTATGTTTTCATTTTGACATACCTTATGTCTCGGTCTCTTTCAAACAAAACACCATAGTGCAAGTTCAGGAGTCTGTATCACTGCATCGCAACCTCCCAGATTCAGCAGGGCTCCCTCAAAACTTGATCTAAAATCAGACAAAAAAACATAAAATCTGAGTACAAAAAATTATAATTTTTACTGTAACAACCACAAACATGTTTATTGAATCATATTTCATAACTTTAAATGCAAATATAAATTGTCAATTTTAAAATCC